>NW_025421415.1:661381-1322762 GCF_011764305.1 Mustela putorius furo | reverse complement strand
AAAACTCCTAGAATTTCCCTTGGATACCCCCAAAGAGCCAAAATATATTGAAGGTAATGGAATGATATTGAACTTTCTTTAAATTGCTATATTTTTAAGAACCAGGATTAGCACAAAGAAAATATTAGCTAAAAGATGACAGCATACTGACAAAACAATCAAATAAGCTCCCCATGGCTGATGTATGTTAAATATTAAAAAGTAATTTTCTACAAAGAAAATAGAGCTTTTAATGATTAAACAAAAGCAGTTAACTAAGGTGAATCTGATTGTTTCTGTAATAAGCCTTCATGTGTATAATAAAGTACAGCCATACTAAAAACAACGGGCTGTAAACTGAAACAAAAATCCATCATCTACTTGGAAACAGTGACGGGAAAAGATTAGCCATCCATTTATTGTACTGAAATAAAGATAAGTAACCCCGGTAAGATCCGCCAGGCCCCAAGTATTGAACTCTAAATATAAAGACATTTCTTCATCAGCAAGTGACTTGAAAAAAAATGTGAGCAAGAGAGACGATTCCAGTTGACTTTTAAAATGAAATGGTAACAATTCGACTGCTTTTAAGTTTTTAAAGATCTGCTTTATGTCGACCTGATAATCTGGAAGATGTCTAAAAGAATGTGTTTTGGGGGGGTGCCTGGGTGCCTGGGTGGCTCAGTGGGTTGAGTCTGCCTACCGCGCGGGTCATGATCTCGGGGTCCTGGGATCGAGCTCTGCGTCGGGCTCTCTGCTCGATGGCGGGCCTGCTTCCCCCTCTCTCTCTGCCTGCCTCTCTGCCTACTTGTGATCTCTCTCTCTCTGTCAAGTAAATAAAATCTTACGGAAAAAAAAAAGAATGTGTTTTTTCTAATGGATAATTATTACATGAGTCATTAAATAATTAGTGCCGAAAGTTTCCTATAGCTCTACCGTGTATTCCGATGATGGAATCCTTCTTAATAGGAAGAATACAATGATGACAGCTTTTTCCACAAGAGAATTTAGGTCTGAAAGCAAAGACTAACGTTTCAGGAACAATCTAACACTTAGACTCTCCTGTCGTAAATTTGGCTAAATTCAAAGTGTCACATTTCGTTAAAAAAAAAAAAATCATAAAGCTTAAAATTAAAAATAAACTCAGACTTCACAGCATAAAAATAATCATACGAATAAAAACCTGAAACCTACTAGAGTAAGTGTTTTATCTTACAAATGGACATTGGCCCTAAGTTACCTGGCCCTGCTCTGTCACATTTTATAGGTTCTCCCAGGAGACGGATACATTTTGCACGGCTGCAGTTTTGATCACTTTTAATATCCCTTCCATCCCCGCAATGTTTGCTTATTCTAATTGTTCTAACAGATGATAAAAATAAATAGATCATGTTCTGAATCTACAAGGAGGGATCTGGAGATGATTCAAGCACGCACACGCCCAGCAAGTCGTCTAACACAGAACCAACTCACGTACCTAAAACAACAGCGAGGACGCAATTCCTCTCCACTGAGGCATCAACAACATCGCTCAATTCCCACTCTCCTTATTTCAACAGAATTTTAACTTCATAAAGTACAAGGAAAAGCACAAAAAGAAGGCTCTATACTTTTCGGTATGAATATGTATCATTACATTCTGTTCGTGTAGTGATCTCCAGCCAACATCCCATTCATATCCAGATCCTTTCAAGCAAAACGAAACAATGAGCTATTGGGTTGTTGGGGTTTTGTTTTGTTTTATTTTGTTTTGTTTTCATGTTTATGACTCCATCCCCTGACACTCTAAAAATAGATGAACTCCAAACCTGGGGCATCAGAGGGCAATATGACAGTGTTCAATTTTACCATTTGCAGATGGAACAAATCTGTACCCTTGAACAACTGCTTCACCGTCTCCTCGGAAAAGTATTGGCAGACCTTTAACTGTAGGGTATTAGAGCTCCTAATAACACTACTGGAACATGAAAAGTGCCTGGAAGTGTTTTATAAACTTTAAACCGCATTGGAGGTTACAACTAATTAGTCAGAAACAAAAACCAACTGGGAAATATTTCAAAACCAGATGCTTTGATTATTCCCCACTTGTCAGTTTTTCCAATCCAAAAAGCTCTAACTTCTAACCTGGCTCTACGTACCAAGCCATTTTCTCCTGCCGCTTTCCTATTTTAAACATCTGTTAAAAAAAGAAAGAAAGAAAGAAAGAAAGAAAGAAAGAAAGGCACTCTTTGGTGACATAAAGACGCCCAACATTTTCTTCCTTGCTCAAGAAATCCTATCCTGAAAGATTAAAAACGTGTCATTGTTTTTTCCAGTTTAGGAGCAAAATGGAACCTGGGAGCCTGGATAAGGGTGGGGTGTGTGGCCCATGGCCGCCATGTTACCATCTTGGCTCCTGGGCTGTGAGTTTAACCACTTAGACCCCCCCATCAAAGGGGGTTTTACCAGCTCAGGCCCCAGTGCCCCATGCTAAACTTCATGGAATGCCTGTGGAGACCAGATTTGTTTTTCACAACACTGTGTCTCCAGGACCTAAGATGGTGCCGGCCGGAGGGCTCAACGAAAATCTGAGTGGGTTACTGAATCCCTCGAGTTTTAGTCAGCGACTGGGCGGCAGCTCACAGGGAGCATGCTGCCCATCCTGAAAGGCCAGCAACCAAGTGTATGACACAATGAGTGTACGCAGAAATGACCCATTAACGGAGCCTTCAGGTCCTGGCCAAGCTGGCCTCTGGCACTTGACAGACTTTCTTTTCTGGCTACTCCCATTATATTGCCCAGCCTCTGTGAGATTTACACATGGCCCTAAGGGTAAGACTTCCACCATCCTGTATGTCAGAAATCACTCCATGGATGAGAGGTGGCTAAAGCTAGTTGGGGGGGCCCACCTATGGCTAAGAATCTGCCTCTTCAGCGCTGGATCTCAGAAATCAATGGTAAAGCTCTGGGAGAAATCTCAGATTAACATTTTTGAAATATACTGCTGATTTTTAAATAATAGCCTGAGGTAAGATTGTGCCACTGAAATAATATCATTAATTGGGCGATATCAAAGTGCTCCGAGTTTCCCTCTGTTTCGATTCTCTCTCTTGTGGAAGACTGCATGATTGTGCTTTGTCTGAGAAGAAGCAGAATTTGGGATTTTTCTGATTCATGAGGAAATTTTGCTTCCTTGGGACACTCGGAAAGTTATGAAACATGCCCCAGGCTCTCGAGTTCAGCATTAAGAAAAATGGTTTTATCTGAGAAAAGAAGCCTGACTCTCTTCCTCCCGTTTATGCTTATGTTCCTTCTTGCCCATTGCCTGAAACCATCCTGGAAGAGCTCGGAATGGGACACAAAATCCACCTAGCTTACACCCCAATGCCCCAGCTTCCTCTGCGCTGTCACCTCTGCTGGCTTCTTTTTCTCTCAAGACCCAGGGAGACCAACAGTCAAATCCAACCCAGCTGGAACAGAAGTTTGTTACACATGGAGACCTGGAGGCCCTGTCTTCCCACTGGGTTCCTGCTGGGCCAGGCCGAAGTAGGCACCTCCTGTCTGCAGGTGCTATGGACACCTGGCACTTGCATGACCAGAGAAACCTATCTTCCACTGCCATCTGGAGAACAAGGGAGGCTCTCCCCAAAGCTGCTCCCCGCCCCCACCACCACCAAGGGCCAGGCTCTTCCCCTGCCAAAGCTCCAAAGGGCTGGCAAGGTGCTGGGCGGAGAGGGGCTTACCTCCCAGAGATGCTGTGTGTTCCTCACTGCGCCCGCCTGCACCTTCTCCGGGGGGAGAAGGACGCCCTGGAAGGGCCCGATCCAAGTGCCCTGCTGGATCCTCTGCGCCGCGCAGATGCCGTAGGCCAGGCCGGGCACAGTGCTGGTGCACAGGCACACCTCCCGCGGCAGGTCCCGGAGCCACTCGGGCAGCTCCGGCGGGGGCGCGGCGGCCGCGGCACTGCTGGTGCCCACGAGCCGGCGCAGCGAGTGCAGCGGCCCGTGCATGGGACACTCGCCGTTGCGGTTGTCCGCACACATGTCGCAACCTGCCGGAGACAGGCGGGAGGGAGGGAAGGAAGAAGGTTAACCCGTCGCTCCAGGCGGCCCGTCCTCAGGGAGAGAGACCCCGAGACCACCCCATCCCCTCCCGGGAAGCCACCCTCCGAGTAAGCCCTGCAGGCCGCCCAGGCCACTGGGAAGGTGGGGAGAGGGAAATCGCCGCACCCAAATCAGCCCGGTAGGGGGCAAACCACCCCCCCTCCCCATCCCCCCCCCCTGCCCAAAAGGCTGGTGAGCTGGGTGTGGATGGTGTGGCTCTCGCTGAGAATCCCCCACGGCCTGCTTTCTACTCCTTGAGGTGTGTCTCTCTCTGCTTCTTCCCTTCTTTCTCTAGTCCCCTCTGCTCCTCTCCCCTGCTCCCAGAAGTCCTCTCTTGATCAGGGGTTTGCAGGTGTGTTTCTCACTGTGCCGGGAGCAGACCCCATCTCTTGCTCAACCTTCTGTCTCAGAGAGATTCTGCTTTGGTCGCCTGAGTATAATTGGTTTTCTTCTTTCTACAATTCTAGAAGATCCTTCTAAAACCACTGGGGCAGGTGGGCTCCCCGCCTGGCACAGAGCGCCCTGCTTACTCTGTAGGGACCCACCCACCCCCTGGTGCCTGCACCAGAGCACAGAGTCACCGTGGCCTGCCCAGTGGCCTCCAGCACATCAGACACCGGCCAGTGAGGGCACACTGGCACTGGGGTCCGTGATGGAGCCTGCTCTGGCCACGGGTGGAAAAGGGGGACTGTTCTGCCAGGTTTGGAGTGTCTATGCTCGAGTGCAAGCTCTTCCCAGAAGCCAAAAGGGAATAAATTGGAAACTTAAGGATCAGGGTAACGGTTCAGCAGCGAGGTCCCCAACTCTTGCCCAGAGGGTTGATCCCCAAGGCTGCAAGCAATTCTCAGGACTTGTAAGCGAAGGAGAACTGTTGTGAACAAACCTCCCTCTCTGACGCTCCCCAGAGCGCAAGGGGACCCTCGCCCTCCCGCTGGGTCGGATGGCTGTGGATGCCCAGGGTCCCTGCTCTCGAACTGGATGGGAAAAGGCCAGGCGGCCACGGGAAGCAGGGCCTGCGGCGACCGCGCTGTCGGATCGCAGCGCCCTCCGGGTTATTAATGGGCCTGGCGGAGCCGCGGTGTCTGCGCCCCGGCCCTGCAGACCTGCCTCAGCGAGGCAGCCTCGGCGCCCTCCTGCGTGACCCAGCCTCCACAGCCCAGCCTCCCTGGGGAGCCGTGGTGCCTCACCCCCTACGCAAGGGAGTCCCGTGGCTAGTGACAGACTGATGGACAGAGGGACGAATGGCTGGAACTGGGGCACATTCAGAGCCTCCTAGCTCTTGCACCTGGCTTTGGTCACTGCCAGGCCTGGTGGATCGCTCTAAGTGTGTCCTATCCGTGCTAAGACAGAGGGAAGCCCAGGTAACCTTTGACAAAGAGAATCACTGAAGAATCTTCAAGGAAGGAACCCCTAAGGGTAACCCCGCCTTGGGGCACACGAACCCTGGTTTTGACATTTGTTTCATCCCATTTCAGTGAAGAAGGGCTCCAGTCGGACATGCTTCTCCTCAGCCCCTATCCCGCACTCTTCCCAAGAAAGCCCAAGAAATGCGGGACCCTCTGACTGCAGGGGTCAGACCCCTCCTGGAGGGGTCCCAGTCCCCCCAAGTGAAAAGCAGCAACCTGTTTCTACAGGTGGGGAAGTACCCATGCCTCTGGGCGTCCATCACACAAAGGCCCCCTCTCCCAGTAACACCAACTAATCCAAGGAGAGCATCAGTCTCTGCTTCTGACTTTAGAGCCTAGGTGGAAAGTATTCCTAACCTTACTATATGTCAGCCCTTCCAGAAACGCTTCACACATCCTCTCAAGCTTCTGACTGTGAAAAACGACAACTTCATGACAAGGGGGGAATGGAAAGAAAAAAAGATGATAAAAATCCAAAGTCACCCCGTGCCTATGCCATTCCAGACTCCTATCCTGAACCAAATATCATATCATGATCCCCATTTTGCAGATGAGGTAATTTGAGGTTTCACGGGCAATTTTAACGAGACCAAGGATCAGAAACTAGAAAGTGGTAGGAAGATTCACAGTCAGGTTTGGATGACTTCAAAGCCTCCAGATCTAAAGATCTACGGAGACCAGTGAAAGCTGGGAGAGTTTTATACCCAAACACATCATCAATAGAACTGAAGTATTTCACCGAAAGCACTATTGGGGGGGGGGCACAACAATTGCTCTAACATCAGTGAATTGCAGAGATTTCTGCATCTCTCTCCCACACTTGGGTTTGGGGAGGTTCAACGTATCAGAAAGTGAACAGATGATACCCTGGATTCTGAATTTTAGTGTCTGACCTCAGAGATGACCTTTCAGCATCGTAGCAAAAACAGCTTAAAACAAACGGCAATAAGCAAAGGCAACACACCCCGTAAAAAACAAAAATCAAATCACTCCAGGGAGCTGCTTAACTCCCTTTCCCTTTCTAGCTGACTCAACCAGGCACAGGGGAAGGAGCAAGAGCATTTGATATTCACTCCTCACCCGTCCACACCAGAGATCCTGTCAACTTCCCACATCTCCGCAACTTGTACTATCAGACCAAATATATCAGTAATAAAATAAGGAGGAAAAATACCAACTCCGGCCACCACCCCCACAGACAGCAAACACACTCCCCATATTTGTTACACAGGATAAAACAGTGGCTAGCCCTTCCTCCAAGCGGTCCTCCAAAACTCTCTTCTACCTAAGTTTCAACGGTCTCCAGCGGTGTTGAAAAACTTAATAGCGGCATTTTGCTTTAGAAAAAGCAGAGTTTCTCCCAATATGTAGAAGACTACTGGTGCGTGAAGTCCACAGCAGCGAAAGGAGGCCAATTCACTTCAATTACATGAGTCTTAACTGATAAACCACCTCATGCTTCCATCAAAATATTCTGCTGGAGAAGTTGACCAATGCTATCCAATTACATCTTATATCTTGTTGTTTTTTAATACACAAAACCTCTGCCATTGAAAACACCTGGCCTCTAACTCTCTTATACAGCCCAGAGTCCCAGAGTATTGTGAAGATGCTCCAGACAAGTTGTTATTACTCAGGGGTTGAGAAAAGCGGCACAGTGAGACAAACATTCTAGCAGAGTGTTTTCTAGAGACGAGCCATAAACACCTATAAGCTCTGAGAGACAAGCCGACTAGATGCCCCAACTGCACCCCTCCAAAATGTATATCACACATACATTACACACAACATTCCACGCCAGGAAATACATAATACAAGTCTATTTGTATTCATAAAGAGTAAACAAATAAACGTTCTTGGGTTATCTTAAAATAAAAGGGTAATTTTCCGTAAGTCCCTAATTATTATTTGTAAAGTGTTTTCTATATCTGTGAGAAACATAATCAGAAATCTCCAAGCAAGATACTGTGCAATGCTATTTCTAGGATTAGGCAATAGGAGAGATCATGGTCCCTCCCTCCTCTGTCTCTCGTAGGTCTGTCAGTGCTCCTGTTTCTGCTCCTGTCCCTGAATGAGAGGAGGGAGCACCAGGTTACAGACTGAATTCACCCCCTGACTTGGGAAGGCCAGGCCAAGTGTAACGAAAAGCAGACTTTGACTCTTCATTTCATACCCTTGTGTACTGTTGGGAGTATTTTTCCCACGACACATACAACTTTTGCAACTGAAAACGGACCTATTTGAAGGTAAAGGGGGCCAAAGCAGGCCACGGTTTTCTTTCCTGGTGTTTCACTTCGCGTTCTAGGAAAGGTGAAATTTAAAACGTTTCGGGCCTTCTTTGCTGTCTGGGGAGGCTGACGGAGGCGTGTGGGCCCCCGGCAGAGCCAGGACCCGCGGGGAAAACCCCCACCACACCAAGCCTCGGCTCCACGACACCGCTAGGCCTCCGCCTGCCCTCACTCATCCTCTGGAAAGGACACCGAGATGCGGCTGAGAAGCCTGCCTCCCCGCCTGGGCGGCAGTAACAGCCAAGCTATAAATCGTCCCCGACCGCTGGGGAGGTCGTGGCCCCCAGGCCCGCAGGCCGAGCCCGGCGGGGCGGGCGCCCATCGATCCCGGCCGGCGAAGCGCCCCGGGAGTGCCGCCTGCTGGTAGCGGCGTGCGCGCTCTGGGCGCGGGCGCGGGGTTGCCGGGGTCCCGAGCCTGGGGGCAAGCAGGGCGCCGCGGCCGGAGGCTCCCACACCGGGGTGCACGCCCCCGGCCTCCAGCCTGCGCTCTGCCGCCAGCCTTCGCGCGCCAGGGGCTAGACGGGACGGGGCGGAGGGCCAGGCCCAGGCCGGCTGGAGGCCCGGCACCCCAGTCCGAACCTTGAAGGCCTCGGCCCCTCCCTGCCAGCCGGGGGCTCCCCGACGAGACCTAAGTGGCCGCGACACCGCCCCCTCCCCGCGGCTGCTCGGCCTCCACCCCACTGGGGCCTTTCGGGCTCCCGGGAGAGGCCCCGGAGGCGCGTCCAGAAGGCGAGGCAGGCTAGCCCCGGCCGCCGGTGAGGGCAGCCGACTGTGGGCGCGCGGAACCTTCTGGAGCGCTCGGTCTCGGCGAGTTTAAAGCTCCCGGCGAAATCGCGCAGGCACAGGGCTTCCCCCGCGCCGCCTGGCTGCCGGCTTGGCCCAGGGACCAAGAGCGCGAGACAAAAGCGGGAGGAACAGAAAGTGGGGGGGGGGGGGACGCAATGTGGATTTTACTTGTCTTCCGATGAGTGTATTAATAAATTAAATGGGAGCGCCGGGGTGTGCGGGCGGGAGAATATTGCGCCGAGATAAACCTGGCTGGCCCCTGCCCCTGCGAGGCGGCCATACACAACACAGAGATGATGAATAGGACGGAGAGAAGATCGAAGCGGGCCTGGGCTGGCTCCACTCTCCCCTACAAAACCATAGGGCAATTAATTGTGGCTTGTCCCCTCATCCTTCATCTCCTGGTGGCACATATCGATGGAGATTACTGCTGATGGACCATTTTATCACCTTAAATAAACAGTCGCCACCTCTTCTAACCTCAATCTAATATATGGCTCTATGTTCAGTTTCAGGGCGCTAGATAACGAATGATGTAAAATAGCTAAATCATGTGTGTTACGGGATGGGGCTGGGCCTGCACACAAAAAGAGAGAAAAGAGAAAAAGAAAAATAGAACACGAAAGCCCACACGCTGGCTCCTAGCCTCCCTCCCACCAGGGACTAGGTCTGAAATCTAAGTCGCTGGCGGCTGACAGCGGGACGCTGGGCAGGAGCAGCGGAGCCTGGGCCTTAGTGGCAGGAAGACCCCACTGCGGGGTTACTGGGCTCGGGAGCTCCCCCAAATAGGACCTGCGTTTCCCAGCTGGATGGGAGGAGACTGGGGCAGGTCTGACAGTACCCTCCTTTTAGTGCGCTCTTCCCCGCGTCTCTCTCTAACGCTACTGGACAAACCCCAGATTCCCTTCTCTTACAAAGCCCCACTCCCCTACCCCTTGGAAAGGGTGGTGCTACCAAGATAAAAGCCTCAGGCCCTACTCTGACACCTGAGTACCTGCCAGTGCTGTTCCCTCCACTGTTCCCTGCATAGCAAGGCTTCCCCAACCTGCAAGGAGGAAGAGACCTCCAGCTGGGGAAGTTGCAAAGCATCCCCATCCCACGTGCAAAGACCCCCCCAGGGAGGACTTAGCTGCCAACTCCCTCCCAGATGGAAAAAAGGAACACCTCCCCTGAATGGTCTGCAAAGGCAATCAGCCAGACCAGAGACACTGCCTGGTATCATTTGTACAAACACCAGGGGCGCCCTGTGGCCGCCTTTCCCTACCTTCCAAGAGGAGTGACGGGGTCTCAAGCAAGGCACCAGCTCCCCAAACCGAGAAGAGGCAACAGCAGAGGAGACTGACCTAATCAGTGGCTTTAGGCAACCAGGCAGCAAATACGGGCGTACGGTAATACAAGACACGGAAGAAAGGCCCCGTCTTCCATTTCTGTTATACCACCGCCCACTGGGATTAGGGAGGTGAAAAAAAGGCAAATAGGCATTCAGAGAGTCAGGGGAAAGTGTACTTCCATGGTGATATAAACCCACAGGGATAAGAGAAATATATGGGAAGAGTTCACCCCAGCCAGCATATACAGTGTCTGCTGTTTTTAAGTCCTTTCATGTTAAAGCAAACTACAGGACCCTCCGCTATGCCTTAACTGTGGTCTTGGCCAAAGATGCCAATAAAGTTTCAAGGTGAAGCGAGTGTTAATGATTCACACGTGTTACTGGGTTGTTGCTCCCAGGCAAAGAGGGACTCTTGTACAGGAAAGAGAATTGAGGGGGTCCCTTTCTTAGCCTTGTAAGAGAAAGAAAATGACTCAACATCCTTTTAAATACAAAATAATAAAATAAAGCAATGTGGAGTGGTCACTTCACAGATTGCTTCCACAAGCAGATGGCAAGAACCTAAAAGGTTCCTAGTTTTCCTAGTTAGGAAAGTATGTGCAGGGGAGAAAAATTAACAGATTCTTTCCTTCTCGGCAGCCCCTCACCCCACCCCATGTCACCCCCACCCTCATACAACCTGGGAATAAGCAGCAGCTCTGGTTTTCACCACCTTTCCAGTAACAGACCAACTTACCCCACCAAGGGGGAGCCCAAAGTTTGCATTTCTTTGTTTTGCATTTCGATTTTGTTTTGACCCCCTCTCTGCCCCCCTCCCCCAGATTAAACCCAAGCACTTCTCACTCTATCTTTGGAAAACACATCCCAAGGTTTCCAATGAGTGTGTACTCTGGCCCAGAGAAGTTTCTGGAAGGATGGCAGGCCCACTCGGCCAGCATTACACAAAGCTACCTCAGCTTTCCATTTTCTTTCTCAAAGGCCCTTTAATTAGGAAACAACGAGAAGTGCAACCTCTAATAGGACAAACTGCCTTTCTCTGCCTTCTGTGGTCTCCCCCGCACTCTGCACAGGGAAGCAGTTCAGTCAGTCGACTTAAAAGGGGATACCGGATGATTAACACAATGGGAATGATTTAAATAAATCATAATCCATTTCCTCCGTCCAGAGGAAAATGTTACCTGGATGATCAGATGGATCAATAGCCACATATTAATTAGCAATCTCTCCCAATTCTTTCTCAGATTAATCTAGGTTTTCTTCTGAAAATGCACTGAACCTTAAGACTGCACTGTGAATAATACAGGATCCCAGGGCACAGCCAGAGGTCTAGGGTGCTGCTGCTGCCATCTTTTCTGACACTCGTTTAATTCAGCAGAGAAACTGCAAGTTTGATGAGGCACGTTCAGGCCACAATGACTGTATTTCAGAACTGTCTTTTCCAAAGCGTTTCTTGCCTTTTTAATTTCCTTTAAAAAAAAAAAAAAAGAACTGTTTATGAAAACAACATATTCAAGAAATTCAGGAGGAAGATAAGTGGGTTTTTTTAAAAAAAATCCATTAGGACAATATAATTTTATCAAATCTTCTAAAGTTCCAAAATACACACCTCTTCTTAACAACAGGGCAAATTCGAGGAGAAACCCTCATTTTAAACCAATACTTTACCCTCAAGCTCTGAAGAGGGAAAAAGTAAATATAACTGCTCTTTTTTGTTAGTAATAATTATCTCCATCAGAAAAACAATCGCCATCCCTTATGAAAAGACTGAAATATCGCCATCCCTAGGCTCGTGTCTAGCGTATCCTCATCAAAGTAATGACTCTGGGAGTCCTTTAGCGCAAACCTGTAGTTATTTTGCTTTTATAACGAATTAAGAAGTTCAGGAAATTAAGAAGTTCAGGGAGCGGTAGACATTCTGCAGGAAGGGGCTTATTCAAAATAGAGTAATTATACATGTTTATCATCAACTTTCCTCCTGCAGGAACTAAAGGAAGGAATGAGATGAAAAGGGCCAAGTGAGCGCTGAGCTTTCAAATCCTCTACTGCTTTCAACTTGACTCTCTTTTCCTTTAATATTCTCTCCAGAGATCTCTGGAACTGTATGGAGCACCTACACCAATGCCTTAGGTGTTCACATCGTAACTTCTGACACTACCAAAAAGAACTGGGTGTACAGCAATGCACATTCTTGGCCTTCATTTAGCCTTTTGTTGCAAGACCTCAAAACAGAGCTTGTACTTGTGAGCAGCGTTTGAAACTCTGAATATAGGCATCGAAGCTAGAAGAGACTCTGGAGCTCTGATTAGGCTTTTGCCTAATTTTTGAATTAGGCATTTGCCCTTTACTGGGCAACAAGGAGACTACACTGCTAATACTAAACCACTGCCACAATCATTAAAACAAAGTAAAATAAGTAAATCAACAAGCCTGCCTACGGACTGCGAATGTTTAAACGATCTCGGGTGCAGGGAGAACGCGGGATCCGCAGGGAACGACCCCACCCTGCAGTCGGAAATGTTTTCTCATTAAGCAGCTGGCAATTTTTCTTTTTCTCCTTTCTAAATAAATAGAAGACCTAATAATAATGCCTGCCTGCAAGAAGAAACTGACCCAGTGTCATCCAAAATTCCTACTCCAGCGGCTTTTTGTCCCCTGACAACCCGGCGGCCCGAAAATAAGCAGATGAAGTTAACTCCAGAAGCAAGATATGGAGAAGGAGACACAAGCCCTGGAATTCACGGTCCCCAGAAAAACTGAGCGTCCCTCTCGCGTCCCACTGAGGCCAAGCTAAGCCCCCGCGTGCGCTGCTCGTACCCGCCCGGCCCCGGGCACAATCCCACAAGGAGGCCAGAGATCTGTGTGCCCGGTCCTCGAGCAGCTCGGCTGCGAAGCAGGGAATGAGGGGGGAAGGAAAAAGGAACCCCGAGGTGCCACCCGGCTTCCCATACGTTCTCTCGCTTTCTCTAACGGGAAAATTTTGCCACAATGGTCTGAGAGATGCAGAGCCGCGGCCTGGACCAGCCCCCCCCCCCCACCACCACCACCAGGAGTCCCAGCTCGGCTCATCCGCCCGCTTCCCCGCTTCCCCGCTGGGCGCCCGCGCTCGACGGCGCCCGCGCCCCTGGAGAGCGCGCGGGCTGCAGCTACGTACGGTTGTTGGGGTCGCTGGTGTGCTGGTTGAGCGGGATGATCTCCATGCGCTGCTGGCCGTACAGGTAATAGTCCAGCTCCTCCGCGCTGCAGCGGAAGCGCGGGCCGCCCCGCAGGTCCCCGCCGCTGCCGCCGCACTTGGAAGGGCCCGGGCCCGAGGCAGCGCCGAGGCACAGGTCCTTGGGGGGTAGCGGCTCCGCGGCGACGGCGGCGGCGGCCAGAGGCGCGAACACCGGCAGCTGCGCCACGGGCAGGGCCGAGAGACCAGCCAGCGCGGCGGCGGCGGCGGCCGCGGCGGCGCAAGAGGAGGCAGAGGAGGCCGAAGTGGAGGAGGACGCCGGAGTGGAGGAGGCAGAGGAGAGTGAGGCGGGCCGCGGGCGCAAGCTGTCCGGCGGAGGCTCTGCGCGCTCCGGAGGCGGCGGCGGCGGCTGGAGAGGCTGCGGCGCGCCCAAGGGACCCGCGGCGGCGCCGCCCTTGAGCGGGCCGCCGCTGCCGCCGTGCGGGAAGAGTTGCTGCCAGTGCTGCAGATAGGCTGGGTCCACTTTGAGAAAGGCCGAGCCGCCGGGGTCTCCCGGCTTCAGCATGTCCGACCTCTCAAGCTGGGGGCAGAGGGTAGAAAGGAGGGTGCGCGTGAGTCGGGCCCCAGGGCCGGGGAGGATGACCGCCCAGACCCCGGAGCGAGAGCTGAACTCCGGGCTCCGCCTGCTGCCGCCCGGCGCCGCGGCTCCCTCTTTCCAACTCCGCTAGGGCGCAAAGTTTACTCTGAAGCCGCGGCGCCGATCGAAGGGAGCTCCGTGCAGCCCGCCTTGCTTCCGACCCGGGGCGCCCAGCTCCCGGCCCGCAAGTTGAAGCCCGGCGCAAGGGCGCGAGGGCGCTCGCCCGCACAACTCGGCGGCAGGAGGTAGCCCCCGCTGTCCGCCGGCGCCCGGAGCCGACCGAGCCGGAGTGGCGCAGCGCCGGAGCCTCGTTGGCCTCCGGCGCCAGGAGGCGGGACAGTCTCGCCCCCCGCCCCTAGCCCAGGATCTCCAGCTTCCTACCCAGGAAGCCCAAGACCCCCAGCCCTAGACAAGCCTCGCCTTACCTGGAAACTCGGAACTGCCGGCGGGTGCGTGGGTGCGTGCGTGCGTGTGTGTCCGTGAGCGCGCGGGAGAGTGTGCGTCCCGGCTGCGCTGCGCTACATGCCCCTGCGCGGCGGAGAAGGAAAGCCCTTGATGTGGTCCGGCAGCCTCAAACCCTCCCTGACCTCTAGGGACGGGCGCGGAGGCCCGCGGAGCGCGCTGGAGCAATTCAACGGAGTGCGCGGGAGCGCGGGCCGGCCCGGGCGCGGATCCGAGCCCCGGTAGGCTGCTGCGCTCGGCCGCGGCCGCGTCCCGGTCCCTCAGCTCCACGCTCTGGCAGCCTCCCGGCTGGACACGTGGGTTTTACGACAGCACAAAATACAAATGTGTGTGCGTGCGTGCGTGTGTGTGTGTGTGTGTGTGTGAGAGAGAGAGAGAGAGAGAGGAGGAGGAGGAGGAGGGCGGGAGAGAGAGAAAAAGAGAGAAAGAGGGAGAGAGACAGAGGTAGGGAGTCGGGGGAGGAGGGAGGCAGGCCAGAATCACGGAGGGGAGGGGGTAAGAAGGAAGTTCTAACGGCTGGATCCACACGCGGCTGGCGCGCCTCTCCCGCACAGCTACCTCCTCGGCCCTCCCACCCAGCCACTCGGGCCCCCGCCCGGTTTTGGCGTGACGTCTCGCTCTCGCTTGTTGTCTCTTTCTGCCCATGATAAGTCTTTTCGAGGTGCCAGCTCACGGCCCTGATCTTGCAAGCAGTGGAAACGCGGAAACCGGAATGCATCTCCGCACGCACTCGGGTGTCCGCACTGGAGCAGGCGCGCCCAAACCGCGAGGGGACCAAGTCCCACTACCGGGTTTGTGCTTTTACCCCGCGCAGTGTTTGCAGGAGTACTGTTGGGTGCCAGAATCTACTAGCCTGCCACGCAACTTCCCACAGAAATCCTGGCGTGGAGAGGCCGGGGCGGGGCGGGTTGCGCGCTGGTATGAAAGCCTCAGGCTGCAGACGAGGAGACGGGCTTTGGTGAGCTGGGAGGCGTGAGACCGAGGGTCTCTAATGGGTACCTAGTGCTGGCGGGACTCAAGTCTGTTTTCATAGCCGGGGAGGCGGCCACAGCGGAGTCTCACCGGGCTTAGCGCTAAGCCCACCCACTCTCCAGTTGTCTCCCTGGGGGGCTCTTCTCCGTGTGGGCATCGGAGGCAAGTATCCCCAGCTCTCTTCACGGTGTTAAACTGCTCTCGACGCCTGCGAAGCTTGTTTGCCCTTGACTGTTAGGGGCTGCCCCCGGTGGCGGCGGGGGGTGGGGAGCGGGGAGCGGTGTGTCTTGTAGGAGGTTCTTGCCGCAAACTTGGTATCCGGTGTGCGGGCTGGGAGAGCAGCCCCACCTCCACCCTGACCGCTCCGGGTGCCTTGGGGCCGCGAGGCTACCCTTCCCTGCGCGGTCTCACATCCACGAATTGGGCACAGGCCCCCAGTTCCTCCAGGAACCCGCAGAGCTCCGTGGGGGTAGGGCTCGGACGGGGGCGGTGGGGGGAGGGTTGTGAAATTGACCGGCTCAGGCGCTTTCCCCATGCTGGAGTTGTGCCCACACTCAAAGAGAAGAAATGACATTTGTCTTTCCCCAAACAAGCCAACTTACTTAGCACCCGCCACTCTGAACAATTGATAGCCACTCTTCCCTGATTTCTGCTTGTTTCTTTTTGTCTTCCCACCACTCATTTCGTCTGAGCCTGGGAACCGCGCTGTTTAGACTTTGTCCGGGTCTCACGCAGGATTGCTTCGACGCTGGTTGGAACAGAGTTGGACCGACAATGTTTTGACTGGCGTCGTTGTGACAAGGTCATCAGTCATTCTTGGATAGATTGATAGTACCCAAGTTTAAGGCCAACACCACGAGGGAAAACCCACGTGCTGTGGGCCGCGAGGCTAACCGAGCAGTCTGCGCGGGCTTTGAACAACTCCATGGGGAGGAGAGTAGGAAGTTCCAGGCCCGTTTCAATCCACTTGCTGGAAGAACTGCCGAAGAGAAGCGGTAGGGCCTCGGGAAAAGGGGCAAGCAAGCTCTCTTTCTCACACTCTGCTGGTTCCTTGCTGGATCTCTGGAGAGACTGGGAGCACGGGGGAAGGGAGCGCGGACGCCGCCGGCAGCGGCCCCGCCGCCTTCTTGTTTAGAGCCAAGCCGGCTGCGCACGAGCGTTTGGTAACCCGGGACTGGCCTTCTCCGAGAACTCCTCCCCATACCGCCACCCCCAAACACACTGGAAATTATCGAGATTTTCGGACGCCAGTTGCAGGAACTGCTCCCAAGACCTCCTGGCGCCCATACCCTGGGAAGCCAGGGGTTTGCCTTTCTAGGAAGATTAGGGGATCGGTCCACGAGAGCCTCGGATTGGCCAGGCACGGGTAGGAGCTTCCACTATGTTTATTCTGCCCAGCAGCCCCGCGGAGAGAGCGTTACCATTAACCCCATGTTACAGATGGGGACACTGAGGCTCAGAAACTAGGTTGCCTCAGGTCACACCGTTGTTGAGTGCTGGAAACCGGGCCAATGAGGCACCACGTGTACTCTCCTGCCCACCCTAGTCCAACCTCTCCCCTCACCTTCCAGACTGACGCCAGAGGGGTGTCTGGTACTTCGAGGGAGATTTGGCTCCCCTTGCCTTGTGGGGGGTCAAGGGGAGAAACAGAGACTGCCACGGAGCCTCGGTCCGTCCCTATGCCAGGATGTGGTGTCCCTGACTCATCAGGTTCGACGGGGCCCTAGGGTGCAAAGGCCTTAGAGAACATGCGTGAAGGAGGCGGTTAAAAGTTAGAGTGGGCGCTCTGAAGGCCGGGGACTCCAGGGGCGCAAGACCAGATTTGGAGCCGAGTGCATTGGGAGTCTGAGCATTCCCCAGCGCCTCCCCAGGGGGCCCACGACTCGGGGTCAGGGTGCTGCTGGCACCCAGATGAGGCCGGAGGGGCTGGGCTGGGGCCGAGGTCAGCGTGGCCCCACCACCCGCGGGCGCAGAGCTGCGTCGGCCGGCCCGCCCGCGGTCCTGGAGCGCTCAGTGCCGGGCGGAGTCGGCCGCCCACCTACCCAGCTGAGCCCGGGCCCCTCGGGCTCGCCGCCTCCCTGGCACATCTCCTCCCGGGGTCTTAGAAAGCGAGCCCACCGGCCGGAAGGACAGGCGCCCCTCAAATCTGCTCCCCTGCTCTTCATTATTTAGAAGACGACCGCGGAAACAAATCACTTGCACCACTTAGGAAGCGATCAAACCTTTATAAAAATCCATCGCTCCCAAATCGATGGACGAATATTTGCTGGGAATTTGTTCCAGAGGAATAAATAAGGAGCGTGAGTGTATTAAATGCAAACGGGGGGACACGGTGGTGTTTTTCTTCATTGATTAATGACCTCTAAAATAAAACAAGTGGGAAGAGGAGTCGGGATCGATAAATTAACTACCCAAATTCATCATTTTCTCGAGCAATTTTTTTTCCCCTGAAAATTATCCTTGGGAAGCCCATTGCACCCCGAGCTGGGAGGGGAAGACGGGAGCTGGAGGCGGAAGCAGGCGGGAGTGGCAGGGAAGGGCAGGAAAACTAGAAGAGGAGTCGGTCAGGGAGACCCTCTATCTGATTTCGTTTGACATACAATTTTAAAGTTTGCCTTTCATATTAATTATATATATTTTTTTCCTGATGGAGGAGGGGAACAAATGGTCCGCTGCCTTTGACAGGACTCCAATAAAGGATTCAGCAGCTCTCCTGTCTGCCCTCGGCGCTCCCGCTTCTAGGTTTAAGGTCATGGATGGCTGAGTTAATAATTCATTAATATAGACATTTATTCAGAAGGGTTCTCTGAGACCCGCTCTCCCGCCTCCTCCCGGAGATTTATTTTCCCGGGAAATGGAGGGGGGCGGGGGTTGGCCTGCAGGTGAAAGGAGAGAGAAGGAGAAAAATGGAAATGAAGGGAGAGCTGGTCCCAGCTAGGAGGAATCTTTATTTAGCCAGATTCGTGGACAGGTCCCTCCAGCCTGCTGACAAACACTTGGTAGAAAATGTGGCATCCAAACAGCCCAGGGACTCTGGCCTCCAGCAGTCCTCCTGCCTCTGTAGACATTGCCTTATTCACAAAGCCCCCTTCCTCCAGCTTGAAGATCTGGAAGAGCCATCCGAGGACCCTGGAATGCAGGCAAAAGGGGGAAATCTCTGGAAAGAGATGATCCTACCCCCTTACCCCCTACCCCCCCCCCCAGCTCCTAGGAAGTTCCCAAAGGAGGAGCTTTGCAACTTGCACCCATGTCAAAGAGCACAGAGGGATCCTGGTGGACAGCATCCCCTCAGAAAGGCACTATGGGGACATGCAAACCAAACCAAACCACCAAGCCCAGATCCATAAGAAGTCTATCCTGGGCAGGGTTGGGGGGGTGGGGGATAGGAAAAAAATGAAACAATGAACAAGGAGTTGTCAGATACTCATAAGTGCTCTGGGAAGCAACTGAGGAAGGGGGATGGGGAAAGAACATGCCGTGGACCAGCGGGTGTTAGTAAGTGAACTACGGTGGTCAGGAAAGGCTCCTCTTATAACTGGAATACAGACTCAGAGCAAGAGGAGGACTGTCCTGTGCCTGGCATGGGGCATTCGCTATGCCACCCTCCTGGCCCTGGGGCTCCCTTAATAAAAGGGCCTCCCCTCTCAAGGAGCCCCAAGGCCCTGGGGAGGAGTCTGCCTTGTCAGCTTCCGGACACTGGGCTCCCTCTGCTCCCACCGGTTTCCCCCAGCTCCGGAAAGATGCTGTGAGCTCTTCCATGTCCTTGCAAAGGCAAGGTTGACATCAGCAGAAGTTGGCTCTGTTGCTGGTGACTTAGAGCCTTCCCACCCCCAACTCCTCTGTTTCTTCAACGTTCAAACGGAAGGATGGGACTAATGCAGCTTTCCATCCTCAGGTTTTTATGAAGGAGCTACCAAATGCTGACCTCCATGTCTATGATCGATTTTACACCCAACCTCGGAGAGTCTTAAGATGTGTGGTGTGCAAAATGTACTGAGAAACCCAAACCAAGGAAACTCATACCAATTACGCTAATCACTGCCATTTTCCTCCTGACCCTTGGCACCTTCCCCGCTTTGTCCTCACTCAGTGACAAAAAGCAGTGTGTGAGAAAGAAAGGCCACCAGTGAGGGTAAGACGCAGGGCTGCGGTGGGGGGAATGGAAGTTGCTGGAAATCTCTTTCCTCAGAGGCTGCCGCAGGAGGCTCTCCATTCTGAGGCCGTGGCAGTTCAGACCCCGCATCTCCTCTGCCTGCCTCCGGTCACGACTGGATTGGGAAGGCAAGTGCCACACTCTGCCAGGTCAGAGATGGCCTCTGAGGCCAAGAGCCCAAGCTTGGCCTATTTCTGACCGCCCTCTTTCATCCTTTGCCAACATCACTGTACACGGCACCTGTTCACTTCACTTGAAATGCAGCTGAACCCACCAGCACCTTTCACAGGGTCCCCCAACAGCTGTCACTCAAACGATACCTCTCTCTGCACCCGGGGCCTGCTTTGGATTTGGATTTGACCTGCTGACCTCGAGGCGAAAGGCTCTCCAGTCCATTACCGATCCCTGGGGCCGGTTCATTCCCCGCAGGAAAGCTTTTAAATATATCCCTTCCGAAGCTCAGGGAAATCAGCGATTATGATTTGGAAAGACTTCATGACTTTAAAACATATCAAGGAAGTTCAGTCCCGCAAAGATTTCACGGACAGCCGTGGAGCGAAAGCCAGCTGCTCTTTTTTGATCTTGACAAGTCAAAGAAAAGAGAAATAATTAAACGTAGAGAACTGTCCCTTCAGAAACTCAGGTAGTTCCTTCACAATCTCTTTCTTAGCTACTCCCCAACCCCCCCCCCCGTCATTTCCCCTAAATCACTCTTCCATTTCCCCCAGATTCTGTAAGAACAGAGGAGACCAAGAGGAGTCAGCTGCAAATTAACAGCTATACCGAACAGCTAAGGGACATCTACTGTGTGCAAGAGACTACGGGGGCGGGGGGCATCTCTGGGACAACGTCCATTGACATTCTTCTAGCAGACGGCACCTGGTTCTAACACAGTTGACTTTTGGTCACCAGAGTGTTGCCTGAATTAGGCGAAGCCTGTAGGCCTCACATTCTGATCAGGATAAGGCAAGCATATTGTAGGGCATCTGTTTGAAATTAGGAACATATGCTACAGTTGATTCGCATTCGGAGGGGTGGTGGTTCCTACTGCCTGGTGGCTTCCCCCGAGTGCCTGGCAGCGGTCTGAGAGCCAGCATGGCTTCCAGGGAGCCCCACAAATAAGGGGGCCCTGAGGGCTTTGCCCCAGGGTGGCTGGAAGAAATAGGCCCCCCAACTTCCACAGGGGCTCTTTGGACATACTCGTGGGAGCCCTGAGAAACCTATCTGCTCCATCATCATATGCTCTGTTGGCTGGAGTCGGGCTATCATGCTCCTCTGACTTCGGGGGTCAAAGGACAGCCCTGAAATGTGTTTCTATTCTTTGATTTCCTTTTTTTTTTTTTTTTTCAATTTTAAAGGGATTATTTATTTGAGAGAGAGAGAGAGAGCATGAGTTCAGGGGCAGAGCGGGAGGGGAAAGCAGTCTCCCCGCTGAGCTGGGAGCCTGAGGCAGCGAGACTTGATCCCAGGACCCTGGGATCATTACCTGAACCGAAAGCAGTGTCTTACGTGACTGAGCCACCCAGGCGTCCCTATTGTATGATTTTTGGTGCGTCTCTGTTCTCTGTGTAAGAGCCTCCCAGGAAACAAACAAACAAACAAACACATAGAACCTACTCTTGGTTTCCTTTTTGGAACCAGAAAACTTGTCTTTAGAGCCAAATGAAGACCCTGTGCAGAATGCTGGGGGCAAAAGCAGAAGAAGATAAATCACAGTGCCCTTGACTTCCATGGTCTGGGGAAATCTGATAGATTCCCAGCCTTCTCTGCCCAGTTCCTAGGATCTGGAGCCAGTCAGTGACATAAGAGTTCTGGAGAGGAGACATTGTCGCTGTAGGCAAGGAGATGACGAGGCAAAGCTCCACAAAGGAGATGGGCTCTAAGGAGAGCCCACATTCAGGCAGGTGGTGAGGAAGCGGGGAAAGGCATTACAGGACAGGGGGCACTGCCTGAGCAGAGACCGGAGAGAAGACCCGAAACAGATAAACCAGGAGGCTCGGGGGACTTCTCTAAGTCCGTTCATGGGAATACCAGCGAGGTGGCTGGCCGTGCTCTCTCAAGGCAGAGTGAGTCCCACTCCCTACTCCTGCACCGGGGGCCTGGACTTCTGTTCCATAGACTCAGAACAGTTGTTTTATGAGAATTTCCTAACTGATATGCTCAAGTTTAAGTCTGAAAGCTCCAGTATAAAGCCAGCAACACAGCAGAAATATACTGGATTAGATTTGGCAAGCTCAGCAACACCACTTCCTGGCTCTGGATGGTACAAGCTAGAACTCTCTGACCTGCTTTTTTTAACAATAAAGAACTATATATATAGTTAACATATAGTTATATAGTTAACATATAGTTAACATATATATAGTTATATAGTTAACATATATATAGTTAACATATAGTTAACATATATATTTATTATTATTATTTGTTATATATATAAATTTTTTGAAAGATGTATTTTAAAGAGAGAGAGCATGAGCAGGGAGAGGCAGAGGGAGAGAGAGAGAGAATCTCAAGCAGACCCCCTGCTGAGCATGAAGCCCACCGCCAGGCTCCATCTCATGACCCCAAGATCACAACCAGAGCCAAAACCAATTGTCAGATGCTTAACTGACTGAGCCACCCGGTACCCCTATATATAATTTAATATAAGTATATTTTATCCATATTATATTTTATATATTATTATTAATTTAATAGAAACATATTTTAAAATTAAATATATATATATATATATATATATATATATATATATATATGCATATATTAGGCCCGCGAGAAGTTTCAAAGATCCTTCTGAAGTAAAAATCATTCAGGAGGGGCACCTGGGTGGCTCAGTGGGTTAAGGCCTCAGCCTTCGGCTCAGGTCATGATCCCAGAATCCTGGGATCGTGCCCCGCATCGGGCTCTCTGCTCAGCCGGGGAGCCTGCTTCCCCCTCTCTCTGTCTCTGACTGCCTCTCTGCCTGCTTGTGATCTCTGTAAAAAAAAAAAAATAAAATAAAAATAAAAAACCATTCAGGAAAATGTTTCAGAATTGGCAGACAGATTTCCCAAGGATCCTTACAGACTAGTAATTGTTAATCCCCACCTCAAAAGAAACAAAAAGAAAGAAGTTACAGAACAATGATAAAATTCTTGAGACTCAAAGAAAAATGATCATTTTTTACGTTGGCAAGACTGCCAGATTCTTAAATGAAACTTTGGAAAGGTTAATCATGTTCATGTAATACATCCTTAGTCCATCTTTATAATGTAGTAATTGAAAGGGACACTGGGACATTGATTGGAAAATGAACATTTTGAAAATTCAGTGATTAGCAGCCTGATTTTTGAATATATTGTTAAGTGTGACCGAGTTTCGGGCATTTCCTTCTTGTCTGTCTACATTGGCAAGCATTTTTCCATTGAAACATATGTTTGGGTGGACAAGTATTTTATTTGGCAGCAACCTAATAGTTTAAGTATAGATTTCAACATCAAATGTTTGCTCCATAAGCAAATGTTTTTCAAACAGAAGCATTTCTCACAATTGTTTCCTCATACAAATGTTTATCTTGGAGCCAGCAGAGAAGGCCAAGCATTCCAGTAAATCTCTTCAAGACGTTCATCATGATGATTTCGTCACCTTTGAGAGTTTCTACTGGTCACATTCTCTCGCAGATTTTTCATGGGTCGCTTTGCAAGGCCAGTCCCCAAAATACTTTGTAAGACAAGTGCAAGCATTTTCAAGATGATTTTTTTTTCTTGGTAGAAAAGGAGTGGAAATACATGCACGCCTAACAATGCTTCATCTGCATAGATGCCAGTTTACCTGTGATAGGATTATTGGTTCTATTTGTCTTCTCATTTCCAGATACAGAGTTGTGAAAGCAGATGGCATGGGTCCCTATGCTCCCTTCGCTCTGACAAAAAGGAGAGGCTCAAGCCCATGCGAGTCTCTGAGTAATTGCGTATTATGTGTGTGAAGACAGAGGACCCCTGGGATTTGAAGAATCAGTGATGAGGTAATCTGGCCGGGCTCTTTCAAGTGAAGATAACAGAAATTAAATTCAACTAGCAATAGCTTTTTAATTTTTTTTTTTTTTAAGGATTTTATGGCTTACATATGAAAAACCAGGTTATGGGGTCTTACGTGTAGATGGATTCAGGAATTCAAACAACAACATGAAAAACCAGGTTATGGGGTCTCACGTGTAGATGGATTCAGGAATTCAAACAACAACATGAAAAACCAGGTTATGGGGTCTCACATGTAGATGGATTCAGGAATTCAAACAACAACATGAAATCTCAGCATTTCTCTTGATCTCTTGGTTCTGTCTTCCTCTGTTCTATTTTATTTTATTTTGAGAAAGAGAGAGAGAGAAATATGTGCACGAGGCAGGGAGGGGCAGAGAGGCGAAGAGAGAGAATCTTAAGCAGGTTCCACACTCAGCCTACAGCCAACGTGGGGCTCCATCTAATGACCCTGAGATCACGACCTGAGCCATCCACACACCTCCCTCTGACTTTAATTTCATGCAGCATCTGCCATGTGGTTGCTCCCAGCAGCTCCAAGCTCACTTTATTCTTCTCAAGAGCAATCCGAAGGGAAGATTTCATTCATTCCAATTGTTTCAACGGAAGTTCTGGGTTGAGAGACACCTAAGGGGTTCGGTGGGCTAAGCATCTGCTTTCAGCTGAGGTCATGATCCTGGAGTCCCAGGATTAGCAGGGAGTCTGATTCTCCCTCTGCCCTTCCCCCACCTCTCCGTGCTTTCTCCCTCTCACTTCCTCTCTCTCTCTCTCTCTCTCTCAAATAAATAAATAAAATATTTTTTTAAAAAAGTTCTGCTGTTGAGTCCTAATGAGCTAATGTGAGTAACCCAGCTATCCCTGCACTAATCATCATTCCAACAAAGGAAATGGAGTATACTGACTGGTCAAGACTGGATATTAGCCCTAACCATCCAGAGACTGAGATCTGGGACACCAAAGAAAACCCAAGTGCATTACCAGAAGATGTTGGAATGAATGATGAACACGTAAAAGTCGATGGCCCCTTCCCTAGGACGGTTTTGCCTGCTAATCACTCCAGGTCCCTTTTTATAGGGAACATTGCCATGGACAAGCCCACACAGGTGGTAGCAAATCTGTATTCATTCCTTGAATAACAGGCAGAAATACTTGGTTCTCTGTCCTAGAACCACCAAAAAAAAAAAAAAAAAAAGTCTTCTTGGAGCAGAGCTATAACTCTCAAGTTTGGCTCTGAGAGCAAGTCATCCTGTGACCCACACCAGTCCTTGACCAAACCTTTTGTACCCCCTGTTTCCCTATTCACTTTCGAAGACTGACTGAGAAGCAGGCAAGGGCATGTAAGCAACAGCCCTAGCGGTGCAACTTCTCAGAAAGCTTTTAAGAAAGTTTTAGTTGCCATGCCCGTTAGACTTCTGGCTTGGCCTCGGGCTCTTCCCCATTTCTTCTATCCTGGAACACACACATCACGAGTGGAGGTATAGAAGTCATTTTGCACAGCTGAGGAAGAAAGCCTCAAGTGACTCAGGGATGAGCGAGAATGGAGAAGGAGCCCAGGTCCCGTGTGGAATCACTGAGCTATAATCCTAGCCTCGGATGGTCTGCCCCCAACCGTCTTCTTCTTTTTTTTTTTTTTTAAAGATTTTATTTATTTATTTGACAGACAGAGATCACAAGTAGGCAGAGGCAGGCCAGGGGGGTGGGGGAGGCTAACTCCCTGCTGAGCAGAGAGCCCGATGCGGGGCTCGATCCCAGGACCCTGGGATCATGACCTGAGCCGAAGGCAGAGGCCTCAACCCACTGAGCCACCCAGGTGCCCCTGCCCCTAACCTTCTTGATAAGCAAGACAAATAAATCACCAGATGATGGCCAAATGCAATCTTAACTAATACACAAACCTCCAAACCATCTGTGTAATTCATGATGTGGTTTACAGAAGGGTTTTATTAATGAGGCATAGCTGGTGACTTGATTTTTATCAATTATTCTTGCTCTCTAGGCACTAAGCTCATGATTTTCATGTTTTACGAAGACATCCACTGTCTGCACAGGCAGTATAGCTGGACAGTAGAGTTAGTGGCTCGAAAGTCTAAGTCAGAGCATTTGGATTCAAATCTAGCTCCAACACTATATAACTGGTAATTGCGTGACCTCTGATAAGTTCTTCGAAGTTTTCTTTGCCTCAAGGACCTCATCTGTAATTTTATAGTGTCATTGAGCATCCAATGTGCTAGTCCTGGAAAAATATTTACAGCACATAAAGTGCTATCCATAGGTTATAGCTTATTATGAATATTGCCTTTTAAAAATGTGCTTAAAATTTTATGACTCCTATGTTGTTGGTGTTCTAGAGATAATTCCAGGCAACACGTACGGCTCAGCAACAAGCTCATGAAATGACGACATTGGTGGTTCATTGTTCCAGCTCCTTTGCCCGCTTGTTTTCCCCTTCTACCTCCGTAGAGAACTTCCAAAATTATGCCACCAATATGTCCTTATTCAGCTGTAGCTGAAAACCAAGGCTGATTATGTTTTGACCTCTAATTGTGTATGAGTCACACCCCTACCCATACACAGTGTTGTTAAGACAGTCTGTGTCATCACCAAGTTCCCCTTGACCACAGACCTCATCTTTTCTCTTCTGACTTGATTCCAGGCACTTTCGAGAAAATTTATTCCAATGTTTGGGCCAATCTCTTAAATGTACATTTACTTGCCTTGGCTGAATATATTTTCTCATTGACTGTAAAAAAAGGCTAGATATGAAATCAATAATTATGATTGAGAACATGTATATTTCACACAAAAAGAAATGCCTCAGGAGAAATACATGCCATTTTAGAGTCTATAATAAGTAGGCTAAGTGGTAGGTCACTGTCCTGAACATTAGGACACTCCTCTTGGAATAAATCGGCTATCTTAACCACCTCCTCACCTCCAGCTCAACTACATGCCATTTGCTAGGAAAAGGACTGGGTTTTAGGACAAAGGTAAACACTTCTAGCTAAAATTTATTGAGCACAGATGGTACACCAAGTAATAGGTTAAATGCTTTTCATGTGTCATTTCATGGAATTTTATTTTGATATGAGTTACCTCGTAAGGGAAACATTTACATTATTTTATTTACAATTTTACTACTTAAGAGCGCATCTCTAGATAATATCTTTCATTTCACCTGCTTCTGAATTTTATGAATAGAATAATGCTGAATGCTTTTTTGGGGGGAATATGGTCTCCTTTTACACAAAATTATAAAGTTAAGCTCTATTTACATTGTCGTATATGACTTAGCTCAGTGACTTTTAAGGTTACATATCATAAGAATACAAACCATAATTCATCCATTTTAAGTTGATGGACATTTGAATGGTTTTCATTATTTGGTTATTATGAAAGATGCTGCTATGAACATTCCCAGACTTTATCTTGTTGCATGTATGCATGAGGTTCTAAATGGTAGAGACCGGTCAGTAGATTGGCTGGTCAATGATGTTTGTATATCTTAAACTTTGCTAGAAAGTATTAAACTGTTTTCTAAAACGGTTACATTAGTTTGTACTCCCACAAATAAGGGAGGAGAGTTCTTGCTGTGTCATTCTTTGTTAACCCCTGGAGTTATTAGTTTTTATATTTTCTTGGTCTATCTTGGCAAATTTTGACATTTCAACATTAACTTGCATTTCCTTGATTATGGATGAGTTGAACACCACTTTTTAAGATCACTGGCTATCACTCTTTTGAGTGACACCTATTCATGACTTTTGCAACATTTTATCTTGGGTTGTCTGATTTTTAAGATCTTGATTGGCAACTTTTTTTCCCCTTATGAGTCATTCATTTATTGTATGCACTTCAGATCAATCTTCTCCCCTTCTGTGACTTATATTTTCACTTTAATAGGGCCTTATTTTGATATATTTTTGTATGATCTACGGTTAATGATTCATTAAGAAATCTTTCCCTAGGGGCACCTGGGTAGTTCTGCCAGTTAAGCATCTACCTTTGGCTCAGGTCATAATCTCAGCGTCCTGGGATGGAGTCCTGTGTCAGGTTCCTGTTCAGCGGGGACTGTGCTTCTCCCTCTCTCCACTCATGCTCTCTCTCTCTCTCTCTCTCTCTCAAATAAATGACAATCTTTTTTTTAAAAAAAGATTTTATTTATTTATTTGACATAAAGAGAGCAAGAGATCACACATAGGCAGAGAGGCAGGCAGAGAGAGAGGGGGAAGCAGGCTCCCTGCTGAGCAGAGAGCCCAATGTGGGGCTTGATCCTGGGACCCTGAGATCATAACCTGAGCTGAAGGCAGAGGCTTTAACCCACTGAGCCACCCAGGCACCCCTAAAAATCTTTTTTTTTAAAGAAATATTTCCCTATCCCTATCCTGAAGTCACAAATATATTCTACTATTTAAAACATTATTGGACTTCTATTTCCAGCCAGGACAGAATAACAGGGACTGAATTTACCCTTCTGTCCAACACAACTAAGAAACTCAACAAAATATGTAAAACAACAGTTGTCAAAACACTGAACATCAGACAGAGAAAGACAGTGATCTCTGAGAAAGGGACAGCGAGGAAGATGAGCTCTCCACCTGCCCCAGTCTACTGCCTTGATACAGGAGAAAATCAGGTGGAGACCAGCTGACTTGCTGAGTTGAGGAGACAGAGACAAGATCTGGGGGGAGCCCAAGGCAGCTAGAATCTGCAGAACAGAGGACTCAGAAGATATAGAGAAGGATCTCCAGAGATCTGAAGAGAGCCCTCTAGAATGTTCGACAGAGTGCTGACCAACGTGTGTGTGTGTGTGTGTGTGTGAGAGAGAGAGAGAGAGAGAGACAGACAGACCCGGATTTCCCCTCTCCTAAGGAAATCAATGCATCTAGTTTCTTAAATACCCTTCCTGAAACATTCTATGGATTGTATTCGCTACTTTGTGTCAAATGCTAGATGACACACACTGCTTTGTACCTTGGTTTTCTTTTTAACTTAAGAAATATAGCTTTGGGATTTGACCAGATCTATAAATAAAAGAGGTTTCTCAAATTTTTTTAGTATCTGTTTGATCTAATCATTAATTGAAGCAGTTCTCTACTGACAGCCATTTAGACTTGTTCAAATCTTTGTTATTACACATAATGGCGCAATTTTGCATACTTTCTTTTGCATATTCTGATGAATATTTAATGGTGTGGTGTTGCAGGCTCACTTGGGCTTTTGAGAGCCATTTGTTAAAATTTCAGGAACTGTGAGAACTGGTTGATGTTAGAATAGCTTGAAATTAACCATGTAGTATTTATGCCAGTAAAACTGATAACCCTGGGGTGCCTGGTGATTGAGTCGGTTAAGCATCTGCCTCCGGCTCAAGTCATGATCTCAGGGTCCTGGGATGGAGCACCACATCGGGCTCCCTGCTCTGCAGGAAGCCTGCTTCTCTCTCTCCCATTCCCCCTGCTTATATTTCCTCTCTCACTGTCTATCAAATAAATAAAGTCTTAAAAAACACTGGCAATATCTATAGATAAAAGGCCCACTCCCTTAGTTAGGGGGACAGGTGGTTGTTAAGTATGTACAGCTTCTACTAAACACATTTCCAATAGTGGAACTGCTGATTCAAAGGGTATGTAGCACTTGTAATCTTGATATATATAGACAAATTACCCTTCGTGGATTTCTACTAGCAATGTATAAAAGTTATTCCTGAATTCTCATTAACAGTGTTATGAAAATTATTGATTGTTGCCAATTTGATCAGGGAAATTGGTTTCTCAATGAAGTTGTAATACTTATCCCACTTACTATTGAAAATTAACATCTTTTTATATGTACTTTTAGTTTCTTTCTAAAGGGGCCCCCGGGTGTCTCAGTTGGTTAAGCATTGGGACTCGATTTCGGCTCCAGTCAAGATCTCAGGGTCATGAGACGGAGCCCTGAGTTGGGCTCCATGCTGGGTGGAGGCTGCTTAAGATTCTCTCTCTCCCTCTCCCTCTGCCCCTCTCCCCATTCCCAGCCCCCTGCCCACATGGGCATATTCCCTTTCTCTTAAGAAAATGAAATTTCTTCTTATAAAAAACCTCTATTCATTCCTTCAGCTGTTTTCCCCCTTTAAAATGTGGGGATTGTTATTATAATGATTACTTGTAAAAGCTCCTAATACGTTAAGATTAGCCCTTGTTCTGGGATATGAACTGCTTACATCTTTTCTCCAGAATACTGGTTGCTGTTTCAATTTGTTATGGTGGTGTATGCAATGCAGATTATTCAAAACCATTTTTATGTAACTAAATGCATCAAGATTTTCTCTTGATGCTAGTGATGTGAAGCATCTTTTCATGTGCTAATGAACCAGTTGTATATTTTCTTCAGAGCAAATATCTTTAAAATCCTTTCCCCATTTTAACATTAGGTTGTTTGCATTCTTACTGTTGACTTCAAACTTTTTTTTTTTTTTTTACATATTCTGGATACATGTCTCAGATCTGTAACATGCAAATCTTTTCTCTTATTCTGGGGGCTGTCTTTTCACTTTCTTAGTGGTGTCCTTTGAAGCACAAACGTTTTAAATTTTAACGAAGTACAATTTATCTCTTTTTTCTTTTGTCATGGGGCTTTTGGTGTCATTTTATGATCTAAACCACAAAGATTTACTCTTCTGTTTTCTCTTAAGAGTTTTATAGTTTAATTCTTACACTTAAGTCTGTAATCTCTTTTGAATTAGATTTTTAATATGACATGAGGTAGGGGTCCAATCTTATTGTTCTGCATGTGGAAAGCCAGTTGGTTGAGCACGCTCTGTTGGAAAGACTATTATTTAATTATCAAATGGTCTGGGCATCCTTGTGGAAAGTCAGCTGACCATAAAGGTGAGGTATGTTTCTGGATTCTCAATTTTATTCCACTGATGTGTATGGCTGTCCCTATGCCAGCATCACACTGTCTTGATTACTACAAATGTGTTGTAGTAGGTTTGCTAGGTTTGAAACTGGGATGTCTAAGTCTTCCAGCTTTGCTCTTCTTTTGCAAGACCATTTTCCTCTTTATTATTCCAGGTCCTTTGGATTCTCACAGGAGTTTTAGGATCAGCTCGTCAAATTCTGCAGAAAAAAAAAAAAGCTGCTGGAGGGGGCACCTGGGTGGCTCAGTGGGTTAAGCCTCTGCCTTCAGCTCAGGTCATGATCTCAGGGTCTTGGGATGAAGCCCCGCATCGGGCTCTCTGCTCAGCGGGGAGCCTGCTTCCCCCTCTCTCTCTGCCTGCTGCTCTGTCTACTTGTGATCTCTGTATGTCAAGTAAATGAATGGAATCTTAAAAAAAAAAAAAAGCCACTAGAGTTTTGATAGGGAAACTACACCATGCCCATCATTTCCACCACTTCCTGTGTGAGGTGTTCGTTATGGATAAAGGTAACATCTAGGAGTATCACATGAACTCAGTGCCCTGGCCACAGCTAATCCAGCCAGGACTGAGAGCCTAACCCCAGAGCTCTCTATCCATGCCTCAGTAGCCTTGTCCATGATCTTGACCCAGAGGCATGCTGTGCTGGAGATGGAATGGTTGACCAATGAGATCTTTTCTCTCATGGATTGTGAATTTGGGACAAAGTCTTTGGGTCTTTAAGAGCAGGTTCCTTGGCGGGGGTTGGGGCCCTGGCTGGCTCAGTCAGGTAAGTATCTGACTCTTGGTTTTAACTCAGGTCATGATCTCAGGGTCATCAGTCTGAGCCTCATGTTGGGCTGCACGCAACGTGGAGTCTACTTGAGATTCCCTCACTCCCTCTGACCCTCCCCCTGTCTGCACTCACATTCTCTCTCTCTAAATTTAATAAATAAATAAAATATAATTTTTTTTTTTAAAGAGCAGGCTCGTTGGAGGTAGAGAGCAAGAAACTGAGTCTTCCCATAGTAGCAGAGTAGAAAGGCAAGGAATAAAAGGATGCCGGCCATTGAGGAACATACTGACCCATCCTCTGAAGCTGTGTTGTTTCTTGAAGGCTAGCACAGCCTTGGTTGGGCTGGGCTCTTTAAGGCTTCCCGAGTGAAATCTCCTTCTTTTCCATCTGAAGTTCCAACACATAGGTCTTTGGGGGTGCACAGAGGCTGTTCAAGCATTTCATGTGCTCATTTCAGCCCATTTCATTCAGATGAAAAAAAAATGCAGCCCCAACACCTGAAAAGTGTGTCCTGTACTTGTGGCAGGTCTGTAAGTTCCTTGGGCACAGGAGCAAGAATGTCTGATCCCAGGGGGCAGTGCCCAGAACACAGTAGGACTTCAAGAGCTATTTGCCCTAGTGAACAAACACTGGATAAATCATCCGTGTCCCCTACAATCTTTTCCTCTCCATTAGGGTCAGGAAAATACAACCCCCTCCTGCCTTCTGACTAGGAGCTTGCTGGTGCTTGTCAAAAGCGAGTTCTCAGGCAGGGCAGACAGAAGATACATCTCAGAGTGGTTGCTGAGCTCTTCCCAGGACAGATCAGTTCTGTGTGGTTTCTAGATGTCCTGTACAGGTGCTGCCACTATGGGCAGAGGGGGTGGATACAGAGATCTGGGGTGTGGTGGGGAGACTGGACCAAGCCAGGCTGGGCTGGGTGAGAACTTCCTTTTCCTTGCTTTCCTCTCTCTACTCCCCTCTACTCTTGCCTCCCCCCTTCTTCTCCCACCATTGTCACTCTTGAGCTACAAGAAGGCAACTGGATCTCCTCAAAGACAGTTACATCTATTCTCCTCTCCACCAAATATTTTACATTTCTTCTTCTTCTTTCTTTTCAATGCTAAAATTGAAATTTTCCTTAGGTAATGCTAAATCCATTATTGTTGAAGTCTTTGAAAAGCTTTATCTCCTTCTACTTTCCTCCTTGTCAACCCTACTCTAGCCACACTGGTGTCTTCACTATTCGTCAGGACACACAGGCATGTTCTCACCCCAGGACCTTTGCACTTGCTCTTTCCTCTGGTTGGAATGCTTTCTCCCCCTTGATATCCTAATGATTCAGTCCCTCTTCCCTTTCAGACTTTAAGGAAATGTCACCTTCCTAGTGAAGCCTGCCTTGATTTCTCCTCCCTTGCTTATCTACCTTCATTGCTTTATTTTTTCTCCGCAGTGTGTATCATTGTTTTATATAGTGCCTGTTTTTGTTATTTACCTTCTTTAATGTCTGCCTCCCTAAAGAGAAGGTAAGCTCCTGGAGGGCCAGAATCTGGGCCTGTTTAGTTTCCTGCTCTTTCCTAGTGCCTAGAATAGTGCCTCCTCTAGATGAGCACGTGTTGCATTTTGAAGGACTATGTGATGGGGTGAGGTGCAGAAATTCTAGAGCCTCATCTCTCATTGTGCCCTGCTGCGCTTCCAGTGACCAGCTCTGAACTCAGGGGCCATGTGGCCCCTGCCAGGTGGGAACAGATGTATGCCACCAAGTGACCCCACTGGTTCGTACTGGCTGCCCAGTACGAACGGCTGCCCAGTACGAATGGCCATGCGCCTGCACATGAGTGGCCCAGTACAAGTGTCTGCATTTGGAGCAATGAAACGAGATGAAAGCTGAATGGAGAGTTTGTCCACTTAGGTGAAGTGATCAGCTGTGTTCCAAAGTCTCAGCCATACAGTCCTCTGTGGATCTTGTGGCACAGAAGTCAAGGATGGCAGCGATGTGGGTGTTGGAATCCTAGTGAAGGCTCTTCACATGGTCATTACATAAGATCAAAGAGGGAATCTAGATAAAGATCCACCATTCCCCCCCACCACAGGAATGTTGCCAGAGAGCTTATCATGAGCCCAAGGAAAGGAGGAAGTTGGATAACTCATTTGAGTTACGGGTTCATGTCTTTATCTTCAATTCTTTGTCTGGACTGAACCATGATATATGTGAGGTACTGTTCAGGATACACCTCGACCCTCAAAACTAAACGAATGTTGGGTAATATGACAGCAAAGTGAGAAAGGAGAATAATCCTTAGCGTTTCTCTAGACACCTAGCATAGTTAGGAGAGGGTTTTGCTGTGAACACTTCCCCCAAGGAACTAGAGTTTGAAATGCCTGAAGCATGCCTGCCTGAAAATCAAGACAACCAAAGATTTGTGATTCCAAAGTGGTAAGCGTTGAAAGCTTAGATCGAGGCACACTGGTCTGAAGGGTCTATACTTGGCTCTAGAACTGGAACATGAATAACCCACCATCTCTCTTCATGGACCATCTTGGTACTCATTGAGAGGCAGGAGCTTCAGTTGGCTATTTTCTTAACTATAAAAACCCATGGAGTTTTCAAAGACATAGAATCTGGGGTGCCTGGGTGGTTCAGTGGGTTAAGCCTCTGCCTTCGGCTCAGGTCATGATCTCAGGGTCCTGGAATCGAGCCCCTCGTCGGGCTCTCTGCTCAGCAGGGAGCCTGTTTTCCCCTCTCTCTCTGCCTGCCTCTCTGCCTACTTGTGATCTCTGTCAAATAAATAAATAAAATCTTAGAAGCAAAAGGCAATACACCTCAGGTGAAAGAATGGATGGCTGGATTAATGGCTGTGCATCAGGGAGATGGTTGTATCCCATCTCCCCTCCTCTAGGGAAGCCCCTGACATAGACCCATGCACTCAAGTTGAAGGACCATTCAGACTGGCCCCTTCCCACCAAACCTGGAGGTTGTAAGCCAGGGGTGGGAAGGAGGAGCAGTCACCTCTTGTGGGGCTGGAACAAGCTCTTTGGAGTCTCAGAAAAGAGGTTCAAGTTTAAAGTCTTTGAAACCACTCACAAAAACCATAGCATAAAGCATACAGACGGTTTGAACTTCTACCCTGTGGGACCCTGGACCAGTGCTTATTCACTTTTAGTCCTGCTTTCTCTCGCTTGAAAAGGAGGAATAAGAACACCCTGGACTCTCACCATCCACATGTTTACCATAAAATGCCAGAGCCATTCTCCAAAGGGAAGAGCTGCTCTAAACCACAAATGACCACGAATGCCACTTTGCTCCAAAGAGTTCCAGTTCTTGCTATTATCCCAATATGATTATCAACAGAACTCCTTTCCCTCACGACAACTGTCCCAACTTGGTCATGCATTCTATGGTTCAGGTTTCAAGGACTTCTCACAGACGTGGCAGAGACCAAGAGACAGTACACGCCTACCCCTGGCTGGGACACTGTAGAGAAAACCATGATCATCTCAGACCTGCGCCCTTAGTCCCTTAGTATTACTGGCAGTCATCATGTATCTTTAATGTATCTGCTTACCGTTTATTTTCAGTGTAGAAGAAAAAGGTTGTTGGTATGCAATACTGCATAGTATTGTGTATCAAGCACAAAATACCCACTGTGTTTAGGAATTAGACGATTGGTGTTCTGAATGCTTTATATAATACAGAAATCTGTGATGAACGTATTGATACTTAAAATATTCAGTGATATTTGGAGCAAGGTGACTGTAACTTTTGGATAAGATGGGAGCTCACTCTAATGTTTCATATTTAAAATAATGACATAGAGTCTCATTTCACAAGTCCTCTCTTGGGCACATTGTCAGGAGCAAAGTAAATTGACAATTTGACTTCACTGGGCTGTGACAACTAAGTAGACCACACCCCTCCCCTGGAAATGAAAACGTTATGTAGAGAGGACAACTTTCAGCCCCCCACCCCTGGCGGTGTGCGAGAATGCTCACCTACTTTATTTCATTTTTCAGTTCTCATTTAGGCTGGGTGACACACATTTAATCTCGCATGGAGGGAGTGAGCCTTCCCTTGGACTGTGACAGGAAGTTGTGGGGTGCTACTGGCCTGCCAGGGGACTGAGTCCTCAGTCACCAATCCACGCAGTCAGGTCCGGGGCTTCTCTTGGCCCCTGCCTGGGGTTGCTTAAACCATCCTGCTGGCTCCCTGCTGCTGCTGGGCCCCACATGGCATACAGGAGATGCCCGACCCAGCCGCCGAGCACCCCTGCGTCCACCCCCCTGTCCCAGTCTCCAAGTGCTGCTGTAACAAAATCATCACCAACACCACGAACGGACTACCTTACAGTTCTGGACGTCTGAGGACAAACTAGATCTGAGGAGGTAAAATGGGATGTGTCAGCAGGGCTGGCTCCTTCTAGAAGCACAATGGGAGAACCCGTTTCCGTGCTTCAGCCACCTCTGGAAGCCAGCTACATGCCTGGACCCCCCGGTGCTTTCCTCCAGCTTCCAAGCCAGCAGCGTGACATCATCACACTGCCAGGGATCTAGCTCCCCTGCCTCCCTCTTGCAAACCTCTGCTGGCTCCACTGCACCCACCTTGCTCTTCCAGGCTCATTTTCCCCATCTCAGGATCTGGCACTTAAGCCCACCCTTGAAGTCCCCTCTGCTGTGGAAGGCAACATACGTGCACAGATTCTGGAGTTAGCATGGAGACATTTCAGGAGGGGCCATCATTTAGCCTAGCACACCCTGCTGAGTTCTTCCCTCCCTGGGGCCTCACTGCCATCTAGACTCTCCCAGAAAGCATGGCACTACCCCATCAGCTCGGAGACCCCCCCCCTCCCTGTTCATGTCCAGGACCCACCTTAGCTCTTGTCCTCTCCAGGTCAGCCCAGGAGAATCTTTTTTTTTTCGAGTTTGGAGGTGAGAGGAATACATGCCCAACCCCCACCCAGACATTTTGTTCAGATCCAGAATCTTCTAAGCTTCCCCCCATCAACAGGTGGGCTCTGGGAGCACAAAAATAAGTCATTTATAGGGTGTTTCTGCACTGTGGCCAGTTACATCCTTTTCCCAAGATGATGAACGTGAGTCAAGCATCTGATTAAAAGGGAGGTGTGGGGGCACCTGGGTGACTTAGTGCATTAAGACTCTCCCTTTGGCTCAGGTCATGATCTCAGGGTCCTGGGGTCAAGCCTAAATGGGGCACCCTGCTCAGCGAGGAGGCTGCTTCTTCCTCTTGCTCTGCCTGCCTCTCTGCGTACTTGTGATCTGTCTCTCTTTGTCAAATAAATAAATAAAATCTTTAAAAAAAATAAAAGAAGGGAGGTGAAGGAGAGAATATGAAAAAAGTCTGTAAATCAATACCTCCACATCTTACCCAGTCACATTCGCAAAAAAGTATAGACCCATGTGAGGGATATACACAGAGCCGTGTCAGGGAGGGGTCCCAGGGGAAATCAGCCTGAAGTCTGGCTCTCCCCACACCACCTCTCCGGCTGGTGACTTCTCACTCTTCTTTCCACCACAGCCGGCAGCTTGCGTGGCTCTGAAAGCACCCTGCCACCGCTTCGAAAGAGTGGCCCTCATCTGTGCAGAACCTTCGCCTGTGCTTCTGTCAGGACACCTAAGACAGGCTGGCATGTTCCCAAAGCTGAACTCAGCACCACAACAGACAAAAGGAAATAGGTACACAAAATACAAACAACATAACCATGATCGTGACTCCCGGCAAGTGTCTGACCATGGTCATAGCCTCTGGTCCAAGAGGCGGGTGGTTAGCGCCAGCTAAGAAGAGTGTCTGGCTTTCTCTCTCTACTGCCATCCTTGCTGTCACTTACTCCTAGACTTACCTTTCACTCCAACACAGGTGTCCCATTATCGTCTGACACAAGACAACAAACCGAGTATCTCTTTTTTCTGGTTCCGGTTACATAGAAGCCCATGTCCCCACATCTGCCATCCAGCATACCACTCAGTCCTGGTTCCTCAGGGCTGTTCCTGAGCACAGCAGCCTGGAGAATGGCAAAGGACCAGGAAGGAGAACCATGAGTCCAAGAATGATCTCAGCCTCCGAGTCTTAGGTTATGAGCCCCACCTGTGGACAACGACAGATGCGTTGCACAGGTAAGGATGACCCCCCTAGCACCAACATACACCTGTAAGCACATCTCAGGAACGTGTAATTGTATTTTCTCTATGTAATTGCACACTGATAGAATACGAAGGTAAACTTTCCAAGGAACCGAGTATGGAATTTTAATGGAGAAAGAATATTTTTTAAAGGAGAAATACAGAAGTAACCTAATTCAAAAATGGGCAAAAGACTTGATAAACTTTTCCCCACAAAAGATAGGCAAATGGCCAATAAGCACGTGAAAAGATGCTCCACATTATTAGTCAAGGAAAATGCAAATCAAAACTAGAATGAGATGGGGTGCCTGGGTGGCTCAGTGGGTTAAAGCCTCTGCCTTCAGCTCAGGTCGTGATCCCAGGGTCCTCTCTGCTGAGCAGAGAGCCTGCTTCCCTTCCTCTTTCTGCCCACCTCTCCGCCTACTTGTGATCTCTGTCTGTCAAATAAATAAATAAATAAATAATTTTTTAAAAACCTGCAATGAGATACTACTCACTCAGACCTGCTAGGACAGGTATAATTAAAACACACACACACAGAGTAACAAGTGTTAGTGAGAATATGGATAAATTCAGATCTTCCCATGTTTCTGGTGGACATGTAAAATGGTACAGCAACTGAAGAATATGGTTTGGCAGCTGCTCAAAAAGTTAAACATAGAATGATCACAGCATTTCCACTCCTAGGTATGTACACAAAAGATGTGAAAAATATATGCCCACACAAAAATCTGCCCACAAAAGTTCATAGCATTATTCATAACGTTCAAAACTTGGAAACAATCCAAACAGCCATTAGTAACGGTTAGCATAATTCGAACAAATGTCCAAATGTTCTTAGCCCTATGGACAAAAACTAAAAAGTAGGGCAGCGCCTGGGTGGCTTGGTCAGTTAAGCGTCTGCCTTCGGCTCAGGTCATGATCCCAGCATCCTAGGACTGAGTCCCACATCGGGCTCCCTGCTCAGTGGGGAGTTTGCTTCTCCCTCTCTCTCTCTGCCCCTCTCCCCCCTTGTGCTCACTCTCATTTGCTTGATCACTCTCTCAAATAAATAAATAAAATCTTTAAAAGAGAAAAAAACCTAAAAAATCAAAACAATCCAAACATGCATCAGCAAATAAAGAAACTAGAATAAGCATCACATGGAACATTACTCACCCCTCAAAAGGAATGGACTACAGATGCGTGCTGCAACGTGACCAAACCTTGGCAACATGGTCAATGAAATCCAGACACAAAAGGTCACATACTATATGATTTCATATATGAAATACCCAGAAGAGGTAAACCCACAGAGACAGAAGGCAGGTGGATGATTGGAAGAGGCTGAGCATGACTGCTTAATGGGTACAGAGTTTGCATTGGGGATGATGACAATGTTTTGAAACCAGATAGAAGCACTGATTGATTATTATGAATGTACTAAATGCTACTCAACCATACTCTTTAAAAGTGTTAATTTCATGCTATTTGAATTTCACCTCATTTAAAAAAAAGATTTTATTTATTTGTCAGAGAGATAGAGAGAGATCACAAACAGGGGGAAAGGGAAAGGGAGACGCAGGCTCCCCGCTAAGCAGGAAGCCCAACACAGGACTTGGTCCCAGGACCCTGGATAGTATTTCCTGACTTCCTAATAAGTGGATGATTTTTTATGCTATTTTGTATTTTTAAGTCAAATTTCCCATGATTCTGGTTTGAAATGACTGAAGCCAGAATGAAATTGGGGGGAGGACTTTTTTTTATGAACAGAGGAAATAAAAATTAAGCCACTGCCACCACGAGATAAACCCTTATATGTATTTTCTTTCTTTCTTTTTTTTTTTAAAGATCTTATTTATTTATTTGACAGAGAGAGATCACAAGTAGGCAGAGAGGCAGGCAGAGAGAGGAGGAAGCAGGCTCCCCGCTGAGCAGAGAGCCCGATGCAGGACTCGATCCCAGGACCCTGAGATCATGACCCGAGCCAAAGGCAGCGGCTTAACCCACTGAGCCACCCAGGAGCCCTTATATGTGTTTTCTTAAACCAAAGATGTATTTGCTGTCCCCCTCCCATATTTTTATTACTACTTTGCTGATACAATGAAAACCTGCCCCAAGGAAGACCATGTGTTGTTCGTGCCCTTTGGGCATATAAAGTGACTCACATTTCTGTCACCTGCCCCAAAAGAATGTGTGCCGTGTGTTTTACCTTCCCCCCGAGGGTCAATTCCATGATGAGGCTTGATATCCCAGAGTAAATCTTGAAGATGTTCTCTGCTTATTTGGATAAAAATTGTCTCTTTTAATCTTTTGCTCACAGGATACAAAATAATTAAAGATAGCACGTTATGAGTACAATTACCACAACTTGGATCTTGCAAAAGTATGAAAGGAAACTCTCGATTTTCTTGCCGGTGTACATTTTAATGGCTAATATTTCAGTAATAATAGCTAGCACCTCATAATACTGCTCCAACATATTCATATGTCATAAATAATATCTCGTTTTATTCCCACAATAACCCCATGATGTAGGTGGTACAAATATGAGTGTCTCATTACAGATGAAGAAACCATTGCTCAAAGGGAATTTAAGTTACGTGCCAGTAGTGAAATGACCAGTAGGTAGTAAATCCCAAGTCAGGCTCTGGTCCTCTTACTCGTCCTTTTGTATTTCTTTATCCTCTTTAAAAATAATAATAAAAAAAAAGAGGTGAGGGGCAGCGCCTGGGTGGCTCTATCGGTTAAGCGTCTGCCTTCATTCAGCTCAAGTCATGATCTCAGGGTCCTGGGATGGAGCCTCACGTTGGGCTCTTGCTCAGTGGGGAGTCGGCTTCTCCCTCTCCTTCTGTCCCATTCACTGCTCATGTTCCTGCTCTCTCTCTTTCTCTCTCAAATAAAATCTTTTTTTTTTTTTTAATCTCTTCCTCCCTCTTTTGCTTTTTTTCCCCCCATGCCATAAACAGTCCCATTGGAATTTGGTAGTAAACAGGTGAAGTCTGATGAAATCGTTAGGATTTTTACAGAGTATTCAAGAGGCCGGTAAATAGTTACTCTTCTTTGATTTTATATCTTTATGCTATCTTCCCCCAAGTATTCTTGCTGGTAATTTCTAAAACATTTTAAAGAATAAAATGCCACAGAGTTGAGGGTTTTCCAGGATTGCTCAAATAATCTGGACTATTTAAATATACTCTATTTTTCTTTAGAATGCCAGTCATTTCATTCTGCTGTGAGATTCGGGCCATCTGATAATAAAAGCCTGTGGTAAAATGATTCATTATACACTATTAGTGATTTGAGATAAAATCCTCTAACAAAAATTAGACCTATGCAGTTGTTATGAGTTTTGGACAAAATTATACTTGCTTCTTCTAGTCAGAATATGTTTTTATTTTTATAAAACTAGCTTAGTTTTATGATTAAATATTTTCAAAGTGAACACTCAGTCCCCCCAATTCTGTAAGTCCATTATAATTACAGAGTTAAAGCCAGGCCCAAAAAACAGGTGGTTCTGAAGAACCAAAGGTCCAAGTTCCAAGAACCAAGGATATTTCATAAATTTTGAGTTTTTATTTTTTTAAAGATTTTATCTTTTTATTTATTTTAGAGACAGAGCATGTGCGTGCCCATCCATGCGAGTGGGTGGGGAGACAGGATGAAGGAAGGGGAGAGAATCTCAAGCAGATTCTGCTGTGTGTGGAGCCAGATGTGGGGCTGGATCTCGTGACCCTGAGATCTTGACCTGAGCTGAAATCAAGAGTCAGATACTCAACTGGCTGAGCCACCCAGGCATCCCAATTTTGAGCTTTTACATACGAAGTTATATCTATGAATAGTTCATTTGTAATTAATCCGAGACATCTATGTACCAAGGAAGATTACCATGGGACAGTAAGTTGATACATTTCCCTAAAAAGCATAACATTTTTGTTACTATCGTAACAAAATGGTTACTATTGTAACCATTCTGTAAGTCTTTCTGAGCTATTAAAAAGTCTGCAGCCCCTTTTTACTACTGTTAAGTTCTACTGATCCGTAACCTGATCTGTGAACAGAAAAGATCTAGCATTACTGAGTCCTTATGACGTACTAGATTCTATCCTAGACCATCCTAGATATATAATTTCATTAAACTCTCACCAAAATGTTGGGAAGGTTATCACCTCCTTTTTAGAGCTGAAGACACGGAAGCTGAGAGAGTTTAAGGATATGGTCTGAGGTCCCAGAATTAGTGGGTCAAGCTAGGGCTCAAACCCACGGACTTTTCACTCCAGCATCAAGGCTTCCAAACCCAAGTTAATGAGTTAACTAAGGAACCTAGGATCCTGACAACCAACAAGCCTCCTGGGTGATAGGAATACAAAGCCAGATCCAAACCTGTTCCTCTAACAAGTATTTTTCCAGCACTTGCTAGGTGCCTTGTGAAGAGTAAATTAGCAGACAGCGTCCCTGCCTTCATACTCTAGAGATGAGGTAAGCAACCTCTAGAGCCAGTGTGACTCAGGGACTCAAAAGAACTACATAAGTGGCCATGATAACATGACACAGGAGATGGACTTTCTGGTTCCCAAGCAGACTCACAGGATGAGGGGGAGGAGGTGAAAAGAAATAAATCCTGTAACTGTGTCAAATGTAGAAAGTCTAACATGAAACCTTCGATTGATTTAACAAGCATTTGCTGGAACACCCAACGGAGTCCAAGGCACCAAGTTAAGCCTTCCTTTTCACGAGATGTTCCAAAAATTCACACATCTCTAGTTTCCCACCTACAGGCATCTCCGCAGAGAAGGCTGTGCTTCCACTGAAAGATCACCAGCACTTCTTAAAGATCTCATTGATTATCATGAAGCTGGTATGCTGCTAAGAGTCTCTGCCATGTGGAGAAACTGGTCAAACCCAAGGATGCAAGGGCAGGGCGTTCCAGACCATATGACATGCAGATGACCAGAGAATTGAAGCATTCAGGTCGTGTCTCCCTCCAATGCATCCAACTGTGGAAACTCAATCAGGCCCAGAAATGAATCAATTTCCTTTGCCTGTGTCCTTAAATTTGATGAATAGAGCCTTTGCTTAGAGCTACTGAAGCTGCTATTCATCTCAGTTAGTTGCTAAATAAAACGTTGTTCTTGGATGTAATTCTGGCGAATATGACTTTGGAGATTTTTCATTTAACTATGTAAGTCCAAATTAATCCCCGAGTGATTCTACATTTGAGCTATTTTTGTTCCACATGCTTCATATTTTTTTCCACGTTAAACATTGGGAATGTAGGAAGACCAGGTTTTCTTGTTGACGGTAAAGATGATCAACAGGTACCAGTGCCAATTTTTGTGATGAACAGCTGAAGTCATCACTGTTGAGAATTACTTTTCAATTCAATAAGAATGGATAATTGGGAAAGAGTTTTGGACCTCTAGAAATACAAAATTTGAAGTAATGAAGAAAGACAACATTTAAATAAACAAACAAGCTGTATCTGATGAGAGTAGTGGCGGTTCTGACTTGAAGTCAGAGGCTAGTTGAACTTCACAGAACAGTTCAAAATGCTGCCGTCTTCTGCGGTTAAGGACTTGCCCCGTCATGTAACTAGTAGTGGTAGAAGGTAATTGGACCGTGAGTCCTTTTTTCCTTTAAAATTCTTATTTTTATCTAAGAGAAGCATGCTCGTCGTTCACAAGGTCAGAAAGTAATAACGAAAAGGGTTCTCACAGAAAAACCCTACTGGTCCCTAACTTAACCCCTTCACCACACCTCTGGTCTCTGTCTTCAGAGACTACCACTTTAAGTTGTCACTTCCAGCATCTATACATCTTTTTCTATATCATATATTTTTATTTGTAAATTTTTATTATGAAAAAATTATAAAGTATACACATATGCATATAAAAGTATATATCTATCGATCTATATATCTCCATGTAGTTATATATCTATCAATCTATATATCTCCATGTAGTTACACTCATATTTTTGATGAATTCTTTAACAAGTTAAAACCATCATGATACCTCAGTCCTAAATACTATATGTAAATTTTATGCTATCTTTCCTTCCTCTTTTAGACATTATCATGCATCTTTATGTTTATGGGAATTGAGGATTGAGGTGTTTTGTTTTGCTTTACATCACCAACCATCTGTTTCATTTTTCCCCTCCTCCCAGTATCATTAGAGTACAATTTTTTGTTAAATGTATTCAATGTTGTATACTCTTTGTTTTTACTGAAAATAATAATTGCCTTGATGTTTTTCATTTGCTTACTGCCCTTGCTTGGTTTTTTATTAATTCTTCCCATACCATCAGCAGCCTTTTAAAACACTTCAAAGAGACCAATTTCAATGATATATATACATAAGTGTATATATTAAAGAAGCCTGTGTATATATACATACATGTATATGTATGTGTATGTGTGTGTGTGTGTGTATCCTAGAAAACTATATATATCCTAGAAAAAAATATATATAGGAGATATATACAGATAGATAGTCTATATATACAGATAGACTACATATATAGATAGTCTATAGATATATAGATAGTCTATCTATATATAGACTATATACAGATAGACTATCTATCTGTATATATATCCTAGAAAACTCTCCCCTTGGCTGCCACCCTTGAACTGCCTTTGCCTATCTCCAAGTTTAGATTCCTTGTCTCCTGATTCCTGTGCTTGATACATGCCCTTGTGTTGGCAGATCACTGCCTCTAATAGATTCGTGAGGAGAAAAGGGAGCATAAGGGACGATGTCTATCCCTTGACTCACGCTGTTCCGGTCGGGACTGGTTTCCCTCCTCACCTGTTGTGCAGCTGTCATCTGGCATTCTGCTCTCAGTTATGCTAGGATGGCTGTCACCGTGCTCCGGTGTTCCAGCTCCGCACACCGCATACTGTGTCTTCCTCTTTCATGGCTTATTTACTCCCTTGCCTTGGGAGGGCACAATCTCCAGGAACTTCCTGAGAAAGGGTGCCCAGAAGGTAAAGATTCTTCGAGCGTTCACGTCTGAAAATGTTTTTATTCTACACTTGATTGATATTTCAGCTGGCAACGCATTCTAGGCTGGAAATAACTGCTTCAGATTTTGGAGTCATTCTCCTATTGCCTTCTGGCTTCCTGTGACACAGTTGAGAAGTGTGAATTCTGATCCCTGCACCTTTGTATATGACTCTTTCCCCCCCCTTTTTTTTTTTAATAACTTGAAGACTCTTCCTCCTATGTTGACATTTTAAAATGACACACTTTGCTGTGGATCACCTGCGTTCATGGTGCTGGATATCTACCGGCTCCTTCGGTTGGGACCCATGTTCCTTAGTTCTGGGAAACTTTTTAAAACTTAAAAAAAAATGGTTTGTGGTTTTTTTTTAAATTATTTTTTTCTTTTTAGCGTAATAGTATTCATTGTTTTTGCACCACACCCAGTGCTCCATGCAATCCGTGCCCTCCCTAATACCCATCACCTGGTTCCCCCAACCTCCCACCCCCTGCCCCTTCAAAACCCTCAGGTTGTTTTTCAGAGTCCATAGTCTCTCATGGTTCACCTCCCCTTCCAATTTCCCTCAACTCCCTTCTCCTCTCCATCTCCCCTTGTCCTCCATGCTATTTGTTATGCTCCGCAAATAAGTGAAACCATATGGTAATTGACTCTCTCTGCTTGACTTATTTCACTCAGCATAATCTCTTCCAGTCCCGTCCGTGTTGTTACAAAAGTTGGGTATTCGTGCTTTCTGATGGAGGTGTAATACTCCATAGTGTATATGGACCACATCTTCCTTATCCATTCGTCCACTGAAGGGCATCTTGGTTCTTTCCACAGTTTGGCATTGGTTCTTTGGTTCTTGGTTCTTTCCACAGTGTGGCCATTGCTGCTATAAACATAGGGGTACAGATGGCCCTTCTTTTCACTATATCTGTACCTTTGGGGTAAATACCCAGTTTTGATGACTTTTTCCCTTTCTTTTTCTAGATTTTCTCTCCTTTTACTGAAACATCTATATTTGTTGCCTAACTTTACTGTCTTTAATCTTTTAGCATCCATTTATCTTTTTTTTTTCTGTTTCCTGGAAAATTTATTCAACTTTCTTTTTCAATGTTTCTTTTCTTTTTTTTTTTTTAAAGATTTTATTTATTTATTTGATAGACAGAGATCACAAGTAGGCAGAGAGGCAGGCAGAGAGAGGAAGGGAAGCAGGCTCCCTGCTGAGCAGAGAGCCCCTATGCAGGGCTCAATCCCAGGGCCCTGAGACCACGACCTGAGCGGATGGCAGAGGTTTAACCCATTAAGCCACCCAAGTGCCCCTCTTTTTCAATGTTTCTAATCCCGACCCTGTTATCTGCTGTTATTATGCTTTTAGCTTCTGAAAATTATTCCTTGTTCTTTGGAAGTCCTTGGGTTTTCGTTTTATTGGGTTTTTTGTTTGTTTCACTTTTTGTTTTATTCTTTTGATCAATTGTTCTTTGGCATTTGTTCCCTAAATGCAGTACCTTCCCTTAAGTCTTTGAGGACAGTCATGATTTGGGGCATGTTTTGTTGCCCTTTTCTTCTCTTTGCACTACTTCTAATGTCTCCAAGTTGCTTTTCTCCCCATGGATTGATTTTAGCTTCGATCTTCTGAGTTAGCAACATCCCTCAGATGTTTGGCAATCCTTGGCTGTCTGCTTATGTTTAACATGGGGAACCCAAAAGCTGACTGGAAGTTTTGAGATGTTTGGTTTGGGCCTATCCATGTTGAGCTTCACCATTGAATGATCTGGTTTACTGTGTGTTGTTGGGGGGGACGACTCCTGATTTCCATAGTTGTAGGTGTTTCCTCTAGGGCCAGTCAGTTTCCAGCTGGAATACTTTTCTTTCTCTCCCTCCTAGAACATAAAAGACTGGCTTCCTGTATTCAGAGAGCTCAAGAGCAGAAAAGGCCGAGAGGAAGTGCACAAACATTTGCTTAATTTTGCTGTTTTCATATGGTAGCCCCCTTCCCCGCCCTCTTGCTTAGCACCACCTGGCATCTCCCAGTCCAGACTTCACAGGGACTAAACCTCCAGGGCTCTTCCAGGGTGGAAAGGGACTGATGCCCAGCATGAACAGGGCAGCGACGAGGGGTCTGCTCACTGCCATAACAACTATAACAACTCATCAGGCCTCCTGATTTTGCTCTGCATCCCAGTTCTCCCCTTCTGGTTTCAGAAGCCCCCTGTGCTGCCAGTTCTTAGCCTCTGAGCATTATGCAGAGAAGGGAGCTTGTGTCTCAGCCTGCCCGGCTCCAGGTTGAGAGTCTGGTTTCCCGCATTTGCTAAGATGCCCCCTGTCCGTTTTGCAGTTTACAATATTATTATCTCCTGCAGCGACCCTGCCCCTGGCAAGTTTATCTTTTATTTTAAATCTCTTTACTGTAGTTTTCATAGGGCTTCAGGAGGCAGCAAAATTAGACAAGTGTGTTCCATCTCTTATGTCATCTAGAAAGCTCTATTACGTTTTTTCCCTACTCCATTATAAATATTTATGCTAACTGTGTAAAGTGTATAATCCAAGATTATATGATAAAGATAACTGTGATTCTTGTATGAATAACCATCTTCACGAGCTAGAGAAACGGTATCAGATAAAACCATGAAGGAAGGACCAGAGGTTGTGAGTTTTAAAAGCAAGCAATGGTTGAAAAGGAGGAAGGAAGAGAAAGAATTTTAATGTATTACACATGATGTTTCAAGTTCCAATTTCCAACGGGGAAAATAGAAATGACTAGCTTAAAAAAAGATAAATGTAGACTAAATACCCCTTAACCACTAAGGAGAGAGGAAGCTCCAGGAAAAAACCTGACAACTGATCAATGTTACCTTATTGAGTATTTGATATAAACAAACCCTAATCAGTCCCCATTCATGTATTTTACTTTAAAAAACAAAAGTCTTTACCACAATATTGGAATATTACAAAATTGCAATCTTGAATTACAATATTGAAATAAAGTCACTATTGTAATATTGAAATCTATAGCCCTGTGGTTAGCAAGGATGTCTCCTCATGAGGACAACTGAAGGAAGATGGGCCATCAAAGCAACGATTTTTTTCAGTACTTGTTCATTAAAATAGTAGGAATTTGTGTTGGAAGTGCCAAACAACTGGTATCTCTTGTGGTAGGTCATATTTCCTCTCATGTCTCCCCTAAGTTTGGCAAAGACACCTGCTAGAAAGTCAGTGTCAGACACCTGGGCCACAAGGCCTGCCAGATGGAAATCTCTAGAAGAATTTGGGCAAGTGGAAAGACTTTATGAAAAGTTGTCAGTCAAATATAATGGTCTTAATACTCAAAATTTAAGGGAACAACAACAACAACCACCCTTGGGGCACCTGGGCAGCTCAGTCAGTTAGGGGTTAGAGTCTTGCTTTCAGTTCGGGTCATGGTCTTGGGGTCATGGGATCGAGCCCCACGTCAGACTCTGCCCACAGCGGGGAGTCTGCTTGGGATTCTCTCTCCCTCTGCCCCTCCCTCTACTCGTAGTCTCTCTCTCAAATAAATAAATACATCTTTAAAAAGAAAGGAAGGAAGGAAGAAAAACAACCTCAATGTATTCAGTGCATTGCTGGGGGCAAAAACGATAAAGGGGAAGCCCTAGGGAATGACATTCTCCCTTCAGAAAGATGAAGCCGATGCCAGGCATGATGGAGAGATCCTTCCCTGCTGGTCAGCTGCCTGGGCTTGTCCCAAGGTGGATGACATGGAGACTGCTGTTGGGGCTCAAAGCGCCACCTCGACAAGCAAGCTGTGTTCTGCAGCACTACCCTCTTTCCCCTCATAAGGCTTCCTCCCCTCTAAAAGCCCCCCCCCACCACCTGTCAATCAGAGGAAGGGCTGGTTCTTCACACTTCCTTGAACATGGTTTGCCTCATCGGAAGCAATATCTTCACTTTGGTTTGCTTTTGTTTCTTTCTATGGACTATACTTGATCTTACAAAGACTAATTAAAGAACGCTGGAAAACATTTTTTTGATGATACTTTGGCTGACTGAGTCAAATCCCTTCTGATTCATTTGACATCTTAAACCAAAATATACGCCCCATCTGATGTTAGCTTATTCAGTATGAAATTTCCTTCATTCATCCAAAGAATAATCTCTTAAAAAAAAAATCTCTCTGATGTCTGGGTGGGAGATATCATTTCCTCTTTCCCTTATGCCACAGGGAAAATGGTCACTAATTACATTTTAAGATGTATCCTATCTCTTATGCTACTAAGATTAGTACATGCAAGCCTGTAATAGGGGGATAGGATTCTTCATAAAGGGCTCCTGACTCAGCCAAGTTCTGCCCATGAAACTTGATGTAGATCTAGTATCCTGGCTTTACTTCTCCACCCAACATGATCTTGTTCATTCTTTTGTTCATTTTTGCTAAGAGGTGCATCTCTTGTTCATTTTACTAAGACCTGAGGTCTCTCTGGGTTTGACCTCATTGCCTCAGCCTATTCCCAACCCAACATTTGCAATTTGAATCATTTTGTGGCCCCATTCCTGTTCTCCTCAGTATGACCTCTGAATTTCCACCATTACAGTGGACCTGGCAGGTGGAAATTGGACTCAAAAGGAAACGGCCTTGGGGCGCCTGGTGGCTCAGTGGGTTGGGCCTCTGCTTTCGGCTCCGGTCATGGTCCCGGAGTCCTGGGATCGAGCCCCGCGTCGGGCTCTCTGCTCGGAGGGGAGCCTGCTTCCCCCTCTCTCTCTGCCTGCCTCTCTGCCTACTTGTGATCTCTGTCAGTCAAATAAATAAATAAAATCTTAAAAAAAAAAGGAAATGGCCTTGAAATTACTTATATGGACACTGGGCTACTGCATTCCAACAGGCTTTGTTTGTAGGGCATATTCCTGTGGTTGGGGTGCTGTATAACCGTATATTGGTCAGATCTTTTTTGATTGCAGGCAACAGAATTTACGTTAGTTTAAGCAGAGAAGAGTTTATTAAGAGGTATAACGTAGTTTATAGAATTTCTGGAAAGGTTAGAGAACTGGGCTTGCTGGTGGCTCAGCCAGTTTCAAAGCAGCCAGGGGAAATGGCAAACCGCTCTACTGGATTGTTGTAGTAAAAGTCTCTACTACTGCCATCGACCACAGCCCGGACACCAGGGACAGACTCCAGGGACGGATTCCAACACAGGTGAACCAGAAAATCCAGGAGTCTTACTCCTGGCGCTTGCCAGATTTGAGCTCTCCCTAAAGGGACTACAACTCACGTTTGTCATCTCTGCCATTAATCCTAAAAGGCATGTCTTGTCTGGCGTGTGGATTCGGCCAGGTCACATGTGGACACTCGCCACAAGGAATTCTTGGGGAATGCAGTTTCAGCATTCCAGCCTTCACAACACCAGAAGGAAAATGGACAGGGATGCTAGCGAGGAGGAGAGGGAGGCATTTAGGTTATCCTGCCCTGAAGGGCAGGAATTCCCAACATCACTCAGCTGGGATAAAGATGCTCCCACTCTGGGGCCTGGGCTGCAGCAGGAGGGGAGCTCCTAGGTGGTGGAGGGCATGTCTGGCCAGGCAGACAGGCCGAGGCATTGTTAAGGAGCTATTACAGCAGAAAATTCACTATAGAGTGGGTGGTGTGCACCCCAGGGCACTCCAGAAAGCCGAGACAGGCACATCTAGGAGCCACCGCACAGGACCCCTTGCTGCCGTGGAGCATAGTGCTGTTGGGGCGGATGTTGGTGTCCAGTTTCCCCTGAGGAAGGGTCTATGTCCATGCCAGGCTGGTGATACTGAGACCAGAGAACAGGAACAGCCCTTCCTATAAGACTCTCTCCCTAGTACTTAACCTGGGAAGGCTGGCGTATTCTTTTAGTAAGAAGTGAACAGGGGCGCCTGGGGGGCTACGGGTTAAGCAAGCACCTTCGGCTGGGGGTCATAAGCCTGGGGTCCTGGAATGGAGCCCACCATGGGGCTCCCTGATCAGCCGGGAGTCTGCCTCTCCCCCCTCCCCGACCCTTCCTCTCCCTGCCCCTCCCCCTGCCCATGCTCTCTTTCTCTCAAATAAATAAAATTTTTAAAAAAGTAAGAAAGTTGAACAGGTTTCCTTACACAGAGTCTATCTCTCTGCCTGAGGAATAATGGAAGACTGCGCAGAAATGGCTCAGGATTCTTTGAAACCAATCAGCTCTGATATGATCATCACAGATCCCAGGCTGTGACAGGGTGTAGCTGTTATCAATTGCTACAGGACACATGACCCCTCAAAACTTGGTGTCTTCGAACAATGACGATTCACCACGGTCTCACTGGACCAGTGGGGCAGCTCCAAGGCGAGTTTGCACGCTGCGCCTTCGCACTAGCTGTAGGTGCCAGAGGCTGGGGGCGGGGCTGGAGCTCTCCGCTGGCTCCGCCCCTTCCCCCACTCTGCCCGGACCTGGCCCCTGGTTCTGGTGGTGGTGCCTGATTCTGCCCCACGGGGCCGCTCAGTGTCCTGTGGCAGTGTCTCTCGGTGCCCCCAGACAGGAGGGCAGAAGTGCAAGGCCACTGGAGCTCAAGCCTCGGGGGACCACCTCACTTCCACCACATTCTGCTGGAGAAAGCAAACAAGGCCAGCCCGCCTTCAAGAGTCGCAGAAATGGACCCCGTGCCTGGAGGAGATGAGCAGCTGAGGGCCATTACGGACCGGGATGGGGGCTGGGATTTGTCGTCATCAAACCACCTGTCACACGTGGGTAAGTTAAACTGACCTGTTTCGGCATTCAGTGCCAGTACAGAAATTCCACCCCCCTCCTTGCAAGGCAAACACACCCATCAGTGTGATTACTGATGTTCCACCGGTTGTTAAGGAGTTCAGAAGCCTGGAAATACTATTTTTGTAATAATTGCCATGAAAGACAGGAATCTTAATCACCTCCGAGGATGGAATTAACCACCTCCTTGGTTTCTTGTGAACTGGAGCTTAGAAGTCATCTGCTCCTATCAAGAAAGTCACGGAAAAAAAGCCCCTCCAAGCCAAGAGAGTCTAGAACTCCAGCACCTACATCAAGCCCTGAGGGACTTTATTGGGTCCTGTTATTGAAAATGTCATCATGTCCAAGTTTCTCTGGCACGTTCCCTTGGTGAATGGAAACTCGAGAGGCTCTTCGGAATCATTCCCAACAGCTTCCCATGTGCCCTTGGTAGAAGGAGAGTTAACGAGCCTCCTTCTCTCGGATTTCAAACTTTTCATCTGGGCTGACTCCAGCAGACAGGCTGACTGTGGCCCCAAGTGCTGGGACAGCGTGGATGGGGTCAGCCAGGGACTCAGAGCAGCTGTGGAGTGGTGGGGGGGGGGCACCCAGCCCTGCGGTGGCAGAGCCAGCCCCTCACTGATGTCCTAGTCCAGACCTCACAGTCTTATCTGTCAAACCCCAGGCAGAGATGAAAGGCTTTCCTGCTGTGATATGGGAAGACTCTAGGAGCCAGGCAGATGGGACAGGGCGTTTCCGCCAGCCCCAGGCCACATTCCTCCTCCCGGCCTGGCTGGCTGGCCGTGGCACCATGGGAGGCACAGGAGGCTGGCCAGGGGCTGGTGTGGCCCTGGGAGCAGGTGGGGGACCTGAGGCTCCAGACACTTACCTGGTTAGGCCCAGGTTTTTCTTCCTGCTGCCTGCTCCCTTCTCCAATTCCATTTTCAGTTGCTACATTTGGAAACTACGGTGCAATGTTGACAAGATTTGAGCATCATGTCTTTTGAAAAAAAAGAAAATTTTTGTTCTTATATTGCAGGAGAGACGATATTTACTGCTTTTTCATTTCCGCAACCCATCTCACATTTTCCAAAAACGTTTTCAACATATAACATACATATCAGAAAAGACATCCCAGGACATTGTGTTAACTGAATTCAGTGGGGAAAAAAAAAAAAAAAGCAAAGTTAGATGAGCAGAGGAACCAAAAGGCTGAAAGGAAAAACACCAATATATTAAAAGTATTTATACTAGGGGGATTGGGACTTTTGAAAAATCTTTTTTTCCTTCATTTTCCTGAACCATAATAGCCTTTTATATTTTTTTACATAGAAGAAAAATTAATTTGCTCAAAACTATTTGTTAGAGGAGGTCCATACTGAGAGCCCCATGTTTAAGGAATAATTAAGAATTTTGTTTTCGCTCCTAAGATAATGCATGAGCGTGTTTGTTTGGATTGACATGAAAACAGTGGCCTGCAGTTTATCTTCTATTTGACTTTAATTTTATGGCCATGGATTAGCCCTATGACAGTGAGTACAGGCCAGATTTACAGTATCGGTGTCTTTTCTCTCCCAGGAAAGCACGTTAAACTGCCACACCGGCACCCGGGGCCTCGTCACCCTGAAAACTCTCTGCCCTTCAGACCTACCTTCCAACAGGAGCAAACAAACAAACAAATAGAGCAAGAGGAGAAGAACATTTTCTGTAACAATTTCAAATATGTACCATCGGCTTGCTTTCTGCTTATCAGCTGATAGAGGAAAAGATACTGGAGGAGGAATCCACACAGATGTTGGTAGCCAGTGGCCTGCACTGAGCGCACAAAATGATAAGAATGCTAGTGTTTAAAAGAGCTGGAACTTTTTGAAACGGAGGAGTACATGGATTTTGTCTATCTGATGTTTTAACGAGGAGATAGAAGCTGCCGTTTTTACTCTGCCAACTTTTTTTTTTTTTTGGTGAGGGTGGGGGATGTGTCTGAGGACACCAATTATATCTCAGATGGCACCCAAGGAAAAATTGGCCTCTAGACTCCTGCTGCTACCAGAGATTCAGTGTTTTTTGCAAAAACAGTCAGGCTGGAAGTCTTTTCATGCCTCTTTAAAAATACAAATCATTTGAGCTTTCCCAAATTTCCAGTTTTTAAAGAAAAATCATTCAGGCAATTTCTGTCTGCAGGAATGCAACCAACGTAAATGTATTTGAAGGGGGATTTCTCTCTTCTACAATGGTGTGGTTTTCTTAAACACAGTAACTCATTACCAGTAAATGAGTTAATTTGTATTTTCCCCTTTGAACTAAGTCTCATATATAACATGATTCAGTTCCACAGAACATGTTTTGAAGTACATAAATATGCTCATAGTAACTTCATAAACATCTCCTCGACTTTGGATTTATTATTTCAATTGGATCTGGTGAGGGCATTTGTATGCTTAGAAACCTCTTCAGTTTCTTTTTGTGTTTTAGTGCTCGGTGTTAATGGACTTTGTAACTGTTGCATAAAACACATCTATCAACAAAGGTTTAAGAACACACATTTATACCAGGACTGTTTAAAAGTTGGGAGCCTTGGTGAAGAGTAGAAAGAGAAGAGGAGAAAACACAAATCTACAGATCAACCAAATAACAGATGGTCTCTGGAGAATTTTGCAGAAGGTTGTCTGAACCGTCAGGGTAGTCTCACCCAGCACTCAGATCAATGCAGCACGAAGGAGGAATCATCTGAGCTGATTGTAGTGCCCTCTCACAAATGACCCTCCCTAATTTTTGGAATATAATCAATATTTAATCAATCTCAGACATCACTCTAAGTTGCAAGCACTACAATTCACTGGCTCGCCACTTCTCATGGCTTCCCAATTCTCATACCCAAAGCCAACCGCTTCACTAAGCACTTCTGACTGCTGACTTGAAGTTAGAGATTTGTGAGGTCCCGGACGCTTGAAATTCACAGAAGCAGGACTGTTGAAGTTCCAGGTCCAGTTGAGTTCCTCAGTTTTATTTAACAGTAGCTGCCTCACAGGCTTAAAAGGGGTAGTGTGTCCAAGGTGATTTGTCCACAGTAGGAACTGAGTGACCATGAGATTTCCCTTCTGCAATCTTTCTCACGGGGCAGAATGTCCCACCTCATACCCCTGGCCCATTGACTGACCTGCAACAAATGTGACTTTCGATCGTTTAAGCCCTTCCTGTCCGCATCTTACCTGAAGCTCCTTGTAGGCAGGAACCAGACATCCATGCACTTTTTCCTTTGTATCCCAGTGCCGACCATGGGGATGTGCCAACAAATGTCAGTGGTACTGCTGCTTCTCTGGTCGGTGAAGGAGCTCAGGCAGGGAGAGAAGGGGGACACACCTGTTATTAAGAGTATTGGTCAGGGGCACCTGGGTGGCTCAGTGGGTTAAAGCTTCTGCTTCTGTTGGCTTGGGTCATGGTCCCAGGGTCCTGGGATCAAGCCCCGCATCGGGCTCTCTGCTTTGTGGGGAGCCTGTTTCCTTTCCTCTCTCTCTGCCTGCCTCTCTGCCTACTTGTGATCTGTCTGTCGAATAAAAGGAGAATTGGTCAGGCGAAAGGATGTGGATGGGAGAACGGGTGAAATAGGTGATGGGGAGGAAGGAGAGCACCCATTGTGATGAGCCCAGGATGAGGTATGAAGTGCTGAATCGCTGTATTGTAAACCTGAAACTAACATTATACTGTACTTTAATGAACTGAAAGTTAAATAAAAACTAAAAAAAATATGTTGGTCACTTTTGTTCAGGTTAGCAAATAAAAGCAAGATTACTTATTAATTCCTTGGAGACGTTGTCACCGTAAGTTTGACAGGGCAGTCGCCAAAGGGGAAAACGCTTGGGAAAGTGACTAGCTCCAAAAAGATACGCTGTGCCCATGAAGACAAGGATAGTAGGAGAGCCCCAGAAACTTTACCCCAGTCCTAAGTTCCTGCCTTCTGATGAGCTAAGGTGACTCTTCCCTTCCTCATCGTAACACCTGAAAGAAATGTCCAGGCAAAAACTCACCATTCATATAGCTAGCTATTGACAAAAGCCTTAGGCATTTATTTGCTAAGCACAAACTGAATTTAAGAAAGATATTTGGCCAGTATCATTATAGTTTGAAGATAAAGTAATATCTGACTCAACTAAGATGTTATTCATATAAATGAGGGAAAAATGAACAGTGCACAAAAAACAAAGGGTTTTGGAAGACAATGAAATGTAGGTTTGAGAGCCACATTTATTTTAAAACTGGCAGAAAGCTAAAATTTGCTTCTTATATACCAGGACAGAAGCTACATATGATAAAACTGTACTCTCTCATACTCACAAATCATTAACAAATGGAACACAAGCAGTCCTTCTCAGTAATGAATGAAAACCAGAACAAAAGTGGTGAGCTATAACAGGATTATTCGTCCATGGTTTATTTGGATATTATAGAAGATAATTGTCAACAGATTAGCTACTCCCTCTTATAATTCCTACAGACAATATATTTGCATGAATTTAATATTAATCTTATAATTTTATAATTTTAATTACATAATTTACACTATGATTGCTTCAAATGTTTTTCGAAACGTGAAAGAGACTACAAAGGAATGTACACAAATGAAAGTAACTGTATTAGGTAGTGAGATTGATTATAACTGATTGTTGAGAGTTAATGACAGAATTTCCCCAAATTGGTAAAAGACATCAAGTCACAAGATTTACGAAGTCCTATGAATCCCAAGCAGGATATATAAAAAGAAATCTACAGCTAAGCAAATTCTAGTGAAACTGCTTAAAAAAAAACAAATATGGAGAGAAATTACTAATATCACCAGGGTTTAAAAAACAGAGATGGGGGGGGGGTACCTGGCTGGCTCAGTCAGTACAGCATCTGCCTGTTGACTTCAGGGTTGTGAATTTGAGCCCCCACTGGGTGTAGAGATTACTTAAAAGTAAAATCTTAGAAAAGAAACACACATTATCTTTAAAGGGGTAACAATTAGAATAAGAGTGGTTTTCTCATTAGACATAATGGAAGCTCTAAGTTAAAAGAATCGGCACATTCATATTTCTGGGGGAAAAAAAAACCAAAGCAACTAATTTTACACTGGCCAAAAACATCATTCATGAACAACATTTGCAGGGGACGCCTGGATGGCTCAGTCAGTTAAAAGGCTGCCTTCAGCTCATTCATGATCTCAGGGTCCTAGGACTGAGCTCCGTGTTAGGCTCCCTGCTCAGTGAGGAGTCTGCTTCTCCCTCTGCCCCTCCCCTGCTTGTGCTCTCTCTCTCTCTCAAATGAATAAATAAAAAAATCTTTTAAAAAAAGAATGACAGGGTGCCTGGGTGGCTCAGTGGGTTAAGCCACTGCCTTCGGCTCAGGTCATGATCTCAGGGTCCTGGGATCGAGTCCCGCATCGGGCTCTCTGCTCAGCAGGGAGCCTGCTTCCCTCTCCCTCTCTGGCTGCCTCTCTGTCTACTTGTGATTTCTCTCTGTCAAATTAATAAATAAAATCTTTAAAAAATAATAATAATAAAATAAAATAAATTAAAAAAAAAGAATGACAATTTCAAATAAACAAAAAATAATTTCTCACAAGCAAACTGGCACTTAAGGAAATACCAGATGGAGTTCTTTAGGCAGAAGGAAAATGACCACATGTGTGAAGTCAGAAATACAGAAGTAATAAAGAGTAATGATTATGTAAGTTTCTGGTCAAATCTAAGTATATATGACTTTACTAGGCAATAGCAATTATGTTCTATGGGGATGTAAATAAAATAATATCATAAATGACAACAATTGTGTAAAATTTCAGAGAGGACAAGTGAAGGAAAAATGTGCTGAGGTTCCAGATTAGTCAGAAAGAGAGTAAAAGTCACAGGTAAATATTAGGCTTTGGAAAATCAAGAATGAACATTGTAATTATTATTATAACTACTGAAAGAGTATTCAAAGGAAAGTGTAACTACTATACTGGTAGAGGAAGAATACAGACTATCAAAATCTTTCCCATCAAGAGAAGAGGGAAAGAGGAACATAAAACAGGGCACTAAGAAAAAGAAAGCATTAGGATGTTAGACTTAAATCCAAATATATAAGTGAATACATTAAATGTAAACAGGTTACCTTCTATTTAAGAAAAAGATAACCAGATAACTGTATTTTAAAAATTATGCTATTTACAAGAGATATATTAAAACATAAGGACAGAAGGATCGAAAGTACAGTCATCGAAAAAGACAACCCATGCATTCAGTAACCAAAAGGGTGGTTATCAGACTTTAAGGCAAAAAGCATTACTGGCAATCAAGAATGATACTTCAAAATGACAAAAATTTCAATTCATCCAAAGATAATATTAGATTTGTTGGCACTCAGTAAAATTGCCTTAAAACATACAAAGGAAAAAAACCATAAAAAGCTTACAAACTTACAAGGAGAAATATGACTATGTACAGTCATAATGAGAGATTTTAATACACTTTTCTCAGTAACCCATAACAAGCAGATAGAGAGTCAAGTAAAGAGAGAGATATAAAAGCCAGTCTTGACAAACGTGATCCAATGGACACATAGACACTAGAGAATCTACCAAGAGTAGAATAATACCCTTCAATACACAGAGAACAGTTTGGAAAAATTTGACCAGTCCTACATCATTAAGCAAGTGTCCACATATTTTAAAAGAATAGAGGCAAGCTGGGAATCACTAACCAAAAGATTTTTTTAAGCCATATTTTGGAAATAAACGATTGTACTTTTAAGTAACATGCAGCTTTTTAAAAAGTGTAAATTACAGAGCGCCTGGGTGGCTCAGTGGGTTAAGCTTCTGCCTTCAGCTCAGGTTATGATCTCGGGGTCCTGGGATTGAGCCCCATCCCGTGTTGGGCTCTCTGCTCCGCAGGGAGCCTGCTTCCCTTCCTCTCTCTCTGCCTGCCTCTCTGCCTACTTGTGGTCTCTGTCAAATAAATAAATAAAATCTCTAAAAAATATATACATATATTTAAATGAAATACAGAGATTCCTCAAAACATACTATATGTAAAAACTGATGGAAGAAGAGAACATTTAAATAATCCTTCAACTATTTAAAACAAATCAAACCTATAATTTAAAACTTCTCAATACAGAAAACTCCAGGCCCTGAGGGATTCTAAGAAATGTTCACAGAAGAAATGAAGGTAATCTCTCCCAAACTCACTCAGAGCACAGGAAAAACAGCTTCCATTTGCCAACTCCTATTAAGAGGTCCAGAATAACTCTGATATAAAAACTGGCAGGAATTTCAAGAAAAGAAAATTTCAGGCTGGTCTGACTTATGAATAACAGACACAGATACCCCGAAAATAAGATTAGCAAACTTCCTCATTAACATCAAGATGGAATGTTAAAGATCAGCTTGATATCAGCTTGAAAGCTAGAGCCACTTTACCCACTGTTTTTTCCCCAAACCTCAGGAGAAATGCCATTTTTCCCAGTTTTCAGTAAGTTGGGAAAAAAAAAAAAGCACACCATATCTAGCCATATATAAAAAGGCCAATATATGTGGTAAGAATATTCCAGAATGCAACTTTGGGTTAAGATTTAAAAGTCAATGCAATTCACCACATTCAGAGACTGAGGGGGAGCACTATTTCAGTTGATTTCAATAAAAGATGTTGATCAAATTCATCACCAAAAGTCCTAACAAACTAGGACTAGAAAGGACTTTTCATACGCTGAAAAATGATATCCTTTCCCAAAAGAACCTCAGCAAATATCAGACTTACTGTTGAAATATTGAAAGCTTTCTCCCTGGAATTGGGACCAAGACATGTTTATTTGCTGCCTAGGACTCCTATAACAAAGTGCCACAAACTGGACAGCTCAAAACAGAAATTTATTATCTCACAATTCTGGAGGCTACAAGGGTGAAATCGAGGCATTGGCAGGGCTCCATTCTCTCTGAAGGGCTTAGGGGTGGAACCTTCCTTACCTCTTCCCAGCTTCTGGTGGCTGCCAATGATCCCTGGTATCCCTTGGCTTATAGATGTATCCCTCCAATTTCTGTCTCTGCCTTCACATGGTGATTTGCTCTGTATATGTCTTTATCTCACTTCTTTTTATAAGAACACCAGTCACAGTCATCTCGGAGTAGGGTATACCATGCTCTGGTATGATTTCATCATAACTCATTACATCTGCAAAGAACTTATTTCCAACTACAATCACATTCACAGACTCTGGGGGTTAAGACTTCAGCAAATCTTGTTGGGGAACACAACTTAACTCACAAAACAATGACTCCCCCAACTGTTACCTCCTTTGGTGCTGGGGGTCTTAGCCAATGCAATTAGGCAAGAAAAAGAAATGAAAGATATAAAGATGAGAAAGGAAAAAATAAAACTCATGAATGATACAGTTGTCTATGCAGAAAATCCTAAATAATTCACAGATAAATGATTCAAATTTGTAAGTTTAACAACGTTGGTCTATTCAAAATCAATGTACAAAATTAATTTTACCACAATAGTAACAAACAAGAGAATAAATGCTTAAAAAGGTGTAATTTATGGGGCACCTGGGTGGCTCAGCGGGTTAAGCCTCTGCTTTCAGCTCAGGTCATGATCGTGGGGTCCTGGGATCCAGCCTTGCATCAGGCTCTCTGCTCAGTGGGGAGCCTGCTTCCTGCCCCCCTCTCTGCCTGCCTCTCTGCCTGCTTGTGATCTCTCTCTGTCAAATAAATTAATAAAATCTTTTTAAAAAGGTGTAATTTACAATAGTATACACACACACACACACACACACACACAACCCACCTAAATACCTTGAAGTCAATCTAGCAAAATATGTATAAGACTTTTAAGAAGACAAGGATAAAATCTTATTGAAATTAAAGAAGACCTAAGTGAATGGAGGAATATGTCATGCTCATGAATTGGAATAGTACATATGTGCTAAGTGTTTAAAAAATGATTTATGGATACAAGGCAATCCTCATCAAAATCCCAGCTTACAGAAACTGACACGCTGATTCTCAAGATTATATGGACAAGGAAAGGGTCAAGAAGAGCCAGAATCTGCTAAGCAAAGTAATAGTACTTGCATTACTAAATATGAAGACTTACTATCAAGCTATTTTCATTAAGACAATGTGGGACTGGGGGTGTCTGGGTGGCTCAGTGGGTTGAGCCGCTGCCTTTGGCTCAGGTCATGATCTCAGGGTCCTGGAATCAAGCCCCGAATCAGGATCTTTGCACAGTGGGGAGCCTGCTTCCCACCCCCCTCTCTGCCTGCCTCTCTGCCTGCTTGTGATCTCTCTCTGTCAAATAAATAAATAAAATCTTTAAAAAAAACAAAAAAGACAATGTGGGACTGGCACAAAGTATGATGACAAAGATGTCAGTGGGACAGAAGAGACAGCCCACAAACAGATCCAGGCATGTAGGGGCCCTTGTACCCATGATAGAAATGTCATTATGGAGCCATCAGTAAAGAAGAGACTTCCTAATAAATTGTGCTGGGATAAATGGCAATCCTCCTAAAAGCTGAACTTGTCCCCTACCTTCTGATATTTACCAAAACAGCTATGTGCAAAAACATAGATGCACTGCACAAGCATACATTTGAGCAAAAGAATATAGTCTGCAAAATTCCATCTCTAGGAAGTTAAAAAACTAAACCACAATGTGAGAAGTCAGGATTATGGTTAATTTGGGGAAAAGAAAATGTTAGTAACTGGGAGTGGATACAAGAGGATTTTTCAGGGAATTCTTGAATATTCATTTCTTTGGGGGTGTGGTTTTAGCTGTTCTTGCTTTGTGATAATTCATTGATTTACATCCTGTGCACCTTTACTTGTATTAATCTTCCCAATAAAGTGATTTTTTAAAAGTACGTAGACAGACCCATTCATTCACTGAACAAATATGTACTGAGAAATCACTATATAACAGACATTGTACTAGATCTGGCTCATCAGCAGTCATACAAATGGGTATGTGCCCTGCTCTGGTGGTGCTTACATTCTGGTAACACAGGCAAATAAAAACAATTACAGTAATTAATACAGAAAAATATATACCATCACTTAGTGGGATAAGTGCTTTCATACCCTTGGATTGCTACAAAAGGATGACTCTTTTTTTTCCCCTCATACATATATATGTATATGTAATAGAGAAGACTCTTTCTTTATTGGGAGTGGTAGGTTATAAAGAAAGCTTTTAGATCTTTCAGGGAACTGAATTATCAAAGTAGTTTGGGTGTGTTCTACCCATTCCTCCAAAGTGGCAGTCATGCCTTTTATATATAAGAAATGGTTCTGGGGCGCCTGGGTGGCTCAGTCAGTTGGGCAAGTTCCTTTGGCTCACATCATGATCTTGGGGTCCTGGGACTGAGCCCTGCCTGGGGTTCCCTGCTCAGCAAGGAATCTGCTTCTACCTCTTCTCTGCCCCTCCCCCCACTCATTCTCTCTCTCACTCTCTCAAATAAATAAAATCTTTAAAAAAAAAAGTTCCAGTGTAATATTTAGATCTACACTTACATGCAGGAATCCTATCTGCTTACCCAAGGAAAATCTTGGCTTGAAGGTCATGGCAGCCACTCAGAAAACCAAGAGAATACTATTATTAATTTGTAGTTAATTTTGGAGCTATGACTCTAAAATTAACAAGTTTTAAGTCCAAATTCGGAAAGCACTGAGTTTTAAAATAACGCTTCCCTGATTATAAAATACATGTTCGATATAGAACAACCTGGGAAATCAGAAAATTACAAAGAAAGCAAAAACCCATAATTCTATCACGACAGCTACTGTGAATGTTTTGGTACCTTTCTCTCCATTTAAAAAAAGGCTTTATATACACTTCTTCACAGTTGAGATCAGAATTTCCATATGATTTTGCAGCCTGAGTTTTCCATTAAAAAGTACGAGCTTTCCCCATATCATTAGTCTTCCTAAACCCAGTTCATAAGTTTGTAAAAAAACTGTATCTCCAACTTGAATCATCTCATGGGTCATTCATTGCATGTAATCGAGTCAGCCCATCCAGGGGTTCCAAAGCACTGATAGGCATCGAAAACTTTAGGCTGAAGTCTTTGATGACCAAACTAAGGTCTCCCAAGAACCTGACAGGTGCGGCGGGGGCTCCTCCAAGGGCAGCTGTGGTCACGGACACCAACCGGTCTGCAGAGCCTCTGACTGAGGAGCGCACAATTTGCCAGGAGGACTTGGAGCGCGGAGAGTCCTGAACTTTCCGCCAGGTTTAACACGCGCCTACGCGGTACGTTGAGGGAGATGCCCCGCGTTCACCCTGCAGCTCCACCGCGCTTAGGGTCGGTGCCTCTCTGGGGCACCGCGCGGAAGCAGAGCTGGCTCGCTGCGGCCCCCGGCGTCCTGCGCCCCGGCCGCTGGAGCGTCCGTCAGCAGCGCGTCGCGCCCAGTCCCCAGCGGCTCCCCGGGCTGAACTTGGGAGGAGCGCGCCCCAGGTTCCCGCCCTGCCCCGACCGCCTCATCCTAGCCCCCCCCACCTCCCCAAACCCGGAGCGCGCAGGCGCAGCGGCCGGGGAAGTCCAGCCACCCGTCCGGGAGGCTGCGGTGGCGCGGGAGCCGCTGCAGCCGCTGCCGGCGCTCGCCATGGGCCCGGGTCCCCAGCTGCTGCTACCTCTCGCGCTTTGCGTGGGGCTCGGCGCGCTCGTGACTTCTGCGGGGGCCTCGGGCGTCAGCAGGCGAGGCCCCACCGTGACGGCCAAGGTAACTGATTGGCGGGCAGCAAACTGCCCTCGCGCGGGCCAGGGGGCTGGGGGGAGCTTTGGGGACTGGGTCCTCGGAGTCCGCGGCGGCGAGGAGGGGACTTCCCGGGAGCCGGGGATGCGAGGCGGCCGCGGGGCTCAGTGCGAGGGCTCGGGGACCGCCCTGTCCGGGGCGACTTGGGGGCGCTAGGCCCAGCAGTTTGAACTTAGTCTCCGGGGCGGCGGTCCGACGTGACCTGCCCTGGGCGCTGCGGGAAGCTTCCGGAACCACCGGGCTCTCTCTCCAGGAAGGAGGCGGCCCGAGTACTTCCTTTTGCGTGGCGAGGACTGTGGAATAGAAGCAGGAAGAATGCAGGCGCGGGGCGGGGGGGGGGGGGTCGGAGGTGGCGAAGAGACGAGCTCTGAGCCGCGGGGGTGCAGTGGGAGACGGCCACCGCTGTCACCCAGCCTGGAGGAGCCCGCTGGGGTGGGGGGCGTCCGGGCAAACTAGGAGCCTTGCTTTCGCGAGAGTCTGTCCCCTCAGCCCGGGGGTGGGGGGTGCGCCTTTAGCCTTTGACTGTTTCAGAGTTTGCATCCTGAGCTTGGGAAGCTGCTAGCACCCACAGCCTTTTCATCTCTAGAGGGGATTGGGCGGGGGTTGGGGGGGGATTGATGGGGGCGGGGATCTGCCTTGGACTGTCTCTCCAAGCACACCGTGCTTTTTTCAGCATATTTACCCAGGCTAGAAGATAATGGAGGGTGTGGGGAGAGACGGAGCAAGGGAGGGAGGGAGGGAGGGAAGGGAATGATTTGGTGCCCTTGATCACTACTTGTAGAAAAAACCACCGGCAGCAGCAGTGTCTTGGAATCTGGGAGGAGGGGCAGCTGCAAGTTGTTTTAATAGTCAGTCGGGTATTTGCCAGTGGGAATGATACTGTTGAACAAGAAGTAGACTGCTTAAGTCCTCTCCCACAGATCCCACCTGGGGTGTGGGTAGGGGAGAATGAAGTTCGTGGGGAGAGGGAGATCCCCCAAACATCTGATGTAGCCTAAGAATGAACAGAAAGGCCATACCATGCTGCAGTCTCTGTGTGCGTGGAAGGCGGAAACCTAGCCCCACTGTTGTGAACACTGATTCTCAGCCCTGCCCCTTGATATTTGAGGCGTATCCATTTTTGAGAAATGGCTTGTCCAAGAGCCATAGAGCTGAAAGGGTGGGGGAGAGGGAGTCTTTCAGTCTGCAGATACAGTTTGGGTCTTTCGGGATACAACCGTAAAGGTAACGTTCATAAAATGAGGAAGAAAATATAGTAGTCCCCTCCTGTCTGCGGGGGCCAAGTTCTAAGAGCCCCAGTGGATACTGAAACCCATACACTGTGTTTTGTCCTATACATAACATATATATATTAAATAAAGGGAACGTTTAATATATAAATTAGGCACAGAAAGAGATTAATAATAATAACTGATAATAAAATAGGACAGTTATAACATTACACGGTAAGAAATTACGCAGATGCCGTCTTTCTCGAAGCATCTTAAGGGCACTCACCTTTCCTCTTGCGATGCCGGGAGATGATAAAGTGTCTACCTGATGAGATGAAGTAAGGTGACCTGACTGCGGTGGGCATTCCGAGCTGTTCCGCTCCTCCTCCTCTTCTGACCACAGCTCACAGGGCTGAGGGGAATAACTGAACCTTGGGGAAAATGGAAACCTAGAGTACGGGGGCGGGGACTATTGTAAACCCTTTAATAGACCTGGTGATACTAAAAAAATACCTGGAGGATAAGAGAAATCAGCCTGGCAAGCACTTGGGATGCAAAGGAAGTTGTATGTGCAAAGGCCCCGTGCCAGGAAAGCCATCAGAGTTCAGAGGACAGAGAGAGGGGGACAGGCTTCCACTCAGGGGTGAGGGGAGTGTCTTGAGACAAGGCAGGAAGGGTCAGCAGCAGCAAAATCGTGTAGGGTCTTGGAGTCCACAGTTAGGAGCGGGTTTTGAGGCAGTTTAATCTTCTAATTTGAGGTCTTAGTCTAAGTGCAGTTAGCTCCTGGGGTTTTAAGCATGGGATTGACATCTCATATATGCTTTTAAACAGAGACTGTGGTCGCTCCACGGACAGTGAAATGGGAGATCATTCAGGCTCCATGTCAGAGTCCATATGGCCATGGCGTGGATTTGGGTGCTAACCGTGGAAATGGGGAGCAAAGGGGAGGGATGTGAAATAGATGTTTTGAAATGCAACTGATAAGACTTGCTGATGGTTTAGATGGGGGGTAGGGGAAATGAAGTAGAATTGCCAGATAAAATATAAGGTTCCCAGTGAGGTGTGAATCTCAGATAAACATGAATCATTTCTTACCATAAGTCTGTCATTTGCGGGGTTTGGGAACAGACTTCACCAGGGAGGCTTTTTAAACCTACCCAGTGCAGAGACCCAGGCTAGATCAAGTCAGTCACGATCTGTGAGTCACCCAGGCTGGGAATGTCTAGGAGGGGTGCCAAGAGAAAGCTGCTGGAGGGGAGGTTGGAGCATCTCTGCCCCTCGGCTAGGGTGCTGTCATTCAGCAAATTTTCCTGTACTCTGCTCTCAGAATTAGTAATGCATCTCCCTTCCCTTCCTACCAAATTTATCATGAAGTTTTTTTCTTTTTTAAGATTTTTATTTATTTATTTGACAGAGAGAGAGAGAGAGAGATCACAAACAGGGGTATAGGCAGAGGGAGAAGCAAACTCTCTGCTGAGCAGGGAGCCAGGTGCTGGGCTCGATCTGAGGACCGCAAGCTTGTGACCAGAGCTGAAGGCAGACAGCTTAACCAACTGAGCCACCCAGGCGCCTCTATCATGAAGTTCTAAAAGCTAATTGTGTAGGCGAGTCTTCTACAGATTCGGCCCTGTCAAGTGACTTTTTCAGTGGACTTTTTAAAACAACTCAATATATGGGAAAAGAGAAACATTAAACATTATTTCCCCAAGGAATGCCTGGGTGGCTCAGTTGGTTAAACGTCTGCCTTCAGCTCAGATCAGGATCCCAGGACCCTGGGATCGAGCCCTACATTGGGCTCCCCGCTCAGCGAGGAAGCCTGGTTCTCCCTCTGCCTCTGCCCTGCCACTCCCTTTGCTTGTGCTTCCTCTCTTTCTGTCAAATAAATAAATATATATATTTTTAAATTTAAAAAATAATTTCCCTGAGTTCGCAAAAGTAGATAAACTGGCCATCGCTCTAGTGTTTTCCCCAACGGTCCTTTGTTTTCCCTCTGACTTCATTTAAAAACTAGGAATCTGGAATAAGAGAGGGGCGAGGCACTGCCCCCCCTTCAGTGGCACTCACCAGCAACCCCCTCTGCTGCCTGCCCAGCCCTGGAGCCTCTGGTCCACGCTCCAGCTCGCTGGTCTCAAAGTCCCCGGAACAGACATCTGCCAACCTGTACTTCTGAGCAGACGCTAGAGGTTCTGCACAAGATCAGGCACCTAGATGAGAGAGAATAGTGCTGTCTTTCCAGCTGCACACATGCCTGGCCCAACTTGCTGGCACTTTCCTAGAGCATGGCCTGGTGCCCTTGGGGCAGGTGATTTAATGTGTGAAGCTCCATTTCCTTCTCTATTAGTGGAATCATAGATAATATCTACCTACTGGGGTTTTTGTGTGTTTGTTTTGCATATTAGATGTGATAAAGCAGGTAAAGTGCTTAGCCAAGATTTCTGAGGTCCATTGTTAGTGTTATTTACGTGACCTTATTAATGCAGCCCTGAAACAGGTGAGGAACAGAAGCTCAGAGCTGAATTAAGTTGCCCAAGGACCCATGGCCAGTAGCAGTGGAGCAGGGTGGTTGGCTCTTGTCCTTGGCATCTACCCTAGTTGCTCTGGAAGTGGAAGCAGGATTAACCCTTCCGGGGTTAGGATCAGGCTCTGTGAGTGCCTCTTTCCTGTTCCCTCTTGTCTCTACCTCCCGTGACCCATGATTTTCAAAGGACCTTCCAAAGGCAGCCCTCAAGGGGAAAACAGAAATGACTTGAGCTTGCTCCTGAAGTACAGTGTGGAATCCAGTTACCACCTCTGCCAGGAAGCCCACCCTGATCTCCACAGATAATTATCACCTCTACCCATGATATTTCATCAGTACTTATCTTGTTATAAAACCAGATTGTCCATTATATTATAGCTACTTACATATGTGTTTTCTGGGGGACTATAACGTCCATGTGGCCAGGGGCTTTGCAGCCTCACTCTGTGTCCAGAACAGGGCCTGTCCCTTAGGGCACGCACGCAGTCAGAGATGATCTCAGGGTGACACGGTGCAGAGGGAGAGTGTTTGCCTGGCAGCCACCTTGGGTCCCCTGCTCCCTATACTGAGGTAGTTTGCCCTGCTTCTCACGTCCCCTCTCACGGGGCGTTGAAGTACTCACCATTTTTTGAGTACCTCCTTGAACGACGATGCTGTGCCAGGCACCTGGGATCTAAAAACACCATTTCGACTCCTTAGAGGATTCCCTGCCTGGACTGCAAGCGCCATATGCAGGATAAATGACAGGACTGCACGGTTGGCTTTCACTCTCCCAGTTTCGGCAGAGCTCCCTGAGACCCCACAGGGGGTCTTTCCCCCCTCCTCTTCCTCCTCCTCCAGTTTCTTCTCCGTTATCCCAGTGCCTCTCTCCCCTGTCTTTAAGTCCCCTCAGCCACACACCCCACCACAGGCCCTAGGACTTCCTCCTTGAACTGGTCTCAGGGCTCCCAGATCCTCCTTCCCCCCAACACGAGTAATATTCCCCCAAGTCTTCTGGGGCCCTGTTCTTTCCCCGCTCTCTGCTGCCCAGCAAAAAAACCCCAGGTCTCCTAGCCAGCAGCCTTCCTCCGCCTTCTGGAACTGGTCAGAATCTCCCTTCCCTGGGAATTGCAGTCGGAAGGCACGAAGAGCCCCATTTCCTGCCCTGGTGTTTGGTCTCTAGAAGGCACTCTGCCCCCGTGGGGCTCAGGCCCATTCCTGTCCCTGGAGGCCTCTCCCTTGCCTCCAGGCCTGCTTCCCATCGCACCTTCTCCATGGAGGATGCCTTCCCTCAGCCCTCAGCATCCCTCTGGGCCCGGGAGCCAGCGTTCTTGTGTACTTGGTGACAGAGAAGATGTGATGTTATCATTTCCACCGGACTCAGAAAACCCTGCTGTATTTTCTTGCTGCCAGTCACAAAGTGGAAGGACCCTGCAGTTTGGAGAAAAATCTTCTTAGTAAGTGTGCAAGGCCGCACGTCAGAACAGCAGATTTTTTTTTTTTTTTTTAAATTTATTTATTTGACAGACAGAGATCAGAAGTAGGCAGAGAGGCAGGCAGAGAGGGAGGGGGAAGCAGGCTCCCTGCTGAGCAGAGAGCCTGATGCGGGGCTCGATCCCAGGACTCTGGGATCATGACCTGGGCCGAAGGCAGAGGCTTAACCCACTGAGCCACCCAGGTGCCCCAGAACAGCAGATTTTTATTGAAGAGTTTTGCTGGGTGACAGACACTTTTCCTTCACCTTCTCCGGCTTGCTCTCCCACGTTTTATGCTCCTTGCTGCCCAGACACCCACAGGCTTTATTTTCTCTTCTGTACGTTAGAAGTCTGGCAGGCCTTTCTAGGGTCTTGTATGGCATTCCTTTAAGATGAGGACCCTAATTCTTCTCCCGGGGCTGCCTCATCCTTGCCTGTGCCTGAGTTTACTCCTGGGCTTGGAAATCCTTTTGGAGAAGGTGCTTCTCTTTGACACCAGCCCTGGTGACCCCGGTCCCGGCGTGTCAGGGCTGGGGCCTGTCCTGGATCCATGGCCAACTGTCGTCCTCAAGTGCACAGGCTCATCTCAAGGGCGTGGTCTTTGTTACAGTCTATAAAGTCCTCCTGTATAAATAATAATACAGTTGCGGCTGCCGTGGCCATGGGAAAATTCTAAAATGCCACACGGAGCACTAAATATCACATCAGCCCGTGACAGACGTGCTGACGTATTGGCAGAAGCCCTTGTCTTGCACCAAAGCTTGACAGTCTTTACTTCACGATTTTTCTAAACTGCGAGACATCTTTTTTCTTTGACAGCCCTTCTTATATTTTTTAGAGCCATCTCTCAAAGGTCTCTCTCTCTCTTTTATTTTTAACGCATTCGAACAGTAAATTGCTTCATATAATCTAAGCCCGCTAATAGAATGCCCTTCGACTCCATAGCCTTTTCAAGCATCCCGTTGGTGTCACCCTAACACGGTGATTGGTGAAGCACTACGGGTATCATTTCATTTGGATGAAACAGGTTTTCAACATTTGTTTCAGGGAAGGGAACCGATGGGGTTCACGTGCGTGCAACGTGACTGATGCACCCTCATGGGGACGTGCTTTCTTTCATCTGCCCTGACATGTTGTGCCACAAAGAGAACCCAGCATCCCCGTGGGACTTTGGGGGCATGAGGACTAAGCTGGGTGTCTGAGTGTGCAGGGCCGATGGCCCTGTTGGGGCTCGGGACAAGCCTGGGGACCAGGAGCCTGACAAGAGTCCGAAGTGAGTGGCAGGCCTTTCAGAGGTCTGGCCGTGCGTTTTGATGTCTTGCAGTTCCCTTGACGGCAGGTGACTGCTGAGCACTCCCCGGGAATCGGGCACTGGTCGAAGTTACAAAAAAATAAATCTGGATGGTTAGACTATTTCTCTTCTTATGTGTTGTTCTCTCCTGCCAAGATCAAAAACATCACCCATCAGAAGAGCGCAAGGCTGGGAAAGGGGAGGGGACCGCAGGGCTGCCGGGACCGTGGGGTTCTCAGAGACCTCACCGGCGGACTCGGGACAGTGCTGAGTCAGTCTGCAAACGCAGGGCCTCGTGCGGTGCTTGGCCGAGAGGGGGGTGCTCATGAAATGTTGGCAGGATGAATGTTTTTGGGTTTTTTTTTTTTTTGGCAGATGGAATGCAGCCACACTGGTGATTGGAGATGAATCTAGAGCTTCTTTGTCCGCTGCTGGCGGAGGCGGGAAGGGCTTTCACATGGGGACGCCTTCTCAGACTGTACCTTTCTCTTCCCGTTGTAACCCTCTGCTCTGCCGTTCCCTCACAACGCAGGTCTTCTTCGATGTGAGGATTGGAGACAAAGATGTCGGCAGAATTGTGATTGGCCTCTTCGGCAAGGTTGTGCCCAAGACTGTGGAAAATTTTGTCGCGCTCGCAACAGGGGAGGTCAGTGTCAGTCTGGGTTCCCTTAAATGCGCCCAGGAGGGGGGTCTTCCTTCTTCTTCTTTTTTTTCCATTTATTTATTTGACAGAGAGACAGAGAGATCGCAAGCAGGCAGAGAGGCAGGCAGAGAGAGAGGGGGAAGCAGGCTCCCCGCTGAGCAGAGAGCCTGACGCGGGCCTCGAACCCAGGACCCTGGGATCATGACCTGAGCCGAAGGCAGCGGCTTAACCCACTGAGCCACCCAGGCGCCCCGGGGTCTTCTTTCTTTTAAGCCCAGCATAAAGTTGTCTGCTGGGAAAATGGGCGTGGATTGGGCAGGTCCGGTGAACCCGAGACATTCTTACAATATTTTACTTTATTTTCCTACAAAATCTTACTGTTCTGGTGCTCCGTGTCCTTGGGGCCCTAGAAATCGAGGGGAAGCAGTTACCACGTGAGAATACAGATGGGCACTCTTTTGACTTATTGACCTTAATACCCTACTTCCACGGTTGATTTATTTCTTTGTTTTGGGTCCTTCGATGTGTTTCTACGTACATCATCACAGGGACCTAATTCTACAGAGAGTTTGTGTCATTTTCTCATTGGGTCATGTCCCGATAAACAGCGGGGTTCAGTGCTCACTACGGCAGTTCATGTACTAAAAACGGTGGGGTTCACCTTGCAGTACAGGTTCTATCTACTTGTATATTCAACTGACGTAATCTCTTTAGAAAGGATACGGCTATAAAGGAAGCAAATTTCATCGCGTCATCAAAGATTTCATGATTCAAGGAGGAGACTTCACGAGTGGGGACGGCACCGGTGGTAATCATGTCTTTTATATTTCTCCTTTCTCTATACCACACTGAAACCCAAGATCAAGTCCGTGCATTTACCCCCCTGAACTGAATTCCCAGACATAAGAAATGAACTGCTCACGACCACCAAACTAATCTTCAGAAGGACAGGGTTTGGCAGGGGGGCCTCAGCTCCTCAAATCTAGTCACACGTACAAACGAGTGAGGCCCCCTTCACGGGAAACAGTAGTGCTCTGGCTCGTTAGCTTTCCATAGTGGAGATACATTCATTCATCCAGGAGATGGCTCTGCAGTTACTAACATGCTAGAATCCCAGTAGGCAGTGGTCGAGAAAGAGGCCCACAAGGGAAGGAAAGGTCGAATGAGAAAGCGTGCACACGCTGGTGTGTGGGGGGGGAGCAGCCGGCCCCAGACACGGATGTGGTGCAGGAGGGCTGGGGGCAGCACCACTGAAGGGAGAGACCAGGGTTGAGGTGGTGGGGTTGCAGGGGGGATTTACCCCCCCCTTTTCTTTTTCAAATTCTTTTACTTTGTTGTCGGCTTTTCCAATAATAGTAAGTAATCAATGACTTGTCCATATTACATGGTGTTTTTTTTTTTAAGATTTTATTTATTTGACAGAGAGAGAGAGAGAGATCACAAGCAGGCAGAGAGGCAGACAGAGAGAGAGGGGAGGAAGCAGGCTCCCTGCTAAGCAGAGAGCCCAATGCGGGGCTTGATCCTGGGACCCTGAGATCATGACCTGAGCTGAAGGCAGAGGCTTAACCCACTGAGCTACCCAGGCACCCCATATTATATGTTTTTATAAGCCAAGATAGAGGGCTGTGAAGCACAAATAATTAAATTTATGGACTGTCACATACACCAGAGCTGATTGTTCCTCCCTGGGGACTGCACGTACCCAAGCTCTCTGGGCTCAGAAGTGTCATGAGTCCTTTTCCCGAATGCACATAATAGAGCTAGCTACATTAGGATGTAAATTTACTTCAGATTTAAGATTTTTAATTCAGCAAATACGTGTTCTGATGGGTACGAAATGGCTAACTTTTTGGAGAAACCCTTAGGCCCACTTTTCATGCACTACTGCTAATTTTAGGTTGATTACAATGATTTCTTTATAAGAAAATGGCTACCGTTAAACCCTTGGATTTGCCAGGGTCTTCGGGAGCATTACTTTTAGTCCTTACAAAAATGTAAGGGTTCAGGGATGGAGAATGGAGCCGAGAAACACATTCAGAAACACACTGGGTCAGCGGGCTGGTGGGGGGAAGATGCGCAGGAGAGCAGTCCTCCCTCCCTTGCTGGTGCAGAGCTGGAAGAGTGTGCAGCTCCCTGTAGCAGTGCCCTTGAAACTGGTGTCCCACTCTCCCATCCTGGAGCCCAGCAGGAACAGCTGAGCTTCACTGTGTCCTCTTTCCTGACTCGTCTCTCTCTCTTTGCCTTCCCTGCCGTGTGTGTGCGCGTGTGCACGCACCCATGTGGAAGTGTGCGGACATAGGTCTTGAGTCGAAATTCTCTTGAGTTTTGGAGGAAAGACCTTTTGGATCACTTACCTTTGGCCTAGACCTCTCCATGAGCAGAGCTTTCCTTCCAGGCCACTGACCAATCAGCTCTCAATTGCCTGCCTTGGATAGCCACTTCTGGTCCATGCAGCCAAGCCAGGATCTCGAGGTTGGCAGCCAGTGGAGGTAGAGCCCTGCAGAAAGGGAGGAGGTGGGCATGACATGCACTCAAGGTGTTGGAGGATAGAGCAGACACTTCTCATGGTGTGTACCCTTCTCTTAGGGGAGCAACGGGTTCTGCCCTCCTTGCTGCTGGGCTGGAGCTCAGTCCCCATGGCTGCTTCCAGTTCTTCCGCTCAAGGTCAGATCACGGGGTGCTCCCGTTTGACACCCCTTCCGTAGCCTGGTGAGCCTGGAAGGCGTTGTGCCTCATTACGTACGTGCAGGCTGGCTGCCGTGGCTCCAGCACGGGGGCGGGCAAGAGCCGCCGCTGGAGGGTCAGGATGTCACGTGAGCGCCGGGTTCTGCTATGCAGTTTTCAAGCTCTGTAACCTCTGTTTCTTCATTTCAAGTGGGATTGAGAAGACCTGTTCTGTAAGGTCATGAGGATTAGCGGAGGGTGTATATCAAGTGCTGATTGTGCCAGGGTTGGGTGCTGAAGCCGGAGCGACCACTTGAAGCTCAGGACAGACATGGTGCCAGTAAGATAGCCCAGGTTTCCACATTGGCGTAACAGTGTCATCCTGCCCTTCCTTCTCATTTCAGAGCTAAATCGTTGACTTGCTTGTTTGGGGTCTTGCTTTGAGGTCAGAGGATGGTGCCATCTTTAAGGTTTTTGTGTGTTTATCTGGGTCTCTGATGCCCTGATTCCCAAAGGAGTGAATTCTACCACTTCCTTTGTTTCTCCTTATGCTTGACCATCTTTTCCCATCCCCATGTCCCCAGTTTTATTAAAACCTTATGGTTCCCTTTGAAGAATTTGCTTTCATATAACATCTGGTGATTCTCCTCTTTTTCTTTTTTCTTTTTTTAATTTTGTCTCACCCAGGTATAAGCATTTATGGTGAAACATTTCCAGATGAGAACTTCAAGCTGAAGCATTATGGCATTGGGTGGGTAAGCATGGCCAATGCTGGACCTGATACCAACGGCTCTCAGTTCTTCATCACCTTGACCAAGCCCACCTGGCTGGATGGCAAACATGTGGTATTTGGAAAAGTCCTTGATGGAATGGTAATGTGATAGGTTATTATGCCCCGTTCAGAGCTTTATATTTACAGCGAGAGTACTTTCAGTGATTTATTTTAATCTTAAAATGTGCTTGTTAGAGATCCATCATTCCATGCTGACTTGCCTCTTTAAAGGTGAATTGCATGTGGTATTTTAACTGTGAGGCTTACCGGGGCAGAAGATGGAGCCTTGACGTGGAAAAATTAAGGGCTTCCTTTATCTCGCTACTTGATATAAATGGAAACTCTTTTTTAACATAACCAAGTAAAACCCGGGTCCCCTACGTGCATATATTAGGTTTTATGCCACCTGAAAAAGGAAGGAAATCCCGTCACATGGTACAACATGGATGAACCTTGAATATGTTGAGTAAAATAAGCCAGTCACAAAAGACCATACGATTCCACTTTTAAAAGGTATCTAAAGGAGTCAGATACATGTAAAATGAGGTAGAATGGTGGTTGCCAGGGTCCGGCAGGGAGGAAGAAATGGGGAGTGTTCTCTGGGCACAGAGCTGCACTTCTGCAAGAGGAAAAAAGTTCTGCAGAAGCGTTGCACATAATGGGAATAATAGTTGCACAGTATAATGGGAATATACTTAAGACTATGGCACCGTACACTTTGAAATAGATAAGGTGGTGCATTTTATGTTAGGTTCTTTTACCACGGTTGAAAACAAAATATTTTTAAAAATCCCTTGAAGACCACATGGTTCTGTGCAGTAACAAGTCCCCTCCAAAGACATAGTCAGTAGAGTGATGACAGTTGCTAAAGGGAATTTAAATTCCTGCAGGCATAACCTGTCTCAAAGAGTATCTCAAGGGTCCAGTTCATAATCCAGAGAAACACTTCTTAAAAATCCTCATTCTCCTCCACTCCCAACAGTTTCCCTCCTTAGCATCTGCTCACAGAATCTCTCCCAGCTCCTAAACTAGAAGATGGAAAGTCTGCCCAACCCAATCCTGGACCACTCCGGAACAGCCCCCATCCTCTTCCATATTTGATTTGGTTTCCTTTTCTTTTGTTTTCCTTTCTTTTTTTGAAAAGTGGTTTTATTTATTTATTTGAGGGAGAGAGAGGCAGAGAGAAACAGAATGAGTGAGCATGAGCAGAGGGAGAGGGAGAAGCAGGCTTGCTGCTGAGCAAGGAGCCTAATGTGGGGCTCGATCCCAGGACCCTGAGATCACAACCTGAGCTGAAGGCAGACGGTTAACCAACGGAGCCACCCAGGCGCCCGATTTTGTATCATTTTCACGTGAGCTGTTCTGTCTGTTCCATCCAAATGCAAGTGAACCAAGCTCACTTGTGACAATTCTTCCACAGCTTCTACCCCCATCCTGATTCTACCCATTGAAAAGCCAGGAACTGAGTTGACCCATTAAGAACCTCTCTCACAAGGCAAGGAAGTGTTCAGCCTGAGCCGCCAAAGATAGGGTTCTCATTGGCAAGTGGAATGAGAGAGAAAGAGGGCAGACACATATCACTTCATAGATCACTGTCCATCCTATCACAATAAAGGACAGACCTATATTCTCACGAGCCATAACTTCCTTTGAGGCACCTACTTATTTTATTTATTTTAAAGATTTCATTTATGTATTTGACAGAGAGAGAGCACACAAGTAGGGGAGCAGCAGGCAGAGGGAGACAGAGAAGCAGACTCCTCGCTGAGCAGGGAGCCTGACGTGGGGCTCAGTCCCAAGACCCTGGGATCATGACCTGAGCTGAAGGCAGACGGTTAACAGACTGAGCCACCTAGGCACCCCTCAAGGCATCTATTCTCACACAGTAATGAATGCCAGCACCCCTCAAGTCTCACACAGAATGACGCCCTTGAAGTGAGCTAAACGTCCATATGCCTGTGCTCCACCAGTTTGCGTTTTTGATCGGTGGGCCTAACCAGGGTTTAAAAAATTTTAAATGTGGGGTGCCTGGGTGGCTCAGTGGGTTAAAGCCCCTGCCTTCGGCTCAGTTCATGATCCCAGAGTCCTGGGATCGAGCCCCACATTGGGCTCTCTGCTCCGCAGGGAGCCTGCTTCCTCCTCTCTGCCTACTTGTGATCTCTGTCAAATAAATAAATAAAATCTTTAAAAAAATTTTTTTTAATGTAATGGAGTTCAAACATTCATGCATATATTTGCATATATGCATATATGTGAATATATCATACTAACAAACATGTAAGAGAAATGAAGAGTGCAAGTGTTATGCTGTCTTCCGGTCATGGTTTTTCTTCTCGCCCTCTAGATCCTCTGTCTTCACGCCCTACCCGACTGTACCAACTTCCTTCCACCCGTTAGGGTGCGTCCTGGGAGACCCGCTGCCTGGTCTTAGAGGAACAGTCCTTAACATGTTAGGAGTCCTAGACTGCTTTGAGATAGTAATGAAAACTATAGGTTTTCTCTCCAGGTGGAAAAAAAGATTCTGTGTGTGTATGTGTGTGTTTTATACCATTCCAAGGAATCTTCAGAATCTCCTGAATTCTAACCCAGAGATCATCTGGCTTGCTTTGTGAACGCTACACTTTTCTTTTTTTCTTTCCTTTTTTTAAAAGATTTTATTTATTTATTTGACAGACAGAGACCACAAGTAGGCAGAGAGGCAGGCAGAGAGAGAGAAGGAAGAAGCAGGCTCCCTGTTGAGCAGAGACCCTGATGCAGGGCTCAATCCCAGGACCCTGGGATCATGACCTGAGCCGAAGGCAGAGGCTTTAACCCACTGAGTCACCCAGGTGCCCCACGCTACACTTTTCTTGAGCTCCCCTCAGACTCACAGAATCACAGTGTCCACAGGTGGCCCCACAAATAAGCATTTTTAAAAACTGTGAGAAAATATACATAGAAATTTCTATTTTAACTCTAAATGAGCATTTTTTAAAATGTTCCACAAGTCATCAGATGGGGACCCACTGCTTGAGGCAGACATGTGTACACATGTTTGCGTAGACACAATGTTTAGAAATATATATCATTATTATTAGAAGAATGCTGGTCTTTTATCTTAAGTTAACCTAAACTGGCCAGCGACTGGGTTAGGTGGCACCGTGTCTAAGGCAATGAGTTGCTTTGTTGCTATTTTTGTCTCAGACCCATTTGGGAAGCTGGTCATAAGCTACTGTCCCTGGTCCTGGACCAGTTCTCCCTCTTCCCTTGTGAAGCTCAAGGTGGTTTCCTCAGATGTGTAGTCCTCCAGGGTAGAGAACGGGCCTTCATATCACTGTGGGGTTGGGGTCTCTCACTCCACTTGTTGGGCGTGGGTCAGCTTTAAAATGGGCAAACCCAGGGGCGCCTGGGTGGCTCAGTGGGTTAAAGCCTCTGCCTTCGACTCAGGTCATGATCCCAGGGTCCTGGGATCGAGCCCCGCATTGGACTGTCTGCTCCACGGGGAGCCTGCTTCCCCCCCTCTCTCCGTCTGCCTCTCTGCCTACTTGTGATCTCTGTCAAATAAATAAATAAAATCTTTAAAAAAATAAATTAAATAAAATAAAATGGGCAAACACAGAACTAGGTCCACTTCTAAATCTGCCTTCTGACCCAGTTTCTTATGCCCACACCATTTACAGGGTATTGTTGAAACTGACTCATATTCCATGTTGACTGTTATACTGGGGTAGAAAGTGGGTAGAAATACCTTTGATTAGAGCTCTGTGTTTATGAAAATATTATTTTTAGAATATAAAATGCTAATTCTTAAAACATTTTATTTATTTGACAGAGAGAGATCACAAGTAGGCGGAGAGGCAGGCAGAGAGAGAGGAGGAAGCAGGCTCCCCACTGAGCAGAGAGCCCGATGCGGGGCTCGATCCCAGGACCCTGGGATCATGACCTGAGCTGTAGGCAGAGGCTTAACCGACTGAGCCACCCAGGCGCCCCAGAATATAAAATGCTAATTAAAAGAAGTGAGAAAATACACAAGTATGTTCTTTCAGTAGCCAGGCAGTGGGTAAATTTTGTTCTGTTATCTATACATTTCCTGAATATTTTAAGTTTTCCATAGTTGGCTTACATGATTTTTGTACCATACCAACAACAACAACAGCCACAAACCCGGTTTTCTACCTGGCCTTTCAGACTGGGCACTGATTTCACCTGCGATCGTCATAGTTGCTGGCGAGATGTGAACCCAGAATCTGCTTTTCTCTTCCCAGACCGTGGTCCACTCCATAGAACTTCAGGCAACTGATGGGCACGACCGTCCGCTCACTGACTGCTCCATTGTCAACAGCGGCAAGATAGACGTGAAGACCCCCTTTGTGGTTGAGATCTCTGACTGGTGATACAACAGGCGGAAAACAAGAAACACTGTGGCAGGGATGTGTGTGTGTGCGCATGCTCATGTGTGTCTTTTGAGTTTCCAAAGTTACTGTTTTGCTCTGTTTTCTTACCTCTGTGTTTCACTCCCAATCACAGAAAAGTTCAAAACATCAACCACTCAGAGATTAGTTTGCATGAATTTTGGTAAATCACTTGTGTTTAGGGACTTGGCACTTCAAAGACCTCGCCCCTTCCTCCAACGGTGCTGTTTTTAAACTAGAAAACTTTGTATTGTCTATTTTTGTTTGGAGAACACAGTCATTATCTTGCTGAGTTAATTGTAATCCCCAAAGTTGGGGACTCGAATTACATCGAGGATGCTGAAGATTCATCTGAAGAAGGTGGAGACAGTGATGTTTGCTATTTTGTACTCAAACAAATTCTTTGCAGGTAAAGGGAGATTTGATGAGTGTAATCTGTAATCTGAGATATGTCATAGGGACTTTTACCTGGTAAAAGGTGCTTTTGTGTCCTATTAAATGCTTTTTATATAGGTCAACTCTCTTTTTGCAAGTCTTTTTTTAAGTTAAATTTCTTAAAAAAATTGATGACAAAAATATATGTACTGTAATGCTAGCAATGAACTGATTAGAGAGGGTTCTATAAATCAGAATGCTAACATAACTGGATAATTTGGGATAGGAAGGCACAGAAATGATGTCTAACCATATCCCAAATACCTGAGCAGATTAATTTGCTAATTTTTACTCACTGTAACATTTATACAAAGTTCCCTTGAATCGAGTTGCAACAAAAGGGCATTTTTTTTTTTTTTTTTAACACAAGGAGCATGAAGATTTGGACTGTACTTAAACTAGATGGGAAAGTAGAACCCCACTGTCTTGCTGTAACATACCTGGCTGGAACAGAGTGCCTGATCTCTGTTCAGTGGGAGTGATATCTTTGAAAACAGCCCCGTTGCTTCTCCTCTAGGACCTGTGGAGTGAGTGAGGACCCCCAGAATTCCATCTCGTCAATAAAAAAAGAAGAAATAAGAAGTAAATAAATTTTGACAACTACCTTTTTTTTTTTTTTAAGATTTTATTTATTTATTTGACAGCGAGAGATCATAAGAAGGAAGAGAGAGTAGGAAGCAGGCTGGCTCCCTACTGAGCAGAGACACCCCCCCCATGTGGGGCTTGATCCCAGGACTCTGAGACCATGACCTGAGCCGAAGGTAGAGGCTTAACCCACTGAGCCACCCAGGTGCCCCGACAACTACCTTTTAAAAAAAAATTCCATCTCCATGGGGCACCTGGGCGGCTCAGTCAGTTGAGTGTCTGCCTTTGGCTCAGATGATGATCCCAGGGCCCTAGCATTGAGCCCCACATCTGGCTCCCTGCTCAGCAGGGAGTCTGTTTCTCCCTCCCCCCCCCCCCCCCCCCCCACGCCATGAGCACTCTCTTTCTCTCACTCACTCTCTCAGATCTTAAAAGGAAAATTCCATCTCTTGAGCTGTATTTTAAGAAAACTGTTTTAGCAGGAGATGAGATGAAATGGGCAGTCTCAGTTAATCACTACAACCTTCCTTTTTTTAAAATATTTTATTTATTTGACATAGATCACAAGTAGGCAGAGAGGCAGGCAGAGACAGAAAGACAGGAGCCTGATGAGCAGAGAGCCCAATGCGGGGCTTGATCCCAGGACCCTGAGATCATGACCTGAGCTGAAGGCAGAGGCTTAAACCACTGAGCCACCCAGGAGCCCCTTACTACAACCTTCTTAGCAATTTTTAGCAAATTTTTAGCAAATTTACTGAAGGCCTTAGATACGCCGGGTACCAGTTTTTAATTTTGGAATCTGGCAGGGGACGGTGAGAAAAAGACCTGAGGGAACCTACATTCTAGATGTGGAGACAGAATAAATAAGGGGACAGAAAGCATGCCGAGGGTATGAAGAAGGCATGCCCATGTGTGCCGGGGCGACTGGGAAGGGAATGCTGGGTGAGGGGTCTGGGCAGGCCTCCTGAGGGGCTGAGAGAGTAGAGAGCAGGAGCGCGGCACTGTGGGCCTACCTGGCCGAAAGGGAAGCTGAAGTCAGAAGGGTCCTGAGGTGAGAAGGAGTGGGGCCTGAGAGGTCAGAGGGCCCAGGCTGAGACTGGACGGTTCTGGGCCTAAGTGCCAGGTTTGAGTTCTTCCTTGACGCACAGTACAGTGGGAAGCTATCAGTGTGAAGTTGGGGAAGGGCACGAGTTGGTCCTCATTTAAGAAAGACTGCTTCGGGGGCACCTGGGTGGCTCAGTGGGTTAAGCCTCTGCCTTCAGCTCAGGTCATGATCTCAGGGTCCTGGGATCAAGCCCCACATCGGGCTCTCTGCTCAGTGGGGAGCCTGCTTCCTCCTCTCTCTCTGCCTGCCTCTCTGCCTACTTGTGATCTCTGTCTGTCAAATAAATAAATAAAATCTTAAAAAAAAAAAAAAGAATCACTACTATTTCTTCTACAAGGAGGATTTTTATAGGGGAGCTAGCATACACATCCAGAAACTCAAAACATTCACATCCTTTGAAGTTCTATTCCTGGGACGTTGCTCTGGAAAGTGAAGTCAAATTGTCATGGGCTTCGCTGTTTGGTCAGTCTAGCATCCAGTCCCCATGGCCTGGGGATGGCCACCCATTTTCTTCAGGCAATCAGAGCATTCCCTCAAGTACTTCTTATTGGTAGGGGAGGCAGACCCTATGGATGGGTACATACGTGTACTGGAAAACTCATTAGCTTGCTTGATAATTATTTATTGAGTGCTGAGTAGAGCTGCTAACAGGGGCAGCCATTGTGGTCCCCATGAAGGAAGACAAATGATTCAAACATCTGCCACATGAATATGTAACAGGACATCAGGTAGTAATAGTCTCTGAAGAGAAACAGCAGGGAGAAAGAACAGAGTCAAGAGGTGATCTGGGAAGTCCTGAGTGTAGGCTGAAGGAAGTGAGGGGGCAGTTAGCCACTGGGACATGGAGCGAAGAGTATGTGAGGCCATGGCCCTGGGTGATGGTTGGGCTGGTGGTTTCAAGAAAGATCAGGGTCCAGGTGTGCAGAGCAAGGGTGGTAGGGAAGTGAGGTGGAAGAGGAATGTCCTGAAGGATGTCCTCCTGGGCCTGGTGACTGGCTCAGGGAACGGCATTTGACCTGAATCATGGTAGTGAATCTTAATTGTGGGACTGTCAATGGAAATATTGGGAAGGAGTCACTATCTTGCTTCTCAGAGGCTGTAAAGGAGCAAGCCTGAGAATGAAACACTCACAAAGGGAAGCCGATCCAGGAAACAGAAAGCTATATTCCCGAAGACGCCAATGAGCTCCTGAGTCCAGCCATGCCTGAAGCACATCTCTACCCTGAACTCTTTAGCTCTGTAAGCTAAAACATTCCCTTTTTTTCCGCTTGAGCCAGGGCAAATTGAATGTTTGTGACTTGGAACTGAAAGTCTTTGTTTAACAGAGCAATACTGAAAAGTTTTATGTACAAAAATGTGAATTGCAGGGACACCTGGCTGGTTCCGTTGGTAAAGCATGTGACTCTTGATCTCGGGATCATGAGTTTGAGCCCCATGTTGGGAGTAGAGTTAAAGTTTAAAAAAAAAAAAAGAAAAGATGTGAATTGCAGAATTATTTATGCTAACAAGATACTGAAGCAACCTGAATGTTCCCAAAATGGTTATAAGTCATACATCCCATAATAGACTAGCATGCATTCATTAAGACAAATGATACAAAACTTAGAGCAACATAAGAAAATGGCCCTTTTCAAGAAAAAAGTAGGAATTCTCTGTGCAGCATGATCTCAAGCAGGTAAATACATTCTCACTAGGCAAATGTAGCAAAATATAAATTATCATAAAGCAAATGCAAATGGTGGGATTTTTAAGCTCTTAAGTATATATATAAATACATACACGTATGTATATTTTTGCTTGTTTTGGTCTTCCAATTCTCCTCTAAGGTGCATTTCTTATTAATAATTAGAAGAAAAGTATTTAAAAATGTTTTTAAGGTAACATGGGAAGAAATTGGAAACAAAAACGTGTAAGACGCAACAAAGTGCCACAAATCTCAGTGTCAGAAAGCGGACATGTGAGCCGCTGCTCCCGGTGTGCATGGGGAAATGGACTTTGGCCATGTAGTTCGGGTTGTTTTGTTTGTTTGTTTTTGCTTTTTTAAATTAGTATGAGCATCATGACCTTCCCCTAGTGACAAAGCAAAAAGGGGTTCATTTTCGAAGTGTGGAAACTCTGAGAGCACTTCGCGCCAGGGAGTAAAACAGCCAGGCTGTGTGTTCTAGCAGATAGCCAATGACCTCAACGACACACCTCCTGCTCAGAGCTGTTTGTGTCTCAAACATAGAGGGTCACGCCTTAGACCAAAAGTATCCACAAAGTCACAGCTATCAATTACTGCTCTGCAAAAAGCCTATGCTTTCTGCAAAAGTGTTTGAAGCCAACAGTTTGCTCTTTGGGCAATCATGCTGTGAGAAAGACACATAGACACATGTGCAGAAGCAGAGGAAAATTATCCTGGCCACCACCACCACCGTGCCCCTATTATTAAAATTTGGTCCTGAATCGCTTCAATAAGCAATTGAAAATATTTTGGTATCCTGAGCCCTGAGCTGTTTTATTCCAAGTGCTGTTTAGCAATTCTGGGGATCGTCCAACAAGATAAACTTTAGTAACATTTATTCCTGGGACAGACTGATACTTGAAAAAGCATTCATTACTTCATTTCTGATGAGTTTTGGGGTTTTGAGCAGAACTCACCAAACTCCTTTTTTGAAAAGTTCAGCCGTTTTGAGTTACATAAAGACAAAAACATGGCAAGGATTTTATAGCAGGAAAAGGATTTGTTTTTGTTTTTCAACATTCCTATAATTCAGACAGCTGAAGAAATCTTTGATCTGGAAGGCTTGGAAATTCAAAGCCCCCCAAGGCATTTTTTTTTTTTTAATTAAGAAAGAGTAAAAACAGTATTTGTAATGGAAAATTTTTGTGCTGTTAAATACATAAGGGCTTTTACTGAAGTCTGTCCTTCATCTTGTGGACTTGCCATTTCGGCCAAGCATAGGTTTTAGGTGTAATATAACATCACCTGCCTGAAGGTTTGCTGGTGTTACTGATATTCTTGAGTGATGGAAAAGCACTTGGCACTAACACAGAACAACAGTGACGAGTCACAGGAGTCTCTGGAAGAGAGAGAGGAAAAAAAAGGTCCATCTGACAAATACTCAAGCCAAGACCACATGCATCACAAAATCCATACATGGAATTTTTATCCCATCACTAGTTCCCACAGAATGCTCAGGAGTCAGGATTTGGAGCATAGGGAGAGAACCCAACATGCCAATATCCCCCTGACGCCCACTTCTGAGGTTTTCTTAGGAGTCATCTGTTCCCACATCCATTACTTTTTTCAGAGAGGGGGAAGGACTTTCTTCTCCAAGCACACTGGGCATGTAAAGTGCTGTGAAAACTCTGGTCTCCTTCCGTCCCAGGTGCTAAGTAGCAGGTCCTGTAATTTGGATAGATACTTCCATTTGAAAACCACAATCTTTTCTTCCAACCTGGACACGGAGATGGGTCTGCTCCCTGAGCCTCTTCTGAGCACCGGGAGCCACACTGCGACAGGATATCATGAGGACAGGATTGAGAACCAACCAGCGTGGAGCAAACAGATTCAAGACTTCATTTATCCCCACCAGCTGGGAAGGATAGTTCTCTTACAAAGATCTCAGAACTTCCGAGGTGCTTCCAAACCTTGTACATGCTCTGCCTTGCAAGTCTCCCTCACCTCTTCAGCTCCCCGTGATTCTTCAGGACTCAGTATGAGGCTCCGTCTGTGAGCCTTCACTGGAAACTTCCTCAGCTGGGATTCTAACTGCTCACTTCTAGATGTCTCCCATCCCCTCTGGGACTGGAGGCTCCTCTAAGGCAAGGATTACATCTTCACTGTAACACCCACCCCTGGTGTTTTACACATAATTGATGCTTAGTAAGTGTGTTCAGAACCAGTAACCAGAAACAACATGTTATACCATAAGGTATAACATACATGTACCATGTAATACCATGAGGTACTTAAAATCTCCCAGGACTATAAAGATCATTCAACATTGGCATTCATCTTTTGACTCATTCTGCTTTTTCAAAGACTGTTGCCTTTAAAAAAATACATATCTTCTGAGTTGAGGTTTGAAGGGTAGGGTAGAAGTAGATCGACAAAGATGAGGTGGGCGCACAGCAGTCAAAGGAAAGGTCAGGTGGTGATAAGATTTAAGCGGCAGTGTTAGCTGACTTCCAAGTCATTCCTTGGTTGAGAGCATGGCCGACTGTTGGCAGCTGGCGGAGGCTCAGCCTTGAGCCGAGCTGTTTGGGTTCGACCTGAGAGGCGATGAGAAAATACTCTCTCTAGTCGTAAATACTATGGAAGTCGGGTCGTCCACCCTAGAAAGGCTCCCGTTTGAACCCTCATCTGTTGGGGGATTCCTGTGGCATGCATGGTGCAGGGGGTGGGGGTGGCCCATGAGAAAAGTGTCTATGATCCCACCACACACCACCTGGAAACTCAGGCAGGTATCGATATCGTGCCCTTGGCCATTAGCGTCACAGGTTTGCTCTCAGGGCTCTGCTCTGCTCCTGGGTACACAGCATCTTACAGACCCTAGTGCAAAAAGTGGGGAAGAATTCAGCTCCCAACTACCACCACAATGGGAACAATCCAGATTAGTTTCCTTCTGCTGGTGGCTCAGTGATGCACCTAGTCTTCTTTTCATGCCTGCTGCAGCTGTAACTCACGAAGGAGGGGTCACTGTGTATGCTCTGGAGAAGAGACCAAGATGGAAAAGGGTTTATCCAAAAACCTGGAGCTCCCTGGGGATAGGGGTTCTGTTCTCATTCAGGCTGCTACAGCAAAGTACCACAGACTGAGTGGTTTGTAAACACCCTTTTAGAGGCTGGTGGCCAAAGAGGGTACTGGGGAGGGTCCTCTTCCTGTTTCATGGACTGCCGTCTTTTTGTGGTGTCCTTGCCTGGTGGACAGAGCAAGGGAATTCCCTGCTCGCATGACCTAACCACCTCCTAAAAGCCCACTTCCAAATACCATCACACTGGGGAGTAGGTCTCAACATATAAATGTGAGTGGGGGTGGGGGCAAACATTTAGTAGAAAGCAGGTCCCAACCTCCCACTCCCAGCCCCAGTCAATGAATGGCACCCCCACTCCCCTGCTTTGCAAGCCCAAAACCCATCCTTGACTTCTTTCTCCCTTCCTTTTACGTACTACATCCAAGTTCATCATTAAGAATATGAGTAAGCTGTGTGAAACATCTTGGTATCCACATCTCATCCTCTTTAGAGCCACCACCCTCCCACAAAGGGTCATTGCTCACCCAGATTATTCAAGGGGTTCCCTAACAGTCTCTCTGCTTCAGATCCTGGCCAGGCCATTCCTCATCAGCAGCCAGAGGGATCTTTTAAAGATTTTTACTTATTTATTAGACAGAGAGAGAGAGATCACAAGTAGGCAGCAAGGCAGGCAGCGAGAGAGGTGGAGGCAGGCTCCCCGCCGAGGAGAGAGCCCGATGTGGGGCTCGACCCCAGGACCCTGAGATCATGATCTGAGCCAAAGGCAGGGGCTTTAACCCACTGAGCCCCCCAGGAGCCCCCCCAGAAGGATCTTTTAAAAATAAATTGGCTCAAGTGTGATTCATCATGGGTATTACCCTAAGTGGTGTATTGTTTGTTGATATTTACAAGCTGTCTGAAGGATTTTTTTTTTTTTTTAAGTTCGTGGTTTAAAATGTCTCATGCTGGGGCAGCTGGCTGGCTCAGTGGGAGGAGAGTGACACTCTCGATCTCTGGGTCATGAGTTCAAGTTCCATGTGGGGAGTAGAGACAAACTAAATAATAAAACAACTTGAAAAAAATTTTAAAATGTCTCATGACTGATCAAAAATGAAATCAATGTAAAAATTAAGATTGTCCATCAGCTGAATAAAGGAAAATAAAATAGATCATATTTCTTTTGTGTAAAACCCATCCATGGCTTCTGATCACACATAGGCTAGGAGTCAAAGACTTGAATGCCACCTCTCAAGGGGAGTGCTGTGGAATATGGCATCAGCCCCTCATTGTCCTCCACACTCACTGGCTTTCTGTGAAGACTTATTTACAAGTCTTGATACAGTTCTCTCCTGATCAGGGAACCCGCTCGTCTCTCCTCTATATACTCCTCTCCCCCTTTCTTTGTCTATTCCTCCAGTACTCTTAAGGTCTCAAGTTCAATGCCACTTCCTCAGAGGAGTTTTCTGCCCTGCCCTGATCTAAATTAGGTAGCTTCCTTGCAATTTAAGTCAATTTTCATTTTTTCCTCATAGCAATGAACACACTTCATAATGACAAATTTCAGGGATTTTTATCTATCCAATAGCATAATATTCTGTAAGTTCCATAAAGTCACATTCAAATTCAGATTGAAATTTAGAAAGATACCAAGGGTTTAGAAAAACATTTTGTTGCCTTCTATGAAGAAAAATTACCATAATAACAGATATAAAAGTTCATATGATAGAAGATAATTTCGAAGTGTGACAGCTCTTATCTTTTACTACATTTAAAATACCTTATCAGTTTTGTGGAGATGCTGTTGGGTTGGACTGTTGTCCTAAAGGTATCATCAGCCTTCTGTTGTAGCCAGACTGACAATGTTTGACTCTGTGTCTGCTCCCCCTAGAAATAGTGAGGTTATTTTTTTAATTAAAAACATTTTTTTAAAGTTTAAATATTAAAAAAAAACATTTAAAAATAAAATATTTTTTTAAAAATAGAAGGCAACAAAAAAAATTACGAAAACAATTTGAAATGTCCTAGTGTGGTTCTCAGACTTCCTTGTGCCTGAGAATCACCTGAAGGGCTTACCAGATCTCCAGGCCCCACACTCAGAGCAGTGACCGAAGTCTGTATATCTAGGGCAGGACCTAAGAAATAATACTCCAACAAGTTCTTGGGTTATACCAGTACTGCTGGTTCCAGGTCCAAACTTTGAAAATCACTGCCCTAGGGCATCTCCCAAACATGGCTTCTAACCACTGAATTAGCTTCATCATTTATTAAGTAGGATAGTTTAAGAAATCACCCAAGTGTGTAGTTACCTAACCCAATCAAATTAGTGAGCAATTGTAGGAAATCATTGTTTTCAGATCAGGACGTAATGAAATGTTACAGGAACTGGGGAAGATGTTCGCAAATCCTCATTCACGGTCACTGACTCCACATGCATTTATGAAGGTTCTCCTGCCCTTGAGCTGGGCACTGGGAACACGGGCACTGGGCACCTACTCCTTCAACAGTGTCTCCTGAGATCTACTGACCCCCCCGCACTGAAGGAGGAGCAGAAACAAGTCAGGAGATGCCCCTGCTCTCACAGAGTTCAAGTTCTTTGCAGGGGAAAGAAAGTCAACAAATAAACAAACAGGATAATTACAGATGATGAAAACTGCTATGAAGTAATAGTTTGCTCTGATGCACAAGAAGTCAGAGAGAGACAAACACCACATGATTTCACTTACATGTGCAACCAAAAAACAAATGAACGGACACACAAGCAGACTCACAGATACAAACTGGCGGTTGCCAGAGGGGAGGGGGTGGGGAGATGGGCTAAGTAGGTAATGGGGATTCAGAGATACAAACTTCCAGTTACACAATAAGTAAGTCACGGAGATGAAAAGTACAGCACAGGGCATAGCGTCAACAATGTTGTAATAAGGTTGTACAGTGGCAGATGGTGACTGCACAAATGGTGAGGACTGGGTAATTGTTCAATCATGTTGCACACTGGAAACTAGTGTGTGTCAACTCTACTTCAGTGCGAGGGATGTTTAAAAATCATGGTGCAGACTGGCGTGACCAAAGAGGGGTTCTTTGGGGGAGGGGAGGTACAAGCGGAGACCTAGCAGGTTTGAGAATGACCATCTTCCCAAGGGAGAATGTCTATTTCAGCCAGAGACCAGCAGGTCCTGAGGAAGGACTAGGGTTGGCAAGTTCTGGGGACGGAAACACCAGTGTCACCATGGGATGAATATCTGAAGGAGGAACTTGGAGAGGGTGGCGGGAATTTCAGCTTTACGTGGGGAATGGAAGCTCCTGGAAGATCGGCAGCAGGTGACAGGATCTGATGGACACTTGAAAAAGACACCTGTGGCTCTGGTGTGCCGATCAGCCTGCAGTGACAGTGGACACAGGGAGATGCAGGAGGAGCTGCAGCTGGGCACACAGAGCCTGGTTTCATCACGTGGTAGGGGAAAGCGCCTGGTAATTTGCAACGTCCTGTAGAAAGATCAGCAACCACTATACGCCCAGCTCTTTCCCACTAGAGTACTCACGTGTGGCTCAAATATGTACATAAATATGAACCACTGTACTGGGAAACTGATGGGGGAGTGCATGAGCCTAAATTTGGGGGATAAAGGTTTCAAAATGTGATCTCTTTTATTAACTGGTAGCCTTGGCAAAGGTCTTTTGTCTTTCTAGCTTTCATTTCTCTCTGTAAAAGTGGAACGGTAAGAATACAGACCTCATAAAGATGTCGTGAGTCTTCAGTGGGACAATCTATGGAAAGAATTTAGCCTAGTACCTCTCGGCACCCAAAGTGGCACTCAGACGTAGTAGCTACTTACCAATCCCTCTGAACTTTACTTTCTTTTTCAATGAAAGCTCATAAAAAGTTTGTGAAGTTATACTGGGATGAGGTCTGAAAAAAACCCTATCCAACTCTATGTAGCACTCAGTAGGAGCTCAGCACACAGGAGTATCCAAATAGAGGGTCAAAGCTGGAGACACTGTTGTGGTGTCTCTCTGACTGATGACGGGAGAGTCCTGAAGACAGAAAACGTTTCACATTCTAGAGGTCATACTTAACAGTTCTACTCTTAGGATATAAAACCAGATTCTTCTCTACCTAATTCTAGGGACTTTAGAGGTTTACCATTTCAATGTACCCTGCTCCCCCTCATACGAAAATGAATGTCTCTTCATCCTCACCAGAGTTCAGACTTTCACTACACATGCTCCCGGGGCAGGAAACACAAATGTTGCAGAAATATCAGTTTTGAGTTAGTGTTTGCTTCTTCCCTGGGTTTCCGCTGCAGAATTCAAAATCTGTAATTATCATCAAGGATGAAAACCGCAACAAAGCCGGGATGAAAAGGACAGCTTCAAATTTGTGTCTATGGAGAGGCTGGAGAAGACAGCCTTACTCCCTGAACTTCATAACCAATGCAATTAAACAGAAAGACACTCTAGTAAATGGTCCCAAATTCCAAAAAAAGCAATGATTCTGTCTCTGTTCTTTAGATGCCTGACACAGTGCCTTAATCCGGTGAGGGAGCTCGGAGGCATGGAGGAGGAACTGAATACATGTTCAACAAGAGCATCAGTGAGACCACGACTCACAGGTGCCTGTCGCTCTTGCTGCTTCTGCAGAGTCCTGCTGTCTGAATGTCGGTGTCCCTCCCACCAGCCCCAAATTCGTACGTTGAAACGCAATCCTCAGTGTGGTGGTGTTTGGAGGTAGGACCTTTAGGAGATAGTAAGGGATGGGTGCCTTTCTAAGAGGCTCCAGAGAATTCCTCACCCCTTTCCTACCATGTGAGGACATAGGAAAGATCACCCCACACCAGACCCTCAATGTGCATGGGCCCTAGCTTGGACTTCCCAGCCTCCAGAACCATGAGAAATGGATCAGGCCGTTCACAAGTCGCCCAGTCTGCAGTGCGTGTGTTACACACTCTAAAGGACTATGAGGTACACCTACCTCCCTGTGGCCTCCTGCGGGAGTCGAAGGATGTTCTCTTCACAGCGGGTCCTGCAGGAGGTAGGAAAGTCAGCAGCCGTGAAAGAAGAGTAGTTTGTAAAGCGTCTTACAGCCTCACATCCCCCCAAAAGGGGTTCCTACCATATGTGCATTATCGGCATCAACTCGGTTGTTTTTTGAAGTACCCAGAGAAAGGCCCCTACCCACCCCAGATTTAGTGATTCAGAGACCCGGCGTAGCCCTGAGGGAGAACTGCTGTTGGAGAGGCTGTGAGGGAGAGGAGCATGGCACCCAGGATGTGTGTCCAAATCCCTCCTGCTCCCCGGCAGATATCATTTTAGTGTATTACATCCATACTCACTTAAAATCCTTTAAAAAGTAAAACTTGGAAAGCTTTTTGGTAAACATGCATGACACGACATTTACCATTTTGACCGTTACAAAGAGTATAGCTCAGTGGCGTAAAGTACAGTCACACTATCATCCAAGCATCCCTGTCTCCCCCATCTCCAGAACCTTCTCATCTTCCCCTGCTGAATCAGTGTGTATTTCCCCCTTCCGCCAGTCACTGACAACCACCGTTCTACTTTCTGTCTCTAGGAGCTGGACTATTGTAGGTATCTCATAGTAGTAGAATCGCACAGGAGTGGTCCTTTCACTTTGACCCAAGCTATAGCATGTGTGAGAACTTCCTTCCTTTTGGGCACTGAGTAACATCCCATTCCAAGCACAGACCACATTCTGTTTGGCCATTCATCTACGGATGGACACTTGCATTGTTTCCACCTGTTGGTGTTCGTGAACAATGCTAAGAACTGGGGTGTGCAAATGATCTGTTCAAGTCCCTTGACTTGGCTCCCTTCGGGTATACACCCAGAAGGGGGACCTGCTGGCTCACAGGGTCATCTTTGGAAGAACTGCTAGACCGTTCTGCAGAGGATGCACCATTTTACACCGTTGCCAGCAAGGAGGGCTTTGCGGTGTCCACATCTTCGCCGACACTTGTCATTGGCTGCTTTTGAGAGTTGCCACCCTAATGCCTGTGCCGGCATCCGGCATCCTTGGCCAAACACGTTGTGTGGCCATTACCATTACCAAGGAGATGAAAGCCATTTGTTCTTTCTGAACTGTGATCATGAGATTTCTATGCTTTTCGAAGTGAAATGAGACTGCAGACTTCCCAGGTTGGGATGGTCAGCATTATCGGGGTTGTAGAGATGGTCAGTTGTTTGAAACATTGGGTTGAGGGAGAAAGGACACCAGGGGTGCTGGTCCAGAAATGGCCGTGTGGTGGAGGCGAGGCCAAAGAAGGGTTCTGCATGAAGCCCTGGGGGAATCAAAGACCAAGCCCAGGCACACCACCAAATGCACTGTGGAGGAGCACAGCAGATATGCTGTCCCCACATCCTACCTCCAGTGGCAATGGGGTTTCTTTTCCTTCTCTTTTTTCTGTTTATGTCCCTCTACCCTTTACTGCTCTATTGTCTATGAATCCGTGCTTTGAAAAATCCACGTTCTATTAAAAAAGTGGGGGGTGGGAGGGGGTTGGAACACGTACACTAAATATCCATTATTTGTTTACATGTGGTTGAACTCTCTCTGCAAACACACACCTAAACTAAGCACAGCAGCTGCTTGTGGCGAGAGCGGGAGTGGGAATACAGGAGACAGGGTGGGAGATTTTCCTTTTCTATAGATCCTTTCATATGCTACTACATGTTCAGCTGTGGAAATATAGTCCATCGTCTTTCCAATGTCCATTCCCGAACTTCAGCGACCAGGAAGTTCCAGCCCCTTCCAGACTCCCTTGAAGCTGGGCATCGATACAAGATTCTAATGGATGTGCGTTCATGAGATAAGAGTAGAAGATGGAAGTGGGTGAACACCATCTTCCCACTGCATAGGCTGTAGTTGTGGGCAAGCAGGGCCATGGGGGTTCAGAGGCAATGGTGGTGTAGGTGCAATCAGCTGGACACTGTTCCAGGCCCAGGCCCCAGCTTCCTGGGTACTGCTATGAGGCATTTAAGGTGGTCCCAGTGACTTCCTGAACTTGTTGGTAGCTGGATCATAGGTGCAGTGGTGTTTTTTTTTTTCTTTACCTCAGCAGCTCCAGGAGCAGCCTCCTAATTCCTCCTGAATTCAGCCTCCCTGAATTCCTACTTAAGGCAGAGGCTGTAGCTCTCCTGGCAGGTAGAGTACCAGATGTTGCTGGAGGATTCCAGAAGTCACTCCTGGATTATCTCCTAGGAGTTCACTCTCCTCATCCTTCCAAAAGATTCTACGAGCATCCAGTTTCTTATTAGTCCACTCTGCTTGAAATACCTACTGTGGCCTCTATTTCTTATAATGGAAGTGAAATGGAATATGAAATTACATATTAAAAATTATTAAATAATAAATAAAAGTCATCGCTAAAAAAAAATCCTCAGAAGAGATTTCCTGAGCAGTGTGCCACCAAAAATGCTTGGTTTTTATATTTAAAAAAATTCCTGGGGAGCCTGGGTCGCTCAGAGTAACTGCCTTGGGCTCAGGTCATGATCTCTGGGTCCTGGGATCAAGTCCCTTGTCGGGCTCCCTGCTCAGCGGGGAGCCTGCTTCTCCCTCTGCCTGCTGCTCTTCCTGTTTGTGCTCTCTCTCTCCCTCTCTATCAAATACATAAATAAAATCTTTTAAAAAATCCTGCCCTCTTTGTAAGTCATCACCTATTGAATGAGTACTTATTGGCTTAAAGATGAGGTAACTTAATACTTAGATTAGAAATAAGCTCCTATGAGTATGTGAGAAGTTGTGTGTGTGTGTATAAAAAGACAAGACACAATTTGTGTTTCCAGTAAAATCCTAGAAGACAAATTCAAACACTTCTTATTCTTTGTTTTTATTTAACTCAAAATAGCTAACAACAAAACATTTAAAAAATATCTCCCACACATGAGTATTCAGTTATTTTTGATTCATGACACTAGATTACAGAGTCCTTGCCTGTTTCTAGCATGAAGTAACACATCTATCATAAACATTATCTCTCAAAGTCCGCAGCAGGCTTGAAACCCGTATATTTAGATCCTAACCAAAAACCATGATTTAGTTATTCATTTTGAACCCAAATATTTTTCTCCCACACAGATGCTTAGTAAAATGAATAACCATAAATAGGCTAGCTATTAATCAGTTTTCGACGAAATGCCCCCATCCAGCACATACATAAAGTCTGTATATATGCTTTTGTCCTTTACTACTCAAAATATGAATGTCAGTGAGATGTACAGTGGGGTCAGCTCATTCGTTGAACTTACATCAATTCCATATAGGAGGTCAGCGAAAAGGAAACAATAAGGAAAATAACAATGAATCCCATGAAAATCTCACCAGTTGAATGAAAGAGTAATCCCTGATGAGGGTTGAAGAACCTTGAGGAAACCAAGCGCTACCACTGTGGCTTCTCCTCAGGTAAAGTCAGTTCACGTCGGTCTCTCAGAAGACAAGCATCCTGGAGAGCGCAGGGTGACTGATTCTAGTGTTGAAAGGTATGCGGTTCTATGCAACATTGCCCTAAACGAACACCGACAATGTCAAATGGTCTTCAATGGAAGAAACTGTCCTTTCTTCCAACACCGGAGGAAAACCTGGTTGTGTTGGATGCGCAGATTTCCCATAAGGCGCCTTTTGAAACGGCTGTCAAGGAGGCGCTCTCCACGTTCCATTTCATCTTAGGTCCTGACACTAGAAGCTAAGCCCTGGGTATGAAGCAACTCCACTGCCGTGTGAATCGCAAAGACAAGAGTCTTAAAAATGCCCTAACATCGTCAGCATAGTTTAATTTCCAGTTAGGTCCGTCCTCACATCGAGCACAGGCTGTTTCTGTGACCCTCGCATGGAATGTACCTATCACTGACCGAGAAAATCTCATGATGAAAAGACCGGCATCCTAAAATCTGAACAACAAAAAAAGCTACCAACGCAGATAGGTCTCAGCCATGCTTCCCGATAAGATGTTCAATCAGCAAACAGTGCAACTAAAGCACAGAGTAACTTCTGTTTTGTTACACTTGCCCCTCCCCGCCACCACCTACAGTTTTCGAAACTGGCAGTTACCTTCTATGTCTCAAACACTTGGCCTTAACCTCAGCACCGCCCAGGTTCAGGTTCTATTTTTAAAAGCACCATTCTAATGGAAATGTCCCTGCCCTGCCTTAAGCTGGGGCTGTGAATTTGACTGCTAGCTAGAGCTGTTATGTCATAGAGTTTAGGTTAATTTGGCAGATATTGATTTCCGTGAAACCCGCTTCAGCTTCTTCTAGCCATGGAGGATTTCTACCTGGGCTGTAGATGGGGGTAAAATACCCCATGGAGGACCCCTTCAATAACCACATTTGGAAAATCTGAAAAACAAAAGGAAAACGGCTTTTCTTAGGCACAGCAGTAAAAAGCAACGACTGCATTCTGCAGACCGGTACAAGGCGAGGCCCCCAGCAACTCGGGGACCCGAGTCACCCTGCAGCCTGCTCTCGCTGAGGACACGCTATCTGTCATGTCGCCGCGGCCGAAAGCCGCTTGGGTGCGCGACCAGGCTCTGCAGGAATGCACGGCCAGATTTGTAGCTTATTGATTTAGGGGATGTTCTAATGGTTAATGCTGCTAGGCCCCAGCTCTTTATCTGAATGTTTTCTCACAAGGAAGATGGATTACACTGGCAATTCAATTTCTAACAAAATCTCAATATACTTGAAGGAATTCCAAGATTTCTACTGGGAATACTTGGCTGCAGTTTTTCCATTGTGGTTTACAGCAGCGTTCAGTCCAAGCTGTCCTGAGGACGGTCATTCCGTGGCGCACGCATCCAGGGAGCAGGAGGAACAGGGGCGGTCTTCCTAACTGAAAAGGGCACCTTTTGAAGAAAGCCATCCCGTCAGGAAAAAACGAGCCACGTTTTTAGAGGAGGCGTGCGTCCAATGGGGCACGTTCCAGTTATCAGGGGAGGTAAAATATGAAAGGATACTTTGCATGGGGCCAACCCCAACCATCACATGACCCAGAAGTTCAATTTCTTAACTTCAATCTGCAGGTAATTAATTATATCTAGGATTTACATGAAAGCCCACCACTTTCAATAAATATCGCTATTATGCAAGGAAATTAGTTGGTCCAATACTTGCAGACAGAAACTAGGACACTCACTTATGAACCCAACCTCTGTACAGTACCTACTACATAAAGCCATGTGCAAAGGGAGGGCAGAAAGATTGGTGGGGGGGCAAGGCAGGTGACCAGTCTGAGGGAGGAGGGAGTCAGGAAAGTTCAAAGACTAGAATGGAGGTTAGTGTTGATAAGAGAGTGAGAGAGGAAGCCTGGGGCATGCAAGCCCAGAAATTCTGGCTTTGTCTAAAAAGCAGGGAGAACCACCAGCAACACCCCCACCCCCTACCCCCGCAAGGATTTTAAGCAAAGTGACAGAACTAAATCCTGTTTGGCAAAGATGGCTCTGGCTGCCATTCAGAATACAGAGGGACAAGTTCAAAGTGGTGGTGGGTTCCCTTTGAGGAGTAAAGGGGTTTCCTAACAGTACCTGCCTGAAAGGTTGTTGTACAAATTGGAGGGTGAAGCAAAGCACTTGAACCTGTGCTGGGCACATGGTTAGTACCTGCTACCATCACGTACCAAGTATGGTATAATCACTGGGAAGAGAAGTAAGTAATAGTCCCTGCCCATACCATGGGATTTCCACGCTAGGAGGGACACAAGCAAATGAACACACCCATGAGCTATGCCTAAAACATATCTTCAGTACACAAGCAGCTCAATGACTTCTGGGTGATGACACTCGATTTCTTAGTGTTTGCTTTAATCCAGCATGAAACAACATAATTTTCCATGCAACATATCTTTAATAATCTGTAGTAGGACTTAAACCTATATATTTTTTCATCCCAATCAAGAACAATGATTTTCCAAAGTTCCTTTCAATTTTTTTTTTTTTAAAAGATTTTATTTATTTATTTGACAGGCAGAGATCACAAGCGGGCAGAGAGGCAGGAAGAGAGAGAGGAGGAAGCAGGCTCCCTGCTGAGCAGAGAGTCTGATGCGGGGCTCAATCCCAGGACCCTGGGATCATGACCTGAGCTGAAGGCAGAGGCTTTAACCCACTGAGCCACCCAGGTGCCCCAGTTCCTTTGAATTTTAAAAGAATTCCTCCCCCACAGAAGTGTACTGAAACCAAGAGCCGTCAGTGGAGATATTGATCAATTTTCAATTATTTGCCCAAAGAGAACACATTGACGTGCTTAGCAGGTGGGTATTTATTCTCTGCCAGCCAAAACATAACAGTTTGTTTGAAGGTTAGTGTGATGACATCATCAGCATGTTCAGCTTAAAGGAATTTAAGTAAGTTTGGGGGAAAAGGATGAAGAGGAGAAAATACCATTAATTACTCTGAGTAATGCTATACCACCTGAATAGGTCAAGCAGTAGTTTAAGCGCAAGGCGAGGGGTGCCGGGGTGGCTCAGGCAGTTAAGCGTCCGACTCTTGATGTCGGCTCAGGTCGCCCTCCTGAGGTCGTGACATGGAGCCCTGCATCAGGGTCTACGCTCTGCACAGACTCTGCTTGAGATTCTCTCTCTGCCCCTCCCCCTGCTTGAGCCTGCTCTCTTTCCCTCTGTCTCCCAAATAAAGAAATAAGTCTACAGAAGGATAAATAAAGGGGAAAACTGAAGCAGGGCGCGAGGCTCGAGGGTGAGGAGACGGGAAGGTGAGGAAAGACCTCTGCGAGCAGATACCAGGGGAAGGAGGGTGCGGTGGCCACGTGCGAGGGTGTCCGGGCGACGGGCATCCCCGGTAGAGGGAAGATGGCCGACCAAGGCGCTGTGTGTTTACCGTCCAGCAAGTGCTGAGCAACTAGCAGAGGCCGGAGATTCAGAAGGTGAACATGACAGAGAGAGAATAAGGGAACCGTGTGGGTCATCACGACAGGAAAGGAAGGAAATGATCCACGTGAATGGAACAGAGGTGTTTTATGACCAGGTCCACCGACTGGCGGCCAACGAGCTGATTATCAGAGGTCACTTTCTCCCTGATCTGTTCCACTCCATGCTACACTTTGGATTTTGGTCTTGTCATACGTGTGATTTTAATTCCACGTCCGCTGTTACTTGAAGACTGCCCTGGCCTTTCTTTCCCATTGAGAGGGGATGACAAGGAATGTGACTGAGGAAAGATTTACTTGTCGTCTTTTGTTGGTTCTCATTTATGCTGGTAAATGCTTACGTGGACCTTCTAAAAAAAAAAAAAGGAATGGGATTGGGGCGGGGAGACTCCTGAGAGCCCCCTGAGAGCAGAGCGGGCAAAGGCTCTCTCAAGCTCCTCCTGGAAGGTGCGGAGGCAGTGCCCGTGTGGGGACGAGAAGAGGGCTCCGGGGGGTGGGGGGGGGGAAACAGCAGTGCCCTGAGGGGGAACGGAGTGCACACCTAGGAGACCCAGAAAGAAGTCGGCAGAGCACAGGAGGGAGTCCTCTTAGAAGGGCTATGAGAGCCTGGTAGAGTCCAACTCAGAGAGAAAGTGGGGCTGGAAACCCAAGACGGTGTCCCAGCTACACATACACAAGGCCATCAAGACCACAAGCAAGGAGTTGATCTGAAAGAAAGCCCAGGAGAAGACAAGAGGGTCTATGAGAGCCCGCCGGTAGGCTGCCCGGGATGGGCAGAAAAGTAAGAGAGTGGGAAAGCCCAGGGGAGAGAGCGGTCAATGGTGGCCAAAGATGATGGGAGGTCTGATGAAAGCTGATGGAGAAATATCTGGAGTGTGGCTGTGCCAGAGATGATGCTGGGGACCAGCGCGAGAGCTGTTCCGAATTCCCCTGAGAAATTAAAACTCAGGCCAAAGAGCCTATGTTCAGAGAAGACTGATGATTAACATTTTATAGGAGGATAGCGTCTGACTGTCAGGTCACCTGCGATGGTATTTCCACAGTCAGAATCCTCTGGAAGAGTATCCCCACGTTTTGCTAAGAGGCCTAAATAACCCAGAAATGCGATGCCAGTAAAACTGACCTCTCGATTAAAAGCTTAAGATCTGCAAGAGCCTATCAGCTGCGTCACGCCTGTAAGACAACGGGGATCCGACTCAGGAAGGTGGGTTAGCCAAACTGCACCAAAACCGGATCTGGTGCCCGCCCCTCCCCCGCCTGGGGCCATCCTGTCCATAAAACCCGTGATTCCTGTGTCCTCTCTGAACTGCTATCCCCCATTTGCGCGAGTCCTCCGTCCACGCCAATGTTCTACCAAGGATCCCTACTTTTGCCCTTTCTTGCTCCAGGTATCTGCCCCTGGAGTTCGACCCTGAGTGCCTCCTGTTCTTTGCTGCCCACCAGGGGCACAGCACACGCAGCTCAGTCGGCGGGACGATGCGGACTCAAGGATCATAAAACGCCTTCCTTGACCCCTGAGCACCCTGGCCACTAGGCTTCACAGCGATCAGCCCGTGCTCCCCCACCTCCACAGGAGCGTCGGGCCCATGCCGGAAACTTCTGACCGTCCGTCATACCTGCACAGAGTACTATACCGTACAGGGCACTAGTAGAACCATGCTCCGAAGAGAAACAGAATGCTTTACAGAACATCGCCCATTTCATCTAGCCTAGCTTACGTGAGGCAACATGTTGTTGACCTAAAGTCAACTGATATAATATGCCTTTTTTTTTTTTTTTTTTTTTTTTTTTAAAACACAGGAAGCAAATGCTAGAGAAAGGCAATTATGTCTTACGGAAAGGGCTGTACAGGGAACATACTCTGAGAGCATATTCCCATATTGCAAAGGAATGTCAGCTCTCTCAGATCAGGGTGCTAAGAATGGTCCCTCCACGGAGCTGGGCTGGGTCCTGGCCTGCCTTCTTCACGCTGCCAGCTAAGTCACTGATCTCCGTGCACGCGCCATTGCCACAGAATGGTCCCCTCTCTCTTGCTGGTGATAGGGTTTTATTGTCAGAATGTAGGTACGGTTTCAACAAATCACTTATCTACTGCCATTGAGTTGCTCTGCTATTTAGTTACTCCTACTAATAAGGGCTGAATGTTCAATTAACGTAAAGAAATTAAGCACCAAGGGGGTCTGCCCATCAGCCATGTGACACCAGGCAAGTTGGGGACCTCCTGGGGTTCCAACTCTCTTATTAGCCAATGAGGATACCCACCTTGCCTATTTTATGAGGCTATTATAAAACTAAAGGAGTAACGTCTGAGAAGGCACTCATGAGGAGGTGTAGAGCAGGCCATTTTGAGAGGAACTCTGAAGAATTCAAATTTCTTGGCATAAAGAGAGGACCCAGGCTAAAATATTGATTACAGGGGCACCTGGGTGGCTCAGTGGGTTAAAGCCTCTGCCTTCGGCTCAGGTCATGATCCCAGGGTCCTGGGATCGAGCCCACAATGGGCTCTCTGCTCAGTAGGGAGCCTGCCTGCCTCTCTGCTTGCTTGTGATCTGTCAAATAAATAAATAAAATCTTTAAAAATAAAATATTGATTACATGTGTGCATAAATTCATTCTATTTTAGTATATAACTTCTAAAAATGCACAGCTGACCATCTAAGATGCTATAACCTAAACAGAAGTAAAGATATACATGTAATATAGATACACCGCTTTGGGGAAAAAGCATTAAAAAAAAAAAAAACAAGAACCAGAGCCTTAGACTCAAACCTTATCATCTGGATAAAAAACAAGCAGAGACCAAAACATAACACCACCAGAAACAAAAACAAAAAGAAAAGAAAAGCCAATAAATATCTTTCCTCTTTATTACTCTCATTCAAAACTGCCTGGTCAGGTAGAAAGAAAAATCACATTTCGTGCAGAAAGGCCTGCCCCAATTAAAATTCTGAATGTCTCCGACACCAAGAGCGCCGGTTTATTGGCAGATTATTAAGCCCTGGACCAATGTCACTCTGTTAGACCTGTATTAAAAACGTGGTTTATGTGGTGCAGGGTCAGATCAGTAAAGAGCTGTTAGCAGATGACAGGTTTGATTACCGCTGGCTGTAGGCAAGACGAATGGATCCCTGAGGAAGAGCAGCACGGGCTGGTGGGACAGTTTGCTGGAAAGGTCAAGAACAGGCATGTCAGCATCAGGGGACGACGGTAAACAGAAAACACTACAAACTAGCTTTGAGGGGATCAAACTGCTGTGTGGGGACATCTCAAGGTCTATGTATCTCACCGCGTGGGTGAATAATAGTGAGCAGAGTTACAGGGAACAAACCAGCCCTGCGTTCACCTTCTCAACATCTCTTTGAGGAATCTGAAATGGGTATACCATCTATTTGACAAATCACTGATGAAAAGTGCACCATTTCAGAGCACAATGATTGATAAAATAGTATTCTTAGGACTGGCATAAAACAATGTAGGGTTCAATATAACTGGTGACTTCTCTCACTTTCTATCACATATTTGTAAATCAACTGCCTAACACATATTATCAAGAAGATTGTGACGGGATACACTTACGCCACAGTAATTCACCACTTAGCAAAACCACGGTCCTGTTTCTGGTTTCATGTAACTCTTGATTGACTAGTATTAGTTCTTACCTTGATTCTTCAGATTCCGTCTCATCAAAAGATCTAGAATTTTTTTTTTTAAAAGAAGAAGAGGAAGACCATGTCAGTTGGGTAAATGTTGTTGCAAACCAAGGAAAAAAGTCTGTATTCTTAAAGTTCTAAATTGGGAAACATTAGGAAAAGAGAGGTGCCTTGACAAAGCCACAGCATGACTGATGACTACATTCTACACTTGATCTTAGCCAAAAGGCCGAGAAGTGATTGTGATGCCTCGTTCTAAAGAATCTAAGACCGCCATATTCTTGAACTTCAGTTTTCTTGAGGATCACTTACAAACCCTATGGTTTTACTTTCAGGCTTCTATAATAGAGTTAAGATTTCATTCTGTCATTCCTAAAATCTCTTCTTAAAAACATTCCCCAAGGTCCTAGCAAATGCACTCAGTCAGAACAGGCCACATGGACAATGCCTATTATTTGGTGAGCTCAGTATATAATTCTTGCTGTGGGGTGAGTGGAAAGGGGCCTTGAGCAACACTGCCAGGGTGGGGGGCGGGGTGGAGGGCTGAGGGTCTGTAGCCTTTCCTCCCGCAGACAGCCGGGTTTTAACCCGATGCTGGGTGTGGTCCCCATGACCATCTTGTAGTTAGTGTGCGTCCTTCGGGGGGCTCTGGAGGTGGCAGGAGGATGAACAAAACCCCCTCCCCTGCGTGGGTTTGCAGAGTCTTTGTAATGATGTGTTTCCCCATAAATGGATTGGATATGTCAGGGGTGATGCTGATGGCCTTCAGAGGCCAGCTCAACCTGAGCCAGGTGCCCAGAGCTGGGCAAGGGGCTTGTTTCAGAGTTCATTCTTCAGAAGAACACTTCCCAACTGATGGTGATAGCAAATGTCTGGTTCTTGGGACACGGGGACTGGGAGCTACAGCCCCACATGAGAAGGTCCTGTGGGAGAGGCAGAAAGACAGCAGGGAAAAGAGCTCACGTGGGAAAGCCTGGGCTCTGCCAGCTACAAGATGAGAGATTTGGGGAAAGACACTTCATTCCTGTGTCCCAGCTTGCTCAGGTCAACAATAAGGGAGTTGGCTAATATCACCTCCAAGGTCATTCACAGCTCTTAGATGATGTAACCGCACATGCACAGGCATGTAGACTTTGCTCGAGTACCCACAAAAAAACCTATTAGTCCCTCCATAGGCTATCTAGATTCAAAATTCCCACCATGTAACATCACTCCAGGAAGCAGCATATTTTAATAAGTCAATTCCTTAAGTCTAAACCTGAGCCTGCCGGTGGGCCGCAGTATACCGGCGAAGACCACAGAGGAATTCCTTTGACCACAGGCAGGGGGCGAGGGAGTGCTGTCCCAGCGGAGAGAACCGATGTGACCAGGCTGGCCCTTCCAGCACCACCCAAGGGTGGGGGGCAGTGGTTATTGGTTAGGCCAACTAGCAACTGTAGGGTAGTTTCAGATACACGTCCGATAGGGGAACAACGCCTCTTACCCACAACTCTCTGCCTTTGGTAGCGAGGGCAAGTGTCGCACGTTTAGGAAATCAAGGAACAGTTTGGGAAGCTCTTCATTTTCCAAAATGACAGCCTGTGAAAGGAGAAAAGAGAATCCGGAAAGCGAAATTTACTAAGCAACCAATCATCAAATGAACTATGTCAGAAGTCATGAACACCCATCTCAGTTCTTCGCAGCATCATTATCACAGTCTGTAAGGGTGGGTGGGGGAGGAGGTGGTCCCCATCTCATCCACCAAGAATTCAGGAGACAGGCACACTCTTCAGTGTTCCCAAATACTCTTTTTTATCTACCCTCTCATCCAACCAGCATTTGTGGATCATCTAGCACACATCAGATGCTGACTAGGAGGAAAGGCAGCTGGCCACCGGGTAGACAGAATTCTTGCCTTCGTGGAGGTTCTGAGGAGAGGATTTTAAAAACCTGGGAGCATCAATAATACTGCTAAGAAACGTGCATCAAATTTTCCTTACTGGATGATTAAGTGGTCGGGGGTAGGGGTGGTGTGTGTGTGTGTGTGTGTGTGTGTGTGTGTGTCTACAAGAGACCACATTGTTTAGAAAATACTACACATGGCTTTTTTAACTGGAAGATTTAGCCAAGATCCCTTGGCTATCACCGCTTTCGGCATTTGGATCAAGTGACATTTATGGCCCTTTGGACAGCTCCACTTAAAGGGTCAGTAATAACTCTACCCCTAAGTGTAAATCAGTGTATATACTTAAAAAAAAAAATCTATACGGTTCTTCCATTTAGGGAGCTCTGTTAAAGAGCTGGGACAATGTTATAACCATGCCTGCTCTTGGCTCTCCGAGTCACGCAAGTGCAAGTGCATTTTCATGGGCATCTGTTTTCAAAAAAGAGAGCCCCAGTGTATGTTCTGATTAAACAGTCGCCCCCCTCTCCCACCACTCTCCCCCAGTTTTTTTTTATTATTATTTTTATGAAGACCATGGAAAAAACATCAAAGATTGCATGATAGTCTCGGAAAGTAAGAGAATTATTTTCAAAGGTCATTTTTATCATTTACCGTGGCCCTCCTCCCACGTGTGGTTTAAAGAACGATGAGAAGGGATGCTGAGGCGTCACCCACACCGTGATCAGGCACAGCTATGCAATGTGATGCATGAGGCACCAAGGACAAAAGGTCAAATTATGGATATTCTGAAATACGCGATTCTATATAGCCTATTGCTTTCTGTCATAATTTACATACTGCGTGGTCCCCTCTCTGGCGGAGTTTTAAAATAGTGACCCAGTTCGGGACATGTGAATGGACTGAGGGAGGCAGGCTGAGCCCCAAGCTACACCAGCGCTCAAGCCTCCTGATGTTCAGTTTCTGGAGAGGAGTCATCTGAAAACCCAGCTCTGTCTCAGTCTCTTCCTATTCCTTACCTAGCTGATGGTACCCACTGAGGCTTAAGGAAAGGCAATAGAAGGTAGGGAAACAAAAAAAGTGCATTAAAATAGAAAAAAGCTCTTCTTCCTAGAGGCATGCTTTCATTACTATTTTCACTGACCTTCTGAATTTCCATCTACTCAGAGAAATTTGAGGGGGTGCCCATAAGGTCATTATTTCAGTGCCCACAACTCAAGGATTGTAAGAATCACTGTATATATGAAGCTCCAGGGAATTTTTGCCATAAAGTAAGTTGTAATGATTATCTCCATGTTTCTTGACATTGTTTAGGAGAATGACACAACACCTATTTGAATAATAAAGCTTAATGTTGTAACAAAAACAGAGCTGTTCACCTAGGCAATAGTTTTCATTATGTGTACAAGTGGCTTTCAGATTAAAAAAAAAAATAAAATAATGGGGGGGTAACACTCTTATCTCCACCCCCACCTTTTAAAATAAATTAAATCAATAACAAGTGTGGGACACTTTTAATGACCTGAACTACTTAATTTCCAGGATCCTTAGACATGTCATCCATCACCGCAGTATGGAGGAAGACATCTCTTGAGTGTTCAGGGGGTTAGTTTGGTTTTATTAATGCAAGATTTAGGGAATTTTAACAAGGTGAATTGTTTATTTGCCTTGACAGATCGGCTTACAATGCACTGGCTACATCTACAGCATGATCATTAATGACAAAAGACAGGCAAAAAGCTGTTTACACTGCAACACCAGGACGGGAATTAATCCTGTCCAGCCTCCCCGAACGAAACACTCCAAAGAGATGATCACATTTTTTTAGGTAAGACATACTGGGGGAAAAAAGAAAAGAAAAGAAAAAAAAAATATATATATATATAACTCCAGAAATTTGTGAGAATTTTCATTGAATGTTCCCTGAAAATTCTCAAATATTTTTCATAAGAAAGTCACCAATATGGATTTCAGGATTTACAGTTCGACTATATTTATTTATTTGAGAGAGAGAGACAGAGATAGAGAGAGCACAAGCTGTGTGGTGAGAGGGAAAAGCAGGATCCCCACTGAGCAGGAAGCCTGCCCTGGGGCTCGATCCCAGGAACCTGGGTTTGTGACCTGAGCTGATGGCAGACACTTAACTGACTAAGCCACCCAGGCGCCCCATCTTCTCCTGTTTCTTGAGAAGCTTTCCCTCAAGAAGATCCCTCCCTCTTAAAGCTGCACCCTGGTCCACTCCATCTTCTTGGGACCCTGGTCTGGTCTAATTGCCCAACTTTATCCAACAGGTAAATAAATATAAACATATAATAAACAAACAAATTAAAATTTATATAAATAAATATAATAAATACAAATATATATAAATTATATTTTGAATGTCAAATCCTATTTCCCTTTTGTCCTAGCTTGCGTACCATGATTTTTTATTAACCTTCACTCGTTAGTCATTTCCATTTTTTAGAGGCATGATGGTGTGGTAGGAAGTACAGGGCTCTAGAGCCAGAGCTGGGTTCCCACACCCCCGGCCACCTCGTGGGGTCACTGTGAGGGTAAGACAATGTCCGCAAGAGTCTCTGGTGCACACTTAGCATTCAATAAATGTTCAGTGTTTCCTTACAATCTCTTTGTTCTATCAATCCTCAACAGCCTATTTTATCGGTTTTGGAAGTTTGGATTATTGTCCATCCAGCAAACAGGGCTTCCTAATTCTCTATGATTCATGGATCCCTTTGGAAAATGGATAAAAGCTGAGAATCTTGCTGGCTGAAAAATATGCATCCATACATAATTGTGCTGATGGTGGCAGAGGGTTCAAGAGCCCTTACAGCCCCGCCAAGGACACCTGCTTTCGGCTTCAGTGCGGCAGCAACACTGCTGGGCACCCTCTTTGCTTTGCCTGGCGCCTGAAGTCCTCACTGCTGGGCCTGTGCTGGATGCCAGCCAGCCCCCCAAACCCTACCCGTTGTAGATTTCTACCTTTCTTGTCAATTACGACCCCACTGGAGTGTGTGGTGCCTTGTGACTGGAATTCATTAGTGTTTTCAGCCCCGGGCTGTGGTTGAAAATACGTGTCTGGCCGGAGGGTACCCGGCTGCAGGATTCTTTCAGGTAGGTCAAAAATCTACAACTGCATTGAATTTAGACAGTCAATCATATTCATGGCTACTGTTGATGGTTCCCAAAGTTAGCAAAACATGGAGAAAATATTATTTAAACTCTATCACTGCCAGGGGGGCCCCTGGGTGGCTCAGGTGGTTGAGCAACTGTCTTCGGCTCAGGTCATGATCCTAGAGTCCCGGGATCGAGTCCACATCGGGCTCCTTGCTCAGTGGGGATCTGCTTCTCCCTCTGACCTTCACCCTCTCATTCTCTTTATCTCTCTCTCAAATAAATAAAATCTTTAAAAAAAATAAATAAAGTCTATCACTGCCAGGTCAGAGTCCAGCCAAGGAGGCACAAGTACCCTACATTTATTAGGAGAAGAGCATTCTGAAACACAGGGCAGTGATGGGTCCCAGACTGTCTAATCAATTAATGGTAGAGTTCCGACACTAGATACAACTTTGGACCCATGGCTGGACAACTAATTTATATAGTAAAACATCAGAATTCAAAATGAATATGACCAATTCGAGAAAAAAAAATCAGAAAAAAAATCCCATTAAATTAAATTTTACAGGGCACCTGGGTGGCTCAGTGGGTTAAGCTGCTGCCTTCAGCTCAGTCATGATCTCAGGGTCCTGTGATCGAGTCCCGCATCAGGTTCTCTGCTCAGCAGGGAGCCTGCTTCCTCCTTTCTCTCTCTCTGCCTGCCTCTATGCCTACTTGTGATCTCTGTCAAATAAATAAATAAAATCTTTAAAAAAATATATATTTTACAGGTGTTAAGTCCTGAGTCAAATACTACATGAGGCAGAATTAAGTACCCAGGTGTGAGATGAAAAGTAGCTGTTTGTATACAAGTGTTGTTGGTCTCAAGCGGTAGGTCAGCAAAAGTGTTGCTTCTGGAAGGTATAGAAAAATGAGCTGAGCAATCCTCTTGCTGCACTTAATGCAATATTATCTGGCCCCCAAAGAAAGAGAAATAAGAATAAATGCAGTATGGCCTACAGGGGAGCAATGAAAATGAAAAGATTCAAAATCATTTCTATTAGAAGAGGTCACCCCAACAGCAGGTACTGAGCATGGAATGAGGTGTTCCAGGGCCCAGGAGCATGGTCTTTTAGTTAACTAATGTTTTTTAAGGAGAGTGGAGATTTTCCAAGTTGTTGGGACAGTAACTTAGGAATGTCTTAGCCAGCAAAGAAGGTGTCTATATCTAACTGAAGCCATTGCAAAAAACAAGAGAAAGTCTCCCACGCATGGGAAAACCTGCATTGCAAGAGCTTCTAGAAAAGCCTGGGTTCCGGGGCACCTGACTGGCTCAGTTGTTAAGCATCTGCCTTCAGCTCAGGTCATGATCCCAGGGTCCTGGGATCGAGCCCCGCATTGGGCTCTCTGCTCAGTTGGAAGCCTGCTTCTCCTTCTCCCATTCCCCCTGCTTGTGTTTCCTCTCTTGCTGTTGTCTCTCTCTGTCAAATAAATACATAAAATCTTAAAAAAGAAGAAGAAGAGGAAGAAAAAAAAAGCCTGGGTTCTGAATGTCTTTTAGTTGCTCTTTGATACACATGCACATGGGAGAAGCAAAAGAACAAACGGAAGAATGCATCAAAGAAATTTCCATGTTTATCCCTTGGGAGTAATGAAGACTAAAAACCAGGTTATTATTATTATTATTAAGATGCACATGAGAAATGGGGTTAAATAAAGAACTGTAACAAGTGTGTGATATACTATATAACAGGCTGTTATTACTGTATCCAACTCTGATAAACATTAAAACTAGGAAACCGTACCTTGTACTAAGCAAAAAATAATTATCATTCTTCATATAGTGTTACTTGCTTTCAAGATAATAAATGACTTTCCTTAAAAACACACCAGATATTCCTTCAGAAACATCACTCTAAAAGAATGTTGAAAAAAATCTTCTGGTCTACAACAACATTTCCAAAAAAATTGCCTGGATGGGGGCAGAAAAACAAGAGCATTTCTACCGGCATCCACTGCAAGCTCAATGTTTACTCGAGGAGAAATGTCTTTTTTATTGAAAAGGTGCAATTATCATCATGTAACACAAATCACAAAATCCCGATTTTTCTACCTTATCAGCTTTATAAAATCATGTTCCCAAAGGATACCATTGATTAGTTGCACATGTTCTTTCTGTGACATCCCAAATACTTAATTGTCAGTTATCTTTTCTTCTTCAGTAAGTAAAATGCAGTCACAAAATTACAGAGGGACCTGTTCTGCCTTAACCTTCGCTAGATGCCATCATGCAGTGGAAAACACTGGTAAAATATCACAGGATAACGCCGTCCGACAAGGGAGACATATAAACACTGTAATGATTTCCCACGAGTTTCCATTTTAGAAAATTGTCACTAAGGCGAGCATAAACGGTGACACGTGTCCACCGAGGACACGGTAAAATCGAACGCTGGCATTCTAGTTAGGTCCAAACCTACCCAGCAGCCAATTATAACAGGAACGGAACATCTTGTTGGAAACTTGGACAAGACCACTTTGCTAACCTTCCCAGACTGCTGGGCAAAGCTGCATTGTTTTCACCGATTTGATCCTTTTATTCTCTCCTCAAAATAGGAAAGAAGAAAAAAAAAACACACATTTCTGTCCCATTGTCTATCAAGGATTGTTGCAAACTGTGGGGAACCTCTCTGTCACAACGGCCCAGAACGCTGAAGCAAGTTGGGAGGTTTTTCAGGAGTCTTTAAAGCCTTGTTCCTCTTCTACCTAGTTGGGTTTGAAATGCCCGATCGCGGGGGTGACAAAGTTCATGACGGTTTTTCCTCTGCCCACCAGGAAAGCTGCTTCCTAGCACACCTGCTTCAGAGGTGCAGTGAAGAACAGAGAGCGAGAAAATCAATGCCTCCTCACTGAAGTAAGTGGGCGGTGGTGTCCCTGTCCTCAGGGACGGAAGGCTCCCGGTGCACAGAGCCTTCACAGTCTGCAGGCTCCTGCTCAACCCCCGGCCCCTGCCCTCGCTCACAATCTCACCAAATGAGCCACAGTAAGGTTATCAAAGGAATACTTTTAAAAAGTCAGATGGCCACCTAAAAAGTCCAAATCATAGGTGGATCTGAAGAATGCCCCGTTCTTTCCTTCCGTGTGTAGGTGACACCATTGTTAAGATGCACCTAATTCTGTGCCTGGAAAAAACTGCACTATTCAACGAATTCAGCTGCTGTGGTTTCTTAGGGTTTTATGGTCTATCTTGCAAGGAATCTGAAGACCTGCACCAAAAGCTGAATGCTGACAAGGGCCTATATAAAATGGCAAAAAAAAAAAAAAGTCTGTGCAAAGAAATACTGTCATACGGCTCAAGATAGATTTGAAAGAAGAAATACCGTTTCTGATAATATAACTAAAAAGACAAAACTAATTATGGAACAAGAGAAACAGAAACATCAACCATCTTTTGAGCTATTTTAACATCAAAGTTTATGTTCTGTGTATTGCTGGAACATTTATCTAACACCTCCTAGGTCCAACCACTGGCGCGGTGGTTGGCCAAAGAAACATGGTCCTGCCCACTCAGGATGTGGGGTCCAGTGAGGAAAATGAACGGTGTTCAAATAACCACAGTCATAAATGTGGGGTTACAAACTGAAATCAGGACTTCGCGGGGACATAACTAGCTGTTTTTTCAAACGTTCGTAAGGAAGCACTGTATGAACCCGTTAGGAGAAGGAATGCTTCCCTGGCAAGGTGATCCTGGAACTGGAGGACAAGCGAGATGATGCGTAGAGGGAATGACATATAGTTCAGACGCAAAGCCCAGGAAACTGAATGGTGGAACCATTGATGGTATCAAAAATCCCATGGCTGGTGTGGCTGTGCCTGAGAAGATAAAAAAGCAGGTCCGGAGAGGCTGGGCTGGGCTTCTGGGTCATGTCAAGGATTTGGCTCTTGCTCCTCCATGGATTTAGGGGCAGTGAGTGGTGTTAGTGGTAAGCGGTAGGTGGGGGAACCTGGGTACACGTGACATGATCTGAATGGTATGTTGACCACGACTGAAATAGCAATAGTGCCCCCTCCCCCCACCATGACCAGTGACCACGTATTAAATCTGCTCTCCGGCTATGTCTAAACCACTTCTTAGTCAAGCTGTGGAGGTAATGTCAATGACTGTTTTCATTTCTACTGGTACTTTTCCACGTCTGCCTCATCTGTTTTCCTTTGATGCTAGCTCTTTCCCTATGCCTTCAATTATGTCACCATTTTAATTTTTGGTTTTCATCAAATTGTCCTTTCCTTCAAATTCTTGGGGTTTAATCCTGCTGTTATGTGTGTGCTGACTCTCAGTCACAGCTGTTTATTTCCTTCTGTGTTCTGTAGTTTTGGTTCTTGAGCTCACCTGTGGGACAGGTCAGCCCAGGTTCAAGGTACATCCTTTCTGAGTAGTTCTGTTTCTGCTCCTAGGAAACAGATCCCTGACTGGGATCCCTGGGATATACTCAGCAGGGAGCCAATGATTACGTTAACTTTTTAGAATGGAAGTTATGAGACCCAGCAGATACTGAAAATATAAACCTTAAACTCTCATAAAACATGATTGGGAAGCATGAGGAAAACTTGTGCCAACGCCCAGTATATTCTTCTTAGGCCAGCAGTCTCTAAAGTAGGTGAGAGGCATGTGTGAAATTAAGGAAGATCATCAACTATGATCCAGGAAAACAGGTATCAGACTTTCTGTTTATTTTCACTTAACAAATAAACAGATTCATCTTTTCTAATTTTTGATGGATGGATTCATAAAGGAGCATGGGTATAGAAGTCATTATTAAATGTGCATATATGGGAGCATTACGCTCAAATATATATATATATATATATATATATATATATATATATATATAATTTTAATTTGTCAGAGAGAGAGAGAGAGAGAGAGGTATAGGGAGAAGCAAGCTCCCTGTCACGCAGAGAGCACAATACAGGGCTCGATCCCAGGACCCTGGGATCATGACCCAAGCTGAAGGCAGACACTTAATGATTGAGCCACCCAGGCGCCCCTCAAATATTTTTCTGATAAGGATCCTGGGCCAGGGGACCCTGCCCCCAACTGTAGCAAGTAGAGCTTGTAAGAGAGGGTGAGACATAATCTCTCCAAGCAACACTTCTGAAGTAGTCTACTGAGCTTATCTTTCCCTAAGGGTATGGCTCCATTACTGGAAATGCCCTTCCTACCTCGTTTCAACTGGGCAACTCCTACCTGGCCTTCAAGTCACAGCTCCAGCATTACCTCCCTTAGGAAATGTTCCCCAAACCCTCGGTATGGGCTAAGTTATCTTCGTGGAAAAAACAGAATCATTTCATGCGCTGTTGATGATTAATAGTGGACTGAGTCATACTAACTTCCAAGAATTTTAACCTACCAAATAGGGAAATGGCTTAAAACTACAATAATATTTATTTAATGCCTACTCTGTGCCAAGTTCCTTATCTTAGGTGATTTTCACAATACTGTGAGAGGCTATCATTGACCAAATTCTATCGATGGAAAAATTGGGAGCTCGCAAAGGCTAAATACCTGTGCAAATTTTCTCAGAGGGCAGAGGGCAGTCAGGATCAGCTCTCTAGCTCCAAAACTACTGCTCAACTGAAGTCTCCATTCATTCATTCATTCATTTATTCATTCCATAAGTATTTACTGATATTTACAGCATACGCAACAGCACTGTGCTGTTCTTTTCCTAGTGATTTTTTTTCTTTAGTGAATTCAACCAGAATCCTAGTTTTTCCCAATATATATCTTCCCACTGTATTTATAAATTTAATTTATCCCACAGATAAATTTAAAGGTGCCTATGAAATTGACTCCTTTAAAATACATTCCCAATTTTCCTTGGATTTTACATGTATCTTAACATCTCAACTAAGTCTTAAAAGTATACAAAAACTCAAAGAAAGGCAATAAATTCCATCAAATCTCTTCCCTATATTTAAACAACAACAAAACCTAAAAAAAAAAAAAAAAGAAAAACAAAAGCATACTTCAAAAGGATCTGGCCTCATAACACTTCCAAATCTATTTGACAATCTCTGACCAACTCCATTCTTTTTTGACTGTTGAAAGACTTTAAAGCCACATTTTATGTACTTCTGATCCAACTACCTAGTTAAATGTTGAATAATAATTTGACTCAATAATAGACTACAGATAACAACAGAATTTTATCAGGCATTTCCCTGATGATCCAATAAAAACAAAACAAAACAAACAAATAAAACAAATTCTAAAAGCTGTTATAAATTAACTTCTTGCCTCTAAGGCCAAAGTTAAGACCACAGAAGTTATGAACACATTTGAACAAAACAGCTTATTACAAAGCAAACCAAAATGGATTTAGGAATTCAAATAATGGGGACGCGGGGGTACAACACTCATTTAAATACAAATCAGAGGATATGCTTATGGAAAGGTGATCTTACTACTTTAAGGAAGAAGTAGTAATCAGAACTGGGCTTGTAAGATGTTGGCTGGAGACAGCCTCAGGAGACTGGTTTTTAATGAAAGATTTACAATTAGCATAGCCTCTGCATGTTGATGAATTGATGTTTTTAAAGTGTTTAAAGAGCTTGAAAACAATCTGCTCTCTCAAGTCCCTTCAATGTTCCTCCCACTACCTAGTTTATCCCTCTGGTTTATTCAGCATTCTCCTTCGTCACGTACTGTACACTCTGAGCCGCTCCAGCACTGGGGTTTTCAGGTGGTGGAGTCAGATCGATGAGGGATTCCTAGATCTCAACGTTCCTACAGCAGGCATAGTAGTTCAGACATAGGGTACCGGGCAAGTATCTTTTTTTTTTGGTTTGTATATCTACATGAAGACTCCTAATCTGATCATGTATCTGTCAAATAGTATACTGCATTGAATCTCCTGCTTAAATGCTACAGTTACTGTGTTACACTGAGTGTTTAACGGGAATTTCAGACCCGTGGATGAGCACAACATGTGATGCATGGGACTGAGCGGGAAGCCTGCGTGGAAGCGGCGAGAGCTTGAGCAGAGACTGCTCTGAGATGCAGGAACGGGTCCTCAGAGAACCGATACCAACAATGGAAAGTGGCCCTCGTGGACACAGCTCCAAGGTCCAAAGTTAAAAACACATCTAGGCAGCAAATAATAAAGACAGGGGGAAAGAGGCCCTTGACCTCTTGGCTACAACAACAAAAATGCAGTCAATAAAGCTGTTCACCGAAAACACACTGGTGGGTTAACAGAAGCCCAGCAGGACCACACCAAGGAAGACGGAATACAATAGCAAGAGCAGGAGAAAGGAGACCTCTGTGGACATGGCTGTTAATCATTCACAGGATGTCCCAGTAAGACCCCGGTCTCAGCGTCCATGGAAAGAACTTCTCTACTCTAGCCCTTCTCCCAAATCTGACACCGAGAGAAATGTTCCCATATCTTGGAACTAAATTACAGATGTGCATTCAGGGACTCACACTCCACAAAAAACACAGACCCATTCCTGTAGATTTTCACATTACAGCAGGTGTTTTCTGATAAACTCCCAGGCATCCCCAGAAAGCAAGAACGGAATGATTGCATGGAAAGCTCCTCTACCCTTAGGCAGAAACACAAAATCTCTGCTCAGTCTTCTGCCCCTGGAGGCCATGGTTCAGACTGCCAGTTGCTACCCAAGATCCACTCTTCCCTTCTTCCTTATTAATGCAATGTCAGTTTGGGGCGGTGGGGGAGGGGGGCAGGTGACAATTAGCCAAGGTTAAAAAAGCAAACAACAATAACAAAAAAACCATCACAACAGCCCTGCCCCTCAACATTTTCCGAAGTCCCTTGGCAGGAGACAAAGACAGAGCCACGAAGATGCCCGTGGAAGTTGTTGGTTGGGAAAGATCCAAAAACTTGCCCAAAAGGGAATGGTCAGGCTCTGCTGGCTCTCCCTCAGCTTTCTGCTCATCTCTTCACCCGCTTTCTCCATCTTCTTCTGAAACACGAGCATGAGCTCTGAGCTCAGCTGCCCTCTGATTCTCATGAGGGAGACACCAAAAGAATTAAAGAGATCCAATCCCTGATAATCTTTTTTTAAAAATTAATTTATTTATTTTCAGAAAAACAGTATTCATTATTTTTTCACCACACCCAGTGCTCCATGCAATCCGTGCCCTCCATAATACCCACCACCTGGTACCCCAACCTCCCACCCCCCGCCCCTTCAAACCTCTCAGATTGTTTTTCAGAGTCCATAGTCTCTCATGGTTCACCTCCCCTTCCAATTTACCCCAACTCCCTTCTCCTCTCTAACACTCCTTGTCCTCCATGCTATTTGTTATGCTCCACAAATAAGTGAAACCATATGATAATTGACTCTCTCTGCTTGACTTATTTCACTCAGCATAATCTCTTCCAGTCCCGTCCACGTTGCTACAAAAGTTGGGTATTCATCCTTCTGATGGAGGCATAATACTCCATAGTGTATATGGACCACATTTTCCTTATCCGTTCGTCCGTTGAAGGGCATCTTGGTCCTTTCAACCCCTGATAATCTTGAGCCACTGAACCCAAACCCACAATTATCTACCATGGGTAGTGCTTGAGAAATAATATGCTTGAGAAAGATAAACCCTACTTTTAGTTCAGCCCTTTTATTTGGGCTGATATCTGAGGTAGAATACAAGCTCTTGCTGATATAAGCCTCTTGCTTCTGCAGATCATAAAGCCCTATTTTTGGCCCAGAGAACAGAGTCCTGGGTAGAATACTTTAAAGGGAAGACAGAAGAAAAGAAAAAACCCAACTCTGCTATGCTACCTTTAATTTATTACTTCAGTACTGAGTAGGAAAGGAAGGGAAGAAGAAAGGGAGAAGAGACGGCCAAGTGAACCCGATATTCTATTTTTAACTTACGACTTTAGAGAAGTCTATACCATGAAGAACAGCCTATGAAAAATGAAAAAGCAATTAGGCTCACACATATATTGCACAATCTATAAAATGCAAGAAATGGACCAATATATGAAAAACTTGTCTGCCTAACCCAGCAGGTGCCAAGTACACATATTATGGAACAGGGAAGAAATCAAGCATATACCTAATGAGATGAACCTAAACAAAGAAAAACGTAAGCTGATTATCCAGAAAAATATCCTACCAAATTGGGTCTATTAAACAAATCATAGGCACCATGCCTGTGGAAATGGAAAGTGTTTCATTAAACTTATTTTACAAAGGACTGTCCAAATCACTGTAGAATGAGCCAGAGGGAATAATTTAGCATCGGCTGGTGGAGGAAAATACAATTCTATGTAAACATGTCCTTTTAATCACAAAGTTTATGATCTTTTAACAGCTTTCTATTAAGAGCAATTAAAGGGAGATAGTAATGATTTACACTAATACTCTAGCAGGTTGAAATGACCACATACATCTTCAAGCAGTTGGTATCTTCCAGATCTTAGCTAAGTTTGAGGGAAGAAGAGGCTGACAGTTATTTTTCTGTGTCCAAAGATAACACTTTTGCATTCGTTTCTTCTCGCTGCCCATGGCTTGTCCCTGATACAGACGTGCCTAAGGAAGGAGGCAGACATAAGTGGGGTAGGTGGAAATGCAGGAGGAGAAATGCAACACGGGGTGGGTGGTGGCAAATAAAACAGAGGGACTGATGGAGACAACCTAGATACCTTCTCTGTCCTATGCACTAAGCACACTAGCCAAGTTGACCAACCATCCCAGGCTGTGGTCTACTCCACAACCCTCACCCCCAGACTGTCCCATAGGTGCCCCGAAAAAGGAGCCAGGGAGGTATCTGGGAGTAGCTGACAGGAAAGCTTCCATTTTTCTGTAAAAAAATCTTTTGGGTGTGTTTCCACAAGGTTCAGCTAGGTGTGATCACCTGGGGACAGCCGATGATCAAGGGAAAACTACACCCATAATTTAACAGATGCTCCTGAGAGGTGAGAATGAGGTAGTTTCAGTTTACGAGGACTGTATGCACTTCTAAACATGTATGTGAATTGTTTACAATTCAGATTAGGTAAGTTTCTTGGGTTCTCTGTGCTTCAAGAGGGTCAATAACAGTATCTGTCTCGGGGTGCCTGGGTGGCTCAGTGGGTTAAAACCTCTGCCTTCAGCTCAGGCCATGATCCCAGGGTCCTGGGATTGAGCCCTGCATTGGGCTCTGTGCTCAGCGGGGAGCCTGCTCCCTCCCCGCCCACCTCTCTGCCTACTTGTGTTCTCTCTGTCAAATAAATAAATAAAATCTTTAAAAAAAAAAAAAAAAGTATCTGTCTCAACAAAGGCATTAATCTCTTCGACCTCAGCCGCAGCAACTTCTTCCTAGAAACATCACCAAAGGCAAGGGAAGCAAGGGCAAAAATGAATCCTGGGATTTTATCAAGATCAAAGGCTTTTTTTGCACAGCAAAGGAAACTGTTAACAAAACCAAAGGACAACTGACAGAATGGGAGAAGATATTCACAAATGACATATCAGATAAAGGGCTAGTATCCAAAATCTATGAGGAACTATCAAACTCAACACCCAAAGAACAAATAATCCAATCAAGAAATGGGCAGAGGACATGAACAGACATTTCTGCAAAGAAGACATCCAGATGGCCAACAGACACATGAAAAAGTGCTCCACATCACTCAGCATCAGGGAAATTACAAATCAAAACCACAATGAGATACCACCTCACACCAGTCAGAATGACTAAAATTAACAAGTCAGGAAACAACAGATGTTGGCAAGGATGCGGAGAAAGGGGAACCCTCCTACACTCTTGGTGGGAATGCAAGCTGGTGCAACCATTCTGGAAAACAGCACGGAGGTTCCTCAAAATTTGAAAATAGAGCTGCCCTACGATGCAGCAACTGCACTACTGGGTATTTACCTTAAAGTTACAAATGTAGTGATCTGAAGGGACACATGCACCCGAATGTTTATAGCAGCAATGTCCACAATAGCCAAACTATAGAAAAAACCTAAATGTCTATTAACAGATGAATGGATAAAGAAAATGTGATACACACACACACACAATAGAATACTATGCAGCCATCAAAAGAAATGAAATCTTGCCATTTGCAACTATGTGGATGGAATTAGAGGGTATTATGCTAAGTGAAATAAGTCAATCAGAGAAAGATAATTATTGTATGATCTCACTGATACAAGGAATTTGAGAAATAAGACAGAGGATCACAGGGGAAGGGAGAAAAAAATGAAACAAGATGAAACCAGAGAGGGAGACAAACCATTAAGAGACTCTTAATCTCAGGAGACAAACTGAGGGTTGCTGGAAGGGAAGGGGGGTGGGAGGGATAGTGATGACACTGGGGAAGGCATGTGCTATGGGGAGTGTTGTGAATTATGGAGGACTAATGATTCACAGACTTGTATCCCTGAAACAAATAATACCTTATATGTCAATAAAATAAATAAAACAGGTTTGGAAACTAAAACAAAACAAAACAAAACAAAAACAAAAAACCATCTGTCTCAGACCTTGTAGTCATGATGAAATACGACTCATGCCCATAAAGAAACTGCTGCAGTACCTGATATAGCATAATAAATAAAAATTAATATTTATTATTATTTTCCTTAGTAGTAGTAGGAGTATAAGATGAGCAAAACCAATTGGTGCTATAATGATTTATAAGAAATATAGATTTAATATATACATTATATCTACATTCATCACATACTTCTACTTCAGAAGACCAAATATATATTTCTTAGATAATATTTGGTTTTTATTCATAGTTCCTGAAAATGCTTCAGAGCCATAAACATAAAGTTGAAATGGGTGTCTTGTTATTAATGAAGGTGAATTTTGGATCCACCCAAGGTCAGGGGCTGGTTGCGGGAAGACCAACCTTATGATCAGAGGGTTGGCACTTTCAGTCCCACGCCCCAACCTCTAGGGTGGGAGGAAAGGCTGGAGGCCGAATCAGCCAACAGCCAATGACTTAGTCCATTATGACTATGTCATGAAGCTCCCAAAAAACCCAAGAGGACAGAAGCTTCTTTGAGACCTCGCCCTACATCCCTCTTCATCTGACTGCTGATAGGTAGACTTTGTCATACCCTTCAATAAGCCAGGAACTGTAAGTGTTTCCCTGAGTTCCCTGAACCACTCTAGCAAATTAAGTGAACTTAAGGAGGAGGTCGCTGGAACCTCCAATCCATAGCCAGTCACTCCGAAGTACAGGTAAGAGCCTGAAGCTTTATAACTGATGTCTGAAGTATGTGGTGGGGATCCATCTTGTAGGACGGAATCCTTACCCTGTGGGATCTGACATATCCCTGCAGAGGTAGTTTCAGAACTGAGCTGAACTGTAGAGTGCCCTGCTGGTATCTGAGAATTCCTCAGTGTTGTGTGTGGCAAGAACCCCCACCCTCATGATGGAACTCGACCTGGGAACTCTAAAAGACCCTCGCAGAAGCTAAATAATTGAAATCGTGGATTTAAAGAAAGGAAGCATTTTCTTACATGGTTTTAATTGTGTTATTATTTTAAAAAGCTTTTGCTTTGTATGTAATCCAGCTATGTTGTAATTTCCTGGCCTCTTAATGCAAGCATGCACACGGGCCAACTTTTGTTCTAAGGAATTTCTATGATTTCTATGCAGAACTCATTTAGTCAGATCTTCAAAGTATTACCTCCATGGGCCAGGAAGCTCACACACGACCTTGAGCTGCTATGTAGAGCCCTTCCTGGCCATGGTGTCGCCCCTCTACTACGTATGAGACCTCTAATGCATGGATCTGGGGCTTTCTCACTTCCATCAGACCCCTCTGACTTTTCTGCCCTCCTTATCCAGCTTAGGATTCCATAATCTACCATCATAATCAGTTCCCTAAAACACCTCCAACACCAGGACTCCCCTTCCTTCTGTTGTACTTGGGACACCACAGTTGTGGCTAAATCCTAGCATCTCTTACCCATCCCTCAACCCAGGTGCTAAACACTGCAAGAAAACCATTCAATACCAACAAGTTGTTTTCACTCTAAATTCAAGCTCTAACCCACAGAATATGATCTTGCCACCTTTCACTAGAACAGTGGTTCCCAAATTTCAGCCAGCAGCAGAATGCCCTCGAAGCCTTGTTAAAACACAGAGTGCTGGGTCTCACTTCCAGACTGTCTGATCCAGTGGGTTTGGGGGTGAGCACTCAGAATTGGAATTTCAAAAAAGCTTCCATACTTCCGGGTGATGTGGACCCTGCCAGCCAGAAACAGGACTTTGAGAACCACTGCTATAGACGAACCACCTGTACCCATTTCATACCTTCTCTTTTCTTTGAATCTTCTTGAGCCCTTCCTCCACCCTCCCTCTCAGAGGCAGAGTCAAACTCTTCCATCAACTCTGATGGTTTCTGAATTGCCATCAAAGCTTGTGTGAGGAGTTGATGTGTCTTATCTTCACCCCACCTACATCCCTCTTCCATCAAACTCTCTTTCTCTGTGTTTGTGGAAAAAGTGTCCCTTCTTAAATCAGAGATCAATTCCTCTATTTATGCTCTGGCTCTCAATCCATTTCTTGATTTTCCCAAGCATTTGCTTCTTTAATTACAGTCCTTCTCTCCTCTGCGTATTCGGGATCTAATTCCATCCATCCAACCAAACATCCATCCATCCATCCATCCACCCATGAATCCATCCATCCTTCTATCATCTCTACTGAACCACTGCTATCTGCATATAAACATACTCTAGTATCTCATTTTGAAACAACAGAACAAAACAAACCTCAAATTCCCCCCTCAGAGATTATAGCTTATTTCTCTGCCTCTTTTCGTGGCCAAAGTTCTCAAGAATGTTCTGCAGATGTTGCTTCCCTTTCTTATCTCAGTCATCCACGACTCCACCCTCTACAAACTGTCTTTGGCTTCCACCACTCTCCACTGGTCAAGATCACAGATCTCTTCCCTGTTGTTAAATCCAACGGCCACTTTTATCCCGACCCCACTCAACTTCTGGGCAGCCAGCTCTCCACCAGACAACCATTCACCCACTTTTCTTTGTTTCTGCAACTCCTCCGCTGTTTCTCCTATCTTATTTTTACCCTCTTTTGTTGTTTCTTCCTTTTCTACCTGACCTTGAAATGTTGGGATGTTTCAGAGCTTAGCCAGCAGGCTCTGTTTTCCCCACACTCTCCCAGCTGCCATGGATTTTAAGACCGTTATGGTGGTGAGGTACAAATTCACCGCTCCAGGCTGGCCCTCTCTTCTGGAAATAAATACCTTCTTAACAGTTCTGCTTGAATTTCTTAACAGACATCCTCAACTCAAAAGGTCCAAAGCAGAAGTTGGTATTTCCTTTAAAAATAAATAAATAACAAAAAAGCCCCCCCAAAAAACCCCACCCCCAGCTGCCACCCTCTCCTCCATCCCCTTCCTCATCTCGGCACGTGACAGCACCATCCACCCGGCTGCCGAAGCTAAAAGCTTCCTTTCCCTCAGCTCCACGTTCAGACTTTCATTAGCACCCTCTGGAGCTCCTGCGCCACTCACTCAGAAAACTGTAGCCACCGGGGTCACCAGAGCCACAAATGTGCCTCTGCCCCTTCCTCCCACCGCCCCTCCCTGCACTGTTCCCTTGGCCTTCTCTGCATGCTCAACAAGATGAACACGCGCCTCAGTCTTGTCTTTTTTCTTTTCTTTTTTTTAAAGACTTGTTTATTTTTTTTTGAGGGGAGAGGAAGAGGGAGAGAGTCTCAAGCAGACTGTGCACAAACATGGGGCTTGGTCCCACCACTCTGAAATCACCAGGGCTTGCTTGAGCAACAGGGCCACCCAGGCGTCCCAACACTGCTCAGCCTGAAGCCCCCCTGGAGGGGTGCTCCTGGGGCCAAGCACTCCCTCTCAGTCTCTGATAACTTTCTTCTGCCTCCTTCCGTGCACAGCACTCGCAAGGAGTTCATTTAAAGGTTTATTTGGCTTTTGCCCAATCCACTCCAGCTCCAAAGGGGCAGACTGGGTCATTCATCCATCTTCTATCTCTCCATCCAGGACCTAGCTTTGGCTGCATGAGGGTCATTCCACACACCCAGTGTGAGTCAGCAAAGGTAGATATGGAGACGGCAAACTTCGGCTCAATATAAAGGAAAACTCTGCGGCTAAAACCAGCCGGGAACTGTGCCTGCTGGAGGAAACCTGCACCTTGGCAGCTGCTCTGTCACCGACAGCCGCTGGAGGTCCACTTGCTGCAGAAGGCTGCAGCGAGGATTTATCAATAGGATGGAATGAAATAAGGCACTTGTCAAGAAAAAACAAAAAAATCTAATATTTGCATAAGGTTTTACGGCTTGCCGAGGGGCTCCACATATCCAGGTCACTTAATCCTCACTACCACATCTGAGGTCGACAGATCGCAAGTATTTGTTTTTTTTTTTTTTAAAGATTTTATTTATTTATTTGACAGAGGGAGATCACAAGTAGGCAGAGAGGCAGGCAGAGAGAGAGAGGAGGAAGCAGGCTCCCCACTGAGCAGAGAGCCCGATGCGGGACTCGATCCCAGGACCCTGAGATCATGACCTGAGCCGAAGGCAGCAGCTTAACCCACTGAGCCACCCAGGCGCCCAGATCGCAAGTATTTGTGAATGAGAAAGCTAACCGAGATGTTAAATGACTTGCTTCCCTTCTCAGCAGCACCTGCCCAGATCCTCCAACGTGGACAGTCGGCCCCCCGGAGCTGGAGAGGCAAGGATCCAGGTCTTGCACTAACTCCCAGCTGTGTTCTCTTTTAAGGGTTCTTGGAGTTCGTCCACAATTGTCTGATCCTGCGGGGGTCAGTGGCTCCCCCTTCAGCCTCTGGCTAGAGATGGGCCCAGAGCCCCTCCCTTAAGCTCTGGAGCACAGTCACAGTGTGGCTGAATATATAAGCAATATTCAACCAAGGAGAATGACAGAGGGAACAACAACAACAACAAAAAAAACACAAAGGATGTTCTCAGGACTGGATGAGATGCCTTACAAACTACCAACAAAATAAGCAACCGCTCACCTGTGAAAAAGAAGCCAAACAGACCAGGGATGCTGCCATGGACTGTTTCAGATTTACCCTGCTACTCAAATGAGACTCTTTTTGACCCTTTATTACAGCTCATTATAAGCCAAACATCAATAGGGATAAAAAGGGAAATGGGAAACAGTCTTGTTCAGTACACGTTTTAATGGGAAAGGGCAGGTTGAAAATGAACAAGCTTAATGTGTCTTTAATTTTTTTAATCTAGCAGACAAGTGCAAAAAAACTATCATTGCAGTTCCTAATATTTTCTAATTTTCTTTCTTTTCTTTTCTTTTTTTTTTTTTTAAACACAGCCAACCGTGTCCTCATTTTGGGCAAAGGAAAACAGCTTCTTGCTACAGCAATCTTGAGCACAATTTTGCAACCAGAAAATAACGGAGCCAGACAGCAAATAGGAATCTTTTAAAACATGCCCCCAAATAACGAATGACGTGGTGGGAAGCAGCTTCCCAACTGTGCTAACTTTTCTTGTTTTGTCTCCCTGATGTTTTCTTACGATGGTTTTCGGGTCAGAGTAAACTCCTGAGGATTGATCTGACATATTCCCTCTGAAACTAATTACATTAAACAGCAGGTGCCCACTTCAAGTGTGAGCAGGAGAATGCGAGACGTTCAGGGAATTCAGTGCACTCGGGGTTAATGCTCTCATTTTTTAGGATCCTCTTTAGATATCCCCAATTCCACTAACTGTGTCATTTGTGTAGAGAGCAAAGAAGGATCAATCTGATATATTGAAATTAAAAAATGATAAAATGCAATTTTGGGGGGTGTGCAGTAGCTGCTCTTAAAATCCACTCTGATAGGTTTAAGGGCGTCAAAACAAATTGGCTAATTATATTTTCAGGGGGAAAAAAAAAACTACCTTTCAAGTTAAAGTCTTTCAACAGATTGCTGTGATGATCCTACAGACGTCACAGGGTAAGGGTGACACAGAAGGGTGATAGACCCACACCTGTGTGTAAAGTCTCTACAAGTAAACCCAGTTTTGATACGACATTTTTGATAGGCATTTCTTCACTAATTAATGCAGAACAGGGATTACTCTGGAAAAACAACAACAATAACAACAACAAAAACTAATGACACTGATGCCACTGCAAACCAATGATCTCCATGATTTCTCAGTGGTCTTCTGTTATTGATATGAGGACTGACTATCACAATTCACATGAATATTGTTCATATTAAAAATATGTACCCAAAAGTACCCCTTTCAAATATATCAACCTCACGAAACATAAAAACACAAGCGATATGAAAATAGTTGTCACGTAATTGCTTGTTATTGTGCTGGCTTGTATTTGAAAGCTCTGGATGGATTGAAATCTGAGTAGCTACGCTACTATGCTTATGCTAACACTATAAGCTAATTCCTGGTCTCGGCTTGAAAGTTTGCCCTGATCAGTGACTTAAGTGGATTTGACTAAAACAAACAGAATCTAAAGAAAATCATTTATACTTTATGTATATGGTATATGGTAGAGCGAACCATTCAAGAATGCTAGAACGTCACAGGTTTTAGTTGCCCGAAGGGAGTCAAAGAAGAAGAGAAGATTAACTATAAGATGCCTTTTAGTTACGCAAAAGTCAAGAGGAGAGACGAAATTTAATTACTATTCCATTTAAGAAGCTCTTGGGTGGCTCATTCGGTTAAGAGTCCAACTCTGGATTTTGGCTCAGGTCTTGATCTCAGGGTTGGGAGATGGAGCCCTGAGTGGGCTCTGCACTGGGCACGGAGCCTGCTTAGGATTCTCTCTCTCCCTCTCCCCATCTTCTACTCTCTCTCTCTTTCTCTTCCTCAGATAAATAAATACTATTCCACTTAAGAGGAAACAGGGAGGGGAAGTGAAAGAATGATCAAAATACAACCTAAATTATTGCACTTGTAAACAGTAACGTAACCAATATTCACTTGAGCTCCTTATTGAGAATGGATATGAGTTTTTTTTATTTCTGTCTCTGGGACTCTTTTAAAGATTGAGAGGAAAATATTACTTATTGAAAATACATCCTTCTGGGGTGCCTGGGTGGCTCAGTGGTTTAAAGCCTCTGCCTTCGGCTCAAGTCATGATCTCAGGGTCCTGGGATTGAGCCCCACATTGGGCTCTTTGCTCAGCAGGGATCCTGCTTCCTCCTCTCTCTCTGCCTGCCTCTCTGCCTACTTGTGATTTCTGTCTGTCAAATAAATAAATAAAATCTTTTGAAAAAAAAGAAAATACATCCTTCCCTTAGTCTGATTTCCTCAATTTCTAAGTGAAGCTGATGGGCAAATTTTAGAAGTAGATAATGAAAATTTTATTTGAGGAAGCAGATGAGTAACGAGTGATACCCTGTATCATCATCATCGTCGATACTACTGTTATTACTGAAATAGCTTTAAAAGAAAAAGTTAACAGTTTTCCAAGTTGACACATCTAATGAAGATTATATACCCATTGTGGGTAATATAAGATAATGTCCTGTGGATAGACTTAATCTTTTTAATCTTACTTTTATTATTTTTTTAAAAAGATTTTATTTATTTATTTGACAGAGATCACAAGCAGGCAGAGAGGCAGACAAGAGAGGGAGGAGGAAGCAGGCTCCCTGCTGAGCAGAGAGCCCAATGCAGGGCTCAATCCCAGGACCCTCAGATCATGACCTGAGTCGAAGGCAGAGGCTTTAACCCACTGAGCCACCCAGGCGTCCCTTAATCTTACTTTTAAATCTAATACCAGTTTTTGCCTACTAAGATCCTTTGTTGAAAGCCAAGTAACTTCTCTGAACCACCCACAAAAGAAACCAAAATGATCTCCTTGTAGTATCTGTGTAGTACCGTACACATTTCCTGCAAACACACATATTTTTTTTAATTTTTTATTTTTTATAAACATATATTTTTATCCCCAAGGGTACAGGTCTGTGAATCACCAGGTTTACACACTTCACAGCACTCACCAAAGCACACACCCTCCCCAATGTCCATAATCCCACCCCCCTCTCCCAACCCCCTCTCCCCAGCAACCCTCAGTGCAAACACACATATTACATTGTGCTACCTGTTTAGCAATCCGAATGGCCAAGCCAAACTTCTCAAAGACAAGGATTTTGTGCTAATAATGTGCTCTGTGCCAGGCAGCTCCCACAATAGGCACTCAATAAATATCTACTGACACTAGCAACTTCTTCCCAGTCGTTGACAATGTACTACCTAGATAACTACAAAATTCATGCCATGAGCAACATTTCTGTTATCAGTTCTATTGTAGATGACCCTAGGTCTTCTTTCTTTTCAGAAGCACAAATAATTAAGTTGCCTATAATTCTAAAGATCTGTCATACCTAAACCAGTTTAACTTGCCGAACACGACATTAGGCACACTAAAGATGATCAAAGATGAGCTGAAAGAATAGCTCAAAAGGAAGGGGACAGCAATCTTCACCACCGGGGTAAGGAGCTGGTGAGGGGATGGGTAGGACACAAGGGCTCCTTCAGGTCAATCCCACATGTAGGAAGCTACCGGAGTCCTTGAAACACAGCAGTAAGTTCCCCTTCCCTTTCCTGCTCCAACCACTAGGCTGGGACTGGGCGAGGTGGGGGGACTTGGGGGAGTGAGGAATCAGGGAGGAAATAAACACGGAAGAGGTCTCTACTAGCTACCAGCCATTCTTCCCTGGAAAACACACGTGTGTGCCACAGGAAATGACCAAGACACAAATAAAAGAAAAGCTCTACGATTTTCAACCTATCTTTCCTTTGCCCAACTTTCCTACCTTCTGTCTCCAGAGTACAAGTTCCAACAGCTGCATTTCAAGATGCAGCTACAACCTTCCCACCTCCCCTGTGAAGACAAGTCACATTCTGAACTTGAAGCAGACCACCGAGTGGAGATTTGGAGGACTGAGTGAGAAAAGGCGGGCAGCACCAACTGTTAACATGCATTCGAATTTTCCAAATTTAAAATAAAAGTTGCTCGAGTTGTGGAGGAAACAAAAAAGACCCGGTGGGCATGAAGGAAATCTGGGGGGTGAGAAAAGTGTCCTAAGAAATGGATTGTGCTGGCGGTCACACAATTCAGTCAGTTTACTAAAAAATGACTGTTCACATAAATTATGTGTGTTTCATAGTATGCAGTAGATACCTCCCTCAGTAAGGTCATTAAAAAGGACGTGTTTTCTGTCTTTTCACTCTCCAGCAGGTGATATTCAAGAGTGTGTCTGTCAGCTGATTTGGCTAAAAAAGTACTGTATGCTAACCAAGTCTTCCTTGGGTCAGCAGAAAGACTGTTAAATATGGTAGATAGCTGTTGCCGAGTGAATAGGGAAGCACTTGTTTCTCCAACGAAAGACGAATCAAACACATCACTTTTTGTATACATAACTGTATGTCTGAAAGAAAGAGTACTTACCTAATACAAATATACTAAATTGGTCCACATTACAGGTTTTCCTCAAATTAGGACAAGTCCAAAACGAGAAACTTGTAGCGGATTTTAATAACTTATTGTCTAACTGCCTAAGAGAGTCTATCAATCCTAAGCTTCACAATGTTTTTTTTTTTTCTTTTTAAGATTCACGTATTTATTTTAGAGAGAGTATGTGCAGGAGGGAGGGGCCCAGGGAGAGAGAGAATCTCAAGCAGACTCCCGGCTGAACATGGAGCCCAAAGGCGTGGGACACGATCTCATGACCTGAGATCATGACTGTGGCATATTTTTCAAGCAAGAAGCACCGAGCAGGTATTGTCTGCCTCATACTGGACAGTGGAAGGGACTCGGAGTAAGTAAAATGTGCAGATGACACATCAGGACACATTACTCAGTCAACACACCAGCACGGCACAAACACCTCTCTCCCCCTAAACTCTCCTATTCTCTAGGGTGGCGCTTCTCACACGAGAAAAAGAGAAAGAAATGTAAAGAATAAATGCTCCTTGTTACAGAAGCGAATAAAATTCACCTCCCCCAAACTTTCATGCCCAAGGTAGAGGAGAGGCTGGAGGAGGGAGATTGTGTTCATTCAAGACTCCCCTGGGACCATCGAGGTGAACTTCCCCTCTCCCCACAAACTAAATGAACTTGCCCTTCCCCCCACAAACAGTCCATAATCAAAGGTTTCCATGATACAGAATAACACTTATGGGCATGCTTTCAGAACTGTCATTTGTAATAACAGTTTATTTATGAGAAAGAACCCAGCAAAGTAAATCTGCAAAATTCTGCTTTTATGGGCAAGTAGCTTTGTTATAAATTTTTGTTGTGGGTATTTCACTTATTTTTAAAATTATAAATTACAAAAAAAATTAGTTATTTAGCTCGTCAGTCATCTGACATGTTTTATTCTGTAAACATATTTGCTATGGCTCATATTGTTTTCGACAAATGGTTTTCAGTATTTCGCAAGTCTGGAAGGGGAAAAAAAAATGCCACCCTGGGTAGGTTTGCCTGTCCTTAGTTTTTGAGACGTAAAGTCATTGTTGGATGCGGCTGCAAGGAACATATTTAGAAATTCAACATCTGTAACCACCTATTATAGAAAGACATTTCAAAAGCAAATGTGATGGCCGACCCAGGGTCTGGCTGGACTCTGGCATAAAGAGAGACAAGCACAACTGGTCAAGAAGACATGGCCGGCCGGCACAACCTACTGGACGTGCCAGCCGTGGATGTGACATGACGTGATCTATCTGAAGATCACCTCGTTCTACCCCAAAGGCAGGAGGAGAGATGTTATTCAGTTTTCTTGAGATACAAGCAGCTTACAATGAGTACTCTCTGATTATTTCCCAATTTGTTATCCGCTGTAGACATCTGCATAAGTGATGACCGCAAATGTTCTTTCTCTAAGGACACCAGCACACATCGGATTACGTTAATTCAAGTTTCCCTTTAAGTGGCTGTTCGTGGTTTTTCAAGTACGATTTTTTTTTTTTCCTTCTGTAGGTTTTTAGGGAGGGCAAGTCAGTCCTTCTTGGCTTCCATCCTGGTCCCGGAACCGACACCCCTTTTCACAATGCGGTGGGCATGCAGGGTTACAGGCTGCTCCTTAACTATGGGAGCAGATCAATAACAGCTGAATGCCATCTGCTTCGGGCCGCAGAACAGAACCAAAGCGTAAGCCATGCATCTTCCCTTATTGAAAGGTTATTTTATGCAAGTAAACAATTCATCGTCTTCTTGCACGCTTGATGCTCATTTACCACCGTGATCAATAAAATATGCAAAACAACAAAAAAATTGAATCCTAAGAGTAGTTCTGATGCCAGCGTGATAGTTAATCAATACCCGGCCTCTGTTCACTAGGGCAAGCGGCGGGGGGACGCCTATTGTAACCTGTGAAATCCACAGCGGTAGACGGGGCTCTTCCTGAGAAGACGGTTTTTGGAAGGGAGATACGTTACATTTACCCTCTAGATTAAGCAGGAGAACGCAGCCTCGTGGAATTAAATCAAAACACTAACATCAACAGGCTTGAATGTTACTGATTCAAAGCCAGGCCTTCTCAAAGCTCAAAAAAAAGTGATGTGGGTTTGTATGTCTTTCAGGATCTCAGAGACAAATATTGGATGAGATCACTGACACGGACCTTTGGACAGCAACCCTTTCCACTCCTTCTTAAGGTCTGTCTTATTAAGTCCTGCTTTTCAATGTATTCATGTTTCCCCGGAGCTCAGTTTTTCTTCTAAAAACAAACTGCCGTGGGAATTTCTTGTGTGCGGTATTTCTTTTAGTCATACCACAAGCTGCCTTATTATATTAAACCTCTTGACAATTGATTCAGGCAGAAGACTTTTCTCTCAACAAAGAAAACTATATCATCTCACAGATGCTACCATGTAAAAGCCCTCCATTCAAGACAGTTTGCTTGCAAAACACAAAGCACTAAAACAAAACAAAACAAAAAGCTGGATTTGCTTTTTTGCCATTTCCACCAGGTCTCTCCAGCTGAATTATGAATTTCAGCATAGCATGGGGAAGAAGAAAAAAATGAAGACAAATTGGACAGATTTCCAGAAAGTTAAAAAAGCAGTTTAAGAGACAGAAAAGCACTGTCATGTAAATAAGAAACGCCCTAGAAGGTGGCTTTGTTTTCACCATGTTTTCGGATTTTCTGTATACTGTACCATGAAAGTGACAAGCTACCCATCGGTCAAATGATGTCATCCAGATAACTACGGCAACAGTTTAAATACCTAACCCTTTTCTTACTTACTGCGATCTACTGAACTCATTGCACTTTATACATAGCACTCTGATCACTGGAGAGAATGTGTGCAACCCAATAAACATAATTGTGTCCTATTTTTCCCATGTACACTGAAGCACACCGTTAAAAATCCAAGTGATATATGAGGGAAATGACTAATGCTGTTTAATAGGTAGAAGGAAGATACATATGAAAAGCCTTAATGGTGTATCTTTCACATGAAAAAAAGAACAAAGAAAAATCCCACCAAATTTCTGTCGGTATGGGTTTGTCCTAGACCCACACTGAAGACTACTAGTTCACAAAGACTTTTCTTGACGAAGTATTTAGGTGAGGCTAACCGGTCCCCAAAGTTCTCCATTATGAGACAAACTAAAGTTACGTGGCACCGATGGCGGAAAGTACTGTTCCTTGTCATGCCTCTTGTTTCATACCCCAGGACTGTTTCTAGCCATTACTTTAAAATCATCATTCTAGAACTGTATCGAATACATCCACGCATTTTCCAAACACCACGTATGCAGAACCATTTAAATATTTATTTAAGTCAGATCACAGTGATGCAATTAATAACAACAGCATGACTCTAGAAGTGTAGTAGCTCGAGTCAATGACCCAACCAGCGGCAAGGGTATAATTTAGAGGCAGAAATTTCCAGTGCATGCACCGTTAGCCACAGTGAACCTGTTATTGCTCTAAAGGGAATTGTTTGCCTCTTATTAGATTTTCTACAGCACAGCCATAAGTGATAAATGTACTGCTCTACTCACTGTCAAGTTAATCAATGCTGCCAAAGTTTTGTTGACCTAACAGTAATCCATAAAGTGAGCAGCATTTTCTCCATGCCTATGACATCTCAGTCCACAGAAGGGCTACGAATCCAAAAGGAGCAGCCCACGAGAAGGACTTGGGCTGGGGGGAGACGGGAGCAGGAGCGGGTTGACGGGACAGACTGGGTGGTTTTCAAAATTAGCAAGTGTTCTGGGGCCCCTGCCCTGATAAGAAAGCACACACCCAAAAATCCAATTGGGATGCTTAAAATCCTAACAGATGAACACATCTCCTAACAAACGATGATTTCTTTAACAGCAGCTCCCCATCCTGCACCACCCCCTGCTCCCCCGGCCCCGACCTCCAGGCAAAATGAATCCACAAATAATAAAAGCACCCAAACCTTCAACAACCTCCCATCAAAAGAGCCATGTCTAGTGCATGGGCTCTGTCTGTCTACAGTTCAGTGCACGGATCAAATGCAGGGCTGGGCGCCGGTAATAAGGATGGTAATGCGGCCGAGGGAAAAAAATAAAAAATAAAAGGGCCCCAAATTTTGCTTCACTGAAAATCAGAGCATACAGGGAGAGACCTGTCCATTAGATGAGGAAAGAAACAACAGGAGAGGCAAAGCTGCCTTGCAAACAAACCAGTGCCATGCCTTCACAAGCAATTATAGATGTATGAACTATGAATTGCAATTGATTTTTCTTCCTGGGGTCACTCCGCTCCATGTTCTACGCACTCTACGCATTTATTTGGGCAGCAAACTGACAAGTTCTGTAGAATGACCTGAGCAGTGTCATCTTTGCTCCGTCTCGAGGACTTCATTGTGGCTTCTCATTCTTGACACTCGTCCCTCCCAAAAACTTACTGGCAAGGGATGCCTTGATAAAGACGTGGAACAATGCAATTACGGCTTCAGAGGCCTGGCAGAAGCTGACCAGGGGATGCTCAACTCCCTCTTCTGTGCCAATGAAAAAGAAATAGCATCCAGCCAGAAGACTGACTGTCAGCCTTGCACGTCTACAGCAAATTTTCCTATTCAGCTGGTGTCTTACGGCAGGATACGAAGCTCACGCGCTCTGTCTTGCCGGTAAGAATAGCAAGAGAAACTGGTGGTTCTCAGAATAAATTAAGTATCATGATTTCTTACGCTTAACGAAGGCTTTTTAAAAACTTCAACCACAAGAGGATAAGATCTTCCACTTGTCTGTTGTCTCTGACTCCCACCGATGACAAGATCTTCCTGTGTTTTGGTCTTCACAGGACTTTAAAGGGTGAATGTGACCCATCTTAAGACAAAGCATTAAAAAATTCCTGTCTCTGGAAACCCTTCCTTATTTCTTATCAATAAGTCTTACACATCTTTCCCTGTCACTATATACAGACAGTTACAACATGCTTTTGAACAGTTATGGAGTATTTTGTCTAGCTTTTTTTTTTTTTTTTAAAGATTTTATTTATTTATTTGACAGAGAGAGATGACAAGTAGATGGAGAGAGAGGCAGGCAGAGAGAGAGAGAGGGAAGCAGGCGCCCTGCTGAGCAGAGAGCCCGATATGGGACTTGATCCCAGGACCCTGAGATCGTGACCTGAACCGAAGGCAGCGGCTTAAACCACTGAGCCACCCAGGCGCCCTTTGTCTAGCTTTCTAATGTATGGATAGGCCAATAGGTTTTTAAACAACTCCCACCTTCCTGGGCAATTTTTATAACTACGTTGCAGTGAAATACATGTCTTATATACAGCGTAGCCCAATTAGGCAGGAATACTGTAGTATCAAATCATAGAGAGGGAACTGCCAAACTGCTTTTCCAAAAGGCTGCCACAGCTGCCAGTCGCCTTAAAGGTACACGGAAACGTTTATTCCTTACCAATGCTGACTACAAATGCTTTGTTTTAATCTTCGTAGTTCCATAAGTAAATATCTCATTTTAATTTACTACTCTGTAACTAATAATGAGGTATCCTTTTCTCTTGTTTCCTGAGCATTTTCAAATTTTTTTTAAATGAATGAATTCTGTCCACTGTCCTAGTGGATTATCTTCCTCTTAGTGATTTTTAAAAGCTCTTTGCATACTGCAGAAATTGGACTTTTGTCTTATGTATGGTGCCTATTTTTTCAGTCATTTTGTTTTATAACTTGAATTCGTGGTGACTTCTTTGCTGTATACAATTTAAAGTTTCCACACAGCCCAATTTTAAAGGTTGCACATACCCAATAACACAGAAATACCACTATCATCCCAGAGAACATAATGCAATATAATATTGCATGAAGAAAGTGGGGATACTTTTATTTCAATATAAGATTATCTTCCTATCAGAGAAAGAAAGAAAAAAAACCCCAAACAAAAGAAAGGATTAGAATAGTATCAGGTATCATTAAAACAAACTATCCCTCCAGCAGGCTCGGAGAGCAGTCAGGGTGGACTGAGCTGAACCTGGAAGATGCTGGGGGGGCGGCGGGCTGTTGCAGGGCAGACAGGCCTGGAAATCTGGGGGAGAGGGGGAGTAAGGCCAGTACCCTAGGAGCTGTAACAGAACGTAAGATATGCTGGCATCTCAGTCAGCTAAGGTACCCGAGGGCTTTAGAAGATCACATCTGGGTATGGAGAATTGAGAAAGGTCTCATGAAAGAGGGGGTGCTGTGAATGAGCTTTTCGGGGCGTTCTGGTAAACAGACACAAGAAAAAGGGATGTGCCCGGGGTATGAAAAACATGAGGACCAAGACGAGGGGGCAGGCAAGTAAGCCAGTGTGGCTGGCACATTAGAGACAGGCAGAGTAAGGCTAGAATTCTGGACACCTGGCCCAGGAACAGCACAGTCTGGTCCCTGACCAGAAACCCTGGAACTACAGTTTGGCAGGCGGGCATCATGGCCAGAGATGAACTTGAGTAGGAATATCTACCTCAGGGTGAACTCAAGGAGCTCAAGCTAATGAGGAAACTACAATGACGATCTTGGAGAAAGGGAACAGAGCTGTGAACCGTGACAACGGCTTGGCAATGACAACCGAGGAAAGTACTTCTCTAATTCTGAGGAGCCTGCCGGACACAGTCATGGAACTATTACTAATGAAAAGAATGATTTTTGCAAAGGAACCTCTGAATGGCCCAGAATGGCCCAGATTTTTCTGTAAACAGGATGAGAGAGGCTCTGTAGAGAAAGTCTCCACCAAGGGGGTGACAAGGCAATGATGAGTAATATTGGAAATAAGCCAGATAATCCTGGATATAATGGTGCTGAATTTGGCTGTGGATCTGGAATAGGAAAAAGGTCTCAGCCGAGTATGAGGCATCCATGGTGAGTTTCCTGCAGTGAATGGTTTGGAACAGCGACAGAGCCAGAGAGGGAGAGTTCGTTCCAACCACATACCCTCTGCTCAGATGCCACTGACCTACCTTCCTGCCCAGGTGGATGAGGGAGAAAAATCAATATATTTTTGTATCTGCTACATGAAAGGCACTCCAGGGCAAGAGACAATGACAAGTCTTCTCCAACCACTATGCGGGTTGGGAAATACAGAAAATGGGGATAAAAGCCACAATCCCCACCACAGAAGCAAACATCCTTTTTGGAAAAGGTAAAATTAAGAACAAGACAAGACACTGCCCCTTCTGAAAACGAGGACAAGAGAAGGCAAAGCCAGGGAATGGCTTTGAAAGTATTAGACATTCTTTAGACTTAACATGTTGCCACGACTAGAACTCAGGATGCAGGGATGTGGCGGCAAGGCTCTTCGTCTAGCCTGAAAATAACCCACTGCTCATAGTCCAAAAGCAAGATGGGAGTTGGCCAAGCTCTGAATTGGGAAAGGCCTTTAAAAAAAAAATTTATTGTGGGAAACAGAGCACTTTGTTTAATAAATTACAAGTAAGTCCTACAGAAAGACTATACATCTATTTTGAAAGTTCTAAACACACTGTAATGACATGCGTTTACTTACTTAAAACACTTTGGCATGGATGGAACAGAGGATGTGCTAAAGAGGGAGCAGTGTCTCCCAAACATTTTTCACCATACGCCTCCCAAATGAAAAAGAGCTCAGCCCTTACCCTGAAATACATGTGTTTACTTAATCACACACCATATAAAGCTATCACGGCTTTAATTATGTGCTATGTAGGGGCGCCTGGGAAGCTCAGTTGGTTAAGTGTCCGACTCTTGATCTCAGCTCAGGTTTTGATCTCAGGGTCATGAGTTCAAGACCCATGTTGGGCTCCAAGCTGGGTATGGAGCCTACTTAAAAAAAAAAAAAAAAGTGCTATATAAAACATATCCAAAAGGAAAATTTAAAGTAATAGAAACACAAAATAAGATTTAAAACAAATTTTATTTTATTGTGCTTATCCATGATAGAATGTTTTTTATATAAAATTATGAATAATGACACTTTAACAGGAGAGCAGCGTGACTGAGTAAGCTGTTTTTGTTTTTGTTTTTAAAGATTTTATTTATTTATTTGACAGACAGAGATCACAAGTAGGCAGAGAGGCAGGCAGAGAGAGAGAGAGAGGGAAGCAGGCTCCCTGCTGAGCAGAGAGCCCGATGCAGGACTCAATCCCAGGACCCTGAGATCATGACCTGAGCCGAAGGCAGCAGCTTAACCCACTGAGCAACCCAGGTGCCCCTGAGTAAGCTGTTTAAAGGTGGGACACAGTGACTGTTCTCCATGGTATTCAAGAGTGACTGAGAAGTTTATTTCACAAATATTCAGTGTCAAGAACTGCTTCTGTCAAAAACAGTTATCTCACAAACACAGGTAGACCCAGCAGCTGCACTTACGAAGTTATAACACCAAATTTTCCAATTCCGATCTCCAGTAACACAAAGACATTTTAATGAGGTTTGGCCATGAAATTCCCTTCTTGCCTGATGTCACACAGTTGTTCTTGGAGAACAAGTGGAAAATGTTGCATTTAGAAAAATCTGGACCCAAGACCCACTGAAACTCTTCTTGTGAAAGGTTTTTGAACAGGCTAGAAAATTCTGTTTCCAAGTTTTCAGGGAAGTAGAGAGTATTTTAGGTTACACACATTAATCCTGGCAACCAAATCCCATAATGACAGAAACTTTGTCAAACATCCACTTCCAGAATGTTCTCTCCTAAGCTTGTGTTCTCTCAAAAAGTCACTGACTTTCTCACTTGGGGTTCTCAGGGCTTTCAGCGGGCAGGGGGGAGGGGGTGGGCCAGGCCAAGAGCTATAGCCAGGCCAGCTGGGGGGAGTCTGGGTCGGGGGGGGGCGGTGGGCACGGACACCAAGGCTGCCCCCTTCCTGCCGTTCTTCCAGTTTTGTCTTCAGTCCATAGTTCCTTTGCAAGGCATCTTTTTAAGTGACTCGTACCTTCGGAGAGGTCTCAGTGGAAGAAGGTCATGCAACCCATTGGGTTTAGTGGGAATTAGCTAATACCACCTCATCAGGCACCTCGGAGTACGAGAGGCTATCGTGAACACACACACCAGGGCACCCATGGGAGGCTCCTGGTGCTGGACTCCAAGTTGTCTGACCCCTGGACTCGTGAAAGAGCAGGAAGTTGTATGAACAGCAATATTAATAAAGCCCACTTCACTTCCCTGCCATACAGAAAATAAAAAGAATTGCAAGTTTCACAACTGCTTTCCACATTCAAGTGGGGGTGACCATGCACACGTGGCCTTGGACACTTGCTGGGAAGAGGGCTGCACACATTGGCCCCTCAGGGATGAGACCCCTACACAGGCACTCTTCGAATTATCTCCCCTTGACCAGCAGGTTGTGAGAAAGGTTCAAACCGATTTACCTGATTGACTTGCTACTACTTGGTCAATGGAGGAAATCAGAGGCGCTTTACACACAGGCTTAGTGCATGTGAGCATATACAAAACGGTCCATATTTAGGCAGAACGACTTCAATAACCAGGTGGTGGGTATTAGAGAGGGCATGGATTGCATGGAGCACTGGGTGTGGTGCAAAAAACAATGAATACTGTTACGCTGAAAAGAAAAAAATAAAAAAAAGAATGACTTCAATACCAGAGGATGCTGTTCAGCTAGGTTGGTAGTAAAGACGTGGAAGGGATACATGCAAAGCACCATGTAGAGTATGTGGCCAAGGACAGGTCCTTCAAAGCTGTTTATTTTATGAATCGATGAGTAAGTGAGCGAATGGATAAAAGACCTCCACTAGAACTTCCTAGTGACAACACCCCACGTCGTCCTAAGGATGGTGCTATGTGTGTCTATTAGCTCATGTGGTCCTCTTGAACAACTCTACAAGGTCTGCCTTTTTAGGTGACCCATGACCAGAGAGGTTCAGTTGCATTCCTAGATGAGACAGGAGTGAGCGGCGATTTAGGACCTGAACCCACATCCCCCTGATGCCAGGCCTTGCTCTTGTATTCCAGCCCTCTCTTGTTGGCCATGTGCCCCAATCTGCACTGGCCTCTAAAGGCAAGGATCAACCACAGCCCAAGGGCCAAATGTGATGGGCTGCATGCTTTTCTAAATAAAGTTTTATTAGAACATAGGCCCTCTCCTTTGTTAAGTACCCTCTAGTAACATCTTATGGAGGCCTTTACACTACAATGACAGAGGTGGGTAGCTGTGAAAAAGACTGTATGGCCTGAATGACTTAAAATATTTACCAGCTGGTCTTTCAAAGAAGAATTATGCTGACTTCCGCCTAGTGTAGACCCTCTGGTGTTTACAACTCACTTCTTCCTGTCAGAGGGACAATATACATTTCTCTTTCAATGCATTCACTAAATTCAAGGGTCAGTTTAATGATTTAGAACGTATCAAAAGTCTTTCTCACATAATTTGAGATTTGGGAAAGTAAACGGTTTTTGACACTAAAAATAGTAAACAATATAACATTTCATCAATTTCCTTTTTTGATTGGCTAGAAGACGTGAGACTGTTAACATATCCAAAATTGTCAAAAACCATTACTAACGCTGGTTCACATCCCCTGTTTTAAGGAATCCGGAACTAATTGCTCTCAATTAATCTCCTCCCCTCTTTGATTGCTTATTTATCAGACTGGGAAAGATAGATTTAATAGTGCTTGCTTGAAACAGGTTCCTTAATTAGAAACATCACAGCATTTAGCTCACTTTGTACTCCGGCAATTAAGAACAATTTGGAAAAGGGTTGTTGATTTTTTTCCCCCCACTATTGTCTCCCTGATTAGTTTTCCAAAGATCCAGAGAAAACAAATGACAATTCTAGCAAGCACTATTGGTCCAAATGAAACCCCAACAGCCAGATTACTTACTATGAGAAATGTGGGCCATCCTTATCCATTTTGTCCGTGTCTTACATTTATTTCCCTGTACCCTTGTCTCTTGTGTAGGTAAGTGGCAATACCTCTTAGAAAAGGCATCATTTTGCACCTACCTTTACACAATTATCTTTTCTCCAAATAAGCCAAATCAACAGAAGAAATTATTTTTCTTGATTAAGCACCCACATTTCTCTTGGGAGGAACCCAAACAAACAATTAATCTTTCCTTATTTGTTCTCCGAAGTCCTGCCTGCCTCCATGCGGATATCCAGGAACCTGTGGCAGCCAGTCGGCCGCAATTAGGCCTGAGCAGAAAATGAATGGACTCCGGGCTGAGGGCCTAATCTGCTGAGAGTCTGTGGGAGAGGGCAAGGTTAGACCAGGAAAATTCCCTTGTTGTCGGAACACTGTTCAAAATTACTACCTGACTTCAGCATAATTAACCAGGCCTGGGAATTTATATGAACTAAGTAATTGGAAAGAATTAGCAAGAGATATGGACATTAATCTTTACCAGTTACACAGTGTTTAATGAAATTAAGGGTCTCGCGCTCATTCTTCCCTTGCTTAGTCTGCACACTTTCTACCTCACCTGTAGAACAAGGAGAATATGCCATATGGAGAGCTACAACAACAAACCCCAAACACTCCAGTTTGAAAATTAAAGACAATTCAAAAATTTAAGAGCTGGCTCTTAAACAAATTATAATGCATCCATAGGATGGAATATTATGGAGCCTTTATTAAAATAGTTTTTTATAAGAACCTTTATCCATTAGAAATACATACTGAAATATTTATAGATAAAAGACATCTGTGAGTTTTTTTCAAAATAATATGGGAAGGTGGGGTATGTTTGGGAATATATGTAAGACTGTCCCTGAATTGATAATTATTAAAGACAGATGATGAGTATCTGGAATTTTATTATATTATCCTATTTTTTATATGTTGAGAATTTTTGGCAATAAAAAAGTTAAGATATTTTTAAAAGCCTTGTCTTAGGGGAATACTTAACACAGTTACGGTAAATGCCTATGATATGGTTTTATGTTTCTGTTTTTCTCCTCACTGCAGATTTGTGACAGGTTTTTAAGAGAAGAACTTATCAAGCATTAGAGGTGACATACCAAATATATTAAAATATAGGATTACAAATACACACAGAAAAAAGGCAAAGGAAGCACATTCTGATTTTGAGATGTTTCTATCAGGGCTTCTCAGCCATGCCACTATGAACGTTCTGAACCAAACGACTATTTGTTGAGGGCTGTCCTTTGCACTGTAAGATTTCTAGCAGCATCCCTGACTCTACCCTCCAGAAGCTATGAGCACCCCATCCTCAAATTCTGAAAACCCAAATTATCTGTACATATCATCTAATGTCCTCTATGAAGAAAAACTGCCCCAGGTTCCTTAACAGTGGTCTGAGGAGAAGAACTACAGACAATTATTTCTATTTTATTTATTTATTTTTAAAGATTTTATTTATTTATTTGACAGACTGAGAGAGAGAGAGAGCGCACAAGCAGGGGAAGAAGGTGAGGGAGAGGGAGAAGCGAGCTGTTCACCAAGCAGGGAGCCTAATCCCAGGTCCCTGGGATCATGACCTGAGCAGAAGGCAGACACCCAGTCATCCCTATTTTTATTTTTATTCTTTACATTTTTCCAAGCTTTTGAATAGGCACACATATATAAATCAGAACAATAACAAAAATATTGACATAGTAAAAATATATTCATCTGCAAGGGGAGAACTCTTGATGTCTGTGAAGAAAAAGATGATTTATATCAGAAAATAAATTACTGTGGAACAGAGAGGTAGTGATCTTTCTTTGATTAAGGTGGAGTCCTCAAGCTAAAAGTGAACCTCACTAAAAAAGCCAGTTCTTTTAAAACTCAGGAGTCCATCACACACACATTTGATAAAATAAAAACCAGAAAAGTCTCAAAAATAATGTGAGCTTTCCCAAAACCTTCTGCGAATGAAAAACTGTAGTACCAAAGAGGGATTCAAGCCCACTGCAGCCATCTTAAAAGAACTAATACTCACAGAAACAGAATGCTAGCTCAGGGTGTTATGATTATTATTTTTTTTTATCAGAAAAAAAGCATCCGCATTTTCGTGGAAGTTTGAATGTGAAGAAAAAGCAGTATATGGCTTTGTGTCCATACACAGGAAATGACATCAGTGACTATGCTTTGAGCTGGCTTTCCAGAAACGAGTCCAAGTCTGTGTGATAATACCTCCACATCTCCCCTGCCCCCTTTCTAGAAAAAACATGCAGCCGTGAACCTGCCAAGAAGCCCAGACATCACTACTGAGGACTGAGCTGCAAACAGTCACCTTGTTAACCCAGAACTCTAGGTTAGGGCACTAAACCCAACTTTAAGACCATTGAGACGTTGGATTTTTTAAAATATTTAATAAGTTTTAATTATATCATCTTTGTATTGTATTATATTGAATAATAGTCAATAAAATATTTAATCAAAATTTGATAATTCATAGTTTTAAACTTCCCAAAGTTTTAAGTTTTAAGCCTGATCAAGCTTTGGGTCCCCAGTACACTGGAGTGCTTTATTTCCAATCCATTCCCTTCTACACAGATTCCTCTCCATGGACGTTTCTTGAGGTTCCAAGAGCTTCTCAAGTTGCCATTACTGACCTTAAGTCCACTGACCTATATTACCTCTAAAGCTCATTATCCATAGCTCACTAAGAGCGTGAAAAATCACACTTCTCTGCAGGCTTACCCACCCAAAGGAAGCAAGAATGCCTTATTTCAAATAAATAAAAAATTTTAAACATTTAATTAACTTTATTAAAAATAAAATATTTATTAAAAATTAATAAAAAATTTTAAAATAACGGTTTAATTTATTCCATCAAATGTAAAGGGTACTGCTTTCTTTAAAGAATTAATATATACAAAAATTTAAAAAATTTCTCTGTACTAAGAATTATTTTAAATGGAGTCCATGTCATGTTGAGATCAGGGGAAGCAAGCAAATCACGGAGAAAAATAAAACACAATTGAGAATAAGTACCAGAACTCTCTATAATTAAAATGCAAATCTTTAAATCATATGAGAAGAAATAGCATATACTGTGCTAAGTATTTACAGCTTTCACAGTTTCTTCAGCTTAACACAAAAAAAGTCTTAAAGAACTATCACAAAGCCCAAGAATCTATAGGTCACTGTACACAAAAACGAAATTTAGGAAATAGACTTGCGAAGTTTTTTCTTCTCCCCGTTTTGTCTTTTATTTCACCAATTATGATGACGAACCTGTCTGCCACATTCTGGTTAGGGTTTTCCTGTACGAGCAACCAACCGCTGAAACAGGGTTCCAGGATTTCTAAGCAGGCACCACAGAAACGTATGCGCAAGACAATCTAAAAGCACTCTCTAGCAATGATGGATTTCAGTTATTAACAGATCAAAAGGAGATGGATGGTGGTTTGCTTTTCTTAATCTACATCATCATCTAGATCTATTTAAAGATATGTGGCGCACTAACAAACTTGGTTAAGGTTTCAATAAAATCAGTAAAAATAATCTGCCCCCGTTACATTGAGTCGGTATCGATCAATAAAATCACTTGTACAGGGAAAGTACTGTTAAGTACTGACAATTCCAGCCATTAATATTATTTAACACACCGCTCACAATCTTTAACGAGAACAAAGAACAGTGTGTCTCATGTTATAAGCAGGACCTTCATAGATACTGTTACTTCTATAGGCTTTTCCGGCGATTTTGCCAAGTTCCAACTGTACATCCCTCTTCACGAGTGCACCCCCCACACACCTCCAAGACGTAAGATCTTGTTCTTCACTTCAGTTGCATTTTAAAGGAACGCCTTCGTAAGAACCCAAACTGCCATTATACCACTTCTTCATTTGTGAATGAAACTCAAAGCTCTAAGGACCTAAGCTCTAGGATGTGGGGTAGTCGTGGGCACAGCATAGGGCTTCTGTGCGACACTCTAACATCACACACCTTCATTAAAACATTACCCTGTTGTCACGGGTAGATGAAAACAGAAATTTTCAATTACTCCTCAGCGCTGGATGGCTAGGAAGAGATACATGTGAATAACTTAAAAGTACCAAAGTGGGGGAGCCTGGGTGGCTTAGTTGGTTCAGTGTCTGCCTTCGGCTCAGGTCATGATTCCAGAGTCCCAGGATCGAGCCCTCTGTCAGGTATCTGGGATCAAGCCCCTGCTTGGTGGGGAGTGGTGGGGAATCTCCTTCTCCCTCTCTCTCTGTTCCTCTCCCTGCTCATGTTTTCTCTCACTCACTCTCTCCCCCTCTCAAATAGATAAAATCTTTAAAAAAAAAGGGGGGGAAGAAAAAAAAGCGCCCAAGTGAGAGGTGGGGAATAAGAAAGGATGAAAATATTTTACAGAAGTTGGGACATCTGGGTGGCTCAGTTGGTTAAGCTGCTGTTGGCTCAGGTCCTAATTCCAGGGTCCTGAGACCGAGTCCCGCACTGTGCTCCTTGCTCAGTGGGAAGCCTCCTTCTCTCTCTGCCTCTGTCTGCCACTCTGCCAGCGTGTGCGCACGCGCGCTCTCTCTCTCTGACAAATAAATAAATAAAATCTTAAAAAAAAAAAAAAAGAAAATATTTTACAGAAGACAATTTTCATCTTTGTAAATATTGATGATTATATAAATGAGAATAATGACGAGAAAACCGCTTACGAAGTAAAACTGACTTAATGATAATGCTCAGATCTTGAACAGAAACCTGTTCTAAACTTCACCTTTCCCGTTCTGACCACTCACAATCCCAGTAGGTTACGATTTGTAGTGCTCTGCAATTTTGCTGAGATAAAGCAAGAGGGAGCCCCTCTCTGGTAAGTGAAATTTTGAAAACAAGAGACTTGAATCTCAGTTCAGTTTCACTTACTCTGTTGCTCTCAGCTCAATTCTGCCTATCCTACACTTCTCACAGAGTGACTGAAACATTATAACACACTTGAGCTTTCTCACTATGTTGCCAAAATACTCAACATCTTTCAGTGTCTAGAACATCATTTTTTTTCTAAAATTTTATTTATTTGAAAGAAGAGAGCATAAGCAGGGGGAAAGACAAAGGGAGACAAATAAGCAGGCTCCCTGCTGAGCAGGGACCCCCTCCCAATCCCCCCCCACACCCCACGTCATGTGGGACTCAATCCCAAGGCCCTTGGGATCATGACCTGAACCGAAGGCAGACGCTTACCTGATTGAGACACCCAGGTGTCCTGGAAACATTATCTTTGAAGTTACTGGCAAAGTTTTCAATGAGCACAGTTAAATATTCAAATTTTAATTTTTATACTCAAAATAGGAAAGAAAAAAAATTGACAGAGGAAAGTGTTTTCCAGTTGTTAGGAGACTCAGACAATGACAACAGAGACAGGAATACTCGAGAGCACCACAGTCCATAAGTAGTACACTATAAACTACATATATACCTTATAATAATTTTAAATATATATTTAATATTTAAATTTTCTAGTAGTCACAAGAAAAAAGTAAAATGAAACAAGTAAATATATTTTGTTTCACCCAATAAATACAAAATATTATTTTAAATATGACTTTAAAATATGACTTCAAAAATAAAAACTATTGGGATATCTTACATTCTTTTTTGTACTAAGTTTTTGGAATCTGTGTTTATTGTGTAGAACATCTTGATTCAGACCAGCTACATTTCAAATGTGCAAATGTTCTTTAGCCACATGTGACTAGTTTTTTCCATGATATATAGCAAAATTCCTTTCATAGGTAAAATCACAGATCGTGAGATTTCAGATGCGATCTCAGACGAATTTTCTCATACTTAGGGATCAATGATGAAAAAGGAAATCCAGTATTCTCTTGGAGCTGTTCATTCAAAAGGAAGAACCTTACCATACATTATTTTGCATCAAGAACCTGGACCATTTCATTTTGCTAAAAGGATGTGGAACACTATTTTTTCCACTTTTTGTGGTGTTTGTGTACCAAGATTTATTTAACAAATGCTTTTTTTATTTGACAAAAGCATATACAAAGGTAGATAGAAGGAAACACTAGTGAAGAGATTTTAAAAAACAGTTTAGTCATTTTAGTTGTGACTGTAAAACGAAAAAGGAAAGTATTTTGCAAAAATGCAGCAAAGATATGTCTCTTCAACAAATCTACTAACCACCAAGGTTTCCAAAGATATGGATTTCAACAATCATGACTAAGAAAAAGAACCAGAAGAAATGATAAACTGGAACATATTTTATAAACACACACACACACACACATAATCTGTATATATAAATTAGAGATATATGTGAAATCTGAAGATTTTACAGTGCTTACAAGATGATTTATGTTTCAGGTTCATGTGTAACAATTCATGACCCATTCATCAGTTAAGTATACTGTTTGAAGGATGTTGCTGCCCATTTAAAAAAGAGGAAACTAAGACTTTGAGTTTGCCATGTTGAAATTCCAATCAAAATTCTAGTGACGTTGTCTTCCACTTTTCTCCTTATTTGAATTTCCATAAATTATTCATTAAAAAATCTTAAAATTATAAAAACACTAAAAATGGACCACTGGATTCAAATAACAAATGGTGATTACCATTTTTCTCATGAAAAATTGAGAGTTAATATGCTCAAAAAGATTAGACTGACCCCTACACAAACATCCAGCAGATTTGGCAGGCGGGGGTGGGGGGCGGATAAAGCAAAGAGAATTTCTCAAGCAAAAAAGCACAATATTAAAACTTAAAAGATGGGGCACCTGGGTGGCTCAGTGGGTTAAGCCTCTGCTTTCAGCTCAGGTCATGATCTCAGGGTCCTGGGATCAAGTTCCGCATTGGGCTCCCAGTCAGCAAGGAGCCTGCTTCCCCCCTCTCTCACCCTGCCTCTCTGCCTACTTATGATATCTCTCTCTGTCAAATAAATACATCTTTATTTATTTATTTATTTATTTATTTTTAAAAATTATTTATTTATTTATTTGACAGGCAGAGATCACAAGTAGGCAGAGAGGCGGGCAGAGAGAGAGGAGGAAGCGGGCTCCCCGCTGAGCAGAGACCCTGATGCGGGGCTCGATCCCAGGACCCTGGGATCATGACCTGAACCAAAGGCAGAGGCTTTAACCCACTGAGCCACTCAGGCACCCCTATAGGGAAAAAAAAAAAAAAACCCTTAAAAGTCAAAGGATAGACTTCTAGTTCTATTATCATGGAAGAGATACACTTTTCACACTCTTCCTACCAAATATAACTCACGCATTATACTGGATGTTATATCTAAGGTTGAGGGAAGAAATGAAATCTGCAGCACCTAATGAATGACACAGTGGTGAGTTTTTCTCTTTCCTGGGTTTTCCTTTTGCCTCATGTATCTTGACTTGGAGCAGAAAAAGCCAGAAGCCAGTCAATACCAAGAGAGGCAGACAGGTCAAGCCTCGATAAGAGCCCATTTCCTCTAGCGAAAAGCCTGGAAAAGAGACAGCCTACCTAGCAAGGCAGAAAACCTTAAGACACTGACCACTCTACTCAACACAAGCAACACAGAAAAGACTGTTGGTCCACTGCCACTCAAGCCGGGGGGTGCTGGGATGGTTTAGTCGGAAGCTGAAGCCCAGTGGGAAGCCCAGCTTTCCATCCTCATAAAGCTGCAACAAGGCACTCAATCCTAGGGTGGTATCGGAGATGTCAAGTAGGGAGCCAAGAAGCCAAGACTCTCATCCCCTGCCCAAGCTGGTAATGTGCTCTATCCAAGGGTCATTGAATATACAGTGGGGAGCCAGAACTCCCGTCCTCTTAGCAGTCATGAAAGACACCCCGCCCAGCCCAGAAGTCAACGACGGGGAATCTGGTCTTTACCTAGCCAAAAGAAGCCAGAGTCCTCCAGATCCCACCTTCTCTGGACTGAGCAGTGTCATTAGAAAAGCAACTAACCCAGGAGTTTTTAATATGTTTTTTTAAGATTTTATTTTGTCAGAGAGAGAGGGAAAGAGAACACAAGAAGGGGGAGGAGCAGAGGAAGAGGGAGAAGCAGGCTCCCTGACGAGTAGGGAAGCCCAGTGTGGGACTCGATTCCAGGTTGCTGAGATCGTAACCTGAGCCAAAGACAGATGCTTAACCAACTGAGCCACCCAGGAGCCCCAAGACAGGAGGTTTAAAGAAGAGCCGGAGTTCGTAACATAATGCAAAAATGTCCAGGAATCAAGGGAAGCCATTCATCATATCAAAACCAGGAAGATCTCAAACTGAATGAAAAAGACAATCAATAGATGCCAACACTGAGAAGACAAAGATGTTAGAACTATCTGATAGTGACTGTAGAGAAGCTTTGGTAACAATGTTTCAGTGTGTAATTATGAACACGTCTGAAACAAAAGAAACAATATGAAAACTCAACAAAGAAACATAAAGGGGAGCACCTGGGTGGCTCAGTTATTAAGCATCTGCCTTCGGCTCAGGCCATGGTCCCAGGGGCCTGGGGTCAAGCCCCGTGTCGGGCTCCCTCCTCAACTGGCAGTCAGCTTCTCGCCCTCCCTCTGCCCCGCCCACTGCTTGTGCATGCTCTGTTAAATAAATAAGTAAAATCTTAAAAAAAAAAAAAAAAAAAAAAAGAAATATAAAGGGTCAGCAAAGAAATAAAAGCTATAAAAAAGAATTGGTGGGAATTTTAGAACTGAAAAATACAGTGACCAAAATAAAAAGCCCCGTGGACCAGGTTCAATAGCAGGATGGAAGGAGCGGAGGAAAAAGACAGCAAATGGAAAGACAGAAAAAACATCAGTGACCTTATCTGACCAATGGAGAGAAAAAGTCTGAAACAAAACCACAGAGAAGACCCAGGTCTCTGTGGGACCTGAGCAAAAAGCCACGTATTCCTATTATCACAGTCGTGGAGGGAGAGGAGAGAGCAGGAAGGGGAAAGAAAGAAGAGAACTCCAAACAAGAAAAACCTAAAGCAATATGCACGGAAACACACCATAATTAAGCTTCCAATGACAAAGACAAAATCTTGAAAACAAACATCTTTAAACAGCATCTTACATAGAGAGGGGAAACAATAATATGGCCGGGGAATTTTTTTTTTTTTTTTTTTAAGAAGGCACAGAAACCAGAAGGGAGCAGCACAATAGTTTCCAAGTGCTAAAGGGAAAAAAAAAAAAGGCTGTCAGCCTAGCATCCCGTATCTAGACTGATCAGACTTGAAACATCCCAAGGTCCTTGTCATGTTCAGGAGGAGACTAAAGAAAACAGGTAACTTGAACAAGAACAGATACAAACTAACAGAGGAGAGAAAATGGAAAGAGAAAAAGGTGGGGTTGGGTGGTGGGGAATCTGCCACCAATCCAATAGCAGGCAAGAAAAGCAAAAACTCAGGAAGAGAGGGGCCAAGAGAAAGCAGGGATGGTTGCCCTTTGCTCTATCATAGGAGCAATCACAGAAATGGAAGTGGGACATTTTAACACACCTTTCTTCTTAGAGATCAGCAACCAAGTCTGATTGATTAGCGTGCTTAGCAAACTTCATATAGCTCACTTATATAGAACTTCTAGCTCATTGCCTCAAGAATTAGTAAGGACATACTGTCAAGCCCATAGCGTCAATTTTAATAAATGCTCTGTGTACTACTGGCCCAGTTTAAAAAAACAACAAAAAACAACAAAAACAAAAAACCACCAAAACTCTGGTCCACGGCAGACTCCTGGCTCAACTGAACAGTATACCGTCTTGCATGATTTTAAAAACACATGAGGGGCAGGCTAGCTAGGTAGTCAGGTCTTCTGAAGACTGCAGTCTGCATGAACTAGATAACACGCCCCACACCAGCTGGGCAAATGTCTTCTTCCAGTGAATTTTAAGGCTTTTATTTTATTTTTTTTTTAGCTTAGATCATCCTCAATCACGATTTCTACGAGCCACTTCACTCTACCTCCCAACACTTCCTGTATATATATATATTTAAAGACTTTATTTATTTGAGAGAGCGAGCATGAGTGGGGGAGGAGGGGGGGGGAGGGAGAAGCAGAATTCCCGCTGAGCAGGGCGCCCCGACAGGGGCGATGCCAGGACTTGAGCTGAAGTCAGACGCTTAACTGACTGAACCACCCAGCTGCCCCTCCCTGTGTATTTAACTGTGGTTCCCTCCTTAGGAAAAAGAGGAAAACATAAGCCTCTGCTGTTCTCAAGGAAGTGACCTACGACGTGGGTCCCTTTCTCAGAAACATAAATCTCTCAGTATTGCAACAGATGCAACACGGTCTGAACGCAAACTTCCCACAGACCATGGCTGTCTAAAAACCAAGCCAGCTAGCAATTTCACGTTGCTACGGAAGAACAGAGAAGGATCCGCCTAGGAAGCCAGCCTCGGAGAAGGAAATGGAACCACCAATGAACCTCAACCTCGCCCACACTTTGTTTTCCTTTTCTGGAAGAGTATGGATGGATCTTCATCTCCGACATACTGATATTTTGCCAATGTGTCCAAGCTTTGGTGGGTTTCCATCATTCCTGATGCTCTGCACCTTGTCTCCGTTAAAAGCTCCCAGCCCCCAAGCTTGGGGAAATGGTCAACGATTTTTCTTTGATTATCACCTCCTCTACTTGGGTAGTTTCCCCTCTTCTTTCTTTCTAGGACTCCAGGATGTTAGACCTGGATAGATCCGCAGCGTCTTTTCTTTTGATGGAGAGATTTTGTAGCTGTACTTTTGGGAATGGCTTCCCACATGGAGGGCAGCTATGTAATAGTGCCAGTGGGAGCACACAACAAATCCCAAGAACTCCTCTGTGTCCCCGCCCGCTCGACTTATAATTTCCTAGTGTCATCTTTTGGATGGAAGGCTTTGGGGCAGCTCTCTAGATTTATTAAACCAATTCTGCGGACATGTTTTGTGTTGTGAATTATCTCTATGCTGACAAGCCAGTGGTTCAGTTCATCTCAGTCTTTTTTGTTCTTCAAAGGCCTGGTGATCCCCGGTTGTCAGATCTCCCTGAAGAAAGCAGTGGGGGGCGGGGCGTGTGTGGGTTTTCCTCTGTGGCTCTGTCGGACCTCCTTCCATGTGGAACAACAGTGTGGGCGGAGCGTGCAACGTGGTCAGCTGTCCTCCCGGCTCCGTTGGCAGAGACAGGGTTGTGAACTGGGGGCCCTACTATCTATACGAGAAGCCTTAGCTTTCCATGGTCATTCTACTTAATATCTCGGTGTATTGTTTTGTTTTGCACAGAAAAGTCTTTGAAAATATTTTTTGTTCAGTCACCAACATCAAGCTGCCTATATTCTATAGAGAACAAGTGGCCAGGCCACCTGTCCCATGTGTACACTCTGAATGGCCCCACTGATTCTCAGTTGCACCTGCCAATTCTGAATCTAGAAATTCTCCAGCAAAGCCACGGGCAGGTAGCCTCCTGCCTCTACCACAGGCTCTCAGGGCTGCTGCTTTCTGCTCTCTGCTGTATCCATTCACGCACCAGCGGAACATTCCATCTTCTGGAAAGTTGTTAAAGATTTTTTGTCCTATGCTGATCCATTTCCCCCCTGCCTATCCATGCATGGACCTGTGGAGGTTCTTCCTTGTGGAGTTTTTGTACTTTTATTTCAGAGGGGGTCTCAAGAAAAATGGGAAGTCATCTCAAAGCAGGATATATTCTGGGATGGCTCCGCTGGTTAGGAATCGGCTTCACGTCATGATCCCAGAGGTCTTGGGATTGAGCCCCACAATGGGCTCCTTGTTTGGCAGGAAGCTTGCTTCTCTCTCTCCCTCTGCCTGCCACTCCCCCTGCTTGTGCTCTCTCTATCAAATAAATAAAATCCTAAAAAAAACAAAAAACAAAAAACAAGCAGGATGTATTCTATAAACCATGCCCGAGGGCCAAATCACTTTGGAACCACCCCCCCCATGTAATATATTCTTCTTAAGATGTGGGTTTCTCTGCAGATGACTTAACAGGGAAAACATGTATGCTGACAGTTTTCACAGGATTCTACATATTCAAGTTACAGATTTAAAAAATACCAATCAAAATAAAAACAAAACAAAACAGAAACAAAAAATAAAAAAATCACCAATCTATCAAAGGAGTCGAGGGGCAGTTAATTAAATTGTGACCGTTTATGATTATATGGCCTTTTCTTTTATGATTATTAATAAATATATCCTTACGTGAAACTATGTCAAGGCTGAGACATTAGGAAATTCACAATGCAGAATGAAAAGAGCCTCTAGGGAGTTAGGAAACTAAAATTTCAGTCCAGCCTTTAACTGATGAACTCCAGGGAGCGAGGCATGTTTCGTAACCACACCAGAGCTCAGTTTTTCCATCGCTAAAATAGAAGATCAGTGTGGGCAACCTTAGGGAATGCTGTCACACTCCCCCGTGGTCCTGAAGGTACTAGCCAATCTTTGGACAAGGGGCACAGTTGTTTTCTGTGGCCCTCTCAAGTGCTAGTCTGCCTGTTCTATCGTTGGGAAACTGAGGCCAGAAGGATAATCCTGAGCATAAGGGGCAAGAGGCAGACTGGACTAGAAAACATTCTTTTTCTTTTTTTTTTTTTTAAATAAGATTTTATTTATTTATTTGACAGACAGAGATCACAAGTAGGCAGAGAGAGAGGGGGAAGCAGGCTCCCTGCTGAGCAGAGAGCCCGATGCGGGGCTCCATCCTAGGACCCTGGGATCATGACCTGAGCCGAAGGCAGAGGCTTTAACCCACTGAGCCACCCAGGCGCCCCATGGAACAGAAAACATTCTAACGTCACCGGGAGCTTTAGGTGCTACGGCAGTGGGGTGTGAACACCTTCTCAGTTTTACAGGCCAGAACAGGGCCATCCTGTCCAGCGCACGCCGAGACTGTCTTACTCCTACAGAGACTTGGACATCAAAAGGTATCCCAAACTGACATGCGACCCAGGGTTTTCATCTCATTTGACATTGATAAAGCATTCCCACTCATCTTTGCAACAACTTCCATCCAACGCCCACTGCCCGCAAACGGAATCAGGAAGAGAAGGGAGACGAGAGAGCTCCTTAGACCTCCTCGGGGACCCGAGCGACAAGAAAATGAATATTAAATGCACGACAGGAAGCAAGCCCTCTCGGTCCCCAACCACATCTTTCAAGCCCTATTTCTGAGAATAGAAAATTCTAAGCTCAATTTGAGAGTCATTGTAAACTCCTCTCTGTGCCAGATGATTTTATCTGCATATTTACATCCAAAGTACAAACTTAAACTGTTTACACTGAGGGGTAATGGAAGTCATGTGTCAAATTCAGCGGGACGAAAAAGAGGAGCACGCTTCACAGCGAAAGCCTGAAGATATACAATATCTGTGGAAAATGTGGCCTATAAGCATGCATTGTTTACCTATTTCGTTTAATTACAGAGAACATGAATTCTTACCCTTTGCATACAACATCTAAAGTCTCGTGGTTCTTTGGGTTTGGTTTTGCCCGACAGTGTTGCCAGGATCTCTGGAAGTCTCACAGCCCCGTATACACAGCCTCAAAAATGCCGCCACACACGGTCCTGTCATCTGTGGCCCTGTCTCCTTTCTTCTCCCGCTTCCAGAGAGACACATGGAAGGGTCTATCCACAGCGCCCCAAAGCAGCACAAGAACAGTACAGACAACCCTCCTCAGATGCTCGCCAGGCCTTCAGCGCGTCAGCTTTCCTTGCTGAACGCTGTCAAGACAGGAAGACTAGACAAGGCCACCAAGAGACTCCTGGCATCTTTGTACTGGGAGAGAGTCATCTGAATTTACCACCGAGTACAAGCCTGCGGGGCCAGCTTCTCCACAACTTCTAACAGAGAGCGATTCAGGCACAACCGCCCAGAAGGTCTGTCACGTGCACCATGTGCTGGCTTCCCAGAGCCAACAGTGACCGGTCTACACAGCATCTATTCTGGCGTGAAAGTTTAAAGGGGTCGCGCGGTATTATTCGTGGAAAGCACAGTATGAGCTGCTGTTTCTGCGACATCACATGTCTCAGAGGGAGAGATCATCATGGCTAAGCCGTAATCCTTGGGTGAGGTCCAGCTCTTCTCTTCCTCATCCCCTCGGTCACACTCACTGGGTCCCACACATCTCTCTCAGGGGATCAGTGTCGTGGCTGAGCACCTGGCCTGAGCCGTCCCAGCACCTGCCCTCTGTGGTGCTCTGCGGATCAACTAGGACATAGAATATTCATACTAAGCCTCTGCCCTTTGTATTTTATTTTTTTTTAAGATTTTTTTTTTCATTTATTCATTTGACAGAGATCACAGGAAGGCAGAGAGGCAGGCCGAGAGAGAGGAAAGGAAGCAGTCTCCCTGCTGAGCAGAGAGCCCAATGCGGGGCTCGATCCGAGGACCCTGGGATCATGACCCGAGCTGAAGGCAGAGGCTTTAATCCACTGAGCCACCCAGGTGCCCCTGCCCTTTGTATTTTAAAGCCGAGAAACGAACAGGGGTGCCTGGGTGGCTCCATCAGTTAACACTCTCCCTTCGGCTCAGGTCATGATCCCAGGGTCCTGGAATCGAGTCCCGCATCAGGCTCCCTGCTCAGCGGGGAGCCTGCTTCTCCCTCTGCTTGCCACTGCCCCTGCCTGTGTTCCCCTTGTGCTTGCTCTTTCTCTCTTTCCATCAAATAAAGAAATAAAATCTTAAAAAAAAAAAAAAAAGCAAAACAGTGAAGATGACATTGTTCTAACCTTCCTTTTGCTTTTCCTTTTTACTCCAGACAAGTTGTTGTCTTATCCTCCAACTTCCATAGTTCTGCTTGCTCCTCTCACGTGAACACATTCTTTTAAAAGCACACATTCTAATTTTCAAGGTTGGTCCTTCATCAGAGGCAATTTTTATACTTCAATTCTCAACATGATTCCACAGATGGACTAGCCAGACCCAATGAAAATTCAGTTTCTCTATGTCCCCAGCAACCCAAACCCCATAGCTCGGCAAATGCTAGGAGAAAGCAACAATTCTTGGAGAGAAAACAAAACAAAACAACAAAACAAAACCCCAAAGACACAGTAATGTGTAGAGTTGAACTGAAAAAATGGACAGACCCTCTCTCCATTGGTTTTTACAGTGACACACACTTTTCACTTCCTCCATTCACATTATTACAATTAGAAGCTGATTAAAGCTAAAAGAACCAACAACATATTTATAATTTTAAGCCTTTCTTATTTTAATCGAGAATGTTTGACTGCTTGATGTACTTAGCATCTCACCATAAGTTGTGAGAATATTGAGATACAAGTTTATTTAAGCTACATTGTATTAACTGAAGATCTAAACACGTCTTACCTGTAAGTATGTTTCCAAACCTTGTCGCCGTTGTTCCAATACCTTTGGGACCCAGTTCCTAACATGTTTAGAAGGGATTTCTGGAGTTTTTATACATTTCTTCAGCTATAAAGACAGAAACAGGGGAAAAAAATGTCTCAGCTATAAACACATTCTTTGAGGGGGGAAGACCAATAAAAGAAAATGAACCACTACTATCTCCAATAAAAAGACAGAAGAAAATGTAATTATATTTAAATTTTGTTAAAAAGTTCTCAGCAGCGCCTGGGTGGCTCAATTGGTTGAGGGTCTGACTCCTGGTTTCAGCTCAGGTTGATCTCAGGATCCAGGGATCAAGCTCTGTGTCATGCTCCCTGCTCAGCAGAGCCTGCCGGAGAGTCTCTTTCTCTCTCAAATAAAATAAAATAAAATAAAATAAATCTTTAAAAAAATTATTTAGCTATCCTAAATGTTCTGGTTTCAGAATAAGAGTTTGGGGTTTCTGGTAGTAGTTATGGTTGGGTATCATCTAGTATTTCACACTAGAATTATTTTTTTCTGAAAAATTTTATGTTCAGTAAATGCAAAAAAAGAAAAGTTTAGTGAGTGCATCAATATGGAGGTAAAGTAGTTTAGAATTTCCAAAATCAATTAATAGAAAGAAATTTTGCTCAGAAGAAATACTTTTCTGATGAAAAGACTTTCTACATATAAGTTCATGTAAAAAGTCAAATAAAATGCAATGTTTATAACCATCCTGCTGGAAATGCCATGCAAACTAGACCACACCATTTGGAAAGTTTCTCAAAAGTCTGGAACAGAATGAACTTTAGCTTTTTAAAAGAGAAAGACTGATGCTTCCAATGCTCCTAAGAATTAGGTCCAAAATCTGTTCAAGAAAAATCATGGTTCTCTGCTAAGCCTTTCTGGGCAGCAGTCTGAAGGAACCACATAAAAAAGGAAAGTTCTTTTGGGACTTGAGTTAGAGCTGCCTGTGGTAGGCACAGCCTGTCTACGACATTGACACCCTAATCTGTGAATGTTACTTTATTTTACAAGGCCAGCCACTTCGCAGAGGTGATTAAATTAGGGGTCTTAAAATGGAGTGACTCTCCTAGATGATCCAGGTGGGCTCAGTGTAATAGTAAAATTCCTTGTAAGGCGGAAGCAGGAGGTCAGAGTCAGGGAGAGTCTGGAAGATGCCACATGGCTGGCTTCCACCCAGAGGAAGGGTCCAGAGCCCCGGTGACCTCTAGTAGCTGGAAAGGAAGGGGAACGAATGCTTCCCTTCAGTCTCGTGATGCCTTGATTTTAGCCCAGTGAAACTCATTTCAGACTTTTGACCTCAAGAAGGATAAACATCCTAACTTTTGTATCAACATGGACGGGACTGGAGGAGATTATGCTGAGTCAAATAAGTCAAGCAGAGAGAGTCAATCATCATATGGTTTCACTTATTTGTGGAGCATAAGGAATAACACGGAGGACATAGAGAGATGGAGAGGAGAAGGGAGTTGAGGGAAATTGGAGTGGGAGATGAACCATGAAAGACTATGGACTCTGAAAAACAATCTGAGGGTTTTGAAGGGGCGGGGGTGGAAGGTTGGGTGAGCCTGGTGGTGGGTATTATGGAGGGCACGTAGTGCATGGAGCACTGGGTGTGGTACATAAACAATGAATTCTGGTACACTGAAAAGAAATTTTAAAAATTAAAAATTAAAAAAAAAAAAAAAGAAGAGTAGAAAAGTAAATCTGTCTTGTTTTAAGCCACTAAGATTATGTTAATATGTTACAGCAGCAATATTGAAACTGATACACTAAAGCAGAATGAAGTTTAATGTTCTAATTAAAAACTTGGAAAACTTACTGAGACTGCAGTGAGAAGCCAGAGCTGATTAAGAATATACAGATTAGTGGGGCGCCTGGGTGGCTCAGTGGGTTAAGCCTCTGCCTTCAGCTCAGGTCATAGTCTCAGGGTCCTGGGATGGAGCCCCGCATAGGGTTGTCTGCTCAGCAGGGAGCCTATTTCCCTCTCTCTCTCTCTCTCTGCCTGCCTCTCTGCCTACTTGTGATCTCTCTTAAAAAAAAAAAAAAAAAAAAAAAAGAATATACAGATTAGGGATGCCTGAGTGGCTCAGTCAGTTAAGCCATTGTCTTCAGCTCAGGTCATGATCCCAGGGTTCTGGGTTGGAGTCCCATATTAGGCTTTCGGCTCAGCAGGGAGCCTGCTTCTCTCTCTGTCTGCCTCTGCCTGTCTCTCTGTCTGCTTGTGTTTGCTCTCTCTCTCTCACACATGCTTAAATAAATAAAATCTTATTAAAAAAGAAAAGAAAAGAAAACCTTAAAAAAAAAGAATATATAGCTTATGACCTGCTGAGGGAGGGGCACAAGCCCTAAGCATCTGAGCTCCTACAATGGGGAAATGAACCCCACAGGCTTATTTTGACTAAAGGTACAGTTTCATTATACCCACAGAAGGGACACAGAGTCACAAGATTTATTACAGGTCCTAGAAGCAAGGGAGGGGTACTGGTATTTGGACTTTCTGTTTTATGTACCTGAATTTAATTCTGATAGACTTCCAAAAAAGAAAGGAAAAAAAAAAAAGGCAAAAAGCCAAAGGTAATGGGACATAGAAGAATGAAAGCAAAGGGGCAGAGAAGAAGTAATTACCAGGAGATTAAGAACTTTCTACAAGACAGAAAGCAGGAGTATGTCAATGAAGAAAACAGAGGGGAGGAAGCCCCTGGCCAGGCCACCTCAAGAAAGGAATCGCAAAGAGTGGAGACCCTTGCTCAGCAGACTTGAGAGATTTGTGCTCGGGACTGGTGTAAGAGGAGGGCAGAGCCAAGAACTGGGATGACACAACATCATGGTTTGTGCCAATGGACACTCTACCATTACCCTCCATAAGCAAGGGGCTAGCAACCAGGCTGCATCTCTAGTACTCATACCCCTACCCCATAAAAAAGGGGCAGTGTCCCTCAGGAAAACAAATGAAAGATACGGGCAGAATGATGGCATCCCATTCTACTCCTCCTGCCGTGGGGACCCCACTCTAACAGCTGGCTCTCTCCTCTCACTCCCTATGATGACGCCCCTCCAGCTAACACACCCTACAGAGGGACCAGGCAAGCATACCCAAGGCAGAGGTACCAGTGACAAAGACCAAGAATAATTCCTCTAGTTGGATGGGCAACTGAGGCTAGCTATTTCAGCAAAGACAGCACTACAAAGAAGAAAGAACAAGAAAAACAAGTGGAACAATGAACTCCACAGAAAACAAGTAACAGAGGAGATCTTTGATATCTACTTAGTACCTGCAGGGAGATTTGAGAAGATATTGCTTCTTTTTTATTTATTTATTTATTTTTTTTGAGAAGATATTGCTTCTATAAAACAAGAAGGGGTTGCTATTACAAAAAAAAAAAAGAATGAGTTTTTTTTTAGAAAATTAAAAAAACACGAGATGGACGTAAAAAATTAAAAGGGGTAGAACATACAATCATGGACGTCTCTCAAACCGTACAACAAAAGAGAGTGAGAGCAAAGTTAGGTGAAAAGAAAAACACCATGAGGATTAATCCAGGAAGTTTAATTTTTAAAAAATCAATAAGCATTCCATAAAGGAGAAAAGAAATTCTCAAAGAAATGATGGAAGAATCATGTGACTTCATACAGATCTTCAGATTAAGAACCCACTGGGCACCTTGACCTTCTACGGCTTCTTCTATACAAAGGACGCTGAGGCTGTAACTCCCGAAAACAGCTGAAAGCAAAGAAGAAAAAGAAGAGGATCAGGACTCAAAGCTCTGCCCCATCCGTGTGAGGAAGGGAATCGCCGGACAGCAGATTTGGAGAGAGGACTTTCTGGGAGAAGGTTGCTTTCGTGCAGTAGATAATACGGGGAAGACGAATGATCAAAGAGATAATCCTCTATTAGAAAAGATCAGTTCCAGGGGGGAGCAAGAGCCCTTGAAGGCAGTCATGGAGCAGAAGACACTGAGCCTCTCCTCCATGTCAGTCCAGTGCTAGAGACACTCCTGGTGCGTGTGGGGCTCACATACCAGGAAAAGACGAGAAACAATACATGAGGTAATAAAACAGGGTGGGCGCAGATAGTAACAGAAAGGGGTGGGAGCGGAAGGACTGTGTGAGGTGGGAATGTCTGAGGAGTGATGGGAATCACGCAGGTGGGGAGCCAGGCAAAGAGCTGGCGAAGGAACGTTACAGCAGATGGAGCAATGGGAAGCAGGGGCCAAGCCTGGTATTCGGGACACAGCCAGGAGGAGACGGGTCCAGGGAGGCGGCAGCACTGCACACTGTAGGGCCTTGGAGGTTACGTAGGAAATTGTGTTCATTTTGTATGGGAAGCTTAGTCAATGTCTTCAACAAGGGAATGACCTCATAGAAATTTACTTTAAGGAGGTCATGCTAGATTTCATAAGCAAGATGCACTGTAAAAGGGCAGAAGTCAATGTGGGGAGACCGGTCAGAAGCTTCTGCTGAAGAAATCCAGGCAAAAGACCAGGGTGATTTAGGCTATCTATGCTATCTATGGTTCTGACAGTGGAAATAGGACAAGTAGAGGCTCTGTAGGGGTAGGGAGAAAGAAAAGATGCTCAGAACAAAGAAAAGAAAAAAGAAGAGGAAAAGAAAAAAAAAAAAAGGAAAGACAGAAAAGAAAAAAAGAAAATGGCCCTTCATCCTGACAGAAATGCAGAAACAAGGTTGGAGGGACAGCAGCTACATTATAACCAGAAGGATGCAAAGCAGGTGCAAAGGTTAAAAAAGAAAAAAAAGGAGCTTGGAACATGGATACTGCGGAATTACTACATCAACTTGACCTGCCTGCTTTTAGTTTTGTTGCTGGATGAGAATCATCTCTCACTTGTTTAAGAAACCTAGTCAACTTTCTGATAGATCCAACCAAAAATAATCTTGGCATAAAGGAATCCATTGTTTGCTTCTGGTGATTTTAACAGGAGGCCCACCGGCACACAAATAGAGAGAACTGGTAGGCAGGTAGATAAAAAACAAGACAGATTTACTTTTCTACTCTTCTTTTTTTATTTTTTAATTTTTAATTTTTAAAATTTCTTTTCAGTGTACCAGAATTCATTGTTTATGCACCACACCCAGTGCTCCATGTACTACATGCCCTCCATAATACCCACCATCAAGCTCACCCAACCTCCTACTCCCCCACCCCTTCAAAACCCTCAGATTGTTTTTCAGAGTCCATAGTCTTTCATGGTTCATAGATCTGGGCACTGGATCTCTAAGTGGAATCCAGAACCATGGAACTAGATGACAGTGTGAATTTCTCCATTGGCACAGACAGAAAAAAAATTATAGCAATGGCAGAATACAAGAACAACCCCCCAGACCCCTGTCTCTTGGTCCATGTGCTATAGTATCCCTTCCCTTGGGTTCAGACAGCATCTGTGAATGTGGTGGGGGATAGTCACTCCCTTGAGCAGGTTACCTTTTATGAGATGCAGTCCTAGCAGACCTCAGGCTTTGCCATATTATAGCCCCATGGCTTTGACTTGGGGGTCGCCTCAAAGAGCTGAGAGCTACCCCTGGCCAATAGTCAGCAAGCAAAAAGGGGCCTCAGTCCCACAACAGCAAGAAACAGAGTCTCCCCAAAATGAGCTTGGGAGAGGACCCTGAGCCCAGATGGGAACAAAGCCTCGACGACACCAGATGTCGGCATGATGAGGCCCTAAGCAGAGAACCCAATAAACCTGCACTGCAGACTCCTGACCCAAAGAAACTCCGAGCGGATACAGTCATCTTGCTTTATGTTGCTGAGTGTGTGGTGATCTGTTCCACTCCAATGGGGCACTGATCCAAGGGCTGAGAGCCCCCAACGTCGAGGGGCAGGGTGGAAAAGCAGGCAGTCCCTCACGGAGCAGGGGTGGAAACCACAGGTTTGGGCAGCAAAGTGTTCCAAGAAGTGGGCACGGTCAGGCTGCACCCAGCGAGGGTAAAGAGCGAGTAAGAAGTGGGAAACCAGAGCCTCCTCTGTCAAGGAATTCTGCCAAGAAAGGAGAGTAATGGGGGGCAACATGGGAGAGAAGTGTGGAGTCAAAGGTGGGGTTTTCTATTTTTAAATTTTTTTTTTAAAGATTTTATTTATTTGGCAGAGAGAGAGAGATCACAAGTAGGCAGAGAGGCAGGCGGGGGGGGGTGGGCGTTGGTGGTATAGTGGTGAGCATAGCTGCCTTCCAGGGGGGGGGGAAGCAGGCTCCCCGCTGAGCCGAGCTGAAGGCAGAGGCGTTAAACCACTGAGCCACCCAGGTGCCCCTCAAAGGTGGGTTTTATTGTGTTAAATAGAAAATCCTATGCCATGTTCATTTACTGATGAGACTGATCCAATATTGAGGTAAGAGGGGAAGGGGGGGGAGAAGGAGGAACAGAGGAGAGAGAAACAATTTATGACTGTCTGTAAGGAAATAAATACTTCTCTCACCTCTCTACCATTTGAGGTATTTCTCAAACAGGAACAAAGCCCAAAATGCTCAATTATTCTGTGGTAATAAGCTTATTCCGTTCCAGGGTAAAGCTAAAGGAAACTGCCTTTAGAACTACTGAATCATGACATGGCTTACACTGTAAAATAGAAAATCAACTCCATTATCTGTCTCTCCCTCTCTCTCTTTTTTAAAAAAATCTTGAAGATACAGTCCTGAAAACACTTTTCCTTTTTATTTACGTCAGGAGTGTGCAGGAAACCGATCATCGTAGCTGCGGGGACCTGTGACAGCATTTGTAGGTGAGTAATGAATGGCTTTAGATGAGGAGAGACAAACCCAAGACAATATGTTTCCAGCAGGGCTCAGCTGCTCGTAAGATAAATACTCGTCTGCCACTCCCTCCGATGATTTACTGTTTCGGCCAGGCTGCGTCCGGCCACGTGGCCTTTCTGGTCCTCAACAACAGTCCCCAAATTCCACAATACAGCAAGCTGTCGCCTTCACGTGGGGCGATCACTCCCTTTCCTTTGTATTTTTTTGGGGTTTTTGTGTGTGTGTGTGTGTGAAGATTTTATATATTTATTTATTTTCAAGTCATCTCTACACCCGGCGTGGGGCTTGAACTCACAACCCGGGGATCAAGAGCTGTCGGCTCCATAGACCAAGCCGGTCAGCCAGGCGTCCCTCTCTTTCTTTTTCATACCATGAGAAGAGAATACACAGAACTTACTCCACGCAGATGTGCCATTTACACACTGGTGATAGTGACCGTTTTCTTTCTTTCTTCTTTTTTTTTAAGATTTTATTTATTTATTCATTTGAGAGAGAGAGAGAGAGAGAGAGAGAGAGAGTGCATGAGTGTTGAGGAGGAGCAGAAGAACCAGGAGCGCAAAGGAATCTCAAGCAGACTCCTTGCTGAGCTCCAAGCCGGTCGTGTGGCTGGATCCCAGGACCTGAGATCATGATCTGAGCCAAAACCAAGAGTGGGGTGCTCAATGGACTGGGCCACCCAGGCACACCAAGAGTGACCATTTTCCAGAAAGGAACACAGATACTTTCCAGAGCACATGAATAAAAAGATGGAAATGGAACAAAAAAGGGAAGAGGGGGGAGCCTTTAGGGTAAAAGTCAATCTTTCACTCCACCTTGGCCTCCCTCTGCCCCTAGAGTTCCCTCTAGAAACACAAGCCATGGTGTCATGCTCCTGGTTTAACCCCATAAGGCAGCTCTGGGGTTCCTCTGAAATGTGTACTTCGTTAATTCGAATACAAGAATGTAACATTTTATTCAAGCCAAAAGGAGGCAAGAAAGAGGGCAGTTTATTTAGAAATGAACCAGCTCCCTATTTCCATGAGACCTCCAGGCTTGGAGCTGAGAGCCAACAGCCGGGGAGGCACAGACTCAGCAGCTGGTCCTGCCGGCGAGGCTGGTCTCCCCACTCCCATGATGGTAGGCTTAGGGAGCTAAAGGAGGTCGAGCTGTTCTCAAGGACCGCCACTCCAACTGCCTGTCTCTAGGGGATGTGGGCTGAGGTCGCAGGGGCACAGGGGAAGCATGTGCAAGCTGAAGGCTCTCCGTGTCACCAGGATTTTCACCCCAATTATTCCTCCAGTAATTCATAAATATGCATAATATCCTCCAAACATCCCATTTGCCAAATACTGCCCAATAAGAGCCCAACACTAGCAGGCAGTGAGGAAGATACAAAAGATAAGATGTGGTTCCTTTTATAAAAAATGAGTCTTCTAGTTGGACAAGACTTAGGGACAACCAAGTTTTAATGACCTCTTTGCCACACGGCATAGCAAAGGCAGAAAAAGTGATTTTCATACACTGGAGTGAATGGGGAGATTGCCTTGGTGGCCATTGCTGTCTTCTTATGAGAAAGTGGGAAATAAGGTCGACCAGAAAACAGGATTGTGGTTGACACAATAATGGCTCTCCCCAAAGATGTCCACTCTGGGTCCTCGGAACCTGACACCGTGTCACAGTATGTGGCTGAAGGGTGGGATTAAATCAAGCCTCTTGAGATGGAGACATTATCTGGGATTATGCAGGTACGGCCAAGGTAACCTCAAGGGAGAGGCTGAAGTGTCCCCGTCAGAGAGGGGAGATGTGAGGACGGGACAGAAGAAGACAGAAACAGAACCTGCAGGGGACTGACTGCTGGCTTTCGAGACGGAAGAGGCCACAAACCGCAGACTGAGCAGCTTCCAGAAGCTGGAAAAGGCAGGGAAACAATTCTCTTCCAGAGCCTCCCAGGAGGAACTAATTAGGAAACTAATATAGAGAGTCTAAGATTACTGGCCTTGAGGGTCAAGGTCCATGATATGGTTGACAACACAGACCCACTGCAATGTATTTGGGAATGAAGAAGGAAAGAATGAAGAATGGAATGAAATGGTGCTTTGGGGAAACTGATCTGCACCAAAGGGTGAATCAGAAGACAAGGATCAGAAACAGAGCAATGCTTATAAAATGGTAAGACATTGGCTTGGGAGGGCAGAGGAGAAAGGGATAAGTTAAACGGTGCATAGTATACAAATTTTGAGGACTCAGGGGACTCAATCAATGGGACTTGATGACCCTGTGAATACAGGAGGTAAGAGAAAGGCGTGAGAGACACCTCAGGGTTTCAGACCTTGTGGCTTCAGTGCCTGTAATGGGGAGAGGGTGGGTGCGGAGGGTTGTTGAAGAGAAGCGACTAAAAATAGAACCACACAATAGGACCTGTCAGACTTCAAGAGGCACTGGGATGCCTCGTCATGTGGGATGCTGGTTGAACAGGCAGACAACTGGGCTTGGCTGGGTAATACCCAGAATCTGCACGTCCGTCAATGCTGTGCTGATTCCGGGGGTTCAAAGCGCCTGCCATGAAACACACCCACCAGGAAAAGCTCAAAGAAAAAGGAATCAAATACTCCTCATAGCTCTGGATGACTGATGTGACCCAAAATCGCAGAGAGGGAGAACTGACCTAACAGATAGCATACCAATTTAAAGCTTTTGTAAGTTAAAATAAATGTCATAGCCACGAGGTCCTGCATGAAAACTACTTTCAGCCAATGGCGAATGTTTTATTAACAAGCCACGCAAACGAATGGGCAAGAACAAAGGAGACCGCCGCAGAAAGACAATTCCAAACGAGGGCGGACAATGTCTAATCAACAACCTGAAGACCTACCAAGGAAAACAGCAGCAAGGCTACATACACAATATAATTTCGGGGGTGGGGGAGGGTAATATTCAAACCTGGTAAGATTTTGTGATACTTTCAAATATGCCAGTTGCAATATAAATCTGCTATAACCATTTTGAAGCATCATTTGGCAATATACATCAGGGGCTATAAAAACATGCAAACCCTTTGATAGAGAATGCTTCTTTTTATCATGGAGTGTGAGGAAACCATCCCGAGTACAGAAAAGATTAGATCTTATGAAGGCTATCAAGAACTGGAAATTTACCAGGGAGCCTGGGTGGCTCAGTTGGTTAAGTGTCTGCCTTTGGCTGGGTCATCATCTCAGGGTCCTGGAATAGAGCCCCGCATCAGGCTCCCCGCTTAGCGGGGAAGCCTGCTCTTCCCTCTGCCGCTCCCCCTGCGTGTGCTCTCTTATTCTTACTCTCTCTCTCTCAAATAAATATCTTTTAAAAATGATTGAAAATGAACCAGGTGATGCATACAATCGCCTTTAGCTCATACAGTAACCCTATGAAGTTAGTACTGTCATTATTCCTATCCTACACATGCACTTAGGAAGACCATGCAATTTGCTCCAAGGACTTAAGATCCAGGAAGAGGTAAAGGCAGGCTCAGGAACATTCTGGCTCTAAAGAACTACACACTGAACTTCTGCACTAGAATTATCACCATGCCGGAACACGGTTAGTACAGAAGCATTTACTTTACTAATAGAAAAGATTCAAGAAAAGAGGGGCATCTGGCTGGCTCAGTCAGTGGAGTAACTGACTTAATCTCAGGGTTGCAATTTTGAGCCTTAGGTTGGGTGTAGAGATTGCTTAAAAATAAAATCTTTTTTTTTCCTTGTGATGATTTTTTAAAATAATTTTTTTATAAACATACAATGTATTATTAGCCCCAGGGGTACAGGTCTGTGAATCGCCAGGTTTACACACTTCACAGCACTCACCCCAGCATATACCCTCCCCAGTGTCCATAACCCCACCCCTCGCCCCCCTCCCCCCAGTAACCCTCAGTTTGTTTGGTGAGATTAAGAGTCTGTTATGGTTTGTCTCCCTCCTGATCCCATCTTGTTTTATTTATTCTTTTCCTCCCCCCAAACCTCCCACGTTGCCTATCCATTTCCTCATATCAGGGAGATCATATGATAGTTGTCTTTCCCCAATTGACTTATTTCGCTAAGCATGATACCCTCTAGTTCCATCCATGTCATCGCAAATGGCAAGATTTCATTTCTTTTGATGGCTGCATAGTATTCCATTGTGTATATATACCACATCTTCTTTATCTATTCATCTGTTGATGGACATCTAGGTTCTTTCCATAGTTTGGCTATTGTGAGCATTGTTGCTATAAACATTCGGGAGCACTTGGCCTTTCGGATCACTATGTTTGTATCTTTAGGGTAAATACCCAGTAGTGCAATTGCTGGGTCATAGGGTAGCTCTATTTTCAAGTTTTGAGGAACCTCCATGCTGTTTTCCAGAGTGGTTGCACTAGCTTGCATTCCCACCAATAGTGTAGGAGGGTTCCCCTTTCTCTGCATCCTCGCCAGCATCTGTCATTCCCTGAGTTGTTAATTTTAGCCTTAAAAATAAAATCTTAAAATAAAATTTCAAGAAACAAAGGAAAAGAGGAATTATATATAGTAGGATAGTAGAAATATGTGTCAGTAACAATGGATAACTTCCCTGACCCCAAACTTTTTGCAAAGTTTAGGTTTATAGTCTAAAATTTATTGGAAAGGAAAAACAAAAAACAAAAAACCACCTCTTGAATGTTTTCAACAAATAGAAAGAAATCCTAAGAAATGTGTAAACAACTGGGATATTATCTTTGTATTTTAATATCAACAATTATAAAAATTGGGGGGAAGTAATAATCATTTAGAACTTTCCTTAGATGACCACACGAACTGTGAAATGGGTTAACGGTCTTAGTTTCTGCCTCAAAATTAGTCTGACAAGAAGCCAGGAGGCACACTTGTCTGCCTCTAGAGTATGGAGAAGAGCTATGTGCCCATTATTCTAAAGATGCAAAGCGCTTGGTAAAGAACTCATGCATCATTTTCAAATTAACATGGGGACATAGGCCAAACACGCTTACCAAGTAAGAAATACAATGTAAAATGTCAGAAAGACCAGGACGCTGACCACCCAGCAAACAGCACAGACTGCCAAAAAGGGTGAGTATTTCCGGAAGATTAAATAAGAGATTTGACTGAATGTAAAAAGGAAATATACATATATAAAAAATAACATAAACATATAAAAATATAACACTTGAAACACATCACAAAATTCAAATATGTAAACAGGAGTATCCAAATGGTCATAAAACAGTCAAACTATACATATCATGGTAGCAAGCAATAAAACCTGAGCAAATTTTTTGCTGATTTTCATCCGTAACACAGTTTTCCAGTCAAGGCTACAGATTTCTGCTTTTTTCACATCCTGCCATGATTTATACTTAGCTATCTTCTATAGTCACCTTTAAGCCAGACCACATACAATTGCACTGGGACAAGGAAAGGAGACATCTGGCAGCTGCTTTCTGTGCTACAATGTAGAAGTAAGTAAACACATAACTACGACTCCGCCTTATGAAGCTATTTTTATCTCTACTTATGAAGCTATTTTTATCTCTACATCTTTTTCGGGATGTTTTATTTTTATTTTTATATCTTATGTTTTAATTTTATTTTATTTTTCAGTGTCCCAGGACTCATTGTTTATGCACCACACTCAGTGCTCCATGTAATACGTGCCCTCCTCAATACCCATCACCAGGCTGTCAGGATGTTTTAAACATGCAAAATTGAGAAATTTGAGAATTTCTACTCTCAACTCTGATAGGCCTACCGATATGATTACAGGAATAGCTAAAATTATTAACAGGAACTGCAGAATTTGAGGGAAGAGTCTGAGACAACCTAGAAATTTTTTCTGACTCTGATTTTCTGAGAACTGCCTATCAATCTTGGGCAGAAAATAAAATCCCGTTAGAGAACAGGAGGAAGGACCCTGCAGGGGTGAGTGGCATGGGAGTCTCTGCTGCACAGTGGGCCTAACTGTCAGTCACCTGCTGTGCAGGGTGTGGAGTTGGTGGAGGAGTATCTGGTGGGGACCGCAAGGTTGTGTCAAGGTCATGGTGATTTGGGAGGTGAGGAAGGGAGCCTGCCTTTGACAGGCCCCTTGGTCCATTCTTGGCTCTTGAAAGGCTGAGCAGGGGTTGCGGCTCTGGTTTTAATCTTAGTGTAGGAATTTAGTTCATGCAGTACCCTGCAGAAACCTCCCTAGAATCTGTTCCTTGAAACACAAGCAAGCAAAAACAATCCCTCAAGAAGGCATGGAGACCCAGATTCCAAGTTTGTTCCCCTTTAAGACCCCCGGGTAGGAGTTTTATAAAGGCTAACGGCAACATCTGGTCTAAATCCATATCCACCTGCACTGTTTCTTTTGGAAGCAAAGCTGGATTTAACAAAATTTTAACGGAAGAATGACATGTATATTACCCCTTGCCATCATAAGAAAAAAGTATACAGAGGGAAAGAGTTTCACTAATTTCTCTGTAATATCCTGTTAAAGTTTATACTCAATATTCCACTCTCCTGACTTAAAGAAAAAAAAAAAAGTGGGAAATCTAATTTTTAAAGAAACACTAAAAAACTTTTAGTACAGAATAAGCACATTGTCATGTCATTTATGTGCTAACAGTTCCCAGAAACTTTAAGAGGTCTTCAATGAAATTAAAAGAATAGACTATCTTTCTTAACATATTTACTTAGTTTCTTCCCTTCTAACTTCTTACCTAATAAAGTGACAGAAGTGAAGAAAATGAATCAGGGCATACATTTACATGTGCGTGCACACACTTACACTTGTATACATATTCATGAACTAGGTCCAGTTATCAAGATAATGTCAGCCCCTCAGTAATAATTCCTAACCTGCAAAACATTAAATTTTGGTAGAAAACAAAAAAATATTCACCCTTCTATTCTTTACTCTTTCTCCCCAAACTCAGCCACTCTTCCTGTATTCTTGTATCTTTTCTCTAAGACTTGTAACAATATGAATCCAAGAACTCGAACACCCATCTTGTCAAGTCTTTACAATGCAAAAGAATGATATATGTTCTCCTTACACATATTCACCAAAGAGTCCTTGAATATACGCGCCACATGTTATCTTTTCCAGGAACGTGTAAGTGTCCATTGCTTTTAATAAATTTCTCCCCATACAATCACCATCTGCTTCCTTCTCTCCTTCTTGTAAAGCACGTTGAGGTCTACTTGATGGAAAGAGTCAGGTCTGAGTCTGATTCTCTGTGAACCTCTCAAATTCCTGCAAAAGCTTGTAAATCTCATTGATTTATGTAAAAGATCTGAACAGAAAACCCACCTCCTCAGGAAGCACACTTTTAGGGGACTAAATAATTGAAAAGAAAACTTAATCCACGATCAAAGAAATCCTACTGTGCCAAGAACTATTCGTGCTCTCAGAAAATAAAGAAAGCAGTTTTAACCGTACAGCATCTACCGTATAAGGAAAAAGGGGGGGGGGAAGTTACCTTTTTGTGCAAGGCATGAAATTCGCTGTACCTTTTTTCAACAAAGTGTTTTCTTCCATTCATTAGCACTTCTATCTTAAACACCTAAGGAAGAAAAAAAAATAAAAAAAGATTAATTCCACCCGTTCAAAACCCTCAATCGTCTGATGTGGTAAGTTTGTGACCATGATATATTTCATCCCTTTAATTACAGTAGCTGATCCCCCAAAACCCAGAAGGCTCAGGAGACCCTGGGCCAACAGCACTGATTAATGAGTGCTCAGGCCAAATGCTTTAGTTAGTACAAACTGAAGTATCCCCTTAACGTGTCTAACAGAAACCGAAACGCGTTCACGGACTCCTTAACGTCCTAATCAGAGCGCATTCCTCCCTTTACGATTGTTTCATCAAATGGGTATGATGGTATCAAAATAAAGCATTCGGACAAGAATGAGAGCCTGGGAGAAGGGACGGGCCCCAGCATTTCAGGTATGAGGACGATGACGGCCGTGCTGTGTCATCTCTAAGACAATCAGGCAAACGGCAGTGCATTTTAGGTTAATTCCTTCCTAACCTGCATATTCATCTCTAGTCTCAGCTGGGTCTTATTCTGCTGTTTGCAAAACAGGGAAAATGTAGTAAAGGCTCATTTTCCCGGCATGATGCCAGTGACAGGAGGTTGAAAGGCCAGAAGAAAAGGCTCTCTGAGTGTGCTAATTAGTAGGCACTAACATGACATTTTCTTGCTTCTTAGGTCAGCGGGTCAAGACTGGGAGCAAGGGATGAGAAGCATTGTGAAATGCTGATGAAAACACAATGTTCAGCTGGGGTAAGGGCAGGACGCTGGGTGAGAATGGAAGAGAAGGTGATCTGTTATTTTCAAGAGGGTGTCTTTGACTCCTGTTTTGCTGAGCAAGTTGTGGACGACGCCAAGATGATGGATATTGTTCAACGGGTTCGTAAGCCTAATTTCTTGTTTCAGTTGCTCTTCTGGAAAAAGCCAGAGTTGAGGTCACAGGACAGCAGAAAGTATTAGAAGCATGCTGACTTTAATTCTAAAGAAAACTTAAGTTAGCTCATGAAACACAAGGGCATACACTGACATTATGAAAAGACATTCCATTCCCTGTGGCTCTACCTTCTTCCCTGACTCGTCTGACTTTTCTTGAAAAGACAAAATTATATCATCAAACGCATAATATATTTGTAGATTGGTACTTTTTTGAATCAGAAACAAAATCTTGTGTCCTATGACTCAGCTGCAGAAACCTGCTTTTATTAAAACAATTGGTAAATATTTACCAGTTCAATCAGTATCTTATACTAACATTTGGTTTTTTTAAGAAACCTCCTTAAAAAATACTTTCCTTTGGTCAATTTGTGAAAATACTCTCTTCTAAAAACAGATCCATATGCTTCCCAGTCTCGAATGTCTGTCTACCATTTTTAAGAAAAATATTCTGTTCACTAATTCACCAAAGAAAATTCCTCTCCCTCCAAGACGCTGCCGGGAAGAGGAGGAGAGAAACACCCTGAGAAACACGGACATGAGAAGATCAGCTTCAACACACAGGCTTGGTTAATAGGACACAGAGTGCCTTTTTAGCGTCAGGCCCCAGAGTTAAATCAGGACAATGTGGGAGCAGGAGAAGTACTTTCCATCTGCAGAACAGCGGGAAAGAAATGAAGTTATGCTCCGAGTCCAGTTACGGGAGGTGTCATCATAAAACCCACCACTTTAATTGGCACGTTTGTGGCAGAAGCCAACAGAAGTAGAAAGCTGAAGACTCGGAAAGGCTCAACCTACCGGGTCACCCTCTTGAAGGCCAGGGATGAGACACATTACACAGCAGCTGCCTCATGGAATGTCATCCCTTCTATCGACCAGATGGCTCCATTACCCAGTTCCACAGTTACTCTTCAGTCACTCAGTTTATGGGGGGTGGGGGGACAATTTGGACACACACACACACCACACGTACCTGCGTGGTACGTTTTCATGCTAATATTTTTATTTTGTTGCTACTTCAAAAATGTACCATATCCCTTATATTGTTCAGACTTCTTAAAAGAAGGAAGTTGGTTAATCAGAATTTCCAGGACAAAGTGAAGGAAGAAATGGAACCAATGTAATAAATCTTATTTTCCTGAATTCCATAGCCATAGTTTCTTTCTGTGGTTGTTGTTGGGGTTTTTTGTTTTGTTTTTGTTTTAGTAAGTTTCTGATACATGTTGTCTCTGCTCCCTGGAAAATCTTTCTCCTGCTTTATTCTTTTGGCAAACTCTGAGTAGCTATTACCTACCTCTAAGGTAGGGATAGCACAAGAAATGCTGGGAAAGCATGCAACACAGTATCTGGTATTCATTCATTCATTCGTTCATTCATTTATTTAGCAGATATTTACTGAGGGGCTGCAAAGCACTCAGGGGTTGCTGCTGGGGATTCAGCAGTGAACAACAGAGGCAAGAGCTCTGGCTTCCAGGTGCATCTATCCCACCTGGTGAGGGAGGTCGACTATAAATATATGAATGAATACAATGAAGTCGGGAAATAAAAAGCCCTGGGGAGAACAAGGCAGCAGGGTAATGGCACAGAGCTGAACGAGGGTGTTGTTTCAGACAGCATAGTGTCAGAGAACGTCTCCCCAGGCAGAGTGGCAGTGAGAGGTGCAACATGTGGACACAAATGCCTGGAAGAGTTGAATGTAGCTTCCTCTGGAATTTCAGACTGGGAGTAGGTGGACAAGGACTTTTTTTTTTTTTTTTTTTTAATTTCTGTTTACAGATTTTTTTTGAAAATTAAAGCCTAGCGCAGGGTGATTTCCAAGTCTGGTCAAGATGGTGTGACAGGGAGCATATTCACTCTCCCACCAGAAACAATTCAAAATATGTGGGAAAGATGGCTCTCAAGACACCAGACATGAGGAAATGAAGAAGAGTGAGAGACAAAAGAAATGAAGTTGAGCCCTATGGTTACGCAATCAGAGCCCTGAGGGGAAGTGAGGGGAAGCCAGTTCCATGGGACAGGGTACTGGGCCAGAGTGAGCTGCACACAGATATGACTTCAGCGACCTGCCAGAGGTCTCCCTCCAGCATTTAGCTGAACCCTTGTCAACACATGGCATTGGAGAAACTTACCCAAGGACAAGAAGACCTTAGCGAGAAGAGTGCTCAGAGCTCACAGATAACTGGGCATACAGCCTGTTACCAAATGCCAGGGTAGAAAACCTAATAATTCATGAAACATTAGTTAGAGTTCTCAAAAAGGTTTTGCCCCAGTAGTAGGACAAAATTAACAGTAGACTAATGGCCCTTTTAGTCCAGTATGTATATATATATATATATATATATATATATATATATATATGCTTTAAACAAGACCTAAAGAATATAAACTATTTCCAAGTAACTTAACCACATGCCAGGACAAAGTTCAAGAATATTTTTAGGAATATAAAAATATCTAGTACCTAACAAGATAAAGTTCACAGGGTCTGGCATCCCATCAAAAAGAAGAAGGGAAAGGGGGCAGTGGGAGAGATGGGGTGGCTGGGGAATGGACATCGGGGAGGGTATGTACTATGGTAAGTGCTATGAATTGTGTAAGACTGATGATTCACAGAACTGTACCCTTGAAGCAAAGAATATGTTAATAAAAAATGTTAATAAAATATGTTAATAAAAAATAAATAATAAAGACAATCCTAAAATTAAAAAAAAAAAAAAGAGGCAGGAAAATACAACTCACAATAAGAAGAAAAACCAGTCAATAGACACTGATCCAGAAATCACACAGATGATAAAATCAATAGACAAAAGCATTAAAATCACTATTACAAGGCAATTTCTTCTATATAGAAATCCAGAGGAAAGCGTGACCATGATGATGGGAGATACTAAAGAGACACACAGGAAGTCTGGGTCCCACTGATGAAATCAACAACATCGATAATTAAAACAAATACACTGGATGGGGTTTAAACAGATTAGACACTGCAGAAGAAAAGCTAAGTGAGCTTAAAGATGCAGAAACAGAAATTGTCCCAAATGAAAAAAAAAAGGGAACAAAAACTAAAAAATAGCTAAACAGAGCATCAGTAAACTATGGGACAACTTGAAAGAGAAGAATATATGTATAATTGGAGTCCCCACAGGAGAGCAGAGACAGGGGACTGGGGCTGGCAGAAAAGACAAATATACTTAAAGAAATCATGACCAAAATTTTTCCAAATTTGATGGAAAACTATAACACCACAGATCTGAAAAAACCCAATGGATCCAAATACAAGAGACATGGTGGGAAAAAAAACCCCATAATCCTAGGCAAATCACAACCAAATTCTTTAAAACCAGTAAGAAAGAGAAAAATCTGAAAAGCAGCCAGGGAAAAAAGAGACATTAAGGAGAAAAGAAACAAAGGTAAGTTGGATACCATATTTCTTCAATACTTTCATAAATAAGTAAGTGTATAAGAGTGAGTCAATGCATATATATTCCACTTATGTTTTACTGTCATAGCAATATGTTCTGTGTAATGCAGCTTATGTAAAATAAAATGTAAAAGTTAAGGCCAAATTTTTAATCATTATTTTTAAAGCATTTCAGTACTTCTGCCCAGTCAAATAGTAATAACAAGGGGACAAGAACAACAAGGATTTTTCTAGTACTTATGAGCAGCCACAGCTTTGAGCTCTTTACTCATAATAACCACTCATTTGGTTCTCACCACTCCAAATGGAATAGGTAGTATTATCCCCATTTTACATGTCAGGAAACTGAGGCAAGGATTAAGTAACTTGACCATAACAGGGCTGCATTTTGAACCCAGCAATTTGGTTTCTGAACCTGCCCTTCTAACCACTGCATAATACTGACTCTCAATGAGCAGAGTTTAGATAGTCCCATTTCTTGGAGGAAATGTTCTGGAGTTAGGATAACACCTTCCATTCATTCCTCCCTGGAGGTTCTGTCCCCTAGATGGGCTTCTGAGGAGCATAAGACACCTGGCAAGGACAGGGCTCATGGTGTCATGAGGTCTTTATTCTCAAATCTTTGGAGGCTGTGACCCTTTCAATGGAACCAGACCAATAATCCCTATAAAAAGCATACAACTCTGTAGAGTAGAAGGATACTTTTTTATATTACCTCCTCTTGTGAGGATCTGTGCCCACACTACCCCCTCAATCTCCTTATAATGTGGTTCCAAATGTTAACTTGTATGGCTTTCACTTAAAAAAAAAAATAGTATGGACTTATCAAAAAAGGTTTCAAAAATTCCAAAGACTGTAAACTTAAAAGTTTAAGTTTCTTACATAGAGACTTGTGTAGTCCGTGCCAACTCAAGAGGGATCTTAAGAATTCTTTCACAAATTGTCCCCAGACATATAAGCGCTCTATGTACACATGTATACATAAGTTGTTACTTTCTTACACTAACTGTAGCCATATCATAGGCTCCTACTACTTCACTTCTATGAATTTTATTTTTTACCTTATTTTATTTATTTAGTACATGTTGAACATCTTATCAGCACATTTTGCAATGCCCAATTCTTTAATGGCTACCTAGTACTCCTATGTATATTTGTTACCAAACTTTAATTAATTAGGACCCTAAGGTAGATATGAAGTCACTGTAATTTTTTGTACCATACACACTCAAGTATATATGGATGTTTATATAGTTGATGCATGAACAACATGTAACCAAAAACCCATATATAACTTTTGACCCCCCCAAAACTTGGCTACAAAACTAGCCTACAGTTGACTGGAAGCCTTCCTGTTAACATAAACAGTTGATTAACATTATTTATATGTTACATGTATTGTATACTGTATTCTTACAATAAAGTAAGCTAGAGAAAAGAATGTTAAGAAAATCATAAAGAATACATTTAGAGTACTGTACTATACTTATTGAAAAAAAAATCCACATAAAAGTAGACCCACAGAGTTCAAACCCACACTGTTCAATAGCCAACTGTATATGTTTATGCATTTTATTTATATATAATTATAGACATCTTTGTTTCTGTACACATACTTACACACACACACACACACACACACACACACAGGATAAATTACCAAAAACTTTGCCAATTTACCAGCCCCCCTGCAATTCACAAAGTTACACAACAGCTAACAGGATATGGAATGTCTGGCCCATCCTAACCAACACTGGCTATTGGTCACTTTGGCAAGCTGAAGAGTGCAATGAGAATTAGTTGTATGTATTTTAACCAGTGTGTAGAGTGGCACAAGTTTCCATTCCAACTATCTCACATAAAATCACACAGAGGTCCCACCTCCCTGTCTAACCCTCTATTCTTGGAGATATCCTTGTCCTCAAAGATTTCCAGAAATCCCTCTGGATAAAGCAAGGAAGACTTCATGTAACTAAAAAAAACATAATAAGATTTCCATTTAGGTTTGCTTAAAAAAAAAAGAACACATACACAAATTATATTGTTCATGTGACTAAATTCTAGCCACAGTCCTGGGAACATTATTAAGTCATTACATTTTAGTTGAAAAGGAAAAGAGATACATTAAAGACAAGATTTCCTTTCCTAATTGTAGTTTTCATTAAACATTAGAGCCACTTTTTTTTTTTCCTTTGTGATAGTATCTCTGCGATCTGGAAGTCCATAATAAAATATTTCAAAATTTGGGTCTACACCCAATTTTCCAGAAATGTGTTTTAAGAGATAAAATAAACTTAAGCTAACGAAGGAATTAACTCATATTCCAGGCAGAACAGCCTCCTGACTTCAGAAGCTCATACTTTACAAAGTTACTCACTTCTAAGCAAACCAAAAACAAATTTTTTCCTGTAACAGGCTAAAAATATCTAATAAATAATTTAAATGCCTTCCAACTATCGGTGGGGATTCTATATACAAATAAAGCTGGGGGTGCCTGGGTGGCTCAGTCAGTTAAGCATCTGCCTTTAGCTCAGGTCATGATCCCAGGGTCCTGGGATCTAGTCCCATGCCACACTTCTTGCTCAGCAGGCAGTCTGCTTTTCCCTCTCCCTGCCATTCCCCAGCTTAGGCTCTCTGTCTCTCTCTCTCTCTGTCAAATAAATAAATAAAATCTTTAAAAGCACACACACACACACAAAACAAATAAAGCTTAAAGTCCAGAGCTCCAAGTACTTTGGGTCACAAAACTGTTATGCTCAGAACATGAAATACCCACAAAGGACAACTACCAGCTTCAAATATGACTTTTCTTATTTATGTTTTAATACTTGCTCAATTAGAACAACATGCCCTGAATATTAACTCTAGGCTTAAAATCAACTCTGGGCTTGAAATACTCTCTTTCTTGACTTGGAACAAACAAGAAAGATAAAATAAAATTTAAAAGATTGTTATTTCACTTATAAAAAGCTACACCTCTAAAAGAGCCATTTACTGTGTGCCTGTTGGGAGCCAGGCTTTTTTTTTTTTTAAAGATTTCATTTATTTATATGAGAGAGAGAGAGAGAATGAGAGAAAGAGAGCATGAGAAGGGGGAGGGTCAGAGGGAGAAGCAGACTCCCTGCTGAGCAGGGAGCCTGATGTGGGACTCTATCCCAGGACTCCATCCCAGGACTCCAGGATCATGACCTGAGCCAAAGGCAGTAACTTAACCAACTGAGCCACTCAGGGGTCTCCAAGGGAGCCAGGCTCTTAACATGTATGAATTCATAGGACAGTTCTTTTAGGAGGGAAACATGGTAAGAAATCCTCTCATTATAAATTATTATGATATTCAATGACTAGGTATACAGTTCAATAAAACTAGTGTAAAAATTTAATTTGTTCTTATTCTGAGGCTTAAATCATATTTCTTCTAATCCAAGATGCCACACGGGTCAGTTGAGAGACATTATTAATTTTATTATACTTGGTTGCAGAGAAACTGCTAAGAGCTTTCTTCATGCCTTAGAAAACATGTAAATTTCATGAATTTTAAAATATTTTTAAAAAAAGACTGTTTCAAATAAACCACTGCTTAAGGAACAAGAACAGTTCTATAAGTAATCATCACTAGAGAACAGCTCTCTAAGAACTGGGCACTAATAAATGTGTTTTTTTAAAAACGATGCTTCTTTGCAAAGAAAATTCATGACACCAAAAGGACCCTCCCCCCACCCAGGCAAACCAAGAAGGTAAAGGGCTCTTTCCAGATACGCAGGATCATTTTATGGATTATGTAGACTCTGGTGAAATATTCTCTGAAGTTACTTCTTAAAAATGGAATGTAAGGGGTGCCTGGGTGGCTCAGAGGGTTAAAGCCTCTGCCTTCGGCTCAGGTCATGATCTCAGGGTCCTGGGATCGAGCCCCGCATCAGGCTCCCTGCTCAGCGGGGAGCCTACTTCCCATTGGCTCTCTGCCTGCCTCTCTGCCTACTTGCGATCGCTGTCTGTCAAATACATAAATAAAATCTTGAAAAAAAAAAAAAAAGAATGTAAAGAAGAAGCCAAAAAACTGTGCCCCTAACCATGAATGAAAATGCTAGAAAAATCCTAAAATGGCAGCTTGGTAGCCTGAACAATATTCAAATTAGAATAAGAAGCCAAAGGGTTCCAAGAAGCATGCTGAAGAAAACTGATATGATTAATATTGATTATAGAAATAGAATTATAGAAATTAATAGAAATAGGAATTTCAGAAAATAAGCCTTTAGTGATGGTCTGTGAAGGAAAAAAAAAAAAAAGCTGCTTAAAGAGTCCAAGAAAACCAACCAAACAAAATGGATACAATTCCAAATATAAAGCAAAATAAATGAAACAATATTTGGTATGGTCCAGAGAAGAAAAAAAGAGTGGCTGTTTAAGATAGCGCTGGGAACAGTTTCCACTGAGCAGATTTCATAATTTATAAGAAGACATTTCATCCTCCACATTTCCAAACACTTGATTACACAGTGAAAATATACGTAAACATACATACACAGACCTATAATTATACTATTGGGAACACTAACTATTGTACTCGGGTTTTAGAATCAATCTACACAACCTAAGACAATTCTTTTCACAGAACAGCTTGTAAACATTTTTTTGTCGGTATAAAAGGTAATGAAGTAACTAGCAGAAAACAGGGGGTGAGTGGGGAAAGAAACCAAACGAGGTACAAATTGTTTTCATCTTATAGAACGAGAAGGCAAAGAATGCCGCTAAAAATCGGTCAGGAAAGTGCTTCAAGTTACAGTGTGCTAAATATAAAGCCACGATGTTCATTTTTAATGACGAAATTGAAATCATATGCATAGTGGGAACCGAGTATGGAGGGGAGGTAATATAGGACAGGGGTGCGTAAACTCAGTTTCTAATTAAAAGTTGAGGGACACTAAGGGTTTTCCAAGATTCAGACGTCAAGAAACAGAGCTTTGGATGTACTATTTAGAGTCTGGGTGCTTAAATCAGCAAGGTTTCAACTCACTTATGATTCTAGAATGTGTTAGATATATTTTGTTTTCCCTTTTACATGTTTATGTAGTATTAGAAATTTTTCCACATATATATGTGTGTGTGTATATAGATATAATTTTTCAGAAGTCCTAATAATGGCATTGTCTCTGCTAAATGTTTTAGTTTTAAATCTCTCCTGTTATAAAGGGAAAATTTTCCTGAGTTCAGTGATATTTATAAAATTACAGGTTTTCAGTCTAAACCCTAGTACTAATTTTAGCTGCAGCTCTCTGACTGATTATTTGATTATGAAGTCTTCATTTTTCTTTTCCTCTTAAGCTGCATCTATATGACACAAATTCAATCAATCAATTCAGGGTGAGGGGAAAAATGCACTCAAATACATCAGGTCATACATGTTGATGGGCTAACACAGTTTTTCATTAATTTCAGTATCATATAACTTTGGCTCAGACTTTCTGTAGAAAGTGAATAGTTGTGGTTCTTTGCTTACCTGTTGTGACAATACATCAAACAGTATGTTAAACAATGAAGCAGTGTGAAAGACAGATGTTTAATGAGCTTTACTATTCTCTTTTATATCCTGCTTTGAAAGCAGGAGAAGAGATTAATTTTTATCTGCACTACTTACTAATTTAGGCAAATCTCTAAACATCTCAGAGTCAGAGTATCTCCATTCCTAAAATACGAATGATAAAAGCATGTCACATGATTTCAGTTTGTGGGATAATTAATGTCTTGGTGCATTCTGAGATGCTTGCTTTTTGAGTGCTTCCTACATACTAAGCAGTGTTCAAGGCACTTTCATTTATTAAATGGCTTGACCCACATGAGACCCTATGAGTAGGTACTATTATTACTCCCACTCAAAATGTGAGGAAATCAAACCATACAGAGACCCATAACCTAGACACAGAACTAGGAGTGGATTTATAAACTCACATAGTCTGGTTCCGCAGTCCCCCATCAACTACTATAGAAACGGTGGTTAGCAAACCCATCATCCTAGCCTTTATGGTGCCTACACATTAGAAAGAGAGCAATTTAAAGTAGCCAAAACAATGTATAATTCTGATGTATGATACAATTCATAAAGGTAATAAAAAGCTAACTGAGCTATATTCAATATAAAATACATATTTTAAAAAATCTGTTTGCATTAAGGGAAAATAGGATTTGCTCTCCAGAATCTAGGAAGCTTTCTTTCAAGAGCCGATGTTTCTGAACAGACCTAGAGTGTAGGTAGGCAAAGATGAAGGGCACGCACGAGGCAGAGCAAGTGCAAAGGGCCTGAGGTAGCAGATACAGGAGGGAGCAGCTGAGTGTAAGTGCAGCCAGCCTAGAAAGACAACATCTCTGTAAGACACTAGATGGCAGACAAATAGCAAGCTCCATTCAGTGGCTCAACAAGGATAATTACCAACCACGTGCCAGGCTTCGTTCTAGTCCCTGGAGACGCAACAGTGATGGACCGTAAGATTCCATTTAAAACACTGAAGAGGGACACAGACAATCACACAGGTAAATGCAGGTTAGCTGGTAAGTGCTACCAAGGAAAACAGAACTGGGTAATGAGGACAGAGAGGGACTGGATGAAAGCATCATGTGGGGTGGTCAGGCAAAGTCTTACAGATCAAGTCCTATTTGAGCAGAGACCTTGTATTAGTTTTCTCTTCCTGCTGTACAAACATAATGCTCCATTTCTTCTCTCACATTTGTCAGGGTGAGGAGTCCAGTGTGCCTGGGTGGTTTCTCTACTTCAAGTCTCATGGGGCTAAAATCAAGGTACTGATGGGGTTGTGTTTCCTTTGGGGGTTCATTGGGAGAAAAGGTTTCCATTTCCTCATGGTTACAGGACTGGGGGCCCCATTTCCTTGCTGGCTGTTAGCAGAGTACACATCTCCCAGCTTTTAGAAGGTGCCTGCATTCTTTGTCTTGGGGCCCCCTTTCTCCATCTCCAAAGCCAACAGCAGCAATCCTTCTAGGTGTTCTCTGATCTGCTTGTGTGCATCTTCTTCCACATTGAAGGACTCCCATGATGATGCTGGACTCAGCCAGATCATCCAAAATAGGCTCTGTGACTCAAGGTCCTTAACCTTAACCACATCTATGATGTCCCTTTTGCACAGAAGATGACAGATTCCTAGGTCTGGGGACCAGGGTGTAGACATTTTTGGAGGTCTGAAGTGAGACTCTCTAGGGTGGGCAGAGGGGGTCCCTGTAAATACCTGCCATATCTGCGTGCCTAGAGCGATCAGGAGGGAGGAGAGTTAGTTAGAGAGATCTGAGTAGTGGTGTGGAGCGGTGAGTAAAAGCAGACACAGGAGGACAGACTGATAACCGAACACGGAGTCTGTTTACCAAATGAGGAATCAAATATAACAGGGAGGTCTGGGGTCTGAGCAAGTGGACGGACGGTGGTGCCATCCTGAGCTGGGAAGACTGGGCGTTAGCCAATCTACAGCAGCAGAAGGGAGTTCGGTACCGGCCACGGTGAGTTCGAGATGCCTGTGAGACACCAAGGGAAGATGCAGAGCAGCGATGAATGTGGAGTCTGAGTCTTAGTCAGAGATAGAAATTTGGAAGTCATCAGAGTGTGAATGCAATTTATTTTTTATTTATTTTTTAAAAGATTTTATTTATTTATCTGAAAGAAAGAGATTACAAGTAGGCAGAGAGGCAGGCAAAGAGAGAGAGGGGGAAGCAGGTTCCCTGCTGAGCAGAGAGCCCAATACGGGGCTCGATCCCAGGACCCTCGGATCATGACCCGAGCCGAAGGCAGAGGCTTTAACCCACTGAGCCACCCAGGCGCCCTGTGAATGCAATTTAAAGCCACAAGACCTGATCTGAACATGTAGGATGTTTATCTAGGGGTGTCAAGATCATAATGGGATTTATGGTTTTACCATTTTAGCATTTTAGCCTCTGGTGCATTTTAAAAGCCTTCTTCCAAATTAAACTTCTCCAGCTCATGGAACTGTCCTTCAGACGACCTGCTGCTCAGGTCTGGCACCTCGACCACCTTTTGGACAAAACACAGTTTGGGGGCGCCTGGGTGGCTCAGTGGGTTAAGCCTCTGCCTTCGGCTCAGGTCATGATCTCAGGATCTTGGGATCGAGCCCTACCTCGGGCTCTCTGCTCAGCAGGGAGCCTGCTTCCCCCTCTCTCTCTGCCTTCCTCTCTGCTACTTGTGATCTCTGTCTGTCAAATAAATAAAGTGTTTAAAAAAAAAAAACACAGTTTGGCATTGTTTCTTCTAAAATGTTGAATCCAGGATGTAAGGAAATACAGATATTCCCCAATTAATGAATGGATTGCATCTCCAAAGTCCATAGTTGAAGCGGTATAAAACTCAGCAGGATTTTTCTTATAGAATAAGTCCAAAAGGTTCCAACCCATTAAAAAAAAGAAAAAAAAAACCCTCCATAAGTAGCCCATAATTTGCATAAATTACAATACTAACATTATTATTTTGCTCATCAGATTTGCAGTATAACACAGTGGTTAAAGGTTCTAGGTCTTCAGTCAAACTGCCTGGGTTTGAATCCTGTGTTTTCTCTTGCTCTCCATTGGGCTCTACAAACATTCCATGATTTGGGGAAAGTTATTTAACATGTCCCCATCTCAAGTTCCTCAGTTACAACACAGAGCTTCCAAAGGTACCTTTCAGACAGGTTTACTATAAGGATGAAATGTGATGATCCAGGAATATAATTTGCCCCACTGTCTGGCATTCTGCAGGAATCCAAACAAGAGTGTCACCTCCTGAAGTCAGTATCAACATGTAGTCACGGCTACAAGTGTTTCTCTATCCACACGGGGAAAGGGAGACCTCTTGCAGGACGGAAAGGGGGAAAAGATGATCCTACGTGAGATCACCTCGCTGACTATATCCATCCGTCCCTACAGGTAAGAGGGGCTCTCTTCTCCTTCACCAGAGCTGGTACACCCTGCGGTGTATACACGCGGTGGTGGGCTTCCACGCCCTCCTTTGTCAACGCTCACTGAGAAACCACAGTACGAGGATGGCATAATTTTTCTAAAAACCAATTCTGTCATCCACATCATGAGCCACTGTCGTCACGAAGCTTTGGGTCTTCCACAAATGTGAAGTGCTTTCCTCCATCCTGGCCCGAGATCTCACCTCCCAACCTGCCAGCCGCTCTCTCTGCCCCACGCTTGCCCTCTAACAATCTGTTTCAGAGCAGCCAAAGCGGCCCTTGGCCATCCTCCATCAGACCACACTACTCCCCTGCTGACATCTTTCCGGTGGACATCCATCACTCCTAGAACAGAATTCAGGTCCTTACCTTTGCACTGCCAGACTCCACACCACCTAGCTCCGGGGCCCGTCCCTCTCCTCCATTCCTCTAGCACAAGCCCTCTTCCTCCCCCTGGTCCGGCTGTGCCAGCCTCCTTGTTGACTATCAGACGTATGGAGCATGTTCCCAACTCTAGGATCTGAAGTGCTTCTACCTAAAAGATGCCCCCTCACTTTTTCCAACTGCTGTTCCCGGCCATCTTCTTTGAGGGGTCTGTCTTATCTAACGACTCCATCTGAATCAGGGACTCTAGTCCTGCCCCTCCCCGTTCTTGATCCTCAGACCTGGCCTCACTTTTCCACTTTGCACATACTATGGGTCAGCGTGCGCGCGCACACACATACATACATGTTGCTGGGGTTGGTTTACGGTCTGTTCTTCCACAATAATCACAAGCTCTATAAGGACAGGTGCCTCACCTGTTTTGTTCACTGTTAGAGCCCCACTGCCTTCAACAGCACCTGGCAACAGAACAGGTTGAGTCTACGATGTAAATGAGGAAGGAAAGAGAGAAAGAAAAAGGGAACAAGTCATCCACAGGAGGACAACACACTAGGATGAACATGACTACACCTTAGGCCAACTCAGCAGTCTTATGGCAAAAAAAGTAAGATGGGTTATTTTTGTTAGGAAGAACAATCAGTAAGTTAGACATGACAGAGTCAGACTGTGCAGAATAAGATGGTTTCTTACAGAAAATTGGTTGTAGATGGTCAAAAGCATACTGTTCATGAGGATCTGAAAGCGATGAAAATAGTTTTGAAATAGAGCTCTTTTATTATAAGAAACTGGTAGCCTTTTTTTTCTAGTTTGTATTTCTAGTTTGTATTTTACTTAATACATTAATATATAATACATTAATAATGACTACCATTTGTAGAAGCTACACGATATGGCAGCTAGAACAATCCGGAGTCAGACATACCTGACATCCAGACCTGCCACTTGCAGGGAAGTGGGAGGGAAAGCAAATATTCACGTGCTAGCTGTGTTTCCTTATAGATGTTGCTTATCCACTTCAAGCCTTAATCTCCTCATCTGTAATATAAAGAAGATAATACCTACTGCTTGGGGCTGGTGATGGAGTAAATAAATAAGATAAAACATATAAAGCACTTAGCACCCAGCCTGGCATATGGTTGGTACCCCATACATTCCAGTATCTTCCTGAATATCATTGGGTTTCTTACAAATCTAAATGGAATTTGAGCCTATTAATTGCCTTTGTTTCTCTAACACACCATGAAGTACCATGATGCACTAGGCTTCTTTCTTTCTTTCTCTTTTTTAAGATTTTATTTATTTATTTGACAGACAGAGATCACAGGTAGGCAGAAAGGCAGGCAGAGAGGGGGAAGCAGGCTCCCTCCTGAGCAGAGAACCTGATGCGGGGCTCGATTCCAGGACCCTGAGATCATAACCTGAGCCGAAGGCAGAGGCTTTAACCCGCCGAGCCACCCAGGCACCCTTAGGCTTATTTCTTAAAAACATATTCTTAAAAAAAAAAAATTTGCATGATTCAAAAGATCAAAAACTTTAAAGCATTCTATATATATATGGAGAGAGAGAATTTTTTAACCAAAAAAGGTGTAAAGAGTAAGCTCGAGCGGTTGAGAATTACTGGTCTCATTAAGATGAGTGGGGTTCCATATTTTTATAGGCACCAAGAAGATGAGATTCTCCTAAGTTCTCTCAATACTGAATATATTTATTAGACCTCAGAAAGGGAAGGCTGCTTGGCCACAGGCAGTCTGCAATATGCGTGCCAGCTTCAAAGCTCTGCCGCTTGGCACTGAAATATGGGTGGAGAGGAGGTGGAGATGGATGAAATCTATGGCCATGAAAGGGTGCAGACCATTTTGTCAACTCTACAACTGAAGATCCTAAAAAGACACCCTGTTGTTCCTGTTGAGGGCAAAGAGGCTTCTGTTCTACTGACAGGTGTTAGAGAGGATCTGTCCATATTTTTGAAATGCCCTCCTACAAGAAGCAAGCAAGCTCTTAAAGATTTTAGAACTCTCAGCCTTCTTTCCAAGCTCAGAATTTCAGTTCTTCTTAAGAAAAAATATATTTATCAAGTGTTTTATTGTCCCAATATAAGCTTGGTTTAAAACTGTCACACTTGGGGTGCCTGGGTGGCTCAGTCAGTTACGCGTTTGCCATCAGCTCAAGTCATGATCCCAAGGTCCTGGGACATCCCTGTGTCAGGCTCCTTGTTCAGTGGGGAGCCTGCTTCCCCCTCTCCCTGACCCTATTTGTGCTCTCTTTCTCTCTCTCTCTGAAATAAATAAAGCTGTTGGGTGCCTGGGTGGCTGAGTGGGTTAAAGCCTCTGCCTTTGGCTCAGGTCATGATCCCAGAGTCCTGGGATCGAGCCTGCATCGGGCTCTCTGCTCAGAAGGGAGCCTGCTCCCCCCCCCCGCACCCCACCCCTCTCTCTCTGCCTGCTTCTCTGCCTACTTGTTATCTCTGTCAAATAAATAAATTAAATCTTTAAAAAAAAATAAAGCTGTCACACTGTAAAGACAATGATGATGGTGGTCTTCTTTATCCACGTATTTATTGAGGACTTAGTGTGTGCTAAGCCCTGTTCAAGGTGTCTGAAGTCTATAAGTGAAGTAAAGTGACAAAGAGCTCTGCCCTCAAGAAACATTCATTCCAGCAGGGGAGATGGATAACAAAAGATACAAAACAACAGATACTGTGTGTTTTAGAAAGTGATTATCTGGTGTGGGGAGGGTGGCGACAGAGCCAGGAAAAAGCACTGGGAATGCTGCATGTAAGTTGCAATGCTGGAGGGCCTGGGTGGCTCAGTTGGTTAAAGCCTCTGCCTTTGGCTCAGGTCATGATCCCAGGACCCTGAGATCTTAGCCTAGCCTGCATAGGGCTCTCTGCTCAGCAGGGAGCGTGCTCCCCCTCCCCCCGCCCTATCTGCCTCTCTGCCTACTTGTGATCTCTGTCAAATAAATAAATACAATCTTTTTTTTTTTTTTTAAGTTGCAATGTTAAATAAAATGGTCAGACTTGGCATCACTGAGAAGATGGAAATCCAGACATTGAAGTTGTATCAAAGCACTTAACTCAGTAGTATCTTTTATTTCTTGTTTATCTTTTTTTTTTTAATTTCTTGTTTATCTTAAATTTAAGTTAACCCACTTTTTAAAATGTACTGGCACACTAATGTTTACAAACTAAGTCTATCTCATGAAAAATGTATAGCTAAATTTCTGTATTTAACCAATCGCCATCTTTTCTAAATCTATAGAACATACACACACCAGTGCCAAAGACACTCCAGGAGAAGTCTGGAGTCTAACGAGCCTGGGCCTCTGCATGTATCATCATGGACATTCTTCATGAAGAATCAGCTTTTCTAAGCCCATACTTAAGGAGCTGCTGAAGAGGAGGGGGTGGGGGAAGGCCATTCCAAGAGCTTCTCCTATTGATTTCATTTACCCGTAACAAAGAGATTCTTCTAGTTACAGGATATATCATAATCACTTAATTTGTTGAGTCCTTTAAAGATGGAACAGTGGGGCACTTGGGTGGCTCAGTCCTTAAGCCTCTGCCTTCAGCTCAGGCCATGATCCCAGGGTCCTGGGATCAAGCTCCGCATGGAGCTCCCTGATCGGTGGGAAGCCGCTTCTCCCTCTCCCCCTCCCCCTGCTTGTGTTCCCTCTCTCGCTGTCTCTCTCTGTGTCAAATAAATAAACAGCATCTTTAAAAGAAAGAAGAAAGAAAGGGAAAGAAAGAAAAATGAATTGAAGAAAAAGTGTTGACTTGCCAAAAATACAATCATTTTGTAGGTTTTCTGTGGCCGGTATGGGCCATTTTCCCTATGTGGTGTCTGTAGAGAATGAAAAAGGTTAACTCTTAATTCTCGCTGATCCCGAAAGCCTGTGCTAAATCTACACCTTAAGACTTGTAACACTCCTCCAAAGAGTAGCAAGGATAATGCTTTTCTGCACACTTTACCTCTCCAAGGTTTAGTGCATTAGACATGCACTATGAAATCACCCACATCACCTATACATGAGCAATTTTTCTCTCTCCACAGTCCTAGTTTGCATGCACAAAGCGCCAGTGCAACCCCAAACTTTCTGCCAGGTATTTCCTACACGGCACAACACACAGATTTAAAGACAACTTCCGGATGTTGGACAGAAAAAAAAAAGTGCACAAGATAGGGAACTAATACCTCCAAACATGATTAGTTCATTAGCTTCATTTCGGAAAGCAAATATTCACTTGCTACAAACCAAATATTCACAAAGTCTCCATTATTCCTTGCCATGGCTCTTGCCAAGGTTACTCCTTTACAGACTAAAATTTATAAAAGCAATGAAATCTGAGCACGTGAAAACATTTCCAGACAGGTGAGCTGGTTGGCCATCAGAGATAAATAGTACACCCAACTTAAATATCCTGGGCAGAAGGAAAGAAGAGTTATTTTAGTTCCATTAAATAACTTTTCATGAGCTCTACTGCAAAAGTAAACTGATCTGAAAAGATACACACGGAGAGTGGAAAGAGAATAAAAAAATGCACAAGGAAGATTATTTCTCAACAAATATATGAACACATACTGATATGAATTATTTGCTCAACATACCAGCACCAAACTGAAATTGGAATATGACTTTTATTTATTTTTTATTTTTTAAAAGATTTTATTTGTCAGAGAGAAAGAGAGAGAGGGCACAAGTAGGGGGAGAGGCAGGCAGAGGGAGAAGTAAGCTCCCCAGTGACCAAGGAGCCTGATGCAGCACTTGATCCCAGAACCCTGGGATTATAACCTGAGCCGAAAGCAGATACTTAATGACTGAGCCACCCAGGTGCCCCCAAAATATGACTTTTAAAAGTGAAAAAGTAAGGGACACCTGGCTGGCTCAGTGGGTAGAGCATGTGACTCTCAATCTCAGGGTGGTGAGTTTGAACCCCACATTGGGTACAGAGATTACTTTTTTTAAAAAAGTGAAAAACACATATTTGTAATTAGAAACAACTATAACGACCCAGTATTTAAAGGGATGATACATGACAGCACATTCATATCATGTCTCAGATTTATTAACACAACATGGTATTGTTAACCTTGTTAAAATTTTTAAACAAGCATAGGCTACAAAGAGTACACTTTTTAAAAATTTTTATTTTATTTAAATTCAATTAATTAATATAGCATGTATTGTCAGTTTCAGAGGTAGAGTTCAGTGATTCATGAGTTGCCTATAAAAGAGTACAGTGTTTTGCGTTTTGAAAGACTCACCTAGCTGGCCCAGTCAGAGGAGCATATGACTTGAAGGGTTCTGACTTCAAGCCCCACACTGGGTGGAGGGATTACTTAAATAAAAACAATACAAAACAAAACAAAAAAAGTAAATACATGATCATAACAATGTATGTACATATGTACCAAAAAAAGATGGGGAAAAAAAATACCCAGATGTCTTCAAGGAACAGATAAAGTTTTTTTGTTCACTTTTCAGGGTTTTTTCCCCTAGCAATTTTTCCTCACTGAAGATGGGTATTTCACAGCCTTCTCTAAAATTCTGAGTGAAAATGTCTTTTTTTTTTTTTTTTTTTTTTAAAGATTTTATTTATTTATTTGACAGAGAGAGAAATTACAAGCACACTGAGAGGCAGGCAGAGAGAGAGAGAGAAGGAAGCAGGCTCCCTGCCGAGCAGAGAGCCCGATGCGGGACTCGATCCCAGGACCCTGAGATCATGACCTGAGCCGAAGGCAGCGGCTTAACCCACTGAGCCACCCAGGCGCCCTCTGAGTGAAAATGTCTTAAACGAGAAACAAAAAATTGTAAAACAAATGTCTTGGGTTCCAAGTCCTTCTCTGGCATTGATCAGCCAAAGAGACAGGAAAGTCGTTTCTCAGCTCAATCCCATGCATACTATTTTTCTTATGTATGGCCCCTGCGTATTGCTTGCAGAGGTGTTTTTCTCCAAATGTGCTCTGAGGCAAAGCCTGTACAATGTGCACATTTCCATGCCATGCTTTACACGCTGATGAGGGCCCACAAATGGTAACTTATCTGCAACTAACCGGGCATGCTCACCTCACTGTTCAAAACCACTATCTTCAGGATCAGATTCTGTTCAGTGAATTGCCTTCCATGACCTCTCCCTTAACCAAACAGCAAATCAGTTCTCAAAGCAGACAACCTTGCTCCTCCCCTACTCCTCCTCCACCTTGTGCACAGCTTCTGGCTCTGAAATCAGGGGACCATGAAATGGAAGCTCCGGGTTGATCTGGACCAGATTGTGGTTTTCAAAGAGACTAGAACACACGCCTTCTAGCCAGTTTCAGGTTCCACCGGCTACCTTTCCTTCTACAAAATGCTCACCCGTCTTTCTTCCTTGGTCTGAAAGCAAATGCTATCATCTGTATATGACTATTTGCCCGAATTCCCTAGTTTCTAGAGGTTTCTTCTTATGGTAATGAGACACAACCCACTGCCACAGGTTGTGAGCAAACAAACACATGCATTCATTCTCAGGACGGGATGGACGTGACCATCAGTTCCTTATCAGAGGGACTCACCTAGTGATAGAGATAGTGTGGCATGTAGCATCAAGCAAGCCCTTTAGCCCTTCTAAGGCTCTCATAACTTTGTACCTCCACAGTACAGGGGCTCAATGACCTGCTGCCCGTGGCCGTTCTGGTGCCAGGTGGGGAGGTGAAGCATCCGAGGCCACTGGGACCCTGTCTTGGCTACTGTGCAAATACGTTCTGTCCACCTCACAGTTGAAAAAGAGTTATCAATTTTGTTTTGCTTTTTTTAGTTAACATATTGTATCTCAGCTGTAATTTTTTCCCTGATATCTAAACCATTCTGAGTTGATATCCTGTTGGGATCTCTTTAATATTGTTTCTCAGGGGCACCTGGGCGGCTCAGTGGGTTAAAGCCTCTGCCTTCAGCTCAGGTCATGATCTCACGGTCCTGGGATTGAGCCCCACATCGGGCTCTCTGCTCCTCGGGGAGCCTGCTTCCTCCTCTCTGCCTGCCTCTCTGCCTACTTGTGATCTCTGCCTGTCAAATAAATAAATAAAATCTTTAATATGGTTTCTCAAATGCAGTGAAACTAAAATGACTAGTTTTTCTGGCCACTAAGTCAAAACACAACACCAACCACCACAGAAGCAAGCCATGGGAAGCCCGTCCGCCATTTTCCTGTCCAGGTAATCTTCCTGATTGCAAGATAGGACCCCCAAGTGAGTTTTGTTTTTAATTTGAAGGTATTCTTACTTCATTAACACAATTCTTCATTTTTTACTTCTTGGTTAGTACCAAGGGGGAAATTCCAGGCTTTAAAGGATTCAAAAGACTTGTATCTAAATCAGACCTGGACTCTCTCCTTGCAACATGCTGATTTACATGAGATCTCTTGGAGTTTCTCTGCTTCCATAAAATGCAGATGCCACTGCCCATCAGGCCTGGGTTTGCCGCTTTGCACAAACAGTCCAAAACAGTTTTCCTGATCTGTTTCAACTTGAAGTGTTGTCAATATATGGATTGTCTTGCTTTCTAATTCAGTGAAAAATCTAGTTTTCCATTAGTCTCTGCCTTTCTAATTTTCGATACAGCTTTACTAAATGTAATTATTACAGGCAGATTCAAGAAAGCAATTACTGAGCTACTGGTTTGTATCTCTGAAGTCTTAATAAGTGGCAAAAAGTTGTAACTGCACCTAGAGCATAAAATAAATTTTTCTACAGATTAGACATAGGGACCCTTGGATTTCTACGTGGAGAGACCTATTTAAAATAGCATATAAAGTGTGCTCTCTTAAAATGCACGTCTTCATCCTTGTTTAAACTTTATTCAAAGGCAGTGCTAAAGAGGAAGTTCTAAAGAGGAAGAAATGACATTTCCGAAATGTCCCTCTGCTCTTTCTTCAGGACTCTGTGACTTTGGTAAACCACTTCATTTCCTGGATTTCCTTTTTCCCTCCATCTGTAAATATGTGAGAATGTTAAACTAGACGGCCAACAAGTATTCTTCCAGCTCTATGAAATATTTATTACGAAATATTTATTAAATTTATTAATTTAATTATTATAATTATTAAATTTATTAAATTCCTAATTCCTACTAAGTTCAGTAACACACACAGGACAGGACTTCTAAGGCTTAAAATTGATACAAGAAGAAAGATATAATTAATATAAACCAATATATGGAACTGTTAACCCAATGATATAAACCAAATTTTCCAAAATGCCTATTAAGCAATAGCTGTAGATATAAAATGGGGGATACAACTTCTTTGGGAGTCATCCAAATTACAGACTTTGGCTTTCCATTTATCGGCAAATAGTGGAGCTTTCACTATGGGTCAGTTAACACTGGTCTTGGGCAAACAACAAATTCTGTGAATGGTACCACCATCCCCAAGCTAAAATGCCTCTGAGACATTGAACAGTCACATACCAATCAGTTAATTGTCCTTATCTCACTATGGTGATATTATTTAATAATTCACGAGTGGCACAAGGAGCAGGTGAATGTCATCATTTTGCAGAAAAGAAGACTAAGGATCAGAAAAATAAATGACTTTTCAAAAGCCTCATAACCATGCAGCAGTCTGCTCTCCACAATACCATCATGGGTAGCCTTTTTGCAAAATTAATTATTGAATAAAGCCATAGGAGTCCTTGTCCCTGCGACTTTTTCCACTTTCTGGAAAAATCTTCATTGTTCTTAACATTTTGGTTTGTCGGCATCATTCAAAATAGTGCTGATTATTTACCTTGAACACCATACAGTGGCAGCAACCATTCTAAATTTTAGATCAATTTCAATGATACGTAAAGAACTTCACTTCATGATTTCTAGAATGTAGGCTGATGGATTTTGGACAGAATCCAACATCAAGGACTGGAAAGTGATGATGAGTGTTCTCACTACCACCATTATCTGCAAACTGAAAGCCAGCCTGCAGTGGTTTCTTCAAATCCTTCTCCATTAAGGTGGGACAAGAAAGTGCAGAGCTGGGCATCTAGGTAGCTCAGTGGATAAAGCCTCTGCCTTGGGCTCAGGTCGTGATCTCAGGGTCCTGGGATCGAGCCCCACATTGGGCTCTCTGCTCAGCATGGAGCCTGCTTCCCCCTCTCTCTCTGCTTGCCTCTCTGCCTACTTGTGATCTCTCTGTCAAATAAATAAATAAAATCTTAAAAAAAAAAAAAGAAAGAAAGTGTGGAACCACTGGAAAAAAAAACTAAAAACAGAAGCAAGCAAGCCAACAATATGTTTCTTCCTTAATTCTATAATGAAATTGAAAACCTGTATACCAGGTCCGTACTGAGTCACCCATCTAAAGGTGTACTGTGCTGGGTCTGGATGCCACAGTTTCAGAATGTCATTGTCACATGAGACAGTCTTTTCTGTGGAGAAGCCACCACAAGGCCTGAGGTTTATCCCTATGGCACCTGAGGAGCAAGGAGGTATGTTTAGCCCAGGGGGAGTGGACTGTAAGTATTTGTAGAGCAAATGAGAAGGGATTGCTGTGAAGTTTTGTCGATCCCAATAACAAAATTAAGACCAGCCAGTAAATTTTCTGTACAGTCTAGGACCAAGAAAAAGAATCATGACTTGGAGTTTGCCATGCAAGCATAATGACCCAGCATCCCAAATCACCCACCAGATAAGGCTGAACTGACAGTTTCTAGGCAGCTTATGTAAGGAGGGATTACAATTCAACCCAGTTTCTGGCCAGAGATTGTATTTTGGGAAAACAGACGACATGCCACTGTTAAGTAAACAGCCTCTTCCTTTAAAGTGAGTCAACCAGGGCAGGCGTGTCATTAAGCCATAGGAACACCCAACGTAGAAACTGAGATGGATAGAGTCAAGGCCCCACATCTATTATTCAAAACAAAAGCATTTTACAAGGAAGCACCGAGATTGGGACTCAGCGTAAAAGCTCCTAAGATACAAAAGCACTAGCAATTATAAACACGGAACCTGAAAGAGTCGCTTGAGAGAATTAAGACAAATGGGTCAACATTAACTTCTAGCCTTAAACACCAAGACAGCAGAGAAGGGCTTTGGATGATCCCTAAAAAAGGGCACGAGGAATGTGCCAGAAGGAACCAATCCCACAGAGGAGCAGGAGACAGAACACAGAGATCCAGGTCTCCCTGGAAGGAATGTCGGGAGCACATTTTCCTCAGGCAATCAGAATGAGCAAGTCACATGCGTGGACACAGACTACTAATAAAGAAACAAAACCCAGACAGTGGAAAGTTCTGTGAGTTTTGTCTTAATTCCAATATTAAGTAGCCATAGATAAGAGACACATCACTTGCCTTCACTTCTGGCTACAGTTTACTTACTCAGTAAGAACGTATGGATCACTTCTGCGTGTCACCATGGGCTAGATGCTGGGGACACAGAACTAACAGCACGACACGCAGTCTTACAAAAGCTCCTAAGGCAAGGGCAGATGGCCAAGAGAGCATCTAACACCACAGCCAGATAGGCCTCAGTTTCTGAGAAAGCCAAAAAGACCAGAGACCTAAGGGGGAGCTGAGTCTGAGGGGAAGGTTCATTTAACAAAAGTAGCAGATGCACTTGAGCAACTGGGACCCGGGGTGGAAGGACCGAGAGCAGCCCGTAGGGAGGCAGGGGCCAGATCATGCTGGGCCTCTTGGGCCACATTAATGACCCCCTGACCTTTACCAAATGAGCAGGAGCTGCCTGGCTGAGATGACCCACAAGAATCCCTCTGACTGCAAAATAATGGATTCTAAGAAGTTCGGAGAGATGGAGGAGATGGAGTATGAAGGTGTTGATGTCTTTTCCAAAGGTCCACATCAAAAAGTTAATATTTCTTAACTTGTTCATGTAAGCACTTAGTAATTACACCATGGTGAATTAAAAATGGACTCAGTCATACAACAAGTTTAAAACTGGGCCCTTAGGGCATCTGGGTGGCTCAGTCGATTAATCATATGCCTTTGGCTCAGGTCATGATCCAGGGTCCCTGGATCAAGCCCCACATCAGGTTCCCTACGTAGTGGGGAACCTGCCTCTCCCACTGCCTGCAGCTCCCCCTGCTTGTGCTCGCTCTCTCAAATAAATAAATAAATCTTAAAAAAAAAAAAACCCTGGGCTTTTAAAAGTTTGAAAAACAAAACAAACCAACTAGATAACTAGATATTTTTAAAATGACGTCTGGAGGACGTTTTAAGAGCCTTCTCGTCAAAGCCTTCTCTCCCTTCCTCATCCATGAAAGACGGAGAGAAGGCTGCTCTGCAGTTACGAGGAAAGGACAGAGCAAACCACTCTAGGTCTGTGGGCTCCAGTCTGAGGAGGGGAGGCGAGGGAGCTAGGGGTCCTCCAGCTCACCCGCTAGGTGTGGAGCCCCCTCCTGGGCAACAGAAGCAATGCAACTCAGCTGCCTGCAGGTGTTCACAGAGGAAACATCAAGAAAACCTAGGAGCGCGAGAGCGGGAACAAGGAAGAGGAAAGGCAGAGGGACAATCACCATTTGCCTCATCAAAGCAAATGGACACAGCAATGCCAGAATCACCAGCGAGGTTAACCCACTGAGGGAGCAGAATTGTGAATGAGGGGAACTATCTGAGTTGTCCCATGAAAGATACTGTGCGGGAGAACAGTGATGTCCCCAGATTAACTCCACAGGCTAATCTAACAATAGGGCTCTATATAGAGATGGGCCATAATCTATAATCTCCAAGTTAGGGTTCATCAGGCTAAAGCAATGTCATCTATTAGTGACAGGGATTACATGTTACAATGTTCAACTTTGGATTCCAGTCAAAACTTTGCAATGACGAGGCTGGTGACAGGCCTCCAGTGCCTAAGAGGGGAGTTCCAACCAAGATCCCGGTTCCAAGCTGGGAGAAGGTGACGTGGTTGTGGAGATTCAGCAAACGTATCTGCAGCCTATTCATGCATTGTAGAAACTGCCTCAAAGCACGGAGAAGGTTCGGAGGCCAGTCGTAGGAAAGGGGACCGGCAGGGAGCAGACTGAATATAATAACCAAAGCGGTTTCCCATGTGTGTGTTAGCGGCTTCCCCCCCAACCCCACTTCCACTGAAATCTGATTGAAGGGGAACATGGTCAGGATTGCCCACCCTGTCTCTATCCTCACTAGAGCTGCCCCTACCTAAACCCCTTACCCCCATCCTCTTGCTCATCAAAGCCTGTCAGATTCCAGGATGGAGAAGTAGTGGGGATGGCCCTAATTTGGAATCTCTTCCCATATTCTTACAACCTTGGTCTTGAAATTAAGAGGAAAAGAATCTCAAAAGTAAAAACGAAAATACACAAGAGGAGAAATGGAGTGGACACGAACAGAACAGCCTGGCCTGTAGCCCAGAAGGGGAAGGTCTCAAGGCACTCAGACACTAGGCAGAGTATCTCAAATCCTGAACGTCACAATGGCAGGATTAATGTCTTAAAGCAACTTTGTTCTGCTGGATTTTTTCAATTAAGTTTCCCATCGTCAAAGTAAACCTTATCTCTGGTGATTTTCTTAACTTCCTAATCTTCTGCCTTTACAGCTGTTATTCCTAAGAGTGAAGTGATGGTCGACTATTTATAGGATAAACTGATATCTTTTAGCCTTGAACCTACAAGCTCTCAGTCCATTCTGGCCTCAATGCTGCATTCCTCATTAGGGAAAAAGGCATGCCCTAGAAAGAATTATTCCATTAGGTAGTTTGCACAAGATAACCACCCCAGTGTAATCTCGTGACTACTATAGGGTCTGCCTCTGAATATAAGTCATTCCCCACCCCCCACCCCGCAAGTACAGTTGACCTTGGAACAACACGGGTTTGGTCTGCACATGTCCACCTACCTGTGGATTTTTTTCAAATACAGCACAATAAATTTATTTGCTCTTCCTTATGATTTTCTTTAAAGTCTTCTCTAGCTTCCTTTATTGTAATAATATACTATGTCATACATAGAGCAGACAAAATATGTTAGTTGACTGTTACCGGTAAGACTTTGGGTCTTCAACAGGCAAGTTGGGAGTTCAGTTCTGGGGAGTTGAAAGATATAGGTGGCTTTTCAACTGTGTGGGAGAAGCCGGCATCCTGAACCCCTGTGGTGTTCAAGACTCAGCTATATTTATTAAATATTTTTATGAGCCAGACTCTGAGCTGAACACAGGGGGCAGCGAAAGAGGCCTGGTCTTTCCACCACGGAATTCAGAGCAAACAAAGAGATTAACCCATGGTAAGTACAAGACTAAGGTGGGAGTGGGAGCTGGAAGGAGTGTGCTCCATGTCAATGTCATCTTACAAAGGAAACCAGCCTGTTGGGGACAGTGAAGGACACCCAGAGATTTCACACTGCACTTTACTGATGCAGGCAGGCACCAGCTTAAGGCAACCATCCCCATAGGATACACACAGCCCTGTGGTTTATAGCTCTCTCCACTCTGATACTCATGCCACACTTCTCTCAGGAGACCAAAGACGTGGGTTCAAATCCCACCTTTCCCATTTACTGGCCATGTGTCCACTGTAAATTATTTAAGCTCACCGTACATCAGTTTTTCCACCTGTTAAATAGAGATAGCATTTTCCTTGTGAGGATTTGAATAAGATAATGTTTATAAAGTACTCAGTACTGTGTCTAGCACATGGTAAGCGCTCAGCAAATAATAGGTCATGACTTTATCACCTGAGTGTCCCTGAGTTTTAGTCAATGATATTAAAATGATATAAGCTAGTATTTAACAACCTCTCATTCTAATATACCCGAATGCCCTTCTTTAGCTTTGTTAATGAAGAACGTACCCAGGGTGCTCTTTGAATGTGCTTGGTTCATAGGGTAATGACTGCCTTTCTTTTGGAGCATTGAAGACAATTTTCAACGTGAAATAAATAAATGTCTTAGTAATTCAGTATCTCACACAGGTAATACATTCTTTTGATTTTAAAAGCTTAAAAAAAAAAAAAGATATGAAATGCTAAACAGTGACATCTCCCTTGAAACCCGGATCACGCTTCGACCAAATCACACGTGTCACTCTGTCTCTGGGTACTGACCACGAACAGTCCTTCCAGCCCAGCTACGTGCATTTGTGAACCGAGTCAGTCTTACGTGCTTCCCTTCTACACAAAAGGCCCACATTCCACATTCATCTCTCTCTTGCTTTTTAACTTAGCAGTGGTCCTCGGCAGTCTCTCCGTGTGAGGACATATACTTTCCCTCCTTCTCCTGCTCCCTAATAGCCCATTGCGTGGGTACTGTTACAATAAATGTCTTTTTGGCTACATCTCTTTCTGGACCGACACAAAGTTTCCTAATTATAGTTTTGGCAGTAGGTGATGGAGAACATGGACAGAAATACCCTATTTTCACTTGACTTCATTGTTCTTAGTCAAAAACTAACAGCAACCAATTATTCTTGGTAGAACTCATATAAACAATCTACACAAGCACTATGCTATCGTTTACAATAATAATTTCTCCCTTCAATTATTTTAAAACATCTGTTCTGCATTTTACATGTCCCAGGATCATTTTCCTTCGTGTGTATACGGGAAAAGGGCCGGCTGCTGGCATCCAATCAGTTACCCCGAGATGTCAGCTGTCAACCACGTCTCGCGCAGCAATTTCCCTCTTCTCTCTCCCTTCCCACTCCGGGTGAGCTGTCAAGTTTCTAGTTTCTGACGTGCATTTACATCACTCAATGACATCTGACAGCAGTGAAAGGCCACAGAAAACTGCTTATTGATCAGAGCAAAACTAGTTGACGGAACAGATGAGGTTGTATCACAGAAATGCAGCCACATTCAGGTGATGACATTTTGCCCCCCGTACACAAGAGCTTAATGGAATACAACTTCATTATATCCTGCCACTAGTACTTACCGCCCCAACCCCATCTCCTGACTGTTTTGTCTACGTGGTGATGAGGACAATCTATTTGTGCTGGTATCAATGGATTCCTAAGCTGATTTGTCCATGAACACTTGCAAACTACTTGTGAATCTGTCCTGATAAATGCACCAAGAGACACTGAAATCTCAATCTTACTAAAATCTAATTGTGCTGTCCTTTCCAAAAGAAAAATGGAATTACCACTTAGTGAGCTGTAACTGCTCAGTGGAAAACTTTTATGCCACCGGGTAAAGAAGTTTAAATGGGTGTTTCTTTGATGCTTGTTACACTGTCAGGGGGAAAAAATGGGTACCTTGAAAAACACTTAAAACTTATAAACCAGAGAATATAGGAATTTCTAAGAACTAAAATACCAGATTAAGGCCCTCTGCATACAAATTGTTCCTTTCAGTTCTGAAGAGAACGGTTGTAACTACCTGCTATTTCCACGGCATTGAAGACAGATGAGTGTGAAATTTAAATCAGTACATGTCTGGGATAGGGGTCATTAAGCCAAACTCCCAATATTTTGTCATACACACAGGAAAAGGAAAACACCACAAGGGACAAAATTACCAGTCCTCCCGGACTTCTAGGGGGAAAAAAAAAAGAAAATTTCACCCTGAGAGTTGTCTGGCCCTTATCATTCCTTTTTAATTCCTCCTTTGAGTTGGGAGTGGTCTCCCGATATACGAATTCCCAGACACCGCGCGCCTCCCAACCAGGACACATCTGCATCCTCTTTGGACTTATTTTTCCATAAGTCGCTTTTCTAGTTCAATAAAATGTAAAAATAACTTTAAGATGAGTATGAAAAGAAATATATATTTTTTAAAGATTTTATTTATTTATTTGACAGGCAGAGATCACAAGTAGGCAGAGAGGCAGGCGGAGGGGGGTGGGGAGCAGGCTCCCTGCTGAGCAGAGAGCCGGATGTGGGACTCGAGCCCAGGACCCTGGGATCATCACCGGAGCCAAAGGCAGAGGCTGTAACCCACTGAACCACCCAGGCGCCCCAAGAAATATTCATTTTTAAGGTGTGTTTCTTGCTGAACGTTCTGAGGCTGAAGCCAGCTCTTTTCCTTATAGAGAGACTGGCTGAAAGTGAAGCCAAGTTAAAGCTTCTGGAGAATTTTCTAGGGGACTAGAGGACACAGTATAGGATGAAAAGTTACATGAGAAAGAGTAACTTTCTTGCTTACAAATCAGTATGATTTAAAACACAGACCCCACCGATCTCTGCCTGTAGCACCAGCGGCCTGTATCCAAGTGCTGGGAAGGCAGCTGTAGGACAAAGAATGGGCAGGTGCCCACGGCTGGCCGTAGGTTCGAATCCTGTCCGTCCCACTTACTGTGTGACCCTAGCCAAGTTGTTTAGCCTCCACGGACTGCCCTACTCGCCTCTCATCTATAAAAGGAGATGCTGAGAGCAGATGAACCTTAAAGAATGGCTTTTGGAAATAAATGAGATCATGCATATAAAGTACCTCCCATCTTTTCCGACCCTAAGAAAGTGGTTAATAAATGTTAAATCACTATGGTCTATTCCTTCCTATCTCCTTACAGAGACTTTCAGTTAAAAGCATTTTCTTAGGGATGCCTGGGTGGCTCAATCTGTTAAGCCTCTGCCTTTGGCTCAGGTCATGATCTCGGGGTCCTGGGATGGAGTCCCACCATTGGGCTCCTTGCTCAGCGGGAAGCCTGCTTGTCACTTTCCCGGCTTGTGCTCTCTCCTTCTCCCTCTCTGACAAATAAATAAAATCTCTAAAAAAAATTTTTTTTCCCCCTTAGGGTAGAGAGCAAAAGAATCTCAAGGCATAGAGCACAGGAAGAAAAGAAAGAAGTGAAGAGAAAAGCAAAGAAAACCCCATAGACTAACCAAAAAATGGAGTCTGAGCGATAGGAGGGTCTTCTGACATACTGCACCAGCTTCCCATTGTCCCCTTACCAAGCTCCATCCCTCCCTCTGGCCCTTCTGTTCCCCTTTCTCTCTCTTTCTTTCTTTCTCCCTTTTTTTTTCTTTCTCTTTTTTCTTCCAGGCAAAGGCCACTGCTCTCCTCTGGCCTCCAGTAACACTCCATTCAAACTGTGACCTGCTTTGTGCAGGGGCCTCCCCCTCAGACCTGAGCCTGGCTGGAGACACACTGCCCGGCCAGCATGCACAGAGCAGAGCTGGCTGGGTGATCGCACACCGACCAATCCCCCGCCCAAACCCAAGCCCGCACCACCAGGACTCCAGCGGGGAAGTTACAGGGGTCTGGACAAGGGACTTTCCACTATAGCTGACTTTGTACTTACAGTATCAGCTTCCTTCAGGAGAAAAAGTCAACAGAAAAGCAGAAAAGGGTGAAGGGTGTTTATTTCAAACATGCTAAACGTTTCAAGAAATAGTCTAAGCTTTGCCATTTCATAAATCACACCATATAAAATGCTTCAGCTGCATTCTTCTGTACAGTGAGATCACAAGCAGAAAATCTTCCTTCTCAATCACCCACGCCAAAGCATACGCCTTAAGGTACGTGTAAACTCAGGGCTTCCGAACCACAGACCACATGTTATTTTCCAAACACTCTTGCCTCACGCACACTGTGACCTAAGCCTGAATGGAAACAAAAAATGGACTCAAATCAAATCCGTTTCGCTGTACTCACAATGATTACGGTACAAAACAACTGGAGGTTATAACCGTGGAACGGGCATGATGACAGACGATAGACATAGCCAGCATGGTGGAAGGCAGGGCAAGCCAGGCGTGGGGTGATAAGTGGGCAGAGTGACCATGTACCCCATCTTCCCCGCCCCCGATTTTCCACTACTAACCCAACACAATGATCCGTGCTGCCACCTTTTACTTCCAAAAGTACGTCACTTTAGATGGTAAGTTATGTGGTCACCTAACCACGGAGAAGAACGCCACCCCGTGCTTAGAGCTCTTCATAGATACATGCTGTTTTTGGGACTCCCTGCCTGACGTGCATTTGACTTTATATACACATCCACTCCCTGACGCTTAACCGTTACTCCGATTCTCTCTCCAGGGCATAACAGAGGCCTTGCCACAGAGTAGCTACTTAATTGCGGCTGAATGATTAATCCTGAGACATCTACAACTCTGTGGACCAGATGATGGGTCTGAGTTTAACAAGGAAAACAGAGGGGGCGCGTGGGTGGCTCAGTGGGTTAAAGCCTCTGCCTTTGGCTCAGGTCATGATCCCAGGATCCTGGGATGGAGCCCCACATTGGGCTCTCTGCTCAGCGGGGAGCCTGCTTCCTCCTCTCTCTCTCTGCCTACTTGTGATCTCTGTTAACAAAATAAATAAATAAAATGTTTAAAAAAAAAAAAAGGCAAAAAGAATGGTCAGGTGAAATTCATCTACATTTGAAATCTGAAGGAATGTCCCGGAACCTGAAAACCATAATTACACACATAATCGTACAGACAGACAGGAGTAACATCTGAGCTGGAAAATGAGAACAGTAAACTTGTGCTCAGAAAACCCGGACAGATCTCCAAGCAGGTGTTTCCAGGGCCAAGCTGTGATGTTCTATTATAAAGATTTTTGGATGCAGTTAACCGGAAGTACCTGTATTTACCAAACTCCTGAATGAGTAGCTGATTCAGGGCAAACCCTAACCAACACAGTGAAGATCCAGAATCACGGGCTTCTCATGGGCACTGGCACCATGAACCCAAATGTCAGGAACTAAGGCACTGACCTGCCAGTCCCCCATCTCCTTCCATTTTCCAGTCCTTGCAGATGCCCTCAAGATGAGATCAGGATTCTTACCTATTAAAATAAGCCAACTAATCCTGAAATCAAACTTGTCTATGGTAGTCCTGTTTTACATCCATACGGCCAGAATGGGGCTATATATACACTGTGTGTTCTAGCATACAGTTCCACAGAGGACATTCAGGACTTGGAAGTTGTCTGAACTGAAACATCTCTGTTCTTCCACACTTTCTTAAAATGCCTCCTGGGAGCTAATACCCTCCCCAGGCCTCTAAGAGCTGACTGTGTGACTGGTGAGAGTTGGGGGTGGGGGATGTGGTGTAGATGCTGATGGCCACTGGGAGTGTGCCCGGGGCACTGGGATGTCTTCAACATATACAAACCGCTAAAGCAGAGGCATTTTTCCCAATGAAACTCCAGGCAGTTTAAGTCAAAGTCAAACAAAAAACAAACCTCAGATTTAATATCGATGAAAAAACATTTAGCATTCTTAATTATGTTCCCTTGGCCACAAAGTATTGTACTGTTTTTCATTTCATTTCATTTCATTTCTTTTTTTTTTTTTAAAGATTTTATTCATTCATTTGACAGACAAAGATCACAAGTAGGCAGAGAGGCAGACAGAGAGAGAGGAGGAAGCAGGCTCCCCACCGAGCAGAGAGCCCGATGCAGGGCTCGATTCCAGGACCCTGGAATCATGACCTGAGCTGAAGGCAGAGGCTTTAACCCACTGAGCCACCCAGGCGCCCCTCATTTCATTTTTTTTAAAGTAAGCTCTATGCTCAATGTGGAGCTCAGACTCATGCATGATATTCCAAGGGAGCCAGCCAGGCACCTTACAGAGTTCATTTTTTTTTTTAATTTTTTAATTTTTAAAAATATTTATTTATTTATTTATTTGACAGACAGAGATTACAAGTAGGCAGAGAGGCAGGCAGAGAGAGAGGAGGAAGCAGGCTTTCTGCTGAGCAGAAAGTCTGATGAGGGGCTCGATCCTAGGACCCTGGGATCATGACCTGAGCCGAAGGCAGAGGCTTTAACCCACTGAGCCACCCAGGTGCCCCCAACCCTCAGTTTGTTTTGTGAGATTAACAGTCTCTTATGGTTTGTCTCCCTCCCAATCCCATCTTGTTTCATTTATTCCTTTCCTACGCCCCCACATTGCCTCTCAACTTCCTCATATCAGGGAGATCATATGATAATTGTCCTTCTCTGGTTGACTTACTTCACTTAGCATAATACCCTCTAGTTCCATCCATGTTGTTGCAAATGGCTAGATTTCATCTCTTTTGATGGCTGCATAGTATTCCAATATATATATATATATATATATATATATATATATATATATATCTCACATCTTTTTTTATCCTGAATAGAATTTTCAAACCCAGGAAGTTTTTGTCCATATGTTTAATGTTGAATTTTATTTCTTAATGATCCTTACATTTTGGTGCACCATAGTATATCTGTCCCATGTTCTATAATTAAAAACATTATTTTTCTGTGAATCTGTTTGAAGAGAGAATGTTTCTAAATTTTTATGCTTTTGATAACCTCCTGCATTTGTGGCATCAATCGATTTGGTGGACTCTTTTTTATAATTAATATGCTCCATTTTCTCTGCAGGTATGTTCTGGTTTTCTTCTTTTCCTAGGTATACAGTACTTTCCAATAACTACATTAAAAGATGTATAAATATAATGTATATTAAATTAAAAACAAGAATTTATGAATATTGTATCTAGTTGGTCCTAGAGTTAAATAGTATAGTAGGGACAGGAAATACTATGTTTGGTTTTTGCATCCTAAATTCTTGAGTTACATGGGTTAAATCTAAAATAGTTTTAACTTTAAAAAAAAATTTAATTAAGTTTTGTTTCCAGTGTGGGGCTTAAACTCACCCCTCTCAGATCAAGAGTCACATGCTCCTTATGGAGTTAGTCAGATGTCCCAGGTGTAACGTAGTTTTAAAAACTAGAGCAAGAAAAGCTTGAGAATGATAGGTTGTTGAAATCACACAATTTCCAAATGGAATCATTAAATTCCATCCCATCATTAAAAAATATGGGTCTGTTTCTTAATTTTTTAAGGTTATTACATGTTTTTAAAGGTTTATTTATTTGAGAGAAAGAGAGTGTGCACGCATGAGTCGGGGGAGGGACAGATGGAGAGAAGCTGAAACAGATTGGGTGCTGAGCAAGGAGATGACTGAGGGCTCAATCCCATGACCCTGAGATCATGACTTGAGCCAAAATCAAGAGTCTGATGCTTAACTGACTGAGACGCCCAGGTGCTCCTTTATTTCTTTATTTGAGAGAGAGAGAGGGAGGGAGAGCTCGGGATTGGAGGGTAGAACTCAGATACCCTCCCTGCTGAGCATAGAGCCCCACAGACAGTTCCGTCCCACGACTTTGAGATCACAACCTGAGTGGAAACCAAGGATCCAACGCTCAACGAACTGAGCCACCCAGGTGCCCCAGGTTACAAAATGTTTTCATGCCTTTTTATAAATCTAAAATTATATGCTTCTTGGCTTGAAAAAATGATCTTAAAGTTATACTTTTGTCTCTGTGTTATAGACTCTTAAATTACTAGTGATTTACATAGTCATCAGATAACCCAGCTTCGTGTATTTAATCCAATTCAACATGCTGTTTACAAAATGAACTCTGGGGGCACTTGGCTGGCTCAGTGGGTTAAAGCCTCTGCCTTCGGCTCGCGATGCATAAAGCACAGTCTGCAGGTCCCAGCTCGCAGACCAGTGGCGGACAGGCTTGTTCAGTGATTGTCACAACAGTGCAAGAGTTGGTAGGAGAGAGACATAAGCAGGGAACATGAAAAGCACAGAGGTGAGTGCAACCAACTCCATCGGGGGGAGGGAGGCAGGAGATTCAAAGGAGCAAGTCTGTGAGCTGGACAATGGTTCTCCATATACAGGGCTCACATGGAAAGACAATGATTATCCTCCTGTTTTATGCTGCGCCCGAGCAGACGATGGTGCCTAGACTCAGAGATATAGAAAGCAAAAGAACATTTTTTTGGTTTGTTTTTGGAAGAGATAAAGAGAGAATGGACAGGGACAGTTGGTTGGACGACTGCCTTCAGCTCAGGTCATGATCCTGGAGTCCCGGGATCGAGTCCTGCATCGGGCTCCCAGCTCCAGGGGGAGTCTGCTTCTCTCTCTGACCTTCTCCTCTCTCATGCTCTCTCTCCCTGTCTCTCTCTCAAATAAATAAATAAAATCTTTAAAAAAAAAAAAGAGAGAGAGAGAGAGAATGGATATAATGAAATGCATGGAGGACATCCTGAACGGAGACTGGAAAGATACCCAGAGGCAGGCAGGGAGTAAGAGGAAGACAGGACAGGATGATTCCAAATGAGCCCCTACAGGGGAGAGTCCTGGATCAGGCATCAGCTGGCCTCTGTCATTACCTCCAGAGGCTGAGGTCAGATAGAACAGGAGCCCAAGATGCTCCAAGGGAAAGGGCAGAGGGTCAAGATTCTGGAAGATAAATTTATGAACTCCAAAGAGCAGTGACAGGAGAACGAGTCAGAGGTCAGGGAAACCTTGAGTGTGGAGTAAGAGTATGTGAAAGACACAGCAGGAGGAATGAGGCCCAGGATTTGGGCAGTAATGGGGCCAGAATGCCCAAACACCTACTTACTCCACGCCAGCCCCTCTGCCTCAGGCTGGTCTTCCCTAAATTCCAAGACCCCGTATTATCTCTTTGTATTTTAGTCCCAGCCATAAGCTAGTTTTCATTGTTGCAACTGTAATCTCTTCAAACAGCCTATATGCTTGTGGGAAAGAAACTGCATTTTATATATCTTTGACACCCCCCTCAGTGTTACCCACAGCACACGGCAGACAGTGAGGACCTAAGAGAATCTCGCTCAATGAAAAGAAAACAAGCCCAATTTCAAGCAATCCAAAACCAAGGTAACATGGAATAACCCCTCATAACACATATTAGCAGTATTTTGTCTTTGTAAAATATCTAGATCACTTCCCCCCCAAATTAAGGAGCAGCATGGGATACCTGTTGGTTAAGTGTCTGCCTTTGGCTCAAGTCATGATCCTGGGGTCCCAAGATGGAGTCCCACGTCCAGCTCCCTGCTCAGGGAGCCTGCTTCTCCCTCTGCTTGCCGCCCCCTCCCCCCAGCATGTGCGCGCACACTCTCTCTCTCTCTTTCTGAGAAATAAATAAACAAAATCTTTAAAAAAAATAAAGGAGCAATACTTTTATTAGCAAAGGAATAAAATCATGCTCTCGGGTCTTTGACAGATAAGATTTTACCCTTCTCCAGTTATACTTTCTAACACCACACAATACCCATTTCCATATGGCAACACAGAATTAAATTTGAACATACTTTCTAATGCATATATTTGCACGGTCTCAGTTCTTAATTTTTTAAAAGATGGATTTATGTATCTCCCGAAAGAGAGAGAGTGCATGTGTGGGGGGAAGGGGCAGAGAAAGAGAGTCTCAACCAGACCCCTCCCCATTGAGCATGGATGCCCAATAAGGGCTCAACCTCATGACCCTGAGATCATGACCTGAGCTAAAACCAAGTAGGACACTTAATTGACTGAGCCACCCAGGCACCCCATGCTCTTAATTTTTTAAAGAAGGTCTTATAGAGGTGCCTGGGTTGCTCAGTGTGGTAAGCCTCTGCCTTCAGCTCAGGTTATGATCTCAGGGTCCTAGGATTGAGCCACACATCAGGCTCTCTGCTAAGCAGGGAGTCTGCTCCCCCGCCCCACCCCACCGCCTGCTGCTCTGTCTATTTGTGATCTCTCTCTCTGTCAAATAAGTAAATAAAAATCTTTTAAAAAAAAGTTCTTGTATTTAACAGTTTAAAAACTGCTTCTACTAAGGCCAACGGTTTTTCTACCTGTGAGTGAATCATTGGTTTAAAACCAATTCTCATGCGACCATGAGAATTATGCTAGGAGCATATGCTGTCCTTAAAACCGAGATCTCACTGAATTCCTTCATCACTGTAGAAAGCGCCTAGCAAAGTCAATGCCCAAGTAAGTGTTGAAGGAAATTTATACTAGTCAACAGAAGCATCACGGACAGACACATATTTTTCCGGTGCAAATGGCAAATTTCCATTCGCTTTATGATAGCTACAAAAATAAGGTCCATCAAGCTACTGTTGCTATAGCTAGTGCCCACCCTCTACTTAGAACCTCTGTTGCCAGGGATGGCAAGGGATTTACTCCTCTAGCTCCAAAGTGACACAACTCCCAGCCAGGTGGTTGTGAACACTAGCAGCAGGAGAGCAGAGAAGCCTGTGCTCCTTCTGGTGGGGCAGAGATGTCCAGGTGAGGGCTGGCAGCAGGCGGTGAAAGCTATTTCAGTGCAAATGGCAAAGAGCAAAGTTTTCAAGTCAAGGACAACAGCATCAGGAGAAAGCAACTCTCAAAAAATGGCCCCGACAGCCCCCCTCCCACCACCCCAGTGTATATACACGGCAAGCCTCTCGCCAACAAAGAATATGTGATGTTCACCAAAGGATGGGAAACACAGGTTCTTTGAATCCAGTTCGTGGACTCTGATGTGGGAACGGCTCCATCAACCACGTCTGGCCTACCCGCTTATAATATGAAGCTCTGGACACCAACTGCTTCCCCTCCTGGCTGCACAATGCTTACCTGCAGAATGGTTCGAAGAGATCAATGTCCACACCCCCAACCAGACCGATTAGATCAGTCTGTGGGTAGAAAGCTGTACAAAGAGATACATCTACCCAGTATCAAGATTTAACAGATGTTTATATTTTTTCATATTTACTTTGATTTCACTTTGTCTTTTAAGAAATGATGTATCATTGATTCAGCTACAACCCACATTTTTTTTTAAAAGATTTTATTCATTTATTTATCAGAGAGAGGGACAGAGCGCACAAGCAGGGGGTGTCAAAGGCAGAGGAAGAAGCAGGCTCCCTGCTGAGCAGGAGCCAGACATGGGCCTGGATCCCAGGAGTCTGGGATCATGACCTGAGCCGAAGGCAGATGCTTAACCGACTGAGCCACCCAGGTGTCCTACAACCCACATTTAACCTTCACAACACTTGTTCCCCTTTTCTGCCCATCAACAGACAATGGCGAGCGCTTAAAGACTGGTCTGAACTCCATGCCCCTGCCCCCAGCACACAGCTCCCTGCTCAGCACCACACTGCCTACAGAGACTCGGACTTTAATTATTAATTTATAAAATTATAAATGAAAAGGAATCTTGAATAAGCTGCACTGTGTTTTAAATGTGTATATATTATGTCTAGCAGTCAATTTCCCCCTTGCCTTCAGACAGAACACACCTCTATTTGTATTACGTACAAGGGGGACAATTAGGCTGAAGATGATTTAAGACTGACACTACAGCAACACGCCTATGCCTTCAAGTTTCACATAGGTACCCTGAGTCACCATGAATCTTCTCTAAGACACTGCCCGAAAATAACATCCACTTTCTTCAGAATGCAAAAGTCACAGTGAAGTATTTCTGACAACGGACCCCAGTAAATTCACACACGCATGTGCATATACACACACACACCCCCACGTACCCCCCTACTCACACACATAACTTCCTAAACACTTGTAGAGTCTCAATTTGTAGGACTGAAATGAAGAATATATTCTATGATACTGCTGATCTTAACATCAAAGACTTATAAATGAATAATGATTATCTTTCTTTTCTCCCCCCAAATCAACAGAAGACACAAAGTCAAATACTTTCTCTTTTTTTGAAGGGATAAGTAGAAGAACAAGAGAGCCTCAAACATTTACATAATTAAGTTTCACTAATATTATATGATACATCATCACGAAACAGGTTTTTTTTTTTTGTTGTTGTTGTTGTTGCTATGGAAAAATTAAGAAATCTGAAGAGAACCCCAATTAATCTACACAGTATTAAAAATAACTTGATAAGAAAATCTTCAGGTGGCAAACAAGATTTATCACTGCAGTTATTTACAGGATACTCTTATATGGTGATGATCAAATATTTGGAGGGAAGAAATCCTGCCCCTCCCCTGCCAAAAAAGTTCTTAGCAATAAAGCTCTAAGAGTGACATACACGTGCAAAACATTTCACTCTTTCCATTAATATGACTATCTACTGTCATCTGAGTCTTGCAAATTCATCCCAACCAGATATTTTTACCTGTATGCAAGGTTGTAAGGTAGCGGATGGAGCAAAGAAAGAACACAGTCATGTTTTCTTAAAATAGCCTAAGAGGGCAATTTTCAAACATAAAAATAGGAAGGGGGAAAATACATTCTTGCTTAGTATTGAGCGCTCTGGGAAAGACCTGTAATGATACTTTTGGAAACTTCTCACTAATGACATCTTCAATTTCCATTTAATGTATACAGTGACACCTACTGGCATAATGATGAGGCAAAGCAGACAAGATCTGAAAAGTCACACACAGGCAGGGGCCCCCGAGATACTATGTTGACACATCTTATGTTAAATGACACTGAGTTAAGTATACTATTCTGAAACACTGTATCGAACTAAGATGGAAGTAAGCTCCAGGAAAGCCTACACTCCTGGTGTTCAGTTTCAGGCTGGGGAGCACCACGGGAAAAAGACACACACAGGACTTGGAGGCTTTCCTTCACCATTCAGTTCATATTTTCCAAAAGCCATAAGCAGATATTTTTGGTGGTTAGAGTTAAACCTCAGACCTCACTAAAGTCGGTATGTTTGGTTGAGAGGAGTCACAGAACGTGATAATTTTAAAAAATCATATAAACCAAGAAAGTCGTAGCTGGGAGGCATTAGCTGCTGTATAAACAAGGTGGGGCCCATGATAAATAAACGGTGTCCTTTTATAAATAAGCTATAGTCTATCACAGAAACAAGACCAGACTTATAAGACTTTTTTTCCCCCAGACTATAGAAGGGCAAGTGTTAGTTATAAGGAAAGCTCAAGAGAAATCCGGTAGAAAAAATATGGACAAGTGAGCAGAGTGCCCATCAATTATCTGGTAAATTATAGGTGGTCTAACTTTAAAACAGAAAGAGAAGGGTTTGGGGGTGCCTGGGTGGCTCAGTGGGTTGGGTCTCTGCCTTCAGCTCAGGTCATGATCTCGGGGTCCTGGGATCGAGTCCCGCATCGGGCTCTCTGCTCAGCGGGGAGCTTGCTTCCTCCTCTCTCTCTGCCTGCCTCTCTGCCTACTTGTGATCTCTCTCTGTCAAATAAATAAATAAAATCTTAAAAAAAAAAATCTTTAGAAAGAGAAGGGTTTGGGACAGGACAGGAGGTTGCCGAGAATACAGGACGGTGGCTGTCCCAGAGACACCAAGGTACGAGGGAGGGTAGACCCGGTGGAACCAGACAGAATGCCATGGATTTGGGCGGGCGAAGTTCCACAAAGTCTACTTGCTGACAGAATGTAACCATCTTAACAATAGGAGACACACCCCCCATGCCAAATCTGACTGACTTAGATCTTGTCCACAGTACTGCTAAGGTTTCCAAGGCTGAGTCACCAGAATGAGTGCTGGGATCAATCAGCCACATCTGTCGTGGGTAGGGAGAGGGAAAGGACACCATGCGTGCCAAAGATCTGTAACCTCATTATCCTAAGATTAAAAACAAAGAGCTGTGTTTCATAACCTCAGCCATTTCCATCCTGTTGCATTTTTTGCTTGTGCATTTGGCCTTTCCCTTTGTTTCTCAGGGAAATTGATTGTGAAAACAGCCCCTACCTGGGCTGAAATCGGCAGGGGAGGTTGTCCTTGGCTGGCTGGAGAGGCACAGGGAGGGTGGCAGGGATGAAGTGGGCACATTAACCAGGAGAGGGAGGGTTTGGGGGGTGCTCATGAGACACACTCCACAGAAGTGTCCTCTACCAGAGTGACAGGTGGCCCCTCTGTGGAGGGCATTTAACGCCACACACAACACAGGCGAGGCTTTGTGTCTGGTCACCAGACAGCAAAGACACCTGCACCCTGGTGCAGGACATGAGATGGCCGAAAGCTGCCTCAGCAGTACGGAGTCCTAAATCTCAATGTCAATGAACTTGCCACCAGCATGTTGCTTGGCCTCTAAGCCTGCGTGCAAAATATCCCATGAGTTAGAGATGACATCATGTTACAAGGAAAACGTGTTTTACTTAAAATTAATGAAAATGGAATAAGTTAATCACGGATAAGTTAGCAGCTAAACCTGTCCTCTAGGTTATTTTCTCCTCTGTATATTTCTGTTTTAGAGCCTATTATAAATATCTAGGGTTTTTTTGTTTGTTTGTTTGTTTGTTTTTTAGTAAAGTAACTGGTATACATAGTAGCACACAAATGTGTAAACCAGGCACTGTGAGGGAAAGCAAAAGCTCGCTACTCCAGCAAGAGACAACTTTTAAAGGTTTCTACTTTTAGGTACTCTGGTAGTTACCTCTGGAGGTGGACCAAGAGGCATCTGGTTCTCCTTTTTGATTTGCCAACCTTAAAAAGCATCTAATGACCTCTTTATGAAAGATGAGGACATGACATGACATGACATGACATTACTCCCCACTTTGCTTATCCCTCCCCAGTGTCAGAAAGTTATTTTATTTCTAGTTCTTCTGCTGGTTACTTTTGTAACTTTAAATAACTCCAAACTCATCAGTACTTTCAAACTTTCCCCTGAACTTCTCCTTATCTGTCACCCACAGCTACTGTTTCATAGTCTCAGAAATTCTTAACATTGATATTTTACCACCACCAGCAAGTCTGCATTCATCCATACAGTGATTCTGAAAGCTGAAAACCAATCAGCAGGGTTTGCAATGTTTTGAAATGAGATGTATGGAAAACAGAGTAGCATGCCAGATTTACACAAACCATTTAAAAGATTAAGTACCGGAGTGCCTGGGTGACTCAGTGGGTTAAAGCCTCTGCCTTCAGCTCAGGTCATGATCCCAGGGTCCTGGGATTGAGCCCCGCCTGGGTGATTCAGTGGGTTAAGCCTCTGCCTTCAGCTCAGGTCATGATCTCAGGGTCCTGGGATCGGGTTCCTGGTCTGGCTCTCTGCTCAGCAGGGAGCCTGCTTCCTCCTCTCTCTCTGCCTACCTCTCTGCCTACCTGTGATCTCTGTCTGTCAAATAAATAAATAAAATCTTTTAAAAATATACTAAAAGATTAAGTACCATAAAGGCAAGACAGTATTACAAAAAGAATTACGAGAAAGCAGTGCAGGGAAAACATATTAATATGTGATGAAACAAAAGATGACCATTTCTTGCACAATTATTAAAAACTGTATAAACTCTTAGCTTTGTCATAACGTGGGGCTTGGGGGGGGGGTTGTGGGATATTTTGGGGGGCTTACTTAGAATAAAATGTAAGCTATCCTTGAGACAAACTTTAAAAATTTACAAAACTGTCCTTTAGATATAGTAAGTGTTCATCTGAAACTTTCTCGGAAAATGACTACCTGCAGGTTTTAGGGGGCTGACCACAGCAGAATGAACGTCAAGGTGGGAATATAGTCAATGGGCATTTCCAAGGTGGAACAAACCTACACAATGAGGCAGGGGATCGTAAAAAGCAAGAGGCCAAATGCTGCTCAAGTCTGTTAGAAAATGGTCATCAAGGCCACGTGAGTCCCTGTGCTCAATCCTGAACCCTGATGTATATAGTTCAGGTATAACCACAAACCAAAACCCCAAAATTGTAATCATCATATACGGATAACAAACATAATTTGCAATGAATGTAACAAAGCCGACATATTCATTACATGTTTCTACGCCTACATTAAATATTCTACAACACCATACAATAACTGCATGGAACGAAAAAGGAATCCTGATAGAGCGCGCATTACACGTGGGGACTCTAAAACAAAATCAAACAAGCTGTCTGAAAACCAGGGTAACTAGGTGCCCCAGAACCATGAATGGGCTGTGGAATGATATTTGTTTTTACTTGGCGGAAGTAAAAAGTAGATATTAAAAAAAAAAAAGATAAAATCAATAAAACAGACTTAGTATTTTAGCTAGATAATACCAGTAAGAGAAACGTTCCCCTAACACTATTTACCTTTAGAAAGTGCTATTAAAATGAAGTGACTTAATGAAACCTAGCAGTTGGAGCTATGAAACACTGATTTAGTGAAGACTATTTACCCTGCTTAAAAGGCTGCTTTATAGGCAATATCCACAATAGTCAAACTATGGAAAGAACCTAGATGTCCATCAACAGATGAACAGATAAAGAAAAACTGGTATATATACACAATGGAATACTATGCAGCCATCAAAAGAAATGAAATCTTGCCATTTGCGACAACATGGATGGAACTAGAGGGTATTATGCTTAGCGAGATACATTAATCAGAGAAAGACAACTATCATATGATCTCCCTGATATGAAGAATTTGAGAGGAAACGTGGGGGCTTGGGGGGGTAGGGAAGGAAAAAAATGAAACAAGATGGGATTGGGAGGGAGACAAACCATAAGAGACTCTTAATCTCACAAAACAAACTGAGGGTTGCTGGGGGTAGGGGGTAGGGAGAGGGTGGTTTGGTGATGGACATTGGGGAGGGTATGTGCTATGGTGAGTGCTGTGAAACGTGTAAACCTGGGGATTCACAGACATGTACCCCTGGGGCTAATAATACATTATATGTTAATAAAATTTTTTTTAGAAGTCGGCTCTATAAGGACTGCCTGGGTGGCATTCAACTCTTGATCTCAGCTCAGGTGTTGACTTCAGGGTCATGAGCTCAAGCCCCATGTTGGGCTCCACACTGGCCATGGAGCCTACTTAAAAAAGGTCTCTTTTTATTTTTTCCTTGGAAGCCAGATTCCAGCATAGGATATACTCCCATGTATCTGTTTCATCCTGCTTTTATGAGCATGGGTAGGCAGAGACTCCAAATTACTGATAACATTTAAATCATATTCGGCTATTCAATATGGCCCATTCTCCTGGCTAGCACACTTAGGACAATTTCCCTCCACTAAGACTGTGAGCATTTCCAGGGCAGAAAATACACCTCACTTTTCACTAATGTCACCAAGCCATACTCAGACAATGCCTTGTCTGCAGTAGTTGCTCCTAACACATTTGCTATGGAAGTATTATCTGTAAAAGCAAACCCCAAATCCGCAACCAACAGGAGACCGGGTGGGTCAAATACAGTACCCCCAACAAGGAAGTACCATGCAGCCATGATAAAGAAGGTTTCTTACAAACGCAGATGGAGTGTTTTCCAGGATATATGGACTAAAAAATAATCATGGAAGAAAGATCATACTTAGCATGATACTAGCTGTTATGAAAGGGAAAGTAAGGAACAGAGATATAATAAGAGGTGGAGATATTTAGAGATAAGTGTGTGAGCGTGTACAGAAGAGGAGCACAGGATGTATAATAAATACCTTATAAAAATAGTACTGACACAGGGGCGCCTGGGTGGCTCAGTGGGTTAAGCCTCTGTCTTCAGCTCAGGTCATGATCCCAGGGTCCTGGGATTGAGCCTCGAATCGGGCTCTCTGCTCAGCAGGGAGCCTGCTTCCTCCTCTTTCTCTGCCTGTCTCTCTGCCTACTTGTGATCTCTGTCAAATAAATAAATAAAATCTTAAAAAAAAAATAGTACTGACACAAACATAAAGGGAAATAGTCTATAAGACATAAAGACTTGCGTCAAAGCCTTACAATTTATTAAGTTTACTGTTAGAAAAATGTTGGTCTTAAGAAGCCACAATTTTTAGGTATGAAGAAGAACCATACCAAAAAATGCAGTCCTAATAATGCAGTCCTAATTTAAAATGTGTATATGCTCACATGTCAATATATCTCTTTCCCACTTCTACCTACTGGAAGGATCCAGCAGCACACTTAGCTCTGAATACCATTCCCTACTAAAAGGAAGCAGGGTCCTTGGAAAAGCCCAGAATTGGGAAAGTAGGAACTGAGCCCGCATGTCTCATTGGACAGAAAGAAATGTTGATCAAAGACAAACAGGGTCATGTCAAAAGGACATAAGAATCAAACTGAAGAGGGTGCCTGGGTGGCTCAGAGTGTTAAGCCTCTGCCTTCAGCTCAGGTCATGATCTCAGGGTCCTGGGATCAAGCCCCATATCGGACTTTCTGCTCAGCAGGGAGCCTGTTTCACCCCCCTGTCTGCCTCTCTGCCTACTTGTGATCTCTGTCTGTCAAATAAATAAATAAACTCTAAACAGAAAAAAAAAAAAAAAGAATCAAACTGAAGGAGGTTCCGTGGGACAAATGTGTGACAATCTGGCATTAAGAAGAATAATGACATTACCAGAAAAAAACTTTTAATTAAAAAAAGAAAAGCCATGAGTCTATAGTGAAGAAGCAGAATAAGAAGCTCTTCCTGACAAAAGAATGCCAAATAACAGATGTGGAAAAAATGATAAAATTAGAAAACCACCATTTTGCAACTAACAACATAGTACCTTCTTCAGGCAATGATCATTACTCTGGGTAACCAGTGAGTCAAAGGAATGAAATGTTGTATTTTAAGGGTGAAAGTACTTTCAAAGGATTCATCCAAGAAAAATAAAGGGCGTATGTGAAAAAAAAAAGACAAAGAGGCACAGAGAATATATAAAGCACAAGTGACAAAATGTGACAAGTGGTGAACTTGAGTGAATAAATGTATCCCTTGTATTTGGCTTTCAACAGTCCTGTAGATTGAAATTTTTTCAAAACTAATCACTGGGAAAAAAACAAAGAGAAGTCTGCAGGAAGAACGAGCTAACAACGGCACACAGACCTACACCTCTGACCTCATGACACACCTCTATTCCTACACGTACCATTCCTATCTCACCGACAGAAGTGCCATTTTGCTTACTGGACAGTCTCCGCCCTGCACAAGTCTGCTCCAAAGTCAATAAGTAACACGCAACACACACTTTTGCACAGAATCAATTTTCCGGGCTGGCCCAAAAAGGCTACTCAAAAAAGAACACTGCTGAACGAAGCAACGCATTCTACAGAGATGACTCAGACCCAGTGTAATGTGATCAAACTTGAGTATGGTGTACTACTCTTCCAGAATAATGAGAGGCATTTTGGGGGGAGATGCATTGTTGCTGGAATACCAATAAGGGTGGTAGGACACAACGGAGAACTTCAGGTAATAAACCCAAACTTATACTCTCAAAAAATGGACTGTATTTTTTTTTAAAGGTTTATTTATTCCAGAGACAGAGCACATTCGCACCAACGGGGGAGGGGCGGAGGGAGGTGGAGAAGGTGGAGAGACTCTCCAGCGGACTCTGCGCTGAGCGTGGAGCCCAACATGGGGCTCTAGATCACGACCCCGAGATCATAACCTGCGCTGAGACCAAGAGTCAGATGCTCAATCAACTGAGCCACCCAGATGCCCCTGTATTTTTTTGAATATGGATAAATTACCACTACAAAAACTGCAAACCAAATGACATTCAAATGCTCACATCTTCCTTCCCCTAAAAGAATATGTTCCCTAGAGGCAAACCTGACTGTCAACTTGGTGTGTGCCCACCCGCAGAGAGAAAGCTGATTCAGTACTTTTCCCCACGACTAGACTCACACGGTATACAGCATTTGGTAACTGGCTTTTTTTTCTATTTTACAGTTTGCCTTAGACAGTTGTTTTGTTTGAAGATTTTTTTTTATTTATTTACTTGAGAGAAAAGGGCAGGGAAGCACAAGCAGGGGAGCAGCAGAGAGAGAAGGGGGGAATAGCACAAGCAGGGGTGCAAGCAGGCTCCCGACTGAGCAGGGAGCTCCAATCAGGACTGGATCCCGGGATGCTGAGATCATGACCTCAACGAAAAGGCAGGTGCTTAACCGACCGAGTCACCCAGGCACCCCGCCTTAGAGAGTTTTTTAAGTTACCTACCAATCAGTATTTTGACAAAAATATTAATATTAGAACAAATAAAATAAGCATTTCAAGTCAACACTCTAAAACAATTTTAACCAGGAAAAAATATCTAAGTCAAGATATGTGATACATAATTCTCCATTTAAAAAATTATGGGGCGCCTGGGTGGCTCAGTGGGTTAAGCCGCTGCCTTCGGCTCAGGTCATGATCTCAGGGTCCTGGGATCGAGTCCCGCATCGGGCTCTCTGCTCAGCAGGGAGCCTGCTTCCTTCTCTCTCTCTCTCTCTCTCTCTCTCTCTGCCTGCCTCTCAGTGCACTTGTAATTTCTCTCTGTCAAATAAATAAATAAAATATTTAAAAATAAATAAATAAATAATGATTTGTGGGGTGCCTGGGTGGTTCGGTCTATTAAGCATCTGCTTTCAGCTCAGGCCATGCTCTCAGGGTCCTGGGATCAAGCCCCACATCAGACTCCCTGATCAGCAGGGAGTCTGCTTCTCCCTCTCCCCCACCAACCCCCACTTGCATTCTCACACTTTCACTCATACTCTCTCTCTTTAAATAATTTTTTTTAAAGATTTTATTTATTTGACAGAGAGAGATCACAAGTAGGCAGAGAGGCAGGCAGAGAGAGGGGGGGAAGCAGGCTCCCTGCTGGGCAGAGAGCCCGATGTGGGGCTTGATCCCAGGACCCTGGGATCATGACCTGAGCCGAAGGCAGTGGCTTAACCCACTGAGCCACCCAGGCGCACTCAAATAATTTTTTAATTAAAAAAAAAACAAAAAAACACAACAATCTGCAGAATAGTAATTATGTCATGACTATACGTTTGTCTGGAAGGGCATATACCCAACTATTACCCCAGAGAAATAAGAGAAGGGGAAGAAAAGGGGCTTTGAGTTTTTATTTCACAAACTTCTATATTATTTAAGTTTTATTTTCTCATTTTTACAGAAAGTTATTGAAGGGATAAAGGTTTCAACTGATAATGAATGTCTCTGATAGGTACAAAAAGGAACAGGATTAAACTCACTGCTCATCTAAGGCTCATTTCCTTAAAAATAAGCAATGATAGTCAAAGAAAGGGTCACCCTCGGGGGCTCAATGGCCAAGACCTGGCGGTAAACTCAGGCGTTTAAAATCCTCTTTGGGAAGGGTGAAAAAGAAAAAGCCCTCTCTGAAGTAAAACTTCCTTAACAGAAAAGGAGTGATAGAGTTCAAAAATCTCCACTTGGCCAGCATCACAGTAAAAACTTAGCAAGAATCATCAGTGGATGCTGAATCAAGGAGGAAACATTTAATGAGGAAGAGAGTATTTACATCATCCTATAGTGTCTCTCCAAATGTAACTTACGAATTACAAAAAGAAAAAAATAGTAGATACACAATAACGAAAACCACCCAAACCTAACCAAGGGGTCAAAATTAGCGTCACCAATTACAGGCAAGCAGACAACCTCTGGATGAGATTCCCTAGGAGAACACAGTAACCCGAATGGAGTTTCCCAGCCCCAAACCCATGACCTGAATCTATCTATCAGGAACCACAGGAAAAAGCCAAATTGAAGGACAGTCTGAAATAGTGCCCTATCTGTTACGCCAAATCCCAATGTCACGGAAGGCAAAGAAAGAATGACAGTTCAGATTAAAGGGTACCAAACGACCTCACAAACTACATGCAATGTGCACCTGGGGTCCTATGCCAGGAGGGGGAAAAATGCCATAAAGAACATTATTGGGACACGTGACTAATCTGGGATATAAACTACAAAATGCTCAATTTCCAGTTTAGACCATTTTACTGTGGTGAAAAGAAGATTTTTGTCTCATACAGACTGAAATCATGAGGGGTAAAGAAGTAGCACGCATAAAACCTACTCTCAAATGGTTCAGAAAATAAATTACATACACACGACAGAGGGCAGAGGGAAGAAGGAAAAAGCAAAAGCAGCAGAACATTAAAAACGATGAATCCGGTCACACAGAAATGAGCATTCTTTGTATTATTCAGCAACTTTTTTGTACACTTGAAATTATTTCAGAATACAGTTCAAAGTATTTTCTGGGGCGCCTGGGTGGCTCAGTGGGTTGAGCCTCTGCCTTTGGCTCAGGTCATGATCTCAGGGTCTTGGGATCGAGCCCCGCATCGGGCTCTCTGCTCAGCAGGGAGCCTGCTTCCTCTTCTCTCTCTCTCTCTGCCTGCCTCTCTGCCTGCTTATGATCTCTCTCTGTGTCAAATAAATAAATAAAATCTTTACAAAAAAAAAAAAAAAGTATTTTCTGACTGGTCCCCTCAGATCTACTTGTTGAATGCCGAGAGCAGAGGCAGGTACATGGGGCGGCTGATGGCTCCTTTCCTGTGACGTAATGGGGATCAGAAGCCCATAATGAGAAAACAGGGAAACGAGGATCACTCACTGCTTGCAGCTGAAGATCATTACTACTACCACCCAGAGCTACAGCTTGAACAAAGCTCTATATCCAAAGTAGCAGGAGATAACGGGGGCAGTCAAGCAAACCACTGGGAAAAGTCCTGTTGGCTTTCTCTGGATATCCAACATTCCCAATACATGAGAACATTTACTGAGCGTATACTATGTGTCAGATGCTCCTCTCAAGAGGACCGTTTTACATGGATACTAGCATTATCCTCATTTGACAGATGAGGAACTGAGGTACAGAAATGTTGAATAATAGCCCCCAAGATAATACATGAGTAATCATTAGTACCGGGATTTGAACTCAGGATGTCCGGCTCCAGACAAGTGAAGCTCTAGCGTGTTTCTGTGCTACACTGTTTCTCACTAAATGATAGCAGCCTGGAGTGAACTGGAAACTGAGATGATGGGGCAGGGCAGAGGGGATAGGAGTCCCCCAAACCATGACACTTGGATAGTAGAAGGGAAGGTGGGCCCTCTCTCCAAGTAAGTTTGAGGACTAAACTCTAAAACATGTGAGGGAAACCAATAAACCATGACTGGGGGGAAAATGCAAACAAAAGAACCCCCAAAATTTAAACAACACTTAATATGCTTAACGGAATAAATGGAGAAAGGGAGGAACAATAACCATTAGAAAAGATAAAAAATTTTTAACACAAAAGCACAATGGAATTAAAAAATAAAAGCACATCAAACCAAAGGTACACAGGTAAGCAAGAAAAAGGACCAAATGTGAATTCCACATATAAAAAATGCAGTCACTGAAATTAAGAACTCGGTGCATCAGCTTAATAACACATTAGGCAACAATGTAAAGAGAACGGGTGACCTCACAGAGAAATCGGATCCCAGCCAGGAAGATAATGACATAAAAGTTTGAGACAGTAACGAAAGGGTGTGAAGGAGAGATTGAGAAGCCCTTATGACATCTAAAAGTTGTTCCCAGGGCAAAGAATTTTCCAGAATTAAATGAAGATATGAATGCTCAGAATGAAAAAAGTACAAAGTCTAAGAAGAATATATAAAAATAAACTCTGTCTTGGACATAGTGTAGTGAAAATGCAAGTGGCAAAGATAAAGAGAAAGTCTCACAAACCATTAGAGAGAAAATCAGATTTATAGCTAAATGACAATTAGGCTGACTGCAGACTTTATCAGCAACAAAAATGCAAAAGATAACCAAGGAATATATCCCAGATGCAGATAAAATAGACTTGTGAATGGAACTAAACTGTCATCCAAGAGTACCAGCAAAATTAAGACCTCTTTTTATTATTTTAGTTTTATTAATGTGTACCATCCAGAAATAAAATTAAATGAACTACACTTCACAGCAAATAAAATGGAAACTCAGAGGGAAAAACTAGGATGCAAGAAAAAAGACTGAGTACAGAGATTGATAAAATGTTAAAATAATTTTGTTTAAAAATTGGAACAGACAGGGGCCTGGGTGGCTCAGTCGGTTAAGCCTCTGCCTTCGGTCCAAGTCAGTATCTCAGGGTCCTGGGATGGAGTCCTGCATTGGGCTCTATGCTCAGTGGGGAGCCTGCTTCTCCCTCTCCTTCTGCCCCTACCCCCAGCTCATACTTCTTTTTTTTCTCTCTCTCTCAAATATATAAAATTCTAGAAAGAAAGGAAGGAAGGGAGAGAGAGAGAGAAAAAGAGAGAGAGAGAGAGAGAAAGAAATGTAAAAAAAAAAAAATTGGAACAAAAATTCTAGATTCCCTCCTCCTCCCTGGAATATAAAGGGAAATAGGATGGGGGGGTACAGGTGTGAAGGATGCTGAAGTTTCTTCCCTTGCTCAGGAGAAAAATGAGGTATTTGTCTTTTGAAGATTTATTTCTTTTAGAGGAAAAAAGAATATGAGTCAGGGTAGGGGCAAAGGGAAACAGAATCTTCAGGCTGAGCGAGGAGCCCAGTGCAGGCTTGATCCCAGGACCCCCAGATCACGACCTGGGCTGAAATCAACCGACTGCACTAACCAGGTGCCCCAAAAATAGGAAATTTTTAATTTTATTGGAAATATGTAAGACAAAGGATAAACGTTAGCTTTAATATTAAATATTCTAAAATCTATAGTTTGCAAAATATCTGGGAGGTGCACATAAAGGAGAGAAAAAGAAAACTACCCATCCAATAAGAGACAGGAAAGGAGAGAAAGGGGCGGGAATGAAGCTTAATGAGCAGAAAACACAAGTTAAAAAGATGGAAATGGGGGCGCCTGGGTGGCTCAGTGGGTTGGGCCTCTGCCTTCGGCTCGGGTCATGGTTCCGGGGTCCTGGGATCGGGCCCCGCATCAGGCTCTCTGCTCAGCAGGGAACCTGTTTCCTTCTCTCTCTCTGCCTGCCTCCCTGCCTACTTGTGATCTCTGTCAAATAAATAAATAAAATCTTTAAAAAAAGATCAAAGTAAAGGGAGAACTCTATAAGTCGACTGAGATCAACTCAATGTTGATTTTCTTCTACAAAGACGTTTGTAAATTACTAGAAAGCAGGGCTATCCCCATGTCAATCATCAATTAACTATCTTTTAGTCTACTCTAAATCAAATCTAAGCTTCCAGCAGCTCCTTGCACTCTTCCTACCTACAACCACACTCCTGACACTTCTGAGGTCTATCCTTCACTGAGTACCTCCCTTCCCATTCTCTGGCACACACTACATCCAGTTCTACTACAGCGCCTTTGCTCTTACTTTGCTCAAACCCAGAATCCTCCAAACACTCCATCCTCAAATGCCATGGATTCCTTAACTGCCTGCTCATCCATGAACGCCAGGGCGCCAAGTGAAGGAGGACCTGCTCGGTACAGGGTTACATGGGTGGGCTCAGTGACCATAGGCTGTGGGCTCCGCCTCTGCCCTGAATTCCTGGAAATGACATTAGAGATGGATTTTAGAATGACAAATCCATACCCATGGTAGAAAACAAGAACAGGTACTCTCAACAGGCCAACATCTGTCACAGATAATACCATTACAAAGAAGGAAGGAGAAAACCATGGTTCTCAGAGCATACACGAAACAGGAGGATATAAAACTGGAGAGGGGTGGCAAGAGACTCAAAGGCCAGAGGCAGAAGACCCTGGAACAGGAGGGAGTCTGGGGCCCTGGCCATCTTGGGCCAGGCTGTGAGCAACAGATGTCTGCCCCAGTGGGCACACAGACAATAAGCCTGAGAAGAGGAGGCAGGGGACAGTCAGGAAGGCAGTGACACCCAAGAAAAACGGGGAGCCCCCACAGGACAGTGGGCTGGCTATTGGCATACCCCACCCAGCCCTGGAGCATCTTTTCCTTTTCTTCTCACAAAGGGAGACCCTCCCACTATTCAAAGCCAGACCTTTGCTTGTGCCTTTTAAAAACTGAACTCTTTGACCTGTTCACTTCTAAACTGTTTATATGACTCCCATTTCAAATATGTCCTTTTCCAGGGCTGGGGAGGGGGGGGAAGCAGAAATGCTTCTGCAATGGCCAATGCAGTTGTAAGAAGATGTGTGTCACTTGCTACCATTGTCAGTAGCAGAAGGGTTAGAGCAAAAACAATTTCACTGTCTGCAGTGGATGTATTTTTCTGAGAGGCTGGGTGTAAATCTTAAGCTCTCCACTCAGAGAGGCTCCGTCCCTTCCACTGGAACACAGACCCCTCAGCAGGGACATGCTCTTGGCTCCCGGTCACCATGCAGCTCCCTAACTCCTTGACATGGGTTCTTCAACCTCATACCTCCCCGCCCCCCTTCAGTCAGAACCTGCTTTTTAACCCTCACCTGACAACCTCTACCGTCTCCACTGCATATTCTTTATTAAGTTTAAGGTGAGTCAAGCACTGTTGGGGCTGTAATTACTGAATACAGACTTGACTGAGAGAGAGAAGAGCTGTCTGACATATGTTTTGTCAGATAAAGAAAAAACCGAGGGTAATTCGATAGAGCAATAATAAGTAGAGAGACAATCCATAATTCATTCCACACCAACTTATTCCTACAGGAACCCAAGGAAAAGTTAGAAAATGTGTTTCCTATCTAACACGTCCGAACTCTAATTTCATAAGTTAAAATGGACATTTATATATTCAGCTGAATAAATCAAGTACTGTTCATTAACGCTCTGACACTAAATTTGCTTCTTCTCCAGAACCAATGACATTACCACAGAAAATATTTATCAATCCATCCAAGTGAAGTCTGAACGTTAAGAATCAATGATGTGACATTCTTGAGTAATACATTTCTGACAGTTCTGAAAGCTTACTGGATGCATTAACACTTTAATGCAATGCATAAACATTAATAGAAGTTCACAGAGTAATGGCAGAAGCAAACCATCACTAAAGCAACCCATTAATCACGGTAGCTTAAAATCTCTAAAGAAAAATATGTAATATTCAGGAATATATGCCCCTTGTTCACTTTAAGACACATTAGGAGATTTTGCCAGATACTAACCAATGAGCAAATACAGAAAGGTGTTACCGCATTAGTAACAGTGCTTATCAAATAAGGAAATCCTTAAATACACAGAAATACAACTCAGAGAACAGTTTCATCTTTCACAGGAAGGTCATTCGCACCTGTGATTTGGACTTTCAAACCTTCTTGGCATTACAGATCTGAGAATCTGGGATCTCCGTGGAAACATACATTCACGCAAGATTTCCCATGCAGGGTGCCTGGGTGGCTCAGTCTGTTAAGCATCTGCCTTTGGCTCAGGTCATGATCCCAGGGTCCTGGGATCGAGCACCGTATTGGGCTCTCTGCTCCACGGGGAGCTTGCTTCTTCTTCTACCTCTGCCTCTCTCTGTGTCTCTTATGAATAAATAAATAAAATATTTTAAAAAATTAAAAATTAAAAAAAATTTCCCATGCAATCACAAGATGAGGAACCTGTGTTGAAGAACTTAACTCCTATCTTTGAAACACTGATGAGCTAGTTGATTCTTACGAACAAACCTTAGTAGCTGAGCTGATTCCTCTTCTCAGCCCGTACAATCCCAGGCTCTGGACTCCATTTCACCTTCTCCTGTTCCCCTTGACCTTGATCTGCAACCTCTATTCCTACTTCCCATCCCTCTGTTGCTCAGCCCTGCTTTTCCCAGTTCCTGGCCCACCCCCGGTTCTCTGTAGATATTCTCCCACTTCCAATTCCTTAACTGTTCCAGATATGGAAATAAATCCTATTTTTGAGTGGCTCAACAAACTGAATTTTCATGTTGTTATTCCTAATTTTATACGTCGGTAAGCTGAAAATTTTACATCTACTGACAGATATTAAGAGATTTATCATGAAGGGGTGCCTGAGGGTCTCAGTGGGTTAAGCGTCTGCCTTAGGCGCAGGTCATGATCTGGAGTCCTGGGATCGGCCTCGCATCAGGCTCCCTGCTCAGCGGAGAGCCTGCTTCTTCCTTTCCTCCCTTTCATCCACTCTCTTACATAAATAAATAAAATCTTAAAAAAGAGAGAGATTTATGATGAGAAAAAAAAAAACAGAGAGGAAAGAAGGGGAAAAGTGTGCTTTTTAAGAAAAAAAAAAAGTCCCATTAAATCTGTTAATTTTGTCTCTGTATTTCTCCCCTGAGGTCAAAACTAGGAAAAAGTGTCTGTGGCAATCAGGGGGTTTCAGGAACAGAGAGAACCCTGAGCACCCAGTGTGGGACCACAACACTGCACACGGGGACAAGGGCAGGAGTTTCTTCCATGGCCAGGGGAGGGCTCTAAAACCAGAACCCATGGAAGCTGTGATGGTACTGAGCCCAGCCTCCAAGAGCTGGCACTGTCCATGGCTCTATTACATACTCTGATCGTGATGGGATGAGGCTGTGGGACAAAGGTTAACGAGATACGTGGTAATGTGTGAAGGGTCACCGAATGTATCAATACTCAGCTACAGTTCGTCTGTAAAATTCACCATCCCTGGACTGTGGAAATTATCTGCAGGTGAATTATTTCACAAGTGGACGTTTCATGTACTTAAGGTAAAGTTCTGGGAGGTAGCATCATACCTCTTTCCCTTTATTGAATACTTTTCCCATGTCAACCTCTGTGTATATACAAATAGGTAGACGTGGACACCCGGGTGGCTCAGTTGGTTAAGCGTCTGCCTTCAGCTCAGGTCATGATCCCAGGGCCCTGGGATCGAGCCCAGCATCCAGCTCCTTGGTCGGCAAGAATCCTGCTTCTCCTTCTTCCCTCCTTCTGCTTGTGCTCTCTCTCATGCTCTCTCTCTCTCTCTCTCTCAAATAAATAAATAAAATCTTACAAAAAATTGGAGAGGTATAGGAAGAGATCTTTCTATCTCCATCTATCTGTAGTTTAATCACCAAAGGAACTGTAGGATGTGGTCATGCAATCCCCACTTAGATGAGAACCAACAATGGACAGAAAGTCAAACAAACATAACGAAGTCAGAAAGATAGGCTTTAACCACAGATCTCTCAGAATCCAAAGCCTGTGCTCTGTGCCTGAATTTCTCATCCTCTCACACTTTAATGCGTATGCCCCGGGGATCTCATGACAACGCAGATTCCCAGGTTCGGGTAGGTCTGGCCTGGGGCCTGCGAGCCTGCATTCCAACAGGCTCCCAACACGGCCTCCTCATCCTTGGACCTCGCCCTGAGGAGCAAGGGGCTCTGGCAACCATGACATGCAACGGCTTCCACATGTACACTGTGACTTCTGAACACCCAGACGGATGCCAGCTGCCCATTCCTAAGGAGGGAACTGCTTTATGGATAAAAACATGCAGTATGGGAGTGCCTGGGTGGCTCAGTGGGTTAAAGCCTCTGCTTTGGCTTGGGTCATGATCTCAGGGTCCTGGGATCGAGCCCAGCAACAGGCTCTCTGCTCAGCGGGGAGCTTGCTTCTCCCCACCCCTCTCAGCCTGCCTCTCTGCCTGCTTGTGATCTCTGTCTGTCAAATAAATAAAATTTTAAAAAATGCAGTATGGTCTTACAGCTATTCAACTGGGCAGGGAAATCACTTTTTTCTTTCTTTCTTTCTTTCTTTCTTTCTTTTTTTTTTTAATTTCAATCACACCACCCTAAAACCAGTTCTTAACGAAAGAAAATGCATCTCTGGTTCTGCACACGCCCCTGTCGTCTTCAGCGGGATTCTCTCCCACCGTCCGAGGCCCAAACCAGACGCACCCTGTGCTTCGACAAGGAAACCATCAGAATCTATTAAAATTACGGGACACTGATAGCAGCCGGGACATGACGAATCGCAGGCCAAGAGTCAGATACCAGAGAATGCGTTGCGGGGCTTTGGGGGCAGGCCCATTTGCAACCAAATGATATTGTGTGAGGCTGACAAACTGAAGCAATTTCAGGGCTGTCTGTGGGCCGGGGGAGATCTCTCTGATGCCGGCTGCGCTTCGCTTGCAGAATCGCGCAGAGTTCCCAGATCTGAATCACTCGGGGCTTGAAAGGGCTTCACTTGACAAGCTACAAATAATTGCACTCCACTCTTTCTGTTGTACTCTATTATTTTGCCCCCCTTATCTCCAGGAGTGGAGCTTGTGTGAACAAGCAAGGTCGGCTTCCATGTTGACCACGACACAACAAAACATTGTTCTTTCCTGATATGATAAATAAAACGAGGCTCTGCAGACTCAACATTTTTGTCAGGCCCATTTTCCACTTTTTTAGAGGCAAAAAGTCAGCTGTGGGCTCAGGTGGAAGGCTCGAGCTGGACATAAGCAGGCAGGCAGGCAGGCTCCTGCCTCCTCGCGTAGGGATGTGGTCCAGCCCTGCAGTTACTGGAAAAGCTCATCTGAGAAATGGGACATTGACTGACAGATAAAGGGCACATGGGCTGTGGCCCTGTAGGTTTTTGCAGTAACTCCTCTGTTCCCTTCCCCTCATCCCCAACTCCATTCTATCAGCCTTTTCCATCAGATTTTGTTTTTTTTTTTTTAATTTGACAGAGATCACAAGTAGGCAGAGAGGCAGGCAGAGAGAGAGAGGGGAAAGCAGGCTCCCTGCTGAGCAGAGAGCCCGATGCGGGACTCAATCCCAGGCCCCTGGGACCATGACCTGAGCCGAAGGCAGAGGCTTTAACCTACTGAGCCACCCAGGTGCCCCCATCAGATATTCTTAATGAAAACGTTTTTCTAACCTGGGATGCCCTGAGAACCAAGCCGTGTTGTTTCCATGGCACATTTCTCCAAAACCCCAGTCTCAGATTCAAGACTGCTACTCCATTTGTGGAAGACTGTAAAGAACCTATCACCCACCCTAGGGCAGCTCCTAAGAATAACATGCCGATTGTTGCTCCATGTATTTTAATTTGCTAGATGTGAAAATGCATGTTTTAAAGGAGGCAGTTTTTTGTTTAAAATCCAACCCCAGGGGCACCTGGGTGGCTCAGTCGGTTAAGCATCTGCCTTCAGCTCAGGTCATGATCCCAGGGTCCTGTGACAGAGTGCCCCATAGGGCTCCCTGCTCAGCGGGGAGTCTGCTTCTCCCTCTTTCTCTGCCCCACCTCCTGCTTGGGCTCTTTCTCTCTCCATAATAAGTGAATGGACTATTTAAAAAAAAATGTGTAGGGGCGCCTGGGTGGCTCAGTGGGTTGAAGCCTCTGCCTTCGGCTCAGGGCATGATCCCAGGGTCCTGGGATCGAGCCCCGCATTGGGCTCTCTGCTCAGCAGGGAGCCTGCTTCCCTCTCTCTCTCTCTGCCTGCCTCTCTGCCTACTTGTGATCTCTGTCTGTCAAATAAATTTTTAAAAAATGTGTATCATATGAAAAATGTGGCTTTTTATCATATTTTTTCATATTTTTCATATCATATGAAAAAATAAATGGCTCATTTAAAAATAAATAAAATAAAATAAAATCCAAACTCAAATAACACTTCATAAAGTTACAGTCCCTACATAAGATTTTTGGTTTTGGTTTTTTGGGTTTTGTTTGTTTGGTTTTTGGTTTTTGTTTTGATCTATAATGATGAGGAACACGGACTCAGATTAACAAATCTAAACTTCTTCTTCTGAAACTTATTTGTTAAGCCTTAACTGGGTCAGCCCTCCACATAATTCTCACAACAACCCTAACATAGGTATAGAATTTCCAATAAGGTGTGCTATTACTATGTTATTACTTTTAAAGACCAGGAAACTGAGGCACAGAAAAGTACCTAAGGTGCACAGTAACTCACGGCTGGAAAACAGCGGGGCTGGGAATTGAACCCCCTTCAGTACTGCTTCCCAGTTCCACGTCCCTACCTATTTGTGTGCGGGTCAACCACAGGCACAATATACCTCATCCAAGCTGAAATCAAGAGCCTTGAGTGTACTCAGGTTGACTGGACATACAAATCACACTCACTCTCTCTCTCAAGTAAAATCTTCAAAAAAAAAAAAACACAATAAGGCAAAACATGTCTACAAGAAAATATAAAATTCTTGTGTGGCTCGCATTGTATTTCTGGACAATGCTGTTTGAAACTCATCCCTGAAACACAACTTGACATGGGCAGAATCCTCAACACAAAATCTGTACCCGGACAGGAAAAGCAACTCCACAAGCTGCCACTGGCCCCGTCCTGCTCAGCCGTGTTCCCACTCCCTCCCTCTCCTTTCTCCTTTCTCATACCCCTGCCTCTTCATGACCTTAAAACACTGACTGCGCTCTTCTGAGAAAAAGCCTTTACCTGATGGATTGATTCCCTTCCTGCTGCTCCTCCAAGGCCCCCCATCTCCTACACAGGTTCCTTTTTCATCTGGTTCCAACGCTCTGTCCTCTCAGGAACCCCCTGAGCACACAGGGGTCTCAGCTACCCTGTGCCTCCCTGCACTATTACCCAGGCATCCGGAAGGGACACCCATTTCCCCACCCCATTCTCCCATCCCTGGTCCAGAGCAGGATGTTCTCTCATTATCTGGGAATTCCTGCTCCAGGCAGATGTAGCTCACTGCAGCTGTGCTGGTCACAGACCGTCCCTGCTCAGCCCTGCTTCTGCAGCGTGCTCTCCCTCCCCGCTGCCCTTCCCGCTAGGAAAAGATGGACTTAGGAAGACGCTCAAGCACAGCCAGGGGGCTCTCTCGGAGAATTATGTGTGGCTCATTGGTTTATAGGCTTGAAGACAAGGAAGTAAGAAGAAAGGTTCTGGGCAAAAGTGAAAATTGCAGCACTGCCTGGAGGAAGTAAGAGAAACCAGAACTGGTTCTGGAAGGGAAAACACAGCTAATCAAGGGCAGGATGGGGCCAGTGGGAGAGGCTTCTGGCCCTCAGGGGGACAGGAATGGCCTGGACCTCCAGGAACTAAGGGGAGGGAGGAGCAGTTCAGCTGTGTGCGTGGGTGGGGAGTGAAGAGGTGAGACAGAGGCCATTACATTTTATTTTTCATAAAACAAATGAAAATTTTCTTTTAGCTGCCAATTCCAGACAGTTTCCCAAGCCCACTGGCATGCTCTTCAGAATCCTTCAGGTCCACCCCGTGCCACTGGCCCAGGCCAGCCCTCCATCCTGGTCATCTGCACCCACCCTCCTTCCAATCCCCAAGCCTAGCCTAGGCCACAGCAACAGTCCCCCAGGGGACATCAACAACCCCCTTTGGAAACAGTCTGTACACCAAGCTAAGTGTGATCAGCCTGATGGCCTCACTTCCGTCTGGCTTGGCTCTTCAGAAACGCACCATGCAGCCCTGCTTATTTCTGCACAGAGTGCACAGATTTCAGAGTTTCTGACCCCACTCTCGTCTGATGCCAGGGAAGGACATTCTCTCCTCTGCACCTCTCCCTTCAGAACAACAAAGACACTTCTCCGACTAGAATGCACCCACTCTCCCCACTCCTGATCATAAGTGGAAGGGATCTGGACACCTTCCATCCTGGTCAATGCTTAGCCTCCAGGAACACAGAGAACAAAAATAATCACCCCCGGGGACTTCTGCATGTGGCTCTGTCCCATGTGTCCAAAAGACGTTCATTCTCTTCCCACCACCGACCCCTGCACACAGGACATGGCTTCCTTCCCAACCCCCATCATATAATGTTCATTTATATTCTCCCACTGGGCAGGCGGAGGGGGGTGGTGCTTGGAGCAAGCCTTATCCTTTCCAGCTGCTTATCTAAGTCCTACTCATGCAGCTTAAGCATGATTTCTTGAAGGTATTTACTCCTCTGATCTCATTCTCAAAATCTCCATTCAATAGCAGTTTACTATTTGGTATTTGTTACCAAAGAGCATTCATTCCTGCCTCATAAACACTGTGTCTGTGGGTGCGAGTGTCTAACTGCAAAGGCTTTGATGGGCTAGAATCAGGCCCTAACAGTTGTCCGCATACAGGTGTTCGGCCCCAAGCAGGCATTCAGATACTTGATCTAGTAAGTTATATTGTTAATTATCCTTCTTTGTAACAGAGAAAGGCTTTGCTTCCACTGTATGTTGACACTAACAGCATAGAATTTAAGAGGCACTGATAATCTCTAATTCCCCATCCATCTCTTAGGGAACATGACAAATATATTAATTAAGGAAATGATCAGTTCGAAATACATTATGGTGCCTTCAAAGATGAGTATTTCTTCATTTTTATAACCTGATGCTGTTATCAGTGGCCTACAAAAATGAATGCATCTGTAACATAAAACAAATGTTGCTTCAAAAAAAGAAAAAAAAAAAAACCCTCCAAACCTAAAAACAAAACAAAAGAAAAAAAACACATGTAAAATAAATATACCCTTTCACCACCACCTGGGTGGTTCAGGTGGTTGTGTCAGACTCTCCTGATCTCTGTTCAGGTATTGATCTCAGGGTCATGAGTTCAAGCCCCGCATTGGGCTCCACATTGTGCACGGAGCCTCGCTTAAAAAATGAAGAGGATGGGGCGCCTGGGTGGCTCAGTTGGTTAAGCAACTGCCTTCGGCTCAGGTCACGGTCACTGTCCCGGAGTCCCAGGATCGAGTCCCGCATCGGGCTCCCAACTCCATGGGGAGTCTGCTTCTCTCTCTGACCTTCTCGCCTCTCATGCTCTCTCTCAAATAAATAAATAAAATCTTTAAAAAAAAAAAAAAGGAAGAGGAGGAGGAAGAGGCAGAGGAAGAAGAAGGCAATGATGCCGACAGCACTATAGTCAACTTAAGAACCCAGTGTCCACCCACACTCATTTAATAACAGTCTGTACATCACTTGAAGAAAACCAGCGGAACTGTGTATGAAGGCTTCGACACAAAACAGTACACGGGAAGTTCAGAGGCAAGTTTGTAGTCCTACAGGGCTCCGTCCTACACGGAGCTGCTCTCGAACAGACCCAGGGCAGCCGAAGGAAGCAAAAACGGGGCAAATCAAATAAGAGAAGTGCTAAAGTCCATATCAATATAAAATCCTTTTGGGCCATTATTATTTAATGAGCCAGTTCTTGGCATTTGGTTCTATATTCATTTTTTATATAAAAATGTTTCCTATATTTTAACTCTATACATCATTGGACATTTCACGTTGCAGAACACTTTGTCAAATTTCTCAAAACCACTGTACCATGGGTCAGCCTTCGGACTGAGTTTCTGGGTTAAGGTCCTCTTTAGAGCTTAATGACAAGACTGGAAAATTCTCTTTGATCGCTGAAGTTAACTCTTAATGAACCGGCTGGATGTTTCAAATCTGACCCCCGAATCGGTTTCTGGGCTACCTAGGGACACCCTCCATCAGGCACTGGCACAACCTTCCCCTCAGAACCACTCAGGCACCAGCAACACCAGAGCCCTCCAGACCCAGACAGGTCCAGTGGGATCCTGGTCTCTGGGGTTGCTGGCTCTTCTGTCCAGAGAAACCCTGCACAGCCCCCAGAATCACAGCAATCTCCAGAGCACACAGTCCACCACGTGCAATAGGTCTAGCAGGCTCAACAGCTCCCCCACTCCCCCCACTGCCACGCAGCATAAACCCATGAGACTTGCGAGCCCCAGAGCAAGTGGCTGGGAGCAGAGCAGGGATGTCCAGGTTGGAGACAGAGCTGCCACCAAGAAAGTGAAATGACCGGTTTCATGGCCTGCTTGCAGTCAGGAGAAACCACCACTCTCCTACCTGTTGCAGGTCTGGGACAGGAACAGCAATTACCTTTCTGACCACGCCTCACCCTGTAGAGGAGCTAGTCATTTGTTATCTGCATTCCTCTTTTATCCCCGAGGCTCTCCATGCTAGCAATGCCCCACCACCCCCATCTCACGGATAAGGAGAATGAAGCCTGAGAAGGGGAGCCAAGGTGAGAAGTCAGGTCAAGCCCAGGCACTTTCTGCTCTGAGGTTCTCCCAGTAGACGGCATAAGCCTCAAGCAAGGGATGGCAAAAATTCAAAGAGAAGACGTCTTGTGCCCTTTTCCCCCAATAAAAATGAAAGCTTAATATGTGAGTTCCCTGATGTCCTCTGTCATCTCTTTCTATGTACTGTATATTTCATCTGTTACAACTCTTATCATTAATTGGTTTTGATCAGGTGTGTCTACTGGACACAAGGAACAGTTCTACACAGTTTATGGATAAAATCAACATGGGCCATGGCACACCTGGGTGGCTCAGTGGGTTCAGCCTCTGCCTTCAGCTCAGGTCAACGATCCCAGGGTCCTGGGTTCGAGCCCCGAGTCAGAGTTCTTGCTCAGTGGCAAGCACGCTTCTCCCCCACTTGCTCTGTCTCTCTCTGGCAAATAAATAAATAAAATCTTTAAAAAAAAAAATCAACATAGGCCAAACTCTACTCAACTTCATGAATCCCAAATCTCTTTGTCATACTGAAACTTCTATCAGATTTCTTTTGGTGTTTCTGTTTCACTTTGGTGGAAAAGCAAAGGAGCAGGAGTTGAATTTACAGTTTCAACGGTACTCCAGTCAGAAATCCCACACAACCCTCAGTGGGGCAACTCTCTATAGAAACCAATGTAAGGGGCGCCTGGGTGGCTCAGTGGGTTAAGCCGCTGCCTTCGGCTCAGGTCATGATCTCAGGGTCCTGGGATCGAGTCCCGCATCGGGCTCTCTGCTCAGCAGGGAGCCTGCTTCCCTCTCTCTCTCTCTCTGCCTGCCTCTCCATCTACTTGTGATCTCTCTCTGTCAAATAAATAAATAAAATCTTTAAAAAAAAAAAAAAAAAGAAACCAATGTAAGGATTTCAGTTTTCAGAAATAAATGCCAACAAGAAGTACTACAGCACTAACCCTACGTGTTAAGGGCTTTACATCTATTATTTCATTTGCTTTAACATCCCCTATTGGTTACGAAGCAGGTATTATTTAAGGAGTCGAGGCTCAGCATTTGAGCAATGGTGACATTAAACACAGGGTTAGGGAGGGGTCAGGGGTGATCAGCTCCCAGGTGCATTTTTCAACCACAATGCTACTTCCCTTCCCAGAGAACAGCTTCCCCAAGAGCAACCTCAGCTCCCGCCTGGTTCGCCAGAGCTGGCACCGAGGCCAAACGCTTCAGCAGCAAATGCAGCAAAGCCCACTGAGGCTGAACAAGCTCTCCTACTTCCTGCTCCAGCCCTGCTCTCCCAGTGCCACACACCTCTCCCAGACGCCCTCCAGTCTTTCACACAGGTTTCCAGACTGTGCGTTAGTGCCTGGCCTGCAGGGAAAAAAAGCTACCTGTCGTCGGAGGCGGACCCCTTGCCAGGCATCTCACACGTGCTGCTTCACGTCACCTTGGCTATGACCCTGCAGGCACTCGGCAATGACCACGGGGTTAGGGAGTACTGTTAGCCCATTCTGAAGACAAGGAAGTGAAGGCTGACCATGTGTTCCTATTTAAGCATGTTAATAGAACTGTATTCACACATTCAGCTCCTCATGGAGCAATACAGGACTCATTTACCCCAGCTCTAGCATATCCTGTTTTCAGACATGGGAAGAATCCCTTTGGGAAAGAGTTTCAGAATGTCCTGAGGGTCTTGGAGAGAAAAGGAGGGAGATTATGGCATCCCTAGGGCCCAGCACGGAGCTTGGGGGACTACAGGTCTTCAAGAGCCACGGGCTGAATAAATGAATGTAAGTAAATACTAGGACTGATAAAATTGTGTCCCACACCACATCACTGCCTCTCCCCAGCCCTCACCAACTGCCACCTCTTTTTTTTTTTTTTTAATTTTCAGCGTAACAGTATTCATTGTTTTTGTACCACACCCAGTGCTCCATGCAATCTTGGCCCTCTCTAATACCCACCACCTGGTACCCCAACCTCCCACCCATCTGTCAATTCAAACCCCTCAGATTGTTTTTCAGAGTCCATAGTCTCTCATGGTTCACCTCCCCTTCCAATTTCCCCCAACCCCCTTCTCCTCTCCAACTCCCCATGTCCTCCATGATATTTGTTATGCTCCACAAATAAGTGAAACCATATGATAATTGACTCTCTCTGTTTGACTTATTTCATTCAGCATAATCTCTTCCAGTCCCGTCCATGTTGCTACAAAAGTTGGGTATTCATCCTTTCTGATGGAGGCATAATACTCCATAGTGTATATGGACCACATCTTCCTTATCCATTCGTCCACTGAAGGGCATATTGGTTCTTTCCACAGTTTGGTAACCGTGGCCATTGCTGCTATAAACATTGTGGTACAGATGGCCCTTCTTTTCATTACATCTGTATCTTTGGGGTAAATACCCAGGAGTGCAATTGCAGGGTCATAGGGAAGCTCTATTTTTAATTTCTTGAGGAATCTCCACGCTGTTCTCCAAAGTGGCTGCACCAACTTGCATTCCCACCAACAGTGGAAGAGGGTTCCCCTTTCTCCACATTCCCTCCAACACATGTTGTTTCCTGTCTTGTTAATTTGGGCCATTCTAACTCCACCACCACCTCTTAACAGCTCCTGCTTGGCCTTTCTACCTGGCTCTCCTAGACAGTTTCCTCTTCAGACCACACATGGTACCCAGTGCTCAAATGTACTCCCGGCAGGTCACGTTGACTAGAACTCAACTTCCCATTAAAGAGACTGCTAACCTGCCCTGCTGCACATTTCAGAATCCTCTGGGCCACAGAGAGTGGGCACCACAGAACTTTCCTAGACCCAGAGCTCACCCAAGAAGCAAATCCTGACTACAAAACACAACTTCAAAAACAAAACTCCAGGTTAAAGCTGGCCTTACCTGAATCTGCCTCAAGCTAAACTCAGATGAGTGATAAGATGAAAGTTCTATTTGCTGGGGCACCTGGGTGGCTCAGTCAGCTAAGCTTCTGCCTTTGGCTCAGGTCATGATCCCAGGGTCCTGAGACCAAGTCCCTCAAGGGGCTCCCTGCTTGGTGGGAGGTCTGCTTCTCCCTCTCTCTCTCTGCCCCTCCCCTGCGTGCTCTCTCTCTCTTTCTCATGAATAAGTAAAATCCTAAAAGAAAAAGTTCTACTTCCTGCTCAGAGCAAAGAACCACCTCACTTCCATTACCAAGCTGACACGATATACTCAAACACTTACAAACAGAAATTTGATTGTCTGGCCTCTTCTAAGGGAAGACTTTATATTTCAAGAATGTAGAAAACCACTTCAAAGTTTTACCTGAGAACACTGTTAAGCATTTAAAGCAAAGCAGAGTGGTTGGAATGTCACCTAGGGGTTCTGTGATGGAGAAACAGCAGTTTTTCACAATTGGTCATTTCATCACATTATCAACGTCCTTCCTGTGTTCTTCTAGACAAGGTGACTGGGACACTTCAGATGTCACCCCCTAATGTGAAAGCATTGCAAGGATCTGCTGATATTACTCTTTTAAAAAGAATGCATTTAAAGCGTTCAATGTGCAGTTTATTCAAAAGTGAGAAAGGAAAATTCTCCTATTAGATGAAAGGAAGGTAAAATACATCATGATGTATTAGTCTGTACTGGCAAAAACTTAATTACAAGTACTAGCAATCACGAGAGCTGTACATGTGGTGACTTCCTACCATGTGCCTGGAACAGGGGAGGCTTGAGAGAAAAATGAAGTAAGCATTTTAGGGAAATGAGACTGGGGGAGGTTTATGACTTGCACAAATGCCCTCACTAGTGAGTAACAAACCCAGAATGTGGAACCAGGTCTGTCTGGCTCCAAAGCTTAGTAATGACCCTCTTTAGAAGTTGCTCAAACTCGTGGAGGTCAGGAAAGTTAGACACGAGGCTAGCTCAGTTGGTAGAGGATGTGACTCTAATCTCGGGGTTTGAGCCCCACATTAGGTGTAGAGATGGCTTTAAAAAAGAAATCTTTGGGGGGCCTTGGGGGACAGGAAGAAAAGCCTCAGTTCATTTGGTTTATGACTTCAAAGACTCAAGAGTGGTTCATGGTTCAGGTCCTAGGTCCTCAATGCTCTTCCGCTGAATGAGAATGTGAACTAGTCCTTTAAAGCTTTAAAACAACACTGACATTCTCCTTCATGCTAACTGTGCACTCTGTTCGGTGCCTTTTTCAAAAGAGGGTAAGTCACCTACTCTATAAGTTGCAGGCTGGGCTACAAAGTAAAATCAACATGAGAACTTTCAAACCATCCCAGAGCATAAGCCCCAGTGACATGAGAATCTTCGGGCAGAGAGCCTGAAAATTTGTATATTTAATCACTCCCAAGAAGCAATGACTTATCCAATTAAGATGTACTGGGGCAAGTAAGCTGCCTTAAAGAGCTGAACAACCATCTTGGGGACATTTTCATGGCAGGGCTCTATTGCTGCTACTCATTAGACTCATCCAGGAGCCTTTTGAAAGTTCTCAAGCTCAATGCATAAGCCAGAACCATCAGACTCCCCAAGGGTGGGACCCAGACACTGGCACTTTGTGACGATCCCTAGCACGCAGCATAGGCCGGGCACCAGAGCCTTGGCAGCTGGGTATTTGCATCAGAAGCCACCCTCCTCTGGATGGAGTTCCAACATCCTATCCACCAGGTGCATCTACCAATGGCATCATCACATTGATAGCCAGTTTTCTCCAATGCCATGCCTCCTCTCTCAGCATCAGGCTGACACCCAGAAGCCTTTCCGTTCGCCAATCGCTTCTTCAGTACATGCCCACCTTTTTTTTTTTTAAGATTTTATTTATTTGACAGAGAGAGAGAGAGATCTCAAGTAGGCAGAGAGGCAGGTATTGAGAGAAGGGGAAGCAGGCTCCCTGCTGAGCAGAGAGTCTGATGTGGGGCTCGATCCCAGGACCCTGGGATCATGATCCAAGCTGAAGGCAGAGGCTTTAACCCACTGAGCCTCCCAGGCGCTCCCAGTGCATGCCCACTTAAGAGGAATGCTACAGGACTCTCCCTCTGTCATTCAGAAGCATTCCTACTTCTGAATAAATGATTCATGCCCTGTGCACAAGCAACATTTGTCATTCTCTCGCCACTTTCAATTTTCCAATGTCCACTTCTTTGTCTCTCTTATTATTATTTTCCACACTGTTACGGTTTTTGCTGTTCTGGACAAGCTGGGATTAATGCTGTTCTGGGTACAAGAAACTGAGGGACAAAGCTCCAGGCCAAGGAACAAAGCTCCAATCTAAGGATACCTGGATAATGGTATCCAGGCTGGACGGATACCATTAGCTGCAGGCAGGCTGAGATGATGTCCTTTCTGGCTTTGGAGGGGAGCTCTCTCTCTCTTTCTTTTCTTTTCTTTTTCTTTCTTTTTTTTTTTTTTTTTAAAGATTTTATCTATTTACTTGACAGAAAGGTCACAAGTAGGCAGAGAGGCAGGCAGAGAGACAGAAGGGGAAGCAAGCCTTCTGCGGAGCAGAGAGCCTGATGTGGGCTCGATCGCAGAACCCTGAAATCATGACCCGACCTGAAGGCAGAGGCTTTAACCCACTGAGCCACCCAGAAGCCCATGGAGGGGAGCTCTTTTTACATGAAAAAGTTCAGATGGATGCAAAGTTTTAAAGGAGAGGAGCTCTGTGCTGCCTTTTGATCACACGCAGCTCCCCCAGAAACAAAGCTCAGAAGGTTATCTTAAATTCCCAAAACACACTTTTTGCTTAACTACAAAGATCTTCATGATTTAAAAAAAAAAAGAACAAAAACCTTTGTGCATTTTGGTTCAAAACTTTTTAACTAGGTAAACCTCCCTGCATGGGTCACACATGAAATAAATTTTACACTGATAGCAAAATGCTTTTTAGCTAATAATATTTATGTGCGAAAGAAGCAACATTGATTGTGAAGATATTCTCTTAAAGGGCAAATGAGGTGTTGATTAAAGCTTCCCTAAAACATATACTACTTTGGACTACTAATGAGTGGCTGACGAAATTAATTCACACCTTCGCCCTGCAAAGCATCCTCCTTCCACATACATAACAATAAGATCAGTGAAAAAGTTCATAGCACTAAGAAAATGCATTCCTTTGATAAAGTACTTCCTGCACTAGGTAAGACTGCTGAGTATTTCACAAATTTGTTTCAGTACTATCTCGGGTTATTTCTGCTAAATTAACCATGGAAAACCCACAGATAATGAATTCAGAGTCTACCACGGAAAAAGCAGATCTGATTTCCTCACAAATTGTAAGATAAAAATGTAGCAATGATTTACTCCAATAATTTTTATGGGAAAGATCAAGATTATTGACTTTCAAAATAAGGTTTCTCTCTACTAAGTTAATTTCAGTCCTGTTCCTAATCATTTAGTTGGTATTTGAGAAGGAATTTTAGGATAATATTTAAAAGTTAATTAAAAACCGTGTAAGCATTCTTGTCAGTCAAGCATGACCTCTGCGCTACAATGCATTTAAATGCATGTCACCTTGACCTGTAACACAGCAATGTAAAAAATTTTGGTCAATATGAATCAAATGTACACTAATTTATTCAGCAGGTTCCCTGGTATCTGAATCAACATTAGAAATCTAACCAGTATTTGTTATTCTGTTATTGACAAAAGGAAGCATATTTAAATGATAACAAGGACTCATGGGTGTCATTTGGAAGTTAAATTGTTCCCCAAGGACTGCCTCCGTAAACATCTACATTTAAAGGTCATTTACCACCAAATTATGAACAACTGTTGCATTTATTAGCACAGGCTCAATAATTTGGAAGCTGCAGCCATCAATTATTACTGACAACGAGATCTAATTGTCCACTAATAATAAACAAGGAAAACAGACCTTTTCTGTAAACTTTTATTCCCTGCACTTTGATCACGTTTGCAAAACGGAGATGCAAACTTTCCATGGGTGGGCATGCATCTGAAGGAAAAAAACAAACAAACCAAATACTTCCAACTGCCAGGAGGACTAAACCTCGTTTACAATAAACAGTGGATACTAAAATAGAAAAACATATTTTCTCATGTTATCTACAAAAGGGAGAAAAATACCACAAGGTTGATTGGCGAATGAAGTGTGGATTGCGATTTTAGAAGGAAATATGTTGGTGAATTTTACAGTGGGGTGGCCAGATATTTGGTCAAATGTTCTGGGTGTTTCTGTGAAGTGGTTTTGGGTGAGATTAATATTTAAACCGATTGACGGAGCAAAGCAGTTTGCCCTCCATAATGTGGTGGTTCTCTTGATTCTGGAGGCAAACGGTCCAGGTAGGTTATTCCCACCCTTTTACCAAAGGACCTAAAAAGCTATGACTTTTGAGTGGGGTCCAGACCAAGAGAAGGCTCTGCAACAGGTCCAAGCTGCCTTGCCACTTGGGCTATGATCCACCAGATCCAATAATGCATGAAGTGACAGAAATACATAGCGATGTTGTCTGAAACTTTGGCAGGCCTCCACGGGTGAAGGGCAGGGCAGGTCCTTAGGACCTCAGAGCAAAGCCCCACCATCCTCCGTGGATAGCTATTTTTCTTTCGAGAAAGAGTTCTTGGCTTGCTACTGCACCTTAGCAGGGCTGGACATTTGACCAGAGACTATCAAGTTATCAGGTGACCTGAGCTGCACATCATGAACTAGGTGTTATCTGACCCACCAAGCTACACAGCTGGGGACAGCAACACTTGGTTACCAAATGGAATTGGCATACATGTGATTGGGCCCAAGCAGGCCCTGAAGGCACAAGTAAGTTGCATGAAGAAGTGGCCCAATCAAGGAGGGCATGTGATGTGATGAGCACTGGGTGTTATACGCAAAAACAGAATTTAAATTTTTAAAAAAGTTACATTCTAAAAAAAAAAGAAGTGGCCCATGCTATACTACTTACTCTCTCCAGCCTGCACCTGTGGCCTCATGAGGCATTCCCTAGAATTAGCTGACAGAGGAAGGGAAGACTTGGACCTGGTTTGCAGATGAGTCTGCAACATAAGCAAACACCACCTGTGAGGGTGCACCTGTACCATGCTATTCTCTCTCTGGGACAGCTGTGAAAGACAACAGTCAACAGAAATCTTCTCTGGGATCAGATTTCAAGCAATGCACCTTGTTCACTTTGCTTAAAAGGAGAAGTGGCCAGATGTGAGATTAGATACCAAGGCACCAGCTATGGTCCATGGTTTGGGTGGATGGTTGGGGAAATGGAAAAGAACATGGTTGGAAAATTGGCTCTGTGGAAAGGTGAAGATGAGGTACGTAAGTAGACCTCTCTGAATAGGCACAAGGAGGAGGAGAAGGAGAAAGAGAAGAAAGTGAAGCCATTTGTGTCTCATGTGAATGCTCATCAAAGAGTGACTGCAGCTAAGGGCGATTTTACTAATCAAGAGGATAGGATGACCTGCTCAGCCTCTTTCCCCAGCCACTCCTGTCATCGCCCAGCAGGCTCACAAAGTGACCACAGTGAGAGGGATGTAGGTAATGCCAGTGTCCAGCAACACAGATTTCCACTTACTGAGGCCCATCTGGCTCTGACCAACATTGATTGTTGGCCCAGTCGGCCAACAGCAGAGACCAATTCCGAACCCCCAATATGGCACCATTCTGTGAAGTGATTAGCCAGCTCCCTGGGAGCAGGTGGATTACACTGGACCACTTCCGTTGTGGAAGGGACAGTGTTTTGTTCTTACTAGAATAGACACGTACTCTGGATAGAGATTTGCTTTCCCTGCATGCTACACCCCTACAACTACCATTCATCGACTTACGGAATGCCTTCCCACTGCCACGGTATTCCACACAGCACTGATTCTGATCAAGCGTCTCACTTCACGGTAAATGAAATGATGCAGTGGATCCACAAAAATGGATTCACTGGTCTCACCAAGCTCCCCACCATCCTCCAGCACCTAGATTGACAGAACAGTGGAACGGCCTTCTGTAGACTCAGGTACATGACCCTCTGGAGGGCAACATGATGCTGTGTCCCCATACCCAGACTTCATAGGCCAAATAATCAAGGGGTGGAAATGGGAATGACATCATTCACTGTTACCCCTAGTGGCCCACCGGCCCAATTTTTTGCTTCCAGTCTCTGTGACTTGATGCTCTGTTGGTCTAGAGGTCTTAGTTCCAAAAGGATGAACACTTCCACCAGGAGACACAGCAGGAATTTCAGTGAACTCAAAGTCAAGACTGTCAACTGGCCACTTTCAGCTCCTTGTGTCTCTGAATCCACACAGCTAGAAAGAGAATGAGTGTGCTGGCTGGTATGATGGATCCTGCCTAGCAAGGGTAAAGTGGACTGCGAAAGCACAGAGGGGGCAAGGAAGATTGTCTACACCACAGAAGAGCCCTGACGGTGTCTCTTAGTGTAAGATGCCCTGTGATTAAAGTCAACAGAAAGCTCCCACAACCCAATTCAAAGATTCTAATGGCTCGAGTCACCCTACATGGCAAAGATCCACAACCAGGGAAGTACTTGCTGAAGGCAAAGGGAATACAAGTAAGTAGTAAAAGAAGGAAGTTATAAATACCAGCCTTGACCATGTGACGAGTTACAGGAGTGAGGACTGTAATTGTGCCAAGTATTCCCTTACTTTGTCTCTCGTATGTTTATGTGCATCTCTATTAACATATTCATGGTTTTTTAAAAAGATTTTATTTATTTATTTGACACAGAGAGAGAGAGATCACAAGCAGGCAGAGAGGCAAGCAGAAGAGAGGGGAGAAGCAGGCTCCCCGCTGAGCAGAGAGCCTGATGCGGGGCTCAATCCCAGGACCCCGAGACCATGACCCAAGCCAAAGGCAGAGGCTTAACCCACTGAGCCACCCAGGCACATATATATATACATATACATATTATATACATATACATACATATATGTATGTATATAGGTATATATGTATATAGGTATATATATACCTATATATACATATACATATCTTTTTCTTTCTTCTCTTATCACCTTATCATGTATTTATATCATAGAATTTAAGCACTGTTAATGTTTATATCATAGTATTGAAGTTGTAGGCTATCAATGAAATATTCTTCCCTTTCATAAACTGGCTAACTTTCATTCATCCTTCCAGAGCAAGCTTCCTTGTGAGCCAGCCTGAAGCCCACAATACCAATACAGTGACTGTATTGGTCCTATCCTATGGGATAGGTAAGCCCATAAGCCCATAAGACTTAATCACACGAATGAACGCTTGCTTTACCTGCCTTAGCACAGTGGGGATATTCAGTCAGCAGAAAAAAAAAAATAGGAAGTTTCAAAATTTACAAAATACTTTAAGACTCTTAAAGATCAGGAAGTGATGTTGTTCCATGAATGGCACTTCGTGTGTCCAAGGTCCCCAAGACTATTCTCTGGTTCAGTTGTTTCCTTTCAGAAAGTGATCGATTTTCTGTTTCTAGAACCGCTGCTCTTCTTCTCTTCGATCTCCTGTTGGATCTGTAGGTGCTCGGAATGGTTTGATAACTATCTAGCTGATCTCCTGCTCCCTGATGTCGTCTCAGCCTCCTGCTCCTCCGCCCTCTTGACTCCTCCTCTCCGTCATTTGCCTTTTTAAGAAAAATCAACAAGAGGATACTTGAGTATTTCAAATACTCACCTACCCACTACCTACTTCCAAAAAAAAAAAGGAAGAGGAGAAGAAGGAGGAGGAGGAGGAGGGACGAGAAGAAAAGAAAAAAGCAAAGCAATGCAACACAACTACAAGGGACACTAGCATGTTTCAAAAATGTGGAAGCTAGTCCTCAGAACTGAGCTAGCAAATTACAATGGATCTACAAGGAGACACCACTGCTCCCCTCATCAGATCGGCACAAACCGAAAGGCCTGACAACACGCTCAGTTGGCAAGCTTGTGAGGAAATACACACTCTCATAAACTGCTATGGGAATACAAAGTAGCACAATCCCACAGGAAGGGATCTGACAATATCTGGCAAAATTAAGTATGTATGCATGTACCTTTTGATCCAGTAAGCCACGGCTAAGAATCTATTCTAAAGATACCCTGACAAAAATGCAAGAACCAGACACACAAGGCTAGTGACTGCAGACAACAATGCAAAAGAATTAAGCTATAGGAAAGGAGTCTGCATCTTGTTATAGGCCCCTGGGAGTGAACAACAGGATGCACTGTAAAGTAAAAATAATCTGAAAAAAACAAACAAACAAAAAAACCCACAAAACAGGTGGAAGAAAATGTTTTCATATACTACTGTTTAATTTTAGACTACTGTTTAATCCAAGGGCACAAATGTACCATATTTGTTTCTTTTTGTTTTAAGTTTTCATTTAAATAAACTCTACATGCAACATGGGGAGGGGTTCAAACTCACAACCCCAAGATCAAGATTGCACGCTCCTCTGACTGAACAGGTAGGTGCACCGTGTTTCTATTTTTTTAATGGAAAGATAAACCACAACTTTTTTTTTCTTTTTTTTTTTTTAAGATTTTATATATTTATTTGACAGACAGAGATCACAAGTAGGCAGAGAAGCAGGCGGAGAGAGAGAGGAGGAAGCAGGCTCTCCGAGGGTCAGAGAGCCCGATGTGGGGCTCAATCCCAGGACCCTGGGATCATGACCTGAGCTGAAGGCAGAGGCTTAAACCACTGAGCCACCCAGGCACCCCCACAACTTTTTTTTTTTAATGGTCATCAAGGGAAGAAAACAGAATGAAGGGAATATAAAAAGCAGCTAGATTTCAGCAAATAAACCTAACGCAGTATATACTTTACACAATATAAAACAAAATCAACTTCTAGAAAAATCCCTAAGTACACAAAAGAAAATGACCCTGGGTAGCTCTTTGGAGTTATAAGCAGGGAAGAACCAAACCAAGTGATTTTGAAAGTCATTTGACTGGCCACTTCTAGAGGGATGGATCAAAGAACAAAAGAACTTCTTAAAAAAATGTTTAATCTGTATTCAATAATCGTGGTGTTGATGGTAGTACTGGTTATAATGGAAACACACTGATAGGTATGATGGGAGATAAGTAAACCGCTAACCATACGATGTTCCACCAATCTCAGCATCTAAAGTCTTGAGATTTTCAAGGCAGGAGAAAGACAGAGCTGAAGATAAAAGACAAGACAAAAATTCCTGCTGTCCTCAACATAACCGTGTATTTGGTCTGAAGAGAAACATTCCTCCACGGTGAGAACGGAAAAGATCTCAAAACCTTCACAAGTACCTTGTCTGTAGATCATAGTCTCTCTCATTTCCCACTAAAAGCAACCAGGGATCTTTAGAGAAAAACCCAATTCCAGATCTGGGGTGGGAAAGGTAAAAGATGTATCTTGTGATGCCAGGAAGCAAGGAGTTACCAAAGACCACTAAGGCTATGTCAAGGACACAGCACCCAACTTGAAAACGCCAAATACGAAAATGGCCAAAGAAGAACAGAAAGTATCCAAGAATAATAAATGCAAGGGACCCAACTACATCAAATATGCTAATAGCCACAGATCCCTAACAATACTGATTTTTTTAAAAGATTTTAATTTATTTATTCGACAGAGAGAGAGAGAGAGATCACAAGCAGCAGAGAGACAGAAGGGAAGCAGACTCCCCACCGAGCAGAGAGCCGATACGGCACTCGATCCCAGGACCCTGAGACCATGACCTGAGCCAAAGGCAGAGGCTTAACCCACTGAGCCACCCATGCACCCCAATACTGATTTTTTTAAAAGAGCCTCTGTGATAATCTTTATCTTTGGAGACAGCCAACTCATTGTTTTGAAAAGTAAATAACCAAAGAAAGAATCAGGCCCTTCTCCTGCTTTTCCTATTAAAAACCTCACAGTAACTAAGGCCAAGTTGCTTTGTATACATGTATCCAAGCCAATAAATGAAGAAAGAATGACAAAATTAAACTATCAATACTTAGCAACCACTAAGGAATGAAAAAAATCTAGGCAGTGTTCTTCAATGATTGCTGGCACCGCAAATCAAACCTGAAAATGATCAAATCTCTACCTTTATACAAGATAAGGAACTGAAAAAAGTATTAAAAATGACATAGGGAGGGATGCCTGGGTGGTTCAGTCGGTCTCCATTGGGACCTGTGACCTGAGCCAAAATCAGGAGTCAGATGCTCAAATGACTGAGCCACCCAGGTGCCCCAAGAGCTCATCATTTTAAAAGCTGAGTAAAGGGGTCAGTCTCTCCACTTCTCCATATGTTGACATTTTTCATAACAAAACACATACTTTCAAAAGGGAAGGAGAGCAAGAAAACAGAAAATTGAAACAGAAAAGACACATATGAAGCAAAATAACAGAAAACTCCATTAAAAATCTGAGTATGTGGGGGCACCTGGGTGACTAAGTCGGTGAAGCCTCTGCGTTCAGCTTGGGTCATGATCTCAGGGTCCTGGGATAGAGCCCCATGTTGGGCTCCTGGCTTGGTGGGGAGTCTGCTTATCCCTCTCCCTCTGCCCCTCCATCCCACTCATGATCTCTCTCTCTCAAATAAATAAAATCTATTCAAAAATTATTTTTAAAAATCTGAACGTACACCTGGAAAGCCATCTTAAGAATTCAAGGTATGAGCTTGATGGTCCCTGTGTTTTGGAGGGATGCTGGGGGATGGAAGAGATGGCAGGAGGTGAGAAGCAGGTGTCTTGGTACTCTCTGTAATATATACCACTCACTTACATAAATATAGTAGCCTTCAGCATCCTGAAGGAAAAAGAAACACACACAAGTAGTAAATAACGCTACAAAACTAAACCTGAACTGAAAGTTGTTATAAGAGTACCAGTTGATTCCATGTGAATTACTTCTGAAATACTTCAAAGTATTTGCAAAGAATTTATTTTATACAGCATGAATATTTCTCCTGGACTTTCGTTTACACTACTGACTTAAAAAGCTTAAAAAAGGGGGCACCTGGGTGGCTCAGTAGGTTAAAGCTTCTGTCTTCCGGCTCAGGTCATGATCTCAGGGTCCTGGGATCAAGCCCCACATTAGGCTCTCTGCTCAGTGGGCAGCCTGCTTCCTCCTCCCTCTCTCTCTCTGTCTCTCTGTCTACTTGTGATCTGTCGGTCAAATAAATAAATAATCTTAAAAAAAACAAAAAGAACTTGAAGGCAGTCCTTATTCAAAATAATAAGAATAAATCACCGGGCACCTGGGTGGCTCAGTGGTTAAGTGTCTGCCTTCAGCTCAGGTCATGATCTCAGGGTCCTGGGAGAGAACCCCGCACTGGGCTCCCTGCTCAGCAGGAAGCCTGCTTCTCCCTCTCCCACTCCCCCCAGCATGTTTCCCCTCTCTTGCTGTGTCTCTGTCAAATAAATAAATAAAATCTTAAAAAAAAAATCACAAACCTCTTTCCTAGCACTTTGCAAGAATTATGTCATTTAATGGCCCAGCCACTCTACAAGGTAGGTACTAGTATTCTCCTTTTTCACAGTTGAGAGGGGGAAAAAAACCATAGGAGATTGGGTGGCTTGTCCAAAGTCAGACTTCAAGCTAAATGTTGGAGGCAAAATTTGAATGCAGACAGCATGAATCTATAGCCTGAGCTTCTGCCCTTAGACTATGCCAGCCTCTGTCATAAATGGGTATAACAGTCTAAGGGGCTTTTGTCAAATGGCAAAAGTTACACATAAAGTATCTAAAATAGACAAATTCTGATTTGATCTGTATGGCTTTATTTCTAATGCCATTCCTGCCTCATTTTTGAGACACTGTGCTGTGATTTGGACTATTAACTTAGTTTCACATCAGGACAGACAAAACTAAATGCAACACAATATCCTGGATTGGACATTAGTGGAATCCAAATAAAGTCTGGAGCTTAGTAATGCACCAATGCTAGTTTCCTTGTTTTGACATTACCATGGTAATATATGATGTTAAAACAACAAGGGAAACTGGCTGGGGGCTATACAGGAATTCTCAGTTACTAACTTTGTAAATTTTCTGCAAATCTAAAATTACATTAAAAGTTTATTTTAAAAAACATAAATTTCAAAGTACAAACTACTAAAAAAAAGATTACAATGTATTTCTTGCTCAGTGAAAACAAACTTACATCTGTCTCTAAATTTCTAAGCAAGGAACTTGCAAAATTCAATTCCCTGGTACCTATTTTGATTCTTAAGTGAAGGTAGCATTCTATTGGCTAATGTTCAAGAATATTTTCACACTTCGGGAGCCTGGGTGGCTGGGTGGGCTAAGCCTGGGACTCGGTTTTGGCTCAGGTCCTAATCTCATGAGGCCTGAGAGGGAGCCTCTGGTGGGGGTCTGAGCTCAGTGGGGAGTCTGCTTGAGATTCTCTCCCTCTGTCCCTCCCCCTACTTGCAGGGGGCCACAGCCCCCACGCATGCATTTTCTCATCCCCTCTCCCTTAAATAAATGAATTCCCTCTCTCTTAAATAAATGAATTAAGAAGGATTTTAAGAATATTTCCACACTTGTGGGGCTCCTGGGTAGCTCAGCTGGTTAAGCGACTGCCTTCAACTCAGGTCATGATCCCAGAGTCCTAGGATCGAGTCCCACATCAGGCTCCCAGCTCCATGGGGAGTCTGCTTTTCCCTCTGACCTCCCCTCTCATGCTCTCTCACTCTGTCTCTTTCTCAAATTAATAAATCAAAATTTAAAAATATATATATTTCCACACTTGTATTTCCTGTCCTTAAGGGTAAGGAACATACCCTACACGTGCTTGATTTCATTATGCGACACACATTTAATGTTTGCTTATGCTGTCAGTTTACTGTGAGTAAGCCCTGGGGCAGCTATGTCCTTGTCACACAAAGGCCTTCTTCATCATAGATGCTTATAATGGATGACTTGAAGACATCGTGGCGGACATTGTGGTCTCACTGTCGTGCCTGCAGGGTTAGGTGGCAGGAAGAGGCTGACCTCACTCCCGGCTCCAGAAAGGCCCATTATTTTAACTCCATCTAATTAATGTGTCCTTGCCACGGTGATTGGTTCAGACGCCCCAGCCTCAGCCAATCAGGACAGAGAATTCCCCTGGCAACAGGATTGGTTGAAAAACCCATTGGGGACAACAAGATACGAAAGGGCATGGGTTTGTTCAGAGCTTCTGGGTAAAAACAGGGCCAGTACTCTGAAGAAATGCCCTCTCTTCCTCTGCTAGCTGTAGCACACACATACACAAATTTTTTCTCTGCAACTTGCTCCAGATGGGAGCACTCTGAGGATGAAAGCAAAGAGGAGGGCTCCTCATGGGTAGAGAAGTGCCCTTACTCAACCTCTCATTCTCACAAATACAAAATGGCACTAAAAATACCTCCTGCAGATCACTGTTAATTCCAAGGAAATGTCGACATTGTGGTCACGCTAAGAACAACAAAAACAAGTGAGACTTGGGATGGTCTGAAGGCATGGCTAATTTTGTGACAAGACTGACATTTTGGTTATTTATTTTTTAAAAGTCTGTGCCTGTCAGGTATTCAAAGTGAAAGCTACAGTGAAATTATGTCCTGGGTTTGTTTCAAAATATTCCAGAATTTTTTTTAAAGATTTTATTTATTTATTTGACAGACAGAGATCACAAGTAGGCAGAGAGGCGGGCAGAGAGAGGAAGGGAAGCAGGCTCCCCGCTGAGCAGAGAGCAGGACACTATGGGGCTTGATCCCAAGACTCTGGGATCATGGTCTGAGCTGAAGGCAGAGGCTTTTGCCCATTGAGCTACCCAGGTGCCCCAAAATAGTCCTAAAAAGTGGAAGAATAAGGGGTGATAAATGAAGTAACAATTTAAAAGACTGAAGATAAGGAATTGGTAAATGGTTCCTTGTATTGTCCTATTTTTGAATTTTAATCCATAAAATATTAAAGCAATGATCCCTGCATATGTCTCAGCATTATGATCATGTAAATATGAAGCTGCCCTACATAGTGAAAAGCATGATACATCAAGTAAATCAAAGAGACCGGAATATAAAAAAAGATATATTTGTATAACCATAACAGAGTCACAGACAGTTAAAACGAACTTGAAACACCATCTAATCCAATGCCTTGATTTTTACAGCTATAAAATAGTGAAATCTAATACATTCAAACTTTTCTGTTGCAACCTAGGGAGTAATTCTATTTTTGTTCTTTCCCAAAAACGTATCTGAAAATTGAAAATACTAGCCTATATTCACACCCCAGACCTGCTTACTCTCACATCCAACGGACTGTTCTCCATCGTCACCTTACAAGACCACTCAGCAACATCCAGCCCTTTCCTTCCTGTAAAGCATCTACCATTCTGTCTTCCCACTTTTCACCCCTGCCCGTCCTTCATCCATTGTCCTTCTCTCCTCTCCCTCAGCACCCGGTGCTGAGAATTCTTTGCTCAGGCAAATTGTGGGATTTTACCTTAAGTCCATCATCTTTCTTCACTCTATATTCTCCTCCTAGGAATAGCATTAACTGCTACGCTTTTCTCATCCTTTGTGCTGAATGACCCTCTAGAGCCATATTCCTAGCCCAGACCTCTATCCTGAGCTTCAAAATCAAACAGCCTCACCAATCACGAAAAACACAACAGGTCCCCACATGAAATCTCCCCCTTGCTTCAGCTCTGAGTAGGCCAACGGCACTCGCGCCCAGGGGAGTCACATTCCTGCCTCACGTCTGGTCACCAGATCCTGGAGATTCTTGTCATCTTCCTTTCACAGTGGCCTTAGTTCCGCCTCACACCTTCTCTCTCCTTCTGCTACCATCCCTTAAATGATTAAAACTCCAGGGTCATCTTTCTAAATGCAAAGCTCATCATGTAACTTTCTTCCTCAAACCCAGTGTCTGCGGCTGAAGTCCATACATACTCCTTTCCAGCTCTTCAGGCTGGAGAGTGGATCTCTCTCCACCTTCCTCTGTCAAGTGCCTGCACAATCCTTTCTGCTACCGGAAACTCCAGTCTGCCCCCTGACCCCTTTCTACCCACCGAGCTGCTTCATGCTTCATAATCACCGCTCTTTGGGTTTCCTTCTCCTATTAGAAGACTCATGCATTCATTATTTATTCATCACACAAGTGCTGAATTCTTACTGTGGGATAGACCCTGGCGCTGGAATACAGCAGTAGAAACTGGCACTGCGCTAGTCTCAAGGAGTTTAGAGCCTAGCTGGGAAACAGTTAACATCCAAGCTATGGGGACAGAGGGCAGGTAGAGAATAACCTTCCCACAAAGTACATCTGAGTTCATGTGAATTTGGGTAGCAGATCCTTTCCTGATTCTTTATATTAAGATGATTTAGAAGGGTTCCCCCCTCACCTTTCTTTCTTTTTCTTTTTTAGTTCGGATGAATCTGGGAGTTTAAAATGCCTTTCCCCTGAGATGAGATTTTGTGTTACACTTCCTCCTTCTAGAATTCACAGTGCCAGCAAAAACCTAGCCAGATTTCAAAAGTCAGCATTCCTAAGCAACCCCCAACCCCACACCACACATGACCTCAAGGCAGTGCAGAAGAGCCCTCTTCCTCCTCAAGATTGCCAGATAACACCAGGGCACCCTAGCGCGTCCCTACCTTGCCCCTGCTGGCTGAGAATTCTAAGGACAGGAGCAACATCCCTTTACCTTTCAATTCCACACCTGACATCCCACAAGCCCACAGTCAATGTTTAAGGGTTCAAAAGGCAAAAATTCACTCTTTAAAGGTAAATTACCTTGTACATTGGGCATAACTTTGTATAAACTTCTTGAGTAACAACTGAGCATTACCCATGAAAACTTTAAAAGGCCCAGAAGTACCAACTCTAGTTAAGGCTCTACAAAAATCCTAGCCGTAGCCATAAAAAAAAAAAAAAAAAAAAAAAAAAAAAAAAGCCATGTATAGGGATGTCTCATTTCAACATCTCTGACACAGTTGCTAAAAATTAGAAGCAAGTGTTAGTGGCCAGCAACAAGAGATCTGGGTAAACAAATGATGGCATGTTCCTTAGGAGGAGGATCCCCTTGCTAGTAGCTAGGAGACAGACCTATCCATATCGGTACAGAAAGATATTCATGTTGCAGGATGACAGTTATAGTCAAATCTTACAATTTATTCTAAGAAAGAAACCCATATGTTTTCATGGCATAAAAAGTCTCTAAGAATGCAACCCCATGTTTTATGTTTTGAGGGCATGGGACTAGAAGCAAGGAAGAACCACACTTCTTTACTATAATCCTCCAATCACTGAATTTGCTCTAATGCAATACTCCTTACATATTCTTAAATACACATAATCACCTTAGAAAAAAGATGCTTTTTACTCTGAAGTATACATTATTTCACCAGTTTCTTGTACAGAAAACTGAGATTATATTTGTAAATTCTAAGGGTTTTTTAAAAAGATGAAATGTTATTCACCGCTAAATTCCTAGGACCTAGAATACAGACACCAAGCAGGTACTCAGTTAATATTTACTAAATGAATAAAAACTGCTGTGCAATTATAACAAACTATAGTAATGATCCCTGAAGGAAATGATCCCCAAAAGTATAGTCTTATTCTGTGCAATGATAAAACAGCTGCTCAAAGGGAACAAGGTATCCAACAGCTGTTTCATTGACGCACATAGGGAAAAAAATCACTTGCAGAGGTATCTCAACAATGTGGTTATCAATCTAAATGAGTTAGGATTTTTTTTAAAAAGTAAGCTTTTACAAAGCACACAAACTTTCATCATATAAGCAATCTCCAGACTACCACGGTTGCCAAGAAAAGGGCTCCTTCCAAATCAATTTTAAGTCACAAGCCAGCACACGCCTGGTCGTAATACGAGTAATCAAAAGATACTGGAAAACAGTGTGGGAAAACACAGATCCTGTAAGAAAAGAATAACCAGTAATGGCCAAAAAGCCTTAATTCCCATCTACTTCAAAGTCCTTATTTGCGGAGGTAAGTAACTTTTAGTTTGGACTACTGAGACCACCTTCATCTAAACACATCAAAAGACTAAACAAGCAGGCTGTAATCTTCAGATCCTAAATAATGCCCCAAAGACAGCAGGCCTTCCTAGGCTGCTGATGCTGACACACCTGGATTAATGAAAGACGAGCAAGGTTTCAAGGCTTTAAGGAAAAGGCCTCGCACAGGTTCAAATTTAAGTTAAATTCCCCCCCTTTTTAAAGAAGATGCAGAATGTTTAACCAACTATTAATTCATCGGGAAGAGATATTTATATAAAGCTTATATAAATAATGGCCAAACAGAGCTCAGCTGCCCGCCCCCCCCCCCACCGCCCCCGTCTCCAACCCAAAGGAAGGCATTCAGTACTTCTCTTAGGACACTTGAACACTTGAACCCAGAGGTCTACTTAATCCTAAAAATCCACATACTCCCTGGATTTTCTTTTTTTTTCAATCACCACTCCTAATTCTAAAAACTCCCTTGAGAGGGAGATTTAATTCTCCCTATAAAAACACGGAAGGTTCCAAACAGGCTGTCACCAAAACCCACAAATAGTTAGGGAAAAGAAAGGTTAAAATACTCTGCCAAATTAATAGAACTGCTGTTTAGCAAGTGAGTGAGTTCGAAATGAACATTCCATCAGTCCTTTCAGTCTGCCCTCTGCAATCTTCTCCTCCTACCTGGTCTTTAACAACTGGAAACAGATTCTTCCGAGGTCGCGCCCGGGTGAGGCACGTCTCCCTCTGGCAATAACCGTCTAGATGAAGGTGTCTTAAGTTCACTGGGAAACCAACCACCTACAGTTTACTTGCTAACTCGCGCAAAGGTCCCAGGCCCTGGTCTTCACCATCCCGACCCTCTCTTCCACTCTGGAGATCAGGGGCCCTGTTCTTAGTTCTCAGGGATCCCGCTTAGGTATGGAACAGGTGCGCAATAAGCAGCTGATTATGTCCTTTCATGGCCTACCAGAACTAGGAAACAACAACAACAACAACAACAACAACAACAAAAACTTTGGAAGCCATCTCAAAGCAACGCATGTGTTCACTCTGGCTAATAAAGGGCTGCAAATGATGATTTTTTTTTTTTTTTTTTTTTTTGGATTAGCATGTTTTCCATCTGAATGAATCCCACAGAACTTGGAAGCCAACATCTATGCGCGGCGCGGCCACTCCTGCCTGGGCAGCGGGGGCAGCTGGGCCAGACGCGGACGCAGCCCACCCCGGGCTGCAGAGGGCGGGCGGCGGAGAGAACGGCGAGCGTCGCGAGCCGGGGCTTGAGTCCCGCCGCTGCTGCCCCGAGGCCGGGAGGGGGAAGGGAGCGAACCGGCGGAGCCCCGGGCGCCCGCGGCCGCCGAGCTCGGGCGAGGGGCAGATGGGGGTGGGGGCGTCTCCCTGACAACCGCGCCGGGGCGCAGCCCAGCCTCAGGCCCCGCGGAAGGGAGGGCAGCCAGGGGACACCCCGCGTAGGGCCGGCGGCGGCCGGGGACACCTCCGCGCTCAGCAGCCGCGGTCCCGCCTCGGGGGCCCTGTCCGGCCGCGGCTCGCGCCTACCGTGTATCCCCGCTCCAGGTCGCTCTCCTCGTAGCGAAAGGACGGGATGTAGACCTCCATGGCCGCTCCAGCCGGCCGGCGGAGGGCGAGCGGGGGGCGGGCTCGCGGCCGCAGCTCCGCCCCCGGCCGAGCGCCCCGCCTCCCTGCCCTGCGCCCCCGGGACCCAGACGCTGCGCCGCGCGGACCGGAGGCGCCGCCACCGCCCCCGCCGCGCGCCGCTCTCCCTGGGGGCTCGGGGCGGGTGCCGGGGGCGCGACGGCGGAGGGCGCGGGGCTGGGGACCCCTGGGTCGGGGCCCACAGGGTGGCGGAGCGGAGCTGGGCCCGGAGGAGGCGGGGCCTGAAAACCTGTGAGTCTGCAGAAAAGGGGTGTGCGCGCCTCCGCGCCAGTCGCCGGGGGCCCGGCCGCACCCGGGCGCTCCGTGGCCTTCGGGCGCCGGCGGGCGCTGCGTTTGCATTTCGCCAGACGCTACCCTGAGCGATGTGCAGGACGGCGGGGAGCTGAAAAGCATGGAGCGCCTTCTCTTCCCGAGATTAGGATTTTCGTCTTTTAACTCTGGACTAGCATTAACAGCAGTGAACCCTCCAACTTGTACCAAGACTTTTTTCTATTTGCCTTTGAGTCCAAGGTCGGCGTCTCGTTCTCAGTTGGCCGACGGAGCTGGGAATGGTGTTTGTAATACAGAACCCGAACGTCAGCGGGTCCCGGAGACGCACTCTCTGGCTTCTGGCTCCAGTTTTTAAAAAATGCTGCCTCTGAGCAGCTGCGTGTTTTAACTGTTAACTGTATACTGTAATGAGAAGACTTTGTCCACATTCAGGTTTTATAGCTTTAGTTTTTCCCAGAGATTTTTTACTATCTGTGGAATTCATTTTTAAGGCCTGTTTTCTTTTTCTTTCAAATGTCAGGCCAGGACCAAATAACCTGAAAGTTAACCTAAAAGATGAAGTGTCTCAATTCAGGAAACTTGATCAGGTTACCTTTGGAAACTCTTGAGTTTCTTCCTTAGGTCGGAGCTTGGAGCAGAACAGAAACTTGGAGGTGACTTGTGGGCCAGTGATCTTTAGGGCTGCAGGCGTACAACTGCTTCTAACTCAGCTTGCTCTTGAGCCAGGGTACATTGCAACTTGGTCACCTCTAAAGCTGACGCCGAGTCCCTAAGTCCTGGAGAAGAGGACGAATCCTGTCCTTTGCTTTAAGAACTTGCCTGATGGGGACCCGCAGAGTCTTCTTCCCTTAGCCTCGTCTGAAGAGCCATCCTCCCTGTCCACACACTTGCAACTCCAGGATTTGCCACTCAGAACTCCTTGCTTCAGCAGAGAGCTGTGCTCTGTGACCAGACCCTCTCTTCCTCTTTTCTACTGCTCAGCGTGTAGCTTAAAAAAAAAAAAAAAACTTTTTTTTTTTTTTAATCCACTGCTTGGCCTGTTGCCTGCACATTTTTCTTGAAAGCTTTATAGGAGCATTAGAATATTCCATCTTTACAAAAACAGTAGAATGCAGCAGTTACTGTAGCAGATACTGTTACAAGCATGTTTCAGTACGAAGCTTTCTAATAACCCCACGAAGAAGTGTTACCTGCAGTAGGACTGGAAAGGACTAAGGAGGAGTGCTCCTGTATTTTATTGTTAGAATAAGAATCCTCGGTCAGAAGAGGGCACAACTCACACTGGGAGCAGAGATTACTTTAATAAATAAATAAATAAATAAAATTTAAAAATTAAAATTAAAAAATGGTGAGTCTTAAAGTTTAAAAAGTAAATAAAATAAAATAGTAATGGCTGCTGATGGCAGAAGACCAAAAACAATTTCCAGATTGGTTGAAACAACTTGTTAGAAGTCTCAGTGGTTAGGTGTGCCTGGCTGGCTGTCGGTGGAGCGTATGACTTGACCTTGGGATTGTCAGAGCCCCATGTTGTGTTCAGAGATTAAAAATAAAGTCTTTTAAAAAAAAGTCTCAGTGGGTAATGTAACACAGGACTATGTAATCATAAAGTCCTTTCGCTAGTGATTGCTGATTAGCTTTTATTTTTATTTTTTTTTTAAAGATTTTATTTATTAGAGTGATGGAGAGAGAAAGAGAGAGAGCAGGGGCAGGAGAAAGGGAGAAGCCGACTCGCCTCTGAGCAGGGAGCCCGATATTGGGCTCCATCCCAGGACCCTGGGATCATGACCTGAGCTGAAGGCAGGTGCTTCACTGACTGAGCCTCCCAGCTGCCCCCTGACTGAGCTTTTAAAATGCTTTCTATACCTTCCTTTCCCCAAAGTCTGCTGATAGCTTGGCATATACCTTTTTGTCTGGCATGGCTCACTTATTTGAACTTAAAAGGCAGAAATGTGTGGATCTATGAAGATCTGACAGATGGTCCGAGTGAAGCCTGTTTGTTGCATTCTAATTTTTGGATCCTACTAATATTAATTACATTATTACAAAATTATCTATTATCACATAATATATAATTAAATGCATTAATGTGAGTATTAGTAACAATATTTGTTGTATTCTACTAATAGCAGTGTGTACTTTACTTTCGCCTTGCTGAAAATCTATGTAAGCTCTCAGCCATAAGTGGGACTGTTATTATTTCAATGATTACAGAGGCATAATTGAGGCTCAGAGGAAATAAATACTATGAAATTACTACCTAATAGTTAGAAGAGCTAAATTTCTATCCAAGTTCTGTGAGTGACCCCTAAGAAGGGGAGAAAAGAATAGTGCTACAGAGACCATGGCAAATGTATTATTGTGTTGTGCCTATACAACTTTTAGACTGAATCTACTCTCTGAGACAAGCTAGCTAGATTTCTTCTCAGAACCTTAACAAAAATACAAGATGAATACCTATGTAAGACACTGAACAGTTAGTATCTGCTAATAGAAGCAAAAAATTTACATCAGCAAAATAATAAAATTCTGCTAGAATCTGGGTATAAAATCCTTATACTAAAAATGCCACATTTACCTAATATTGGGTACAAACGTATTTCAACAAATTTAATGATAAATTGCTCTAAATATCAACTTATATTGCTTTTCAACCCCGAGATCAAAAGTTGCATGCTTTATGACTAAGCCACCCAGGTGCCCCTATATTAGAAGTTCAGAGCAAAATCTGTCAGGAATGTATATTACATATTCAACATTCGATTGTACGACTAATACATCATGACCAAATAAATTTATCCCAGGAATATAAAGATGGCTAAACATTAGGAGATCTGATCATGTACTTCTCAACATTGCCCTATTAGAAAAATAAATGAATATCTCAGTGAATCCTAAAAAACCATTAGTACATCAGTCTGCCTCTTCCTAGCAATCCTTAGCAGGCTAGAAGTAGCAAGAAACATTTTTAAGTTAATAAAGTTTAGCTACCATAATCCCAAAGCAAATATCCTACTCAGCTTCCTCTGAGAAAACATTATTAACAGTGCCGATAATTTTATTACAACTATTTAAAAAAATATTTTATTTATTTATTTCCTAGAGAGAGACTGAGCATGAGCAAGGGGTAGGGGAAGAAGGAGAGGGACAGAATCTCAAGCAGACTCTGCACTGAGCCCAACACGGGGCTCCATCTCACCACCCTGAGATCATGACCTGAGCCAAAACCAAGTCTGATGCTTAGCCAACTGAGCCACCCAGGCACCTCTTAACCACAATTATTCTTTCACATTTTGCTGGAGGCCCTCACCTGTGAAATAGGACAAGCAAAAGACCTAAGAGGTACAGATACTGGGTAGGAAGACAGAATACTAAAGCTGTTTGTAGATGAAGTGATCTACACAGAACTGAGTCAACTAAAAAATGATTAGAATTAATAAAAGTTTTGTAAGGTGCCATATACTAAATCAATGTATACTACTCAATAGATTTCCTATAAAACAGACTTCTTACACACCAACATTTATCAGTTAAAAAATAACATGAAAAACCGAACAATTTCTTTAACACTTAAGCCTCATAATGTCTAAGGATAAACTTTATGACAAACATTCAAGACCTTCTGAAGAAACCTAAAAAACTTCATTAAGGGACATAAAAGAAGATCTGAAAATAGCTATATCACATTACTGGATAGGAAGAATCAATATATTTTTTTAAAGATTTTATTTATTTATTTGACAGAGAGAGAGAGAGAGATCACAAGTAGGCAGCGAGGCAGGCAGAGAGAGAGGAGGAAGCAGACTCCCTGCCGAGCAGAGAGCCCAATGTGGGGCTCGATCCCAGGAACCTGGGATCATGACCTGAGCCAAAGGCAGAGGCTTAACCCACTGAGCCACCCAGGTACCTCAAAAATCAATATTTTAAAGGTAGGGGTTTTCACCAACATGATTTATTAAGAGAATACAATTACAACCCCAACAGGTTAAGAAAAGTGACAAGTACATTCTAAAATTCATTTGAAGAATGAATAGTCAGGGCAAGTTTGAACAAGAAGAAAAATGAATGAGGGGATAAGTTAATTTATATGACATCAAAATATATAAAGCCATAATACAGATCTTCCTTGGCTTATGATGGGGTTTTGTCCCAATAAACCCACTGTAAGTTGAAAATAACATGAAGTAAAAAAGTGGACTTAATAGGGGTGTCTGGGTGGCTCAGTGGGTTAAAGCCTCTGCCTTCAGCTCAGGTCACGATCCCAGGGTCCTGGGATCTAGGCCCGCATCAGGCTTTCTGCTCGGCAGGGAGCCTGCTTCCCCCTCTCTGCCTGCCTCTCTGCCTACTTGTGATCTCTCTGTCAAATAAATACATAAAAAATATTTTTTAAAAAATGGACTTCATAAGCCTAACCTACTGAACATCGTGGCTTAGCTTAGCCAACCTCAGACACGCTCAGTTGTCTCCATGCTTCTGTTGGTCTCTATTAGAGCAAAATCATCAAACACAAAGCCCATTTTAGAAAACAACTGTTGAGTATCTCATGTAATTTATTGAATATTGTACTGAATGTAAAAAAAAAAAAAAAAAAAAGATTGTTGTAAGTGTGTCAGTTGTTTACCCTTCTGATTGCCTGCAGCTGCCCAGCGTCACCCAGGCTACTGGATGTCACGTCACTGGAAAGAAGAGGCAAATTCAAAACTTAAAGAATAGTTTCTACGCAGTAGGAACCACTTTTGCAGCACTGTAAAGTCCCAAAATCTCGAGTTAAACCACTGTAAGTCAGGGACAGTCTGTAATGAAATCAGTGTGATCCTGGAACAGATGAGACAAATGATCAAGGGAACCAACTAATGCAGAAGCATAACCCTGACTATATGGCAACATAGTATGGAACAACTGTGTTATTTCAAACTCATGGGGGTAAAAAAAAAAAAGTATTCAATATATGGTGTTTATGTAGTTTTCATAAATGTTTAAATTGTAAAATTTTATTATATGTTAAAAATAAGTGGTGTTTAAATAAAAGGTATAATATATAGTTTATGGATAACTGGCTATCCATTTGAAAGAAAAATAAAATGGGTTTTAAAAATGAATTCCATATATAGTAAAAAATCTCTATGAAAAACTAAAGCTATAAAACCTTAATGTGGACAACGTCTTCTAATTGCAATATACAAAATGTCAAAGGCATTAATGGAAAGATCTTTTAGACTATATAAGGATTTAAAATTACACTTGACACTTGAATAAAAGTGGGGTCCAGGCACTGGCCCCCTCCCCCTTGCAGTTGAAAATCCATGTATAACTTTTGACTCCCCCAAAACTTTACTATTAATAGCTTACAACTGACCAGAAGCATTACCCAAAACACAAACCTTCAATTAACACGTACTTTCTATGTTAGATGTATTATGTACTCTATTCCTACAATAAAGTAAGTTCCAGAAGAGAAAATATTGTTACAATCATAAAAGAAAATACACATACGGTACTGTAAAAAAACCCCACATGGTAGTGGACCCGCACAGTTCAAACACACGTTGTTCAAAGGTCAACTGCAGTGTAAACCAAAGACTGCTAAGTTTAAAAAACATTTAATAAAAGAGAAAAATATTTCAACATGTATAACAAAGGATTAATGTGTATTTTATATGAAAGAATACATATTTTCTTAAGGGAAGAATAAGAAATGGACACAGTTTGAACAGGTATTTCCCAGAAGAATGCTAATAAACCCAAAAGTCTGCATGAATTATCTATGAACACATAACAAATTACCCCAAATTTAGCTTCTTAAAGCAATACATACTTATTCTCTCCCACAGTTTCTGTGGGTCAGGAATCTGGGAGCAGCTTAGGCCATTGTCAAAATGTCCACCAAGACTCAGTCATTTTCAGACTCTACTTACTAGGCCACAAGTTGGTTCACTCACATGCCAGGCAAGTTACTGTTGGTCGTTGGTGGGAGACCTCTATCCCTGGCAACTTGGACTTCTCCATCAGTCTCTCTAAATGTCCTGAAGACAGGGAGGCTGGCTTCCCCCAAAGGCAAGAAATCTGCACAAGCTCAAGGGAGAGACCACCATGACTTTCTATTGCTTACCCTCAGAAGTCATACTCCATCGTTTTTGTAACATGCTACTGGTTACCCAGGTTGGCTTCATTCCATGAGGGAAGAGACTATACAGTGGCTTAAGTCTCAGGAGGCAGGAAATTAAATGGAGCCATCCCGGAGGCTAGCCACCAGAGATGCTCAAATCCAGTGGTAATCAAGGCAACGCAGATTGAATCATGAGGTATCACTTTGCAACTTATAGATTGGCAAAATTTCAAAGGTTATTCCAGTATCGGAAAGGATGTGGGGAAGTAAGTACTATTAGATGTGGGGAAGTAAGTACTATTGGTAAGTCCGTACATTGGGACCATCTCGGAACAACGACAAGCTGACAGTAGCTATTACAGTTCCAAAGGGACACAGTCAGTCTAGAAATCTCACTTCTGTGTTAACAAACTAGAATTTAAGTAAAAACTTAAAAAAGAATTAAAAAATAAGACAAGGTATTATTTAAGTATTTATTTAAAGATTTTATTTGTTTATATTTAGAGATAGAGAGAGAGAGTGCACATGAGCCAGGAGAGGGGCCAACTGAGAGGGAAAAGGAAAGCATCTTGGACTCCCTGCTGGGGCTCCCTGGGGCTCCATCTCACAACCTGGAGATCAGGACCTAAGCTGAAACCAAGTCAGACACTTAACTGACTGAGCCACAAGGTGCTCTGCATTATTTTAGCATTTAACATGACTACGACGATGATGTCGTTGATGATGATGATAACAACACCACAAAATAAAGAAAAAAAGAAAAGAAATAAAAAAGAAATTTCACTTTTAAAAGTAGTTCTTTATGTGCAGGTTAGGAAAGGTATGTACAAGAATGTGATGGCAAAAATTTGGAAACAAATTCTATCATGTTTCTATCATGTTATGGATTTAAAAATGTTAGTGTATCTATACTATGAATATAATGTTGCTGTTAAAAAACCCCATGTAGAGATTTCTGAGTTAGGATAGCAAACTGAATATCCATGACTAATTTCACTTCTTCCTCCAGCCTCAATATAAGACAAGGAACTTTTCCTTTACCTTTTTTTTTTTTTTAAACCCATAAAAATAGGGAAAACAGGAAGAGAGGGAACAGCAACAAGATTTTTGTAAGCTAGAAAGCAGATGGATGAGAAGTAACTGTTTTAGCAAACAAGAAAAAGCCAAATTTAAATGAGGAAGCTGAAAACCAACCTCATTTACACAGCACAAGTCAAAAGGCCCAGTAACAAGGAATAGGGAAGAGCGGGTACCTCTAGAATGGGAGGTAGCTGGCTAAAATAAGGAAAATGGAGGGAAAGCTGAGATGGAGGGAAAGCTGAGAATCAAAAGATGCCTTAGGCCCCTCCCCAGCTCCACGCTGTTCTGGAGAGTATGTCCACAAAAGAGGGTAAAAGAGAGTCTTTGCACTGAAAGTTGATAGCCTGGCTGAGGGCATGAAAACTTTTACCCCCAAACAGCTGGGGTCTGGGCTTTGATGATGATACACATCTGGAATGATGAGTGCTGAACGCGTACAGAGGCTTGCAGCTGTGTACCTTTACCTTCCAGGCAGGACACAGGAAAGGTATTCTCTGGGCAATCTGAGCAGCCCAAGAAGAAAAACCTGGAGACACCCACATTTGAAGTTCCCTACAAAGAGCCCAATGATACCACTCTTCAGTGACTCTCAAATTTCACAGGTCCCATGACTATGCTCAGACCATCTAATTAGCTTTCAATTCCCATTGCTAAACAGGAAGAGATATCCAAAAAATCAACAGATGTCTGAGGAAACCATCTAACATGGAAGAGAGACCAAAATAGGAAAATAATTTTGAGGAAACAGAAAAACAGAAAAGTAAGAAAATAATTTTAAAAGTAAACTGTCACTAATATTCTCAGAGCGATAGAGGACTTAAAAATAGAAATGGTCAGAAATTTAAAAAGTACAATCAGAGAGTAGGAACAAATGACAGGGACAGAATATAAGAAAAACAATGGCCCTAGTCCAGGACATCCAATATCCACGATGGGTCTTCCAGAAGGAGAAGACGAATACAGAAGGGAAGACATCATGAGCAAAACAGCTCAAGCAAATTTCCAGAACTGAATGTCATGTTTCCAGATTGAAAGCACCCACACTGGATGAAAACAGACATACACAACAGCAAATCTCTGTAAGATTTCAGAACACTGGCGATAAAAGATCCTACAGATTCCAGAGGGGTGGGCAGTGTGGGGGTGGGAAACAGCTTACACGCAAAAGATCAGAAAACAGAATGGCTTTGGAATTCTCAGCGGCAACACTGGAAGCTAGAAGACAATGAGGCCACGTCTTCGAAATTTTAGAGGAAATGATTTTCAACATATACTCAGTTAAATTATCATTGAAAAACTAAGGTAAAATAAAGTCTCGAAGTATGGCTTCTATGTATCCATTTCCAGGATACTCTGTATATCCACCAAAATGAGGGCTCAACCAAGAAAGAGGAAGGCATGGGCTATCGAGAACAGGAGGTAAAACCTAGGGAGAAGCAAAGGGAATCCTCAGAATTACCACTGTGGGCCAGGTATGAAAAGGTCCAGACTAGAGCAACCTCTTTCCAGCAACAGACATTTTGAAAGCTGTCTTCACAATGTTTTCTAACAGATCTTCTTTTCAACCTACAAAAGTACTGCAAAATATACTACACCAACAGAGGAGCGTAAGTGAAGAAAGAGGAAGGCACAAGACCCAGGATGTAGGAAATAAACCCCAGGAGAAAGCTAAAGGTACTTCCAAAATCAAAAGCAAGGGACATCCAATTAGATAACAGGTCCAGGGAAAACAGAAGGTCCCAGGAGACTTTGCTTACGGAAAACAATCAGGCTAGATAACCTGGATGTGGGAAGACGGGAAGACGGACGAAGAGACTATTTGAAGGCATGAAGATTAGCAATACATTTTAAGAAACGCACCAACCAAATGAAAAAATCAAGGCATGTTTTACCTCGGGAAAAAAGTAGGAAATCACTGAAAGCAAGGGAAGTCTGAGAAGCTGTCACAACCAAGAAGAGCAGGAGACAAGAAGACTAAATGTAATGTGGCATCCTGGACTGCATCTTGGAACAGAAAAAGGACATTAAGGCAAAAGCTAAGAAATGTGAATAGATAATGCACTCTATTTAACAACAGCATAATTACTACATTAATTCTAACCGATGTATATATTAATGGAAGATGTTAATAATGAGTGAAGGAGATGGAGAGGGGAACTCTATATATACTACTTTCACAAGATTCCATAAATCTAATATTGTTCTGAAAAATAAAGTTTAGGGAGGTGGGCTGGGGATGGGGATAACTGGGGAATAGGCATTCAGGAGGGCACATGACGTAATGAGCACTGACTGTTACATGCAACTGATGAATCACTGAATTCTACCCCGAAATTAATAACATACTATATTTTAACTAACTTGAATTTAAATCAAACCAAAAAACCACAAAGCAAATCCCCAAAAAACTTTTTTTTAAAAAAAGAAAAAAAAATCATTAAATATACTACAACTTTCTGTAGACAAACAATATTTGTATAGGCACAATATTCCAAGTATTAAATACTGTTTTAACTGGGAATTGTTAACCTAATTACACTGGGGAGGGGGGGCTGCGCAAAAGGTTGAGTAAGACAGATGGCCAAGATGTCCATTTGCCACAAAAAAGAGTAGATGATGTCTAAAATTGACACCTCGAAAAATAGAACATGCAATTTACTTAGAAATAAACAGCAGAGGTGGTCCCTGGGTGGCTCAGTGGGTTAAGCCTCTGCCTTTGGCTCAGGTCATCTCGGGGTCCTGGGATCAAGCCCAGTGTTGGGCTCTCTGCTCAGTGGGGAGCCTGCTTCCCCCTCTCTCTTTGCCTGCTTCTCCGCCTGTGATCTCTGTCAAATAAAGAAATAAAATCTTTAATGCCAATATTACTAATAGTTAATATCATTTTTGTAACTTAGGCTTCCTTCTTTGACTTTCTCCTTTTACCATTATCATCGCATCTGTATCTCCCAATTTGTGCCTGTCTCACTAGTCCTTTAAACTGATTTTTGAAAGCCCCTGCCCCTTAACTTTCTCTTACACCTGTCAACAATCCCTAGTTCTGAATGAATCCAATCATCTGTGTGAGGCCTCATGGCTGAAAAAATGGATACTTTCTTTGGTTGGCTTCCCTGTAAATTCATGATCTCCAACTTTGAGTCATTACCCCTTACTCATCGCATTTGTTTTCCAAACATGTACCATTTCCTTGACCAGCAATCTTTGACTTTCCTGTTGATAACACCCCGAGGGCTTAATTTCCTACTTCCCCAAGAAAAGAGCTTTCAGTCTTTATTTCCAAATACATGCAACCTTCCCTTCCTTTTCGTTCAGAAATATCTTTACTTCTTACTGAGACTCTTTCCATCTACCAGACTTCTTAACTTCATTTTCACCTGAGAGATTAGTTTTACCCGGGACTTGTCCTTCACAAACTAATCTGTTTGTTCTCTGACGCTTTCATGAACAGTCATGGTTTGAAGGGAGAGCATGTTTGCATTTCTATAATGATACAATATCTAGTTCTGACTTGCTTTCGTATTTTCATGTTGGATGTCCAAAAGTACCTCAAAGACAACACACCCCCAAAGAAGTTCACTTTCCCCAAACCTACATCTCCTCTAAGATCTCGGTTAAGCAAAGCAGCAGTATCTGAAGTCATCAAAGTCCAAACTCTGGGCATCATTGTAGGCAATTTCCTTCTATTTTCCTGATCTCAATCCATTGCGTCAGGGCCTGACACAAAGTAGAGACTGAACAAATATTTATTGAATGAAACTTACCCACTTATATCTCCCATTTGCTTCGACTAACTCCTTTCTTCCACTGAGTGGTCAAACCCTCACTGACGCCTGGCTGGCCCACCCCTGTTCCTTCAACTATGATCACATTTGTATTCTCTGTGATTTTTCTTCATTGTTTATGACTTCCTTTAGTCTACAACATATTCAAAGTTCTTACAAAGTTCTCCGCAAAGTTCTTGTGGGTGGAAATAACTTCTTTCCCTAAGCAAGTCCCACATTTCTGGCACCCTTCTGTTCTTTGTCCCCAGGCTCCTTTAAAGTTCTCTAGCTCATTTCTTGACAAGACCCGTTTGTAGTTCTGAACTTTTCTTGGCTGAATACAAATTGATTTTAACTAGAAGCGCCCCCCCCACCTCAACCCCACGATAAACTCTCAGCCCCAGATCTCCAAGAGCCCCAGGGCTCCAACACTCAAGGGCAGTGTTCTTCGAGGAAATCCTTCTGGTAAACCCATTTATCTAGTCAAGTTCACACCCATTTTATCATAGAAGCCCCAAATAGCCAAAATGCAGGTACTTCATTCAGATGGAGATATTAAGTAAACACTTACTGGATAAAATAGCTAGTATTTATTAAGCACTTGCTACTGCTGAGAAAGTTGCATCAATGATCTTAATCCCCTTAAGGAGCACCTGAACAAGTACTATCAGTACTCTCCCCTTACAGATGATGGAAACTAGGTTTTATAGAAAAATAATGAGCTCAAAGTCAATCACGTAGATTCTAGAGCTAGGGTTTAAACTCATGGGCTAGATGCAGCACTATACACATCTTGTGACTGTACCATTGTAGGTTCTATGAGAACTAACAAGGGCATAGTCATTCCTCAAGGGGCACACAGACTAATCAAAGTAGATAGCCCATCTATAATGCAACAAAGCTATAATGCTATAATGCAACAAAGCCAACAGTTTAGTACAGTTTGAAAGGCACAAGGTGTTCCCAGAGTCCTTCTAGTTAGGAGTCTAAAAAGGATATATGGAAGATGTGGACTTTTAAAATTTGACCTTAGTCTAAAGAATGGATAGGATTTAAATGGTTGCTGGTCAAGGGGCAAAGTTTAACTCAAGACAAGGTAACATCAACAGCAGCAAGGACCCAGAAAGCTTAGAGCATGCACACAAAGACAGCAGCATCATGCGATTAAAGCAAAGGTAAAGGGTAATAAGGCCAGGACAGGCAGTAGTTTGAGACCAGGTTTTGTATCATTTGGAACTGTATCTGTAGTCTGTAAAGGGGGGGGGGGTCTACTGGGGAATTCTGTGAATGGTACTGTGGCAAGAATTCTTTAGAAAGGTAATTTTAGTAGCAGATTGCAGGACTGACAGTATATGGGGAGTGAAAGAATGTATGTTTCACAGACTTAAGACAGTTCTGGTATCTGGTCATAAGATCTGGACTCTGGGAGAGAAAAAGAAAGAAGGGAATACATTTCAGAAACAGAATCAACTAAAGTCGGTCTTGGTAAAATAATGGTACCAAGCAACGTAAATGACAGCATAAAAAGTTTATGTCTCAACTATAGGAGGCAGGGAAACATTTTAAACTGAAATTTAGAAACTAAGTTGTTTGAAAAGCCTACAGTGATGCATGTACACAAATATTTATGTACACATACAAATCCACACACACTTATATAGTGAGAACATTTGAAATAAAAGTCTGGAAAATTTATTTATTTTTCTAAAATATTTATTTATTAAAGATTTTATTTATTTATTTGACAGAGAGATGACAAGAAGGCAGAGAGGCAGGCAGAGAGAGAGGAGGAAGCAGGCTCCCTGCTGAAAAGAGAGCCCGATGCAGGGCTCTGATCCCAGGACCCTGAGATCATGACCTGAGCCGAAGGCAGCGGCTTAACCCACTGAGCCACCCAGGCGCCCCCAAATCTGGAAAATTTAAGTTAAAATCAAGAGATAACTCGAGACTTGACTATGGAAGCAATAAGGCAATTTATTGTTTAGTTTTGTTAAATTTTGTCTGATTTTAGTTTTTATTAAACAGTTACATAGGTATATATATAAATTTAAAATAGAACCTTCTTTTTTCTCAAAGTACTCCCTCTTAAAGCAGTTTATCCCATTAACTGGCCTTAATAAAAACAAAAAACTTCCTATGTATTAACAGGCAGCTTCACCTTAATTGGCTTTAATTACAAAGTTTCCACTTGACCCAGTTAGTTAAAAAAAAATACTTTTAATTATTCAATCCTTAAAGTTTTTTAAAAAAGTATGTGACAAGAGAAAGGAAGGTGAGCATTTTTAATTTCTTCGCATACGTTAAAAGATTAGACAACAAGCCACAACTTTCTTGTTTGTACAATCTTCTATTCTTAGCCACTTCTGAATTAACAGTTTGAAGAAATGACTTCTCTGTATGCCAGAGGACTTCCTCAAATTATATATGTTAATGATTAGAACAGGAATCTTGAAAAGCTTATCACACATTTTCAAGAATGAATGTTCACAGATGGTTAACAGAGGGAAAACAGGAAAAATCAACTCAATCCTAAGGATTCAAGCTCTGGATCTGCTCATCAGTAAAAGAAGTTGTACTACAGTCTTTAGTGGCTTCTGGCAACACAGTGCTACAATTTATGCACAGTGGATACCAAGTATCCAGTATCTGCAAAGAACTAAGCTGCAAAGTCTTGCACCTAGATCATACCTGAGAGCAACAGCGACTAGTCCCTTTTATCTCACTTCAAATTCTTCACTGCGTATGAGATTGTAAATAAACCAGCTATTGGGACTTAGCCCCCATCTCCACAGGCGTTGTTCAAACCTGTACTGTTCAGTATTCTAGCCACTAGCCACGTGTGACAACTCATCACTTACAATGTGGCTAGTGTGCATGGAGAGGTAATGAAAGGGTAAAACACTTTTGGATATCAAAGATTTAACATGAAAACCAGAAGGTAAAGTATCATAGTAATCCTTGATATACCAGATTACATGCTGAAATAGTATTTTGGAGCTACTGGGTTTAAATATTTAACTTTTTTTTCTTGTTCAAGTTTGACTAGAGAAAACTCAGAATTACTTATGTGGCTCACGTTGCATTTTTTTAAGTCTCAACTCTTATGGACCTCATCCACAGATGACTGTGACCTCTCTTAATAACCCTGATTATAAACAAAGAGAAGGGTCAGCTTGTATTTACATCACTCTCGTCATTCCCCTCTTCTTGCTAATTCCGTCTGGTCAACCATTTACCTTCATTATTACTTGAAACCAAATCCTTCACTGTGAAAGTTAGCAATGATACTTAATCAGACTCTAGATTTCAGATAAGGAAGGGAATGGTGGTTCTTTGCAAAGTCTTTTTTCAATACTTGGAAACACACACTATGTCCCATGGAGAAATACACACATTTCCAGACTAAGGAACAGGATACGAAAATGCCTGCACAGTTCCCAAGCCAGTGAATAATTGACTTTTTACACGTGTTCTCTTTCCTCCTCACTACCCTGAAAACAAGAAGACTTATGCTCAACCTATCAGTAGTAGTTACTATTACTGAATTTCTGCTGTCCATCCTTGACTCTTGTGAGTCACGGACTATACCCAAGCAGGGAGACACAACAAGGAAAGTGAAGTAGCCATCAGCTTTGTAACTAGTCATATGCATTAAGACAGAAAAATGTAAGTCTTCATAATTCCCTTAGACATTAAGAAGCATTTTTTAAGAGAATATACATACTCCTCCCTATTTATCTGATTCTATTCCTCCAGAAAACCTGATTTTGTTAAAAGGCTTCTTAAAAGACCATCATGAAACAACTTGTGCAAGGAACTTGTAAAACTTTACTAGATCCAGGTAATTTAAAAGTTTAAAGAAGAGCAACAATGAAACAAGGATATTTTGAGGTTACTATAAATATATATGCATGTATAAAACGAGCTGGATAGTTGAAAATAGCTTGTCAAAATACCATCAGGAAAACATCGTTTTTGGTTTTAGAAATCTTATTTTGACGTTATTTTTGTTCTAGCCTTGTTTTATTAATAGGTGATTTTAATTAAATTTGATTTCCTAATAGAATAATATTGATACTGAAGTTTGGTATTTTAAGCAAACTATTTTAAAGTGGAAAGGCACTTCAGGAAAATCAGTCTTATACCCTTGTTTTATAGATGAGTTTTATGTGAGAAGGCCAAAATCACGTAGCTACAAAGTGACAGAACCAAGACTGTACACATGTATGTTGACTCCAGGTTCAGCTTGTCCCACTTAAACGGGTTTAGTCCTTCTTTATCTGGCTTAAGAAAAAAAAAAATCAGACCTATACTAAAGACTATGTTATCAGCAATATTAATGCCCTTGTTCTATTTACTGGAGTGAAAGTATTTTAGTCACATGAATGGATGTGGAGATTGATAGGTGGAGGTGGGCTGAGTGTTGAAGATACTAAAAAGGTTGGTAACTACCGGAGGATCGTATCATTTACTTGATATTTCCAACAGACTCCTTTTTTTGGCGAAGGCTGTTAAGAGAAATGAAGTCTGGAACGGGTTCAGGGTCTGTTACTCTCTTCAGCTTGATCAAGAATGAGAATATTATTTTATTTGGAGGTACTGAATATTCTAATGAACATACCACGGAAGAATGAAAGATCTTGACGGGAATAACTAAGTTATTAACCTACTATGTAAACTGTACCTTTGGAAGTAATGTGATGGTGGATGCAATAGTAGAACATCACTGTAGATTTTGCTCGGTACTAATGGTCCAACAAGATAGCCTATGATATAGATTAAAATGAACTGCTCATTTCTCAAAAGTTTCTAAGTTATTTGTAACAGAAGCAACAGGAGAAGTCCTATTTCTGCTTAATTTTCTTCTTCTTAGGGGAGCATGTATAATTTTGCATCTTCTAGGATTTTCGTTTCCTGTTCATCAAGTCTTTCTTATTAACATATTATGTGTTAGTACTCTTCTGAGTTCCAGGAGTCTAAAAATCAGTAATGTCTACAGCAGGGTTTAAACTTCAGCTGGAACAGGTGGAAGCAAACATATCCTGAGAATACTCTGACATATGTATCCAGTAAAGTGCTAGAGAGGGCTCAGTTCCACATACCATACTTGACTGAGCAGGGAGATGGAGCTGGTAAGCTTAAGAGGGGCATCTTTAAGAACTCTAAAGAATGAAAACTGTGATGCCAGTCACAAGTCAAAGCTTTCCCTAGCATCAAGGATGAGGTAACAGCCATCTGAACAAGATACAGAATCACTAAGAAGGGTGCCAAAGGCAAATTTCATTTTACTTCAAATGTACTTTATGTTATCCTTGTTTTTCAACAAATCATGGGGAATTTCAGCATGGTACCATTCTTTGTCAGGTATGACCATAGATGATCTTACCTACTTTAAAATGAAAAACAAAGAAAAGGCAAAGAATAAATCAAATACACGCAAAGTCTAGGACTTTGAAGATAAGAAGTTGAGCAAAATCACAGAACTTGTAACAGAAGCAGAGAAATACATTTTTTTCCTAATTCCTAACTTGGACACTGGTAACAGGGATGGGAGTAAAACAAGCAAAGGAAGTATTCATTCTCTCCCTTACTCAAGACAAGAGCATTCCCCAGAGCAGAATCAAAAGATAAAAGTTCTTTGGTTTATGATGATTTCAGAAGAGAACTTAGCCCTCATTTCATCATTTATGAAAGAGTTCAGCTTTTTCTGTCAACTAAGAAAAACTTAATGGATCACAGCATCACCTATGTACATCTAGAAGCAAAAGTTTCTCCTGATTAAAAATGCTTTTAAAAGCTTTCTAACATATTTACATACCCAAATAATTTGTTACTAATAATTCACAAGGAATATCATTTTATTACTGTAATCACAAAATCATAATTTCTGTACAGGAATGTATAAGTGAACATTAATCAATGCATTGATAATTCATTTCATAAAGAGGGTGAACACACTACAGAATGTAAAGAAAAAATATTGTAAAATTTTCTGGCCTTGCAGTGCACTTTTTAGTGCAAGTATTTAAGACACAATAGTGTTCAATTCAGCAAAGTACTGCAGAACGTCATGCCACAGTCCGCTTAATTCCAAGAGGGTCAGGACATGCAGCTTGTAATAAAATGTCAGAGTATATATATATATATATATATATATATATATACACACATATATATGTATATAAAAAAACCACATGTAATTCATAAAATATAGAGTGGTTTATTTAGATGGTTTTAAATGATTTCACTGCGGAATTCAGCATAACTGGAACAAACATCCAAGATCTTCGTAACAGAAATCTTCTTGCTAGGCAATGGCTTTGGCTTCAGGCAGGAATGCCTCCCAGTATTTTATCAGCTGCGGATCATAACCAGATATTCTAATTATCTTTTTGTGACTTACATGCATATATACCATACAGCATTTTTTTAAAAACCTAACAATGAATAACATTTACTAAAGTCTAGTTCTATGAGGGATTATTTAAACTTTTAATTCTGAAGTCTGTCAATGTAATTCAAGTATAAATTATTAAAAATGTTAATTACTAAAGGCTAATTTCAGTTTTTGATGTAAATGATAAAATTTTTTAAAAAAAACTTCACAACTTAAGATCTTCTTAATTTATGCAAAACTCTGTAAGCAGACTGTTAATGTAAATTAAGTGAGAATACCTTAAATAAAACTGCAATGAACTTTTCCAATTTAAAGTGATAACATATTCTAATTCAGAGGATATTCACATTTTATGTTACTCTAGCAAAACACAATGGCAAAAAGGTGGAAGAAAAAAGTATTAGGCAAGAAACAGACATGTGTTTGAGAGTAAAAGGAATCTGCTGCCAGTTTCTTCCGTAGTCCACAGAATTAATCAAAGTAAAGTTACATTTAAAACAATTCCTTTAAAAACGAATTCACATAAATTATCTTATGAAGTATTTAAAGACTAAATATAATTTTAAGGTATAATGTCATCTCTCAATTAAAAATCAATCTATTACATATTATATAAGCAACTTCCTAATCCACATATTTTAAAGCTGGATAAAGAAATTCTTCAATTCATGACATCAAATAATCTGATTACTCAAATTTATATTATCTTATTACAGATTTTAATTAAAATCTGTGGTCTTCTGTTCTCTAGTTAAGGAAACAAATACCATCTGTGGCATACAATTACCACCTACTACACACAAAATAAAATAAAAATCACAACAATAAAAAACCCCACCCCCAAGCTTAAGAAAAGCCAGTTTTTAAGTTCTGTTATGGAAGAGAACTTATTATAAGAATTTACTCAAACAGGTGTGATCACTGGGGAAATAAAACCTAGGAAGACTGAAAAAGGGAAACGCTGTTCAGCAAGTTTCTCCTCACCTTAATCTGGGAAAAATGTATCTCAACTGGAGTTTAGGAGTAAAGGCAAAAACGACCTGAAAGTTTCCAATTTAACTACCATGTTTTCCTCTGTGGTCATCAGTTTTTTTTCTACTCTGTTCCTTATTCCTCCATTAAATTTAAAAACTTTCTTTCACTGCTATCTTTAAAATGAAAAAGTATACCAAAAGTAAGTTCTAGAAGAAGTTTGTATGTTATAAAATAAGATATAAAAAAATTAGCTTACCTGTTGTTGTGTTTGTACTAATGATTCTAAGTACTTGATAATAACAGTTTTAAAATCTTTCACCCGTTCTTTCTGCAGTACAATAAAGAAGAAAGTCCATCAGTACAAAACTAAGTTTGATTTTACTACAAAATCATAGCACACTAGGACCATGTCATTATACTCGCCTCAAATCTTCCCACTTCTTTTCGAATGGTCTTAGAAATCTGTTCAAAATCTCTTTCTCCTTGTTGTACTTTTGCCTCCCACTAATAGAAACAAACAAAAATGCACAATTTTTAATTTTTGTAAGGAAAATAGTATAGAACTAGCTGTCACGATCACTCACTTAATTTAATTTCTGTCAACCCTAAGGAAGCTCCATAAGGGCAAAGCCCAATTCAGGATCATTCAAACTTTTTTTTTTTTTTTTTTAAAGATTTTATTTATTTATCAGAGAGATAAGGGGAGAGAGCGAGCACAGGCAGACAGACTGGCAGGCAGAGGCAGAGGGAGAAGCAGGCTCCCTGTTGAGCAAGGAGCCCGATGTGGGACTCGATCCCAGGACGCTGGGATCATGACCTGAGCTGAAGGCAGCTGCTTAACCAACTGAGCCACCCAGGCGTCCCCAGGATCATTCAAACTTTTATCTAACTTTTCAATACTAGAAATGCCTATCAGCTTAATTTTCATTAATATTTCACTGTCAGACACATACTCAAGATTAGGATATTCTAGTACTTAATCAATTACAATCCTCAGAGCTTAATTAAATATGACTAAGACAGATGAAAAGATTTTTGAATATAAAATTCACTATTAACCTTGCAGTGTTGGGGTAGTTTTATCATTTCTTTCTGAAATCATTGTTTCATAATGTCTCAACAACATTCTGCCAAGTTCAAGAATACATGTTCACCACAATTTATATGCCCATGGAAATACTTTAAATTAAGAAAACCGTACAACAAACATTTAAAATCAATTTTTATATTAAATGCTCAGATTAAAAAAAAAACGTGGAATTATGGTCTGAAGACCTACTGGTAAACATTAAGTTCAGTACAGAAACAACAAAACATTATGATTAGTGACCAATGGAGTAGCTAAAATAAAATAACTGAAGACTTAAAGCAATGAAATGATATTTTCCCACTATGTAACCAAAACAGTGGTACATACTCTTCAAAGAGCAGGTACATTTACTTTTAGTAATATAAAGGTTATCCTACCTCTTCAATTTCCTTATTGAAGCATGGCAAAAAAAGTGTATAAATTATAATAAACTTATATAAATTTACTAAAATACCATATATAGTACTATATATATGGGGGATAATGTTGCTTGGAAAGCTAAATGTGGGTAAGTCTATGCTCTAAAGCTATTCTTAGACATAAAATAAGCAACTGAAATCAAACTGACCATCTCAAAAGAAATTATTAAAGGTTAATTTAAATCTTTTCCTTGTGTGCTTCTTTATCCATTCCATAATCATGTGGAAATACCAAAGGGCTCTGGAGATTTTAATGATGATCAAAATGTTAAAGTAATTCCAACACAGTTCATTAAATTATGGAAAAATGACTAGTGTTGAATGGTTCAGAAAAGAATTTATGAAAAATTATGCATATATGAATGACTCATGAAAAATTTGAGTAAAGTGGTAAGTAAAGCATTTTATATTAATCACCTCTCTTATTTCATTTTTAGCTTGCTGTATTTTATCTGGTTTGTTAGCAACCATCATTTTTGCCTCAGTTTCACGTTTTTTGAGCAAAGTAATTTGAGCGTCTTCCCATTTCTGCCAGCACTTCACTCGATGGTCAAACACACCCTGTAAGTGAAGGACATAATGTTAGTAAGTGACAGTAACACCGAAATACTTTCAAAACACGAGAAGTGCTGTGATACTACTGAAAACAAACACAAAAAAGCAAGTACTTAACACACTAATCTCAGATATTGGGATAATGAAAATAAACATGCCGATATAAAAGAAACATCCATTTTCATTTGCTCAAAAACAAAAATTAAAAAAGGCTCCTATGACTGGATGAAACAGAACAGCTCTGAATAAACAAACAAAAACCACATATAAGGGGCGCCTGGGTGGCTCAGATGTTTGGGCATCTGCCTTTGGCTTGGGTCGTGATCCCGGGGTCCTGGGATCGACTCCCGCACTGGGCTCCTTGCTCTGTGGGGAGCCTGCTTTTCCCTCTCCCTCTACTGCTTCCCCTGCTTTTGCTCTTTCACTCACTCACTCTCTCTCAAATAAATAAATAAAATCTTTAAAAACAAAAAACAAAACCCATATACAAGATGCATTTCACTAGCCTTTTGGGTTTTATATTTGACTAACAAGATTCCTAACAGAGTTTTATGCTTTCAACAAAGATTTCTTTAATAAGAAAAAGCCAGTATCATACCTATATTCTAAATTTTCCTACTTAGTAATACTAAAAGCAGATTTAAATGTTGGAAATAAGTCAGAAATTATTAAAATAAAATGAGAAAAACCCATAAACAAGAGGAAGTGAAGACCAAAAGCAAATAAAACAAAGGCAAAGTAATTAAGAAGTAATAGTATAACACAATTCAAAAAAAAAAAAAAAGAAAGAAAGAAAGAAAGAAAATCAAAAAAGAAAAGAAAAAAGGAGAGATAGTCCTACACAAAAATAAACAGGGCAAACAAGCAGGGGTATTTGTGCATGGCTTTACTGTGTGTACACGTACACACACACACACCCCTATCTAGTAGGCAGGACCAAATGAAGAATTGGACAAAAAGAGCATAACAGACCAAGTCAACCAAATCCACCAGTGCTTTCAAGGGGTTTGGTAGCACAAGAGGAGGTTGATGGAAGCTAAGAAATGAATTATGACCATTAGAGTAATTCGAATCTCAGGAGAAAAGGGGATGGACAGGATGGGAGAAACCCCATAGTAATTCCTTTCCTAATTTGATGCTGGGGATACATGTGTGTTCTGTCAGCATTTGCTAACTGAACACATGAAGCAAGCGTTAATAAACTAGGTGAAGCAGAAAGCACTACACCAGAGTTATTTTCATTATTCCAAAAAGAACTTTTTAGACCAAGAAACAGTAAATAAATACATGTCCTAATAAGAGAAAAGCATGCAGAGAATTTATTTTTAAAACGCAGGTTTTTGGGGCATCTGGGTGGCTCAGTAGGTTAAGCGTCTGCCTTTGGCTCAGGTCACGATCTCAGGGTCCTGGGTTGCTCACACTGGGCTCCCTGCTCAGCAAGGGGTCTGCTTTTCCCTCCCTCTCCCCCAACTCATGCTCTTGCTCTCTCTTCCTTGCTTGCTCACTCTCTCATATGAAACAAGTAAAATCTTTAAAAACAATGTAGACTTTGGAACAGATCAAATTTGGATTCAAATCCTAGCTTCGTGACTCTATGAGCATGGATAAATTAACTTCTATAAGCCACAGTTTTCCCATAAAAAAGGAAGAAAATGAGATCTATATTAGTGGCCACGAAATAAAATGAAAAAAATGTAGCACATGAAATGCATCTTGTATGTGGGTTTTGTTTTTTGTTTTTAAAGATTTTATTTATTTATTTGAGAGAGAGTGAGTGAGTAAAAGAGCAAAAGCAGGGGAAGCAGTAGAGGGAGAGGGAAAAGCAGGCTCCCCACAGAGCAAGGAGCCCAGTGCGGGAGTCGATCCCAGGACCCTGGGATCATAACCCAAGCCGAAGGCAGATGCCCAAACATCCATCTAGTGGATGTTTAATAATTAGCAGGTACTATTACAGATGACTTCTAAACACACACATTATCAATTAGAGTTGATAAATTCAAGATTTATATTAAAAGTGCAAATAATAACAGCTTAGTAACATGGATAAAAAACAGTATCAGACTGCATATTTATATCATATTGCATATTTTAAAAATGTAGGCAACTGCACTGAAAACTTCAAATCCACCAGAAACAAAAGTATTTTTTTCCAAAGACTGTGCATATTTCATAATAACCATGATAAAAAGATATACTGGTCAAACTGATAAATCAAAACACTTTTATCTACCGATACTTAAATCCACTTTGTTAGTTTTCATTTGTCGTCTCACATAACTTCTCTTCTCACATTACTAAGCACATCTTACTGTCTCCTTTGTTGGTTTTCTTATAGTCATGAGGTAACATCTTCCTCAAGACCTTTCTTATTACAAGTTAATTTTGCTTCAGCCAAGTTAATTTGGGACAAAAATCACAAACATAACAAAAACAGCCACCATAACTAGACTGCGAAAGTCACTCGCATTTAGAACAAATCCTCACTCCTCACCCCTTCCACACACACATATACAACACCAAAAAATAATTTAAATTCCTAGTCTTTAGGGGAAGAGGGCCGTATCAGCTCCTCATTTATAAGACGCCTCTGTAACAACAATTTGATTACTAAAATATGTACCAGTACAAAAAGGTAACCATAATGCCCTCTAATTTTAATATCTGCTTAAGTTCTCAATATATATAAACTGGCTTTTTTGGTGATACACTAATTTATTTTTATTTTTATTTTTTTTTTTAAAGATTTTATTTATTTATTTGACAGAGAGAAATCACAAGTAGTCGGAGAGGCAGGCAGAGAGAGACGGAAGCAGGCTCCCTGCTGAGCAGAGAGCCCGATGCGGGACTCGATCCCAGGACCCTGAGATCATGACCTGAGCCGAAGGCAGCGGCTTAACCCACTGAGCCACCCAGGCGCCCGGTGATACACTAATTTAAACTAATTTGCTCCCTGTCCAATTTAGTAACTCCTAAGATTCCAGAATTATCACATGTTTATTATGGCAAAGATGTAGGAGTTATAAAATAAAGACAAAATTACTAAAGTCAGGTTATTACAGAAAGAAAAAATTCATCTTAGCTCTGTAAGAAATAACTTTTTCATTTGTTTTCCTACCCTTGGAACACATAAACACACATACAAAAGAATCAAAAGCATACTTTATCTAAAAATGCTACCTTAAAGATCAATAAGTCATAACTGTATTTCAAGATGCTAGTCTGCTCTAAGAGAACCCAGCCACTCCTCTAAGAGGGACAAACTTACACTGAGGACACACTTTGGACCTCCCCCACCCCTGCCAATTTATGTTACACATTTGTATACAAACTGGTCTAGTTTAGACAAGGCTGTAGTTGTGAAACATTTTCCCTGGCCTATCAAGACACTGCGACTGTAATTTTAATTAATATTACACTGCAATTCAGTGAATCTGAAAGTATGTTGCTCAGGCTCCTGGAGTCCCGAAAGGATGCTGATTACTTACAGCTGAACAATGAGGCTTTTCAACTTCTTGGGAAACCCATCTACAGGGTTGGTTTAAAAATGTATTTGATATATTTTATAAATTCAGATTCCCTGCAAGAATTCTTTTTATCAAGAGTTCTAGTGCTAAACACATTGAAAACCATTATTGTCAACCCCTCTCCCTACTTTAGTGATTCACAGAAGGCTAATACATGAGAATGCAGGCAACGAATTTACTATTTAATAGTGCTAGTAAAAAAATGGAGTCCTGGAAATGGGAGGCCATGTTCTGTACAAAGAGGAAAATAGGTGTTTCCTGTATATAAGGCCAGGCCTAGGTAATACTGTAAATGGCTGAAATTTATCTTTCTTCAGGGTCCGAATTTCAAAGGGTCTTAGTTCCTTCCCCGCTTTGGCCCTATACTCTAATTCTCAATACTCTAAGTTTCAAATTTATCATCAGAAAAGTATTTTTGGATACGTGGATGATGCAGATGGTCGAGCATCTGACTGGGTTTCAGCTCAGGTCATCTCAACAAGGTTGTGAGATCGAGCCCTGCATCAGACTCTATACTCAGCGAGTAGTCTGCCTGAGTTTCTCTCCCTCTTCCTCTGCACACCACCCCCCCACACCCGATGCTTGGGCATATGCTTGCTCTCGCAAATAAGTATTTTTTTAAAAAGTAAAGTATGTTTGATATGATTAAAAACAAAAGAGCTAAGTAGTAGTAAAGAACTTTAAGAAATATGTAAGACAAAACACAAGAGAAAATTGGACAAAGGACATGAAGAGTTCACATACACACACAAAATACAAATGGCTTATCATCTACACAGATGCTTAAATTCAAACTAACCAAAGAAATGTATGCTTATACAAAAAAAATACCTTCATCATTGGGTGAGAGAAGAAGCAACATGTATGCTGATGGGAGTACAAAGAAGTATAATCTCTTTGGACAGTAATATGAGAGTATCTATTGAAATTTAAAATTCATATACCCTTTGGCCAAGTGACTCCACTTCTGGGTATTTTATGCCCAAAGAGTTATTTTCAAAGAACAGTATTTACAACTAGACATTAAATAATGTAAAGTACTTTAATATGCTATCTAAAACCATGTAAACATAAAAAGAATTTAACATCTCAACATATCCCAACATGGACACCTCTAAAATATAAAGGATCAAAAAAGTAGGCAAAGTACAGTGCATATAGTATGTTCCTTCTTCAAGAAGGAAGAGATGGAGGGAGGGAGGGAGGAAGAGAAAGAGAGAAATGGGAAGAAAAAAAGAGCCTTCATACGTGCATAGCTAATTCTGTAAAGACACACAAGAATGTAACAGCATCTGACAAAGGAAAGAGAGTCTAGCAGTCTTGGGTAGAGAACTTGAACTTTTTGGGCTGTTGGATTTATTATGTCCATGTATCACTTTTTCAAACACAAACGAATCAGTTTAAAACAAAAACCAAACCAAATGTAAAGAGCACAAAAATTCCCTGTCACACTATTCCGTAACTTCTCAACTCCTTGGTGCAGCTGACCTGGGTTGGTTTCAGCAGAAAACACAAAGCCAACATGAAAAGAGCTCAGTTAACCTCAAGGTATAGCTTGAGCACAGCTTTTTAACTTTTTTTTTAGTCAATGAATCACTAGTTCAGGTCTTTCTAAACTCTGTTCCATTCATGTAAAAAGATATTAAATGGAAAACAACTCCTGTTTGTATGAATTTGGAAGGCTCTAGATTAAACAAAGTTAAATGTTTTATTTTTTACTGAGAGTTCTGAGCATTTTAATGCTCTGTGAATCAGTAAGACAGGGATACTGTACATTATCTCCCAAACTCAGTTGATTGTGGTACCTCTTTTAGTGTCACTGTTACTCTGGGAAACATAAATCCAAGGGACAAACTTACACTGGGTAAGGGTAATTTCAGAAAATGTAAAAATACACAGCAAGATTTAGGCAGCACGAGGCCTGCCCAGGTCGGGGCTCACCACCCAGGACGCTAGCAGGCCATTCCCACCATGGAGTGTCCTCCTAGGTTAGCTCTTCTCAGCTGGCACTTCTCACAGACACTGCTCAGCTTGCCTTTGTAGACCCACAGTTATTTTGAAAGGCACTCAAACTTTTTTACAGCAGCCCTCATGATAGTGCAAATTCTGGAATGAGGCTGAGAGCGGGCAGGAGAGAAGCAGGAACCATTATTTGTGAACTGGATTTTCGTTTATCACAAGCTGCTGATATATAGCCAAGTATAATCTAATAACTGTTATCTATATTAACTTCTTCCTTTACAATATTTTATTTACTTGACAGAGAGAGAGAAGCACAAGCAGGGGGAGCAACAGAGGGAGAGGGAGAAGCAGGCTCCCCACTAGCCAGATGTGGGACTAGACCCTAGGATCCTGGGATCATGATTTTTTTGAAGGCAGAGGCTTAACTGACTGAGCCACCCAGGTACCTCTATATTAACTTCTTCAAATAACTGAAAAGAAAAGTTAACCATCAGGAATATAAAGAGTAACATCTAACAGTAAATACAGGCAAAACTGGTAATCTACCAAACCCAAGGTATCACCATTCTGAAGTGCTAAGAACCCTCTAGCAATTGTAACAATAATTGTTACAATTAGCTTGAGAAAAAGATCATAAATGAATATGCAGTGTATCAATGTTCTGACTACAGATGAATACTAACTTGATCACAGACTTTAGTTGAAAAAATTCTGCATAAGAAAGCAAGAACAAGGTCTCATTAACTTTCAATAAAAGGTGAGTTCCCAATTCCTCCACCCAATGATGATTAATGCTCATAACAATAATTAAAAGATGCAACAAGACCTTAAAGTACCTTCTGAAACACAGAATAAAGTAATACTTGGTTTAACTGTCTGATTGCTGGAGATACTTACAAAGTACCAATTTTTACTAGTTAACTCGATTACTCTCCCAATTCTCAGAAACTGTTTATTCTTAAACATTACCACTAGAGAACACAATTTATTATCTAATCTAGTCCCATTCCATCTATAAATACACAGTAACTATACCCTTCCGTGTATGCATAGAATGTCTACTTATAGTCCAAATACATGCTAAAAGCCACCATTAAAACATACTTGTGCACCAATCACCTCTGGTTTTGTTTTGCTTCCTATTATACCTTTACTAAGAGCCCATGGCTAGTTTCAGTTCATGCTACAATGAACAATAAATGCTACCACCTAGCTGTAAACTTATATATGTAAATATGAAAGTAAATGTTACCAGTTTTATCTTATTTGGCATTTCCTGGATCTCTTAAAAACATCAATTATATCTACTACACTGTCCAAGTCATAGTAGAAGAAAACATCTGGCTATGAATCATCATTTTGAACCCATTATATGTACTGGTAGAATACAGAACTTAAACACTTAAATACATGCCTTACAGCTAACCAAACCACAGAAGTGAGAAGAACTCAAGGGAAGATTGCAAATAAAGCTTACTTTCACTGCAGCAATAAGACGAATGTAGTCACTAAGTAGTTCTGAAAACATGTAAAAGTCAGCAAAAGCTTGTTCTTGATGTAACTGGTCTATCTTCTCCTCTACCTCTGCAAGCTGAGACAAAGCTCTAGATAAAGCAGTGTGGTCCTCAGAGTTACCTAACATGGCAGCACTTTTCGCAAAGGCAGCTGTGTTGGCTGAAAGTTCTGAAACAGAAAGTATTCACTTTTAGTGTTCTCTAGTAAAGTTTTTAAATATTGCTGTGGTTTTTCCACCTTTCCCCTAAATTTTATCAGTTCCTATATCATTCAAATAATTATTTTAAAATAATTAACATAAAACAACCAGTCATTAAAATGCCTTTGGCATAAATGCCAAGTGCTCAGAGCTCTACTTAGAGTTAAGAAGAACATTAAAGAAAAACTAAGAAGAACTACTGCCTATATTCCCAGGGAAGGAACGATGTTTAATAATTTAATATAACAATCTGCCTCCCCTTTCTTTCTAAAGGGCTCACTGCTTTTACGTATTCTTGCAAAAGATCAGATTTATTTTTAATATGGAATGCAACAGGAACACTTACAATCAATTTATACTACATTTTTTGGTCTTTAAACATTTATTTGAAATTGAAAATGTCTATAATTTTTAATGAAAATATCATTTAGCTAACAAGACTAAGCCAGGTAAGTTATACATACAATTCATGGAAATCTTATTTTTTTTTGTATGTACAACAATGCTTAAACATTATGCTCAGTAGAAATACTAAAAATATCTGCAAGATTTTTGAACATTATCATTTCAGACACTTTGAATAAAGAAAAACAGATGTTTACAGAATATATAATGTCAATGACTAATAATACACTGCTCAGAAACTGACATTGCCTAGAAACTGCTCTGCATTACATAAAATTCTCTAAGAACCATAAAGCAATTCCCCTAAGAGACAGTACAAATGGCAAAAGCTGTTATAAACTACTTTCAATAATGAGTGCACTGATGTATTTCTCTAATTATTTTTACTAAAATGGATTACTGGTAATGGCAGTAAATTACTTATTAAGTATTTTAGAAACCTAACATTAAGATCCTTGTATTCTTAAAAAAACAAACGTTTCATGGCAGAATTTATAAAATCACAACTTAAATTTTCTATCAGTTTTTTCAAACTTGCCCTCCCCAGACTTTCCAATATAGTTGTTCAAAAACGAAGAAAATAATTCAGAGTATTCTATGAAATACAGGTACACAAAAAAATTTTAAAGATAAATTTCAAATATCAATTTTTTAATTTGATATTTTTAATTATATCAGTTACTAATAAGACATCTTCATTAAACTCTAAGTATGCTTAACAGAGTTAAATGAACAACAGTTTTAACCTAAAATTCAAAATATATTTTTACAAGCTCAGGATTTTTCTATTTCTCAACTACAAGTGAGGCTAAAGTAGAAAAAAAAAAAAAAACAACATTAACAAGATTCAAATAGAAAACCTTCTCTTAAACTTTTGCTCTCCCTCTTCTATAGAAACCTTGGAATGTTCTTTTTAATAAAATTTAAATAAAATATTTGAATTAACTTACAGTGTTAAACACATAAAAAACAAGGCAAACACACCTTTTCTATGACAGACCAAGGCTTCGACACTAGCATGAAGTTTCCTAAGTTGCTGATCCAGATTTTCAAATTGTTGCTGCTTTTCTTCAAACCACTAAGAAAAAAAATGAAAAATGGAGCTAATTTAGCAAGAACAAACCACTGTAAATTAGGTTACCAATAGCAAGGCACATTCCTTGTTTTAAAGCAACAAATTAACCATGTATAACCATGGTAGTCAACTGATGTGGCTGAGAACTAAACTCAATAAGCAAATTAATATCCTATTTTCTACTTGTACAGCTTTAAAATGCAATTGTTGGGCTCATTAATTCATCTCATTATTCAAGTCGAAAAATCAGCTCTTACTGCATCCGATTCATTCATCTTGATTGTCATTTTGTTGACAGCGTCGGCAGCCTTGTTCACCATCCTCAATATTCCTGCTCCACTCAGAGCCTGTGTGTTAACTGCTCTAGGCAGCTGGAATTGAATGACAAATAAGGGCAAACAAACCGGTTAAAAGGCTGGAGGTTTAACTGGGCACAAAAGGGACTGCACACCCCCACCAAAAAAAAAAAAAAAAAAAAGAGAAGGAAAAAAGGCGGTTGTATTTTCTTCACTCTCATACGTTTCAATAGTGAGATCTAATTTCTCAAATATACCACTTGTACACTCTCAAAGGAAAACTTAAAAAATAGACTTTCCATTTGCTTTTCTTCTGCACGTTTACATTTAGATGGAACAACACTCTGTTTGTCAAAATATATTAAGAAATTGCCAACTACCTTAACACTGGCCACCTGTTCGCTTGCAGAAATAAACTTGTTTATAAGAAAAGAAGAAAGTCTTGAGAAAAATTTCCTTAGGCTCAGTCAGGACAGTGTGATTTTGTATTTTTCAAAAATTCTGGGATTCAAATAAATTTTTTTTAAATTCAAAGGGTAGTAATTAAAATTCTAAACTGTGACAAGCCCCAAATGTACCAAGCAGCTCAAATATAAGGGGAAGCACAGTGATAATTTAAGCTCTTTCAAGTCACAAATCTGCATTTCAGAACCTCAGTAAGAATATTAGAATGTAGACAAATGAACACACTCAAATGTCTCTAAAAGAAGGCCCAAATAAACTTATTTCAACTTAATGCCTAAAGCAACAACTTGGGCACTGAGAATTAAACTACTTATAAGTCATTCTTCTAAATGTGGTTTAAAATTTTTGAAAAAGAAACTGATCATCCTACAATTATCAATGCAAAGAAGATATTTTGGTAGTAATTTAAATAATTAAAGCTAATTAAAATACTAAGCCAAAAAAAATCATTTTATTCCATTTACCAATCCAACTATTTACTGGACATATATTTTTACAAAAGTTAATAACAAACACAAATAATGAGAACATTCATATCATATAAAAATTTAAAGTAGAAATAATACCTCTGAACTTTCCAGGAATTGCCTTAAATCAGGATCCTGTAGTAAAGTTGGATGCTTTACTGTTCTTTGAAGATACCTAGATTTAAGAATAACATAAATAATAATAAAAATTAGGTAAAACAATATCCTCAGTCTGCATTCACATTAATTTATTTTTAGACTCTTAAAAGCAATTTAAGGATTAAAAAGCTTTTTATCTTTTGCAAATTCGTAATTATGTAAAAAGAGACAGTAGGTCATGGAGGTGGGGGACATAGGAGGGTGATTAACTTACCAAACTTCACACTGCAAAGTATTAGAGTTGTAAAAGGGTACATGAATTTGTTGAATAATTTTATCTTTGAGTGGCATCACCATGTTTCCAGCTATTATTTCAGAGTTCCAACAAACATATCACTATACATATTTCAATCAACTATTTTTGATTATTCTTATTATTACCCAAACACAGAAGAGACTACCAATTTTTTTGTCAGGAGACTTAAATTATCAAATCAGCTTTGATCCTTTTTTTTTTTTTTTTAAGATTTTATTTATTTATTTGACAGAGAGAGATTACAAGTAGGCAGAGAGGCAGGCAGAGATAGAGAGGAGGAAGCAGGCTCCCTGCTGATCAGAGAGCCCGATGCGGGACTCGATCCCAGGACCCTGAGATCATGATCTGAGCCGAAGGCAGCGGCTTAACCCACTGAGCCACCCAGGCGCCCCATCCTTTTTTGACAGTGGCTAAATTTTCTTTAATATTCTACTTTTAAAAGGTTTTTGCTAAAAATTTGACTCCTTTTTTTAATATGACACCACATAAAATAAAAATGATAAGGGAAACATCATTATTAATCACTATTAGCCCAACTTCAGTAGTTTTCCTATAGTAGAAAATGGAAAAGGCCAAATTTCCATCATCCATAAAAAATTAACATTCTTTCATAAAAAGAAAAAAGGCCCACCACTTAATGATTCTTGATTACTTATCTAATCCTATTTTTCAAAAAATACCACTCTTTCCTTAATGACTACATTTCAATTACAGTACTTTACTTCATTTAATGTACCTTTTTTTCTGTGGAACAAATATAAGCAGTAATTTCTTCAATCTCATTGTAAGATTATGAAATATGCCTAAAGTTTCTGAAAAACATTTGACTTCTATAAAGTCAAATTCTATACAATGGTTAAGATGAATATTTTATCACGGTTTACACGTTAACTTCTGTTTTTATATATTTAAATAAATTAAACTTCAAGTCATTAGCCCACACATGAAAACATTATCACAGAAATAGAGCATTTAATAGATACGTGCAAGACAACTACACTGGGGCTTAAAATAAACAACTACCTATATTACCAGACTAAAAATGAGATGCAACAGGAACACTAATTTTGTATTAAAGAAATGTTGGTATCTTCCCACTGAAACTTTACTTACAATTTTAAGACCCAAGTTCTCCAGTACTATTATTTACTTGTGTAGACTGCATACAGCTAAGAGCAGTTTGTGTAAGCTATTTGTCGTAGAAGACAAAACATGTCATACCCAAACATGGAACAATCCCAGTATTTCAAACCTAAATGTAATTACCTAAAATGACTTATATTCTAAAACAGCTTTCCAAAGTGAGTTCTGTGGAATACTAGTCTTATGCAGTATTCCAGGAAAAACAATGTTTCTACAATCAAGACAGCCTGGAATATACTAAATACATACCCCTCTGAGTTATAATGGACAGTAGCATTTTTTTTTAAGATTTTATTTATTTATTTGATAGACAGAGATCACAAGTAGGCAGAGAGGCAGGCAGAGAGAGAGAGGAAGGGAGGCAGGCTCCCTGCCGAGCAGAGGGCCAGATGCAGGGCTCAATCCCAGGACTCTGGGATCATTATCTGAGCCTAAGGCAGAGGCTTTAACCCACTGACCCAGCCACCCAGGTGCCCCTGGACAGTAGCATGTTAAGTAGTGTGAGAAGTCCTGCAGGAAATAAACCTGGTTTAACTTTGTTAAACCATATGTTAACAAGACTCAACAGTCTACAGTGTTTCCTTTTTTCACCCTACCACATACTAGTATTCTGAGGAATCATTTTGGAAAATAGTATTCTAGAAAAAAGACAAAATTTTACTTCTTAAGGGTTACACAGAACAAAGAGGAAATAACCATTTCTTTAAAAGTACTAAATTTACATCAAAATTAAGAACAGAAACATAGAAGATTTTTGTTCCAGAGAAAATTACCTTTTAATATTTTTTTTCTAGGAGTGTGATTATCTACACACACACAAACTCAGATACTTTGGTTTTCACAAAAATATTACAGTTATGCTTGTAACTGTGTATCCTTTTACACAAAACAGTATGTTGTAGATACCTTTCTTTAGCATTAAATATTGTTCTCTAATGCCATTTTCATTTACCACATGAATTCTATTATATAAATGTACTATAATGTCATTATTTTTTAATACCACAATGACCATTACTTGCTTATAATCTGCAAAATGTGACAGTAGTCACATTCAATGGAACTTTAGTCTTCAAAGCAGTTGTACCTAATGTGTCTACTTTGCTTTCCTCAATTTCACATTTTAAATGAAAATTCCCTTTTTTAGGGTGCCTCAGTGGCTGAGTCATTAAGCATCTGCCTTCGTCTCAGGTCATGATCCCAGGGTCCTGGGATTGAATCCCACATTAGGCTCCCTGCTCGGCGGGAAGCCTGTTTCTCCCTCTCCTACTTCCCCTGCTTGTGTTCCCTCTCTCTCTCTCTGTGTCTCTCTCTCAAATAAATAATAAATAAAATCTTAAAAAAAAAAAAAAGAAAATTCTAAAATTCTTTAGAAAGTGGTGTGTTTTAAAATCTGACAATTAAAGGAAGAGATTTGCATTTTTTTTCCTTCCTTCAAATCAATCTTAGTATCATTATCAATTTCTGCATTTCTTACAGGCCATGAAACTATCCTTTATCTTCATAATCCTTATGTTCATATATTATGACATATGTGTATTTTTTCACTTACGTGTATCTTTTCACGTTTTTCATTAAGTTAATTCTAATTCCATTATAGTCTACTTACATACAGTGTTATAATACTTACAGGTGTACAATACAATGATTTGACAATTCTCTACATTACCCAGTATTCATCATAGTTAAGTGTCCTCTGTAATTTCCATCACCTGTTTCACCCATTCCCCTACCTACCAGCCTACTCTGCTAACCATCAGTTAACACAGAGTACAACAGTCTCAGGTATCCAATTCAGTGATTCAGTACTTCCATACTCATCAGGACTAGTGCACTGCCTGATTTCCATCACCTATTTAATCCATCAGCCCACCCACAACCCCTCTGGTATCCATCAATTTGTTCTCTACAGAATCTGTTTCTTAGTTAGTTCTCTCTTTTTCCTCCCCCCGTTTGTTTCTTAAGTTCCACATAAAGTGAAATCATGTCTTTCTCTGACTTATTTTGCTTAGCGAAATGCTCTCTGGTTCAGTCCACATCACTGCAAATGGCAAGATTTCATTTTTTTTAAATAGCTGAGTAATATTCCATTTTACACACACACACACACACACACACACACACACACACACACACACACACATCCCTTCTTTATCCATTCATCTATCCATAGTTACTTGGGCTAATTCCATAATGTGGCTACTGTAAATAATGCTGCAATAAACATAAGGGTACATGCATCCCTCTGAATGAGTGTTTTTGTATTCTTTGGGCAAACACTCAACAGTGCAATTCCTAGATCATAGGGTAGTTCTATTTTTAACTCTTTGAGGAAACTTTGCACTGTTTTCCAGAGTGGTTGTACCAGTTTGCATTCCTACCAACAGTGTAAGAGTGTTCCTTTTTCTTCACATTCTTGTCCACACTTGTTTCTTGTGTTTTTTATTTTAGCCATTCTAACAGGTTTGAGGTGGTATCTCGCTATAGTTTTAATCTGCAATTACCTGGTAATGAGTGATACTGCACAAAAGATACATTTTCAAATTAATGAGTATTTGTAAATACTCACCAATTCAGTATTAAGGTCAGAGAGGTTATAGATATATAAAGGATGGATGCAGAACAGAGAGAGGAAAATACAGGAAGAACACATGAAAAGAGGCATGGGGCGGAAGAGGAAGAAAGAAATGGAAGACATAAAGGAACTGATGAAATGTTAGTATCACACTCAACAAGAGGTAATCAGTTTATTATTGGTCTTCTCTTACTAAAATACAGTTTCTGCTGATACACTGAGTGTTCAGGACAGAAAGTGAAAATAAGACAAAATAAATCAGGCTATACAAAATTCAGAGGAAGAAAGTTAAAAATATTTCTCCTGCTTGAAACATGTGCTAACAATGAGATAACAGAAAGGCAGAAAGAGCCTGATCTTTGATGACATTCATTTGTTCATTCACCAAATATTTATTAAGCATCTACTACATGCCACTTTCTGTCCTGAACACTCAGTGTATCAGCAGAAACTGTATTTTAGTAAGAGAAGACCGATAATAAACTATAAATACAATAAACACATAAATTATATGCTATGTGACAAGTTGGCAAACGCTGTGGGAAAAAAAAAGGATAGAAAAATAGAGCAAATATGATCAAGTATATAAGGTATGGTTGGTGGCAAGTGAAAGAGAAGAGGTTAAGAATGGAGGCAACCATCAGAAAAGACTTCACTGGAAAGACGATACTTGAACACCTGAACTTAAAAGAGATAAAGGAATCAGCCATGCAGATACCTGGGAACAAAAGCTTTTCTGGCAGTGGGAGAGGCCAGTGAGAAAACTAATAAGGTGGGAAAATGCCTAGAATCTTTAAGGAGCTGCAAAACATCAGCATGGCCTGGAGCAGAGTGATCAAGGAGGTAACAGAGTGAGCAATGCACGTCACATGTCCCCGTAAAGTTCTATAGGCAATTGTAAGGATTCTGGCTTTTACGGAGTGAAATGGGGAGGGCGATATATTATCTGATTTGTATTTCAAAACGATGACTCTGATTGCTGTATTAAAAGAACAGAGGTTCAAGGATGGAAACAAAGAGGCCAATTAGGAGTCCACTGAAGTTAATTCCAGCATTTGGACTAGTACTGTATTGGTTGAGAAATGGTTGTAATACAGATAGTGGAAAGAAGCAACAAGACTTCCTGATGAACTGGCTAATACTAAATATTTCCTTATATGAAAGAGTAGACTAATTAACCTATGCTAACTGTTTAAGCCAAGCCAGTTGAATTTTTCCATGCTTGCAGTGAACACAATCCTGATACATTGTAAGACAAGTAAAAACATATTCAAGTTCAGTAACTTGCCCCAAGTCACACAGATAGTGTATAGCGTGTAGTGGAGTATAGGATCAACAAGAAAAGGATTCTACAACTCTTTCATGCCACTCTATACTTCTTTGCATATATCTGTAGAACTGGGTCCTCACCTATGAAATAAACTCAATATGGTCTTAAGGTAAAATGTGAAGCACTCTCAAGAAAACCAAGAGGGATCTTATGGACACTCTTCCTAGTAGTTTCTGGTTACTTTAGTAAGTCTAACTTTCTTAACCATTCCTTCTCTTCCAGTATTTTAATACTAGATGGTCATCCTTTCACTCAAGACAGTCATCTAGATTTTCTGAGTGAAACGAACAAATGAATACATAAGCTGGTATAGCATACACAAAGAGAAATACTTCCCTGACCCACTAGATTCAACTAGGTTGGGTATTCCACAAATAAGCCCGTTTTCTAATTTTTAAATTTTAAGATATGCCACAGAAAACTGCCTTTAGAAGAAGCATTCCAATCTCTCTGCTTCTAGACCTTTACACTTACATTTTAAGTCATAATTTTTAATGTAAAATAAATTTCTCCCTCATATTACACCATTCCCATTATTTTTTTTTTTAACCTGCAAAGTCAACTAAAGTGGCATTTAACAAGTAACAAGTAACTGAAGAAACTACTCAAATATCCAGCAGGTCAAGTCTCAGTATTTCCTTACAACTCTCCTCAATGTTTCCTACTACATGATGTTATGGTAAGTACTATGCAATGCATTCAAGTTGCAAGAAAGGTGAATGTAGAACCAAATTATATGTCCTTGGTACAATAAATCTTCATTAAGTTCCTTATCAAGCATGCCATCTGAAATATTTCAAATTTACTCATAGAAAAATAGGACTTGAAAGGTTTCTCAAAGGGTCATGGTTACACTTTCAGAAGAACTAAGCAAAATCAAAATGCAACATTATCTACCCTTTACTCTTAAAAACATTCAGTCTTTGTGACCTCTTTCACAACATAAACAATTCTAATGCCTAACCTAAACTTCTCTTGATACAATTTAAGTCCTTTTCCTGAGTAACTGCAATCCTCACAGAAATAATCTCATCTTTTAAGTCCTCTCTAACAGTAAGCTGCATATTTAGCTTTCTTATTATAAATTGTTCAAACCTGATTTTTCTGTGGCATTTTCTTAAAATGTATACAAATTATAACTAAAACCCAGAAATAAGATGCCTTAAAGAGTTTAAAAAATAATGTGTATTCTGGATATAAATACACTACTCCTTAAAATCTGTCTGACCTAACCACACCCACTGATATTAAGCAGAAAGAGAAAATAAAGAATAAGTAATTCAATTAAGATAAACAAATCTGACTAAAGTAAGAAACAAAAAAACCCTATGAAGTTAGAAAATTTGTATATCTAGGTGATTACCACCTTATGTTCTAAAAGCTGGACTTAAAGAGAGTTTCAAATTTATATTCTCAATTTTCAGCAAAGTAATTAAGGAATAAATGTTAAGATTCTGGGTTTCGGTTCCCTCTATTCATTTCTCTTTTTAGTCTGTGACACCCAAGTCTTCAAAACTACAGAAATGTGTCAAGTACTCTAAAGGAAGGTAGAGCAAATATATCAGATTTTAAGTATACAGTCAACTCAATAGATGACTAATACTACTATGCACTCAAGTCAAACAATTATACAAAATTAGAGGGAGCACAAACCCAATTTTTCATTGTTTAATAATGTTCATGAAGTAATAATTCAAAAGAAAAATTACTCTAGATTACCTATAATAAGCCAAATTATCCAAGACAGAATTTGAATACAAGCAGAATTTCCTAAGAACCTACATCATACTAAATATTAAAAATCCAAATATTTTATCACTCTTTTCTTTCCATTCACAAGTGAATCTTTTTACAAGCTTGGCAGTTTCTTACTTTTCATGTGGATGACACCTATGACACATAAATTCTTTTCTTTCCTTTTTTAAAAAAAGATTTTAAGTAATCTCTAGACCCACATGGGGCTTGAACTGACAATCCCAAGATCAAGAGTTTCACGTTCTACTGAGCCAGCCAGGCACCGCATGATACCTCTATCTCTGACAAACTCATGCATTTACACTATTGCTTATGTCACAGCATATAAAAATAGGTATGATTTTATTAGATACACTATTGCTAAATATTAATCCACTATGAGGATTCATAAAAGCAGAACATAGTATTGTGTTGTTAAAAGAATTTTCTTAAAAGTCTAAAGCACTCTTAGTAAACAGTCATGAAATGGTACTGTGAAAAAAATTAATCGTTAAAATACAGTGTGCCATATAATAGAATTAGACTCCTATTACTGAAGAAAAAACATGAGTTATAATGCACAGCTGTCCACAATTACCTTTCAAGCTGCTCTCCGTTTCTCTACACAAATTCAGTGGATGAAGAATCTTCTTTACCCACTTTGACCTTGGTCATGCCTTTGAAAAAAATTGAATGACACTCATGATAATTTTATATTATTGTAAACATCTTTTATAGTCATTTCGGCATAATTTAAAATATATTTAATATTTGAACTTGACCAAAAAATGCTCCTAAATTTATCACTAGTATCCATACTTCTGAGGAATTAAAACTCATGATACACTAACATCTCAACTTGGTAAGTACTTACAACACAAAACTAGATAAAGCGGAGGGTGAGCTTTACACCCGTTTGGGTTCCGCACCTGTTTGTTTGCTATACTCTTGGTAAATTAAAATGTGTTTGCATTTCAGTATGCACAGAGATTCACATTAGCAAATTTAAGTTCGATTAATATTTTTTAAATATTTTATTTATTTATCTGACAGACACAGAGAGAGCACAAACTGGGGGACAGGCAGAGGTAGAGAGAGAAGGCTCCCCGCTGAGCAAGGAGCCCTATACGGGGCTCAATCCTAGGATCCCAGAACTCTGAGACCATGATCTGAGCCAAAGACAGATAGATGCTTAACCAAATGAGCCACCCAGGCGTCCCTGTATTAATGTCTTCATTTCTTATAAGCAATAATTAAGGTTCTTTCATTTGGGGACTAGAAAAGTTAAGTGTAATCCATGAGTTTGGTATATGTTACACCAATGCAGAGTCTGAGAACAAGCTGTTAATCACTGCTGGTTCTGTGACACCTGAAAGAACAAATGCTTTCATATTTTAAGAAATAAAAATCATGTTAATCATTTCTGTAATGCAGATGATTTTTTTTCCTTGTTTGCTCTTTCAACATCAATTCTGTAGAAATGAAGTACTGACATAGGCTACAACATGAATGAACCTTAAAAATATGCTAAATGAGGTGTGCCTGGGTGGCTCAGTCAGCTAAGTATCTGCCTTCAGCTCAAGTCATGATCTCAGAGTTCTGGGATTAAGCCTTGCATCTCTCTGCTCAGTGGTGTCTCCTCCCTTTCCCTCTGCCCTCCCTGTGCTCGTGCCCTCTCTCACTCAAATAAATAAAATATTTTAAAAATGCAAATGACACTACAGACAAAGGGCTGATATCCAAGATCTATAAAGAACTCCTCAAACTCAACACACACAAAATAGGTAATTATGTAAAAAAATGGGCAGAAGACATGAACAGCCACTTCTTCAAAGAAGACATACAAATTGGCTAACAGACCCACAAAAAAAACGTTCATCATCATTAGCCATCAGGGAGATTTCAAGTCAAAACCACACTGAGATACCACCTTACACCAGTTAGAATGGCCAAAATTAACAAGACAGTAAACAACATGTGTTGGAGAGGATGTGGAGAAAGGAGAACCGTCTTACACTGTGGGTGGGAATGCAAGTTGGTGCAGCCACTTTGGAAAACAGTGTGGAGATTCCTTAAGAAATTAAACATAGAGCTACCCTAGGACCCTGCAATTCCACTACTGGGTATTTGACCCCAAAGATAAAGATGTAGTGAAAAAGGCCCATCTGCACCCCAATGTTCATAGCAGCAATGGCCACAGCCGTGAAACTGTGCAGAGAACCAAGATGCCCTTCAACAGATGAATGGATAAGGAAGATTATCCATTCATCTTTCTCCATCAGAAAGGATGAATACCCAACTTCTGTATCAACATGGACGGGACTGGAGGAGATTATGCTGAGTGAAGTAAGTCAAGCAGAGAATCAATCATTATATGGTTTCACTTACTTGTGGAGCATAAGGAATAACACAGAGGACATTGGGAGATGGAGAGGAAAACTGAGTTGGGGGAAATAGGAGGGGGAGATGAATCGAAAGACTGTGGACTCTGAGAAACAAACCGAAGGTTTTGGAGGGGAGGAAGGCGGGGGATTGGGTGAGCCTGGTGGTTGGTATGGAACACTGGGTGTGGTACATAAACAATGACTTTTAGAACACTGGCAAAAAAATTGTATTTTTAAAAAATCTTCAAAAAATATGCTAAGTGGGCCCCTGGGTGGCTCAGTGGGTTAAGCCGCTGACTTTGGCTTGGGTCATGATCTCGAGTCCCATATCGGGCTCTCTGCTCAGCAGGGAGCCTGCTTCCCTCTCTCTCTCTCTGCCTGTCTCTCTACCTACTTGTGATCTCTCTCTCTGTCAAATAAATAAATAAATAAAATCTTTGGAAAAAAAAATATGCTAAGTGAAAGAAGTTTGTCACAAAGGCTCATTCATTGTCTAATTCCATTTATATGAAATGTTCAGAATAGGCACAACAATAGAGAAAGTAAATTAGTGATTGCATGGGGCTAGGGGTTTGGGGAAATCAGAGGATGATGTCTAAGAGGTAATAAAAGTATTCTAAAACCAACTGTGGTAGGGTGTACACAACTCTGAATATACTAAAAGCCTTATATAAAACACTGAATTATATACACTTTGTTATTATTATTATTTTTTAAGAAAGCTCTACACCCAACATAGGGCTTGAACTCACAACCCTGAGATAGAGTCACATGCTCTACCAACTGAGCCAACCAGATGCCTCGAATTACATACACTGTAAACGAGTAAATTATATGGCATATGGATTATATCGCAACAAAGCCATTAAAAATAAGATTACATATTTTATTCTTATTCAGGCTGGTACACCTGGTAAATAAACGTATCACTCAATACTGTTTTGTTTAACATAGTTCTTCTGAAATACAACTTTGAAAAAGAAAATCCAAGCACCTAAAATTATCTACTCTGAATGGACCAAAAGAAGTGGAGTGTTAATTATTACACATATTATTTCTCTGAAGATATTTTACCACCACGCAGTTCTTTGCATTTTTCCCTTTAAGGATCTGGTGCTCATGGTACTTTTCCCACAGGTAACCAATACAGGCCAAAGTGGCAAATAAAAAACACTCTGATCAGTTAACTCTTGCAACTTTTCAACTTTGTTTTTGCTCTTTTCTAAAAACTTAGTGAAATGGTGTTTTTTTACATTAACTAAACTTATAAAGGGGTAACAACTGAGAGCTAATGAAAGAGTCTTCTTCCTTTAGGGGTAGTTAAAACTTTTCAGCAATGAAGGCAAGTTACTCTTTTACTATTCCTTTTTTGCTATCCCACTTTAAATGTTCGTCACTTGAAAACCACTACCTACATAATCAAAAAGGCCTCCCTTGTTTCAACAGTTTCTTAGACAACCTATTCATTTTGATTTAAAAAAAAAAACTGATGGTCAGTACAAAAAAAAGACTGCTTCTCTATTTGGTTGGCTGCCAGGAAGTTCACAGCTCATTTTTTAACCACGTTTAGTAATTGTTCAGACTGTATACATACACTGAAAAGAAAATGTTAAACTTGACTTCACCTTATTATTTGACTACGTTTATCTTTCCTGCGAATTTCTTTATTTTGATCTCTTTTTTCTTTTCTCTCTCTTTTTTTTTTTGAACTGCACTATATGTAGTTGCCTCAAATCCTTTCTGCAATAAAGTGGTCTATCAAAAAATAATTTTGAAACAACTCAATCCACCTTAAGTATACATTAGACAGGTCTACAATAACATAGCATTATATTATTTTTTTAAAATTGGAAAGTTTTCTATTTGGGATAAAAAATAAAAGCAAACCATAACTGTATTTTTAAAAATATCAAAATTAGAGGAGGAACAAAATAGTGATTAAAGGTGTTAAGTTCTAGAGTAAGATGGCCTGTTTTCAAAGTTCAGGCTCTACCTCTTAGTAGGTGAATGGAATGGGACATGTTATGTAACCTTGATGAATTTAGCTTCCTGACACCTATTAAATAAAGATAACAATAAGTTAACTTCATAAAATTGCTGTGACGATTAAATGACAGAATGCACATAAATTATTTAGTACACACCATAATACAGTAAACTCTCAATAAATGTTAATTATTCCTATAGTTTAATTGATAGCCTTACAATGTAATGGGCTATCTTGGCCATGTATGTGAGTAATTCAAACAAAATTGTGTCATTGTCCCTATTAACTCTCTGAAGCGTATCAGAAAAGGATGGGCTTAGGATTTAGTTTCTCACTTCTACTTTAACTTTACACATGCTACTTATTATATTGTAATAATTTGTGAAAGGCTGACTAAGGCAAAATATTAGTTTGAAATATAATAAACATGGGCATTAAAATTTACTTTTTTCAATTTCCTGTTTTGGGGGGGGTGTTCACTGTTTAAGGACTAGGTTAGCATGTTAACAAAATGAGAAAAATATTTTTTCCCTCTCCTATATAAAAATAGTTATACAACTAAAGTCAAAGGAAAAAAGATAATCATTTGTGATACATGAAACTTAAGTTCCCTACACAGACAGAAGGATATCAAAAGATACCACTGCAAAAGTTTAGAAGAGAGAAGATTATTAACTAGGTCAGCAGTTCTCAAAGTATGGTCAGAATACCAGAAAGGTTTCTGAGACCCTTTTTGTACAGGTGTGGGGAAGTGTTCACCAAAGGCTATTTTCATAATAATATTAAACTACTGTCTTTTTTACTCTCTTTCATGAGAACTCAGTGGACATTTACCAACATGTGTACTATATCACAACAGAATGAATACAGAAACACACATGAGAACATACCTATTTTCTATCAAGCTGGAAATTAGAAATTTGGAAAACTATAAAAACTAAAACAAAATGCAAGCCACTCCTAAACTTATTTTGTCTTACCAATATTGAGTTTATTATTATTTCACATTTTAAAAAAGTTTTTTAAAAATTTAATTAATTTAAGGAAACTACCACCAATGTGGGACTTGAGGTCACAACTGAGATTGAGTCATATGCTCTACCAACTGAGCCAGCCAGTGCCCCTATAAAGTATTTGATAATTAAAAAAAAAACACAGAGAATATAACAAATGCATTTAAATGATCAGAATTCATTTTTATATTTTCTGAATAATCTTACATATAAAGACAAAGTATAGTAAATAAAAACTTGCAACAGAAAACACTGGGAAAGAAACTACAAAATTTTAAGAGATGACAGATGTCTTTTAATGGGACAATGGAAGTCATCCTCTTTTGTAATTTTCTGCACATTCTTTTTAAAAATTTTAGATTTATTTCTTTATTTTTAGAGAGAGAGAGTGTGTGCGCGAGCACACACAAGCTGGGGGAAGGGACAGAAGGAGAGGGAGGGAGAGAATCTCAAGCAGACTTCCCAATAAAAACACAGCTTGACTAGGGGCTTCATTTCATGATCTTGAGATCATGACCCGAGTTGAAACCAAGAATAGGAACTTAAGCGACTGAGCCACCCAGGGGTACCCTCACACCCAGCACCCTTTTAAAAAATAAGCTCTATACCTAGTGTGGGTTTGAACTCATGACCCTGAGATTAAGAATCGCCTGCTCTACCAAATGAGCCAACCAGGTACTCCCTTCTGCAAATTCTTAATAAGCCTTTATTACATGTGCAGGTAGATTTTTTTTTTTTGAGATTTTCTTTTTTAAGGAATCTTTACACCCAATGTGGGGTCCAACTTATAACCCCAAGATCAAGAGCTGCATGCTCAAACTGACTGAGCCAGCCAGGCACTGCACAAGTAGAAATGTTTTTAAACATTAAATTAAAGATGAAATATACTAACATGATAGGTCTTAGAAGATCCAGACTGGATGGAATCTTCTTTTTGGACACTGAATTGAAAGTCAAATACCTCCAACCCTTAGACATTAATATGGTACTGATATTAAATATCTTTTGAGTGCTACTCAGTAGTAATATGTCCCTAAAATGTTAGGGTCATCAATTGCTTTCAACTTGATAAATTCTGTCCGAATATTTAACCTCATTAGATTATATAAATCAAATCCTAAATTGATCCTATATAAATCAAAATCCTACGATGTTAGAAAATAAAACTATTAGCTTACACATTCCTTAGTTGATGAACGATTATCATAAATGGAATATTTATTAAACTCAGTATCGTTAGACATTATGAGTTATCACAATAATGAAAGATCATGATATTCTAATCTGTATAGTTAAACTACAGTAAAACTTGAACTAAGTAACAAGTTTCTTTTAGTCATTCATACTTACCTACTATACTCTTTTCTGGAGCTGGTGGCACAATATAACCAACATGTAAATACTTGCTTGCTAACTTGCTATGCAAACCAAGAAAGTCACTGAATCTTCTTTTCACTGAAAATTCACTCTTACTGAACATGGAAAGAGAGGTCTACAAGTGAAGAAGAGGTATTTCAGACTCTGAATACTGTCATTTTTTAGAAGTTAGTATCACACATAACTGTGAACATACATATATATATACACTCACACTCTGGTTTACTTTGCAAAAGAATGTACAGTAGCTCACTAATGTGGTTGATATATTTCTAACTGAAAAAAACCTACAGTACCCTTGATTTTTGTTTGTTTTTGTTTTTTTTTTTTAACAGAAGCTTACAAGGACAAAATGTTTGCTTGATTCTATCCTTGACTCATCTCATCAACTCTAATTACATTTATGTTAATCACTCTTAAATCTTTTCCTCTGGTCCAGATCTCCTCTGAGCTTTAGTCCAAGTTATCAAAATGCCCAAGGTGCACTTGCACTTAAAATCTTGCTGCCACCTCAAACTCAACCACATCTCTTGCTGGAACATAACCTCCATGCAGGAAGGGCACTTGTCTACATTGTTTTCCTACTAAGCCATGGTGCTTGGAACAGAGCTGGACCCCATGGTAAGTGTTTAATAACTATCTGTTCAATGAATTAACAAATCTCACACCCATCCAAACTGTGCTGCTTTATCTCTGAGATCCCTCTAACAACCACAGAGATCCTCTAATCAGTGACTCAGGCATCTCTGCTTCACTCCTTACATCCAAGCCCTACTGATTCTACCTCCTCCTAAACAACTCAAGAAGCCATTATTCATTCCTTCCTTAGTATAAAATATTACTTCTCGCAGCTTGTACTGCTGTAGATCACTCTCGTTTCAAGATCTAAGGCCTACAATCCTTTAGGAATTGCAAAGGAATTATATGGAAATCCTGACCTCTATTTTGCATTCCCAACTTAGTAGTAAGAAAGATCTCTTTAAAACAAAAATCCAATTGTGCCACACTCTTGTTTGAATCTCTACAAACACTCTCCAATATATTCAGGATAAAGCCCAGACTCCTTAATGTGGCTGTTCATAATACAGGGAGGCCACCGCCAAACAATTTTCAGTAGGGACCACTTCCTGCAGATCCTGGAAAGCACAATGATTTCTTGACTCCTGGACTTTGTAAAAGCAAACCCTTTTGCCTGGAAGTAGCGTTCTTCTCCTTTCTCCCTGTCCCGCCCCTCATGACTTTCACCCACCTTTGTCTATATTAAGTCCCTGCCTGCATACAGTCACAGAACACTTTACCTCTACTTTAGAGAATTTACACTTAACAAACTGCTCATAACTCACTGTAACTACTTATTTGAAATCTCACTGGATGGTAACCTTTGTAAAGATAGGAAATCCTTAAACCTTAATCACTGTTGTAAGATCATACTACACACGGTGAGGGCTCACTATTTTTTTAAAGGAGCAAAGACTCACCTTTGTTGTTACTCTATACGCCATGTAAGCATTCATGCCATCACCTATAAGAAAAGTCAAACAATACTACTAAAAATAATAAGCTTAACCACACACTCAAAAAGGCGACTATGTGAAGTAATATCCTGACCGACTTGTGATTGTCAATTCATAATGTGTACATCTATTAAATCATCACACTATGCATCTTATATATAAAATTATTTAATTATAAACTCAATAAAGCTGAAAAAGAAAACAAAAGAAAATGAGAAGCAAAAAAGCCCCAAACGCTTGAAAACAGAAGAACTATTTCAATATTTAACACTGCACTTGATAAAGAAAAACAGTATACTAACAAACAAGGTACTTATCAAAAAGAAGCAAATTTAAAATACAGTAAATATTGACCCACCAACTTTCTCTGGATCTGATACACCAATTTCTATATCAAAAACATCTCCATTTGCTTCTTCTTCAATCTAGAAAAGGTAATTTTTTTATGTTAAAGATTCCAATTTATGTAATTGCTATAACACTAATATTTTCAATTTTACCATCTATCTTTTATTAGGGTCGCTGTCATAACAATTTAAAAAGACACTCAGCACTCGGTTTCTGAAAAACAATAAAGCTTCCATATTTCCTTGACAACATTTAAACAAAAATAAAACTCGCACAGACAAGAGACAATAGGAAAAGGATCATCTGGAGAAGTTACAGAAAATCTTGCGTTCTCACAACTCCTCAAATTTAGTTTTCTGTAGGAATACTGAGGAATTTTTTTGTTGTTGTTGCTATTCTCTAAACCAAGTCTTCATATTCAGATCATTAAATTAACACCTCCATTAATTTTAATATTAACATTCCAAAGTTGTAACTCTACTCTTTAATGACCAGGAGGTAGCCATTATTTTTGCTGGTAGAACCCTATATATCTGTAGAAATAACTACACTTAGAATCTTTAGCACCATGATTTCTCCAATAACCTAATAAGCACATGCTGTTTTTGAAGCCAATGAAAGCATTATAAAGTTCATTGAAAAAAGCAGCAAGGAGGAAAAATGATAATCCTATGAGACTGCAGAGAAGCACTTTTTAATGCCATTATAAATAAGCAATCCTAGGAGCAGCTCTGCAGGAAAGTCTTGTTATTTTCAAGAAGAGAGCAAAGAAATTGTTAGAACTTGGAACTATTTTAGAGTAATATTAATAGCCTACGACTGCCTAAAAGAAAATGAATTTTTCTAACCACAATCTTTTCTTTGTAAATAACCTTTTTCTTGTATGGATTTTTAAGAAACTAAACCATATTTGAATTATAACATAAACTATATAAATCCTAAGTATACAGCTTAGTAACTTTCACAAACACCATCATTATTCACAGGAAGGCCCTCTTGTGCTTCCTCTCTGTTCACAAGCCATCCTATACCCTGCCAACATAACCACTAATATTTACTGCATGATTCATCAAAAAAAATTACTCCAAATGTTACTTTATTAAAGTTTTTAAAGAACTTTCATATATTTTTCTCATTCGACTAAAAGAAATATTGAGAGTCATAAATAAGCATCATGAGATCACAAATGATAAAATCCTTGATTTAAGGAGAAAGGTAATGTACCGAAGTCACTGGGTTAAAATGTGATGAAGATAAAATTAGAAACCAAATCAGCTGACTTCTTAGTCCAATACCTTTCCCCCAAGGGTCTAAAGGCTTTGATTAGAGATGACTAATAGGAGAGTGATGCTGGGTGGGGGAACAAAAAGCTTTCTATTTACATATCAATTTAGAACAAACATTTTCCCATACCTCCTCCCTGGATCTATCGAAGATAACAGGAGCAGACATACTCTTGGATTCAATTCTCGGAGCAATGATTGTAGTAGGGGTCACAGGTGTGACTGCAGGAGAAGGTTCTGAAGACAGGATAGGTTCCCTTTCTGGACTATCCAGAGAAACTTCTTCTGTGGCTTCTAGATACAAATTAAACAAGTTAGTTAAGGATACTGATAACAAACCCCAGTAATCTATCTGCAGTTAATGAGTTATGGAAAATATTTTTAGACTGCCCACAAAAAATATCAAAATAATGTTATTTAAAAATAATTACTATAAATAATTTAATGAATCCTTCCTTAGTTGTTCATCAATACTTTAAAACCAACAGTGAGGACTGTTGATTTTAGGAAGAATTACAGAAAGTCAGCTTAATTATCTATACTAGTGGTCAGGATAAAGCTAGCAGGAAAGCAATGATGTGGATAATTCCACATTCATTTGTGCTGGGTTTGTAATATATCTTTTGCTTGGGGTAACTTACCTTTCAAAATTGTTTATTCAGGCTAACATTATGATTATTTTATACATACAAACACAAATTTTATGGCAATAGGCTGCCCAGAACTATCCCAGTTGGGATTAAAAATCTGTTATGGAAAATCCACAAAGTTAGTAATATAAAGCAATTAACTGCTAAATATTCCTTAATATTAGTTGAATACAGGAGTATGACACAAAGCAAACAGCTGCTTAAGTTTGAATTTAAAATGCTCATCCACTTGAAAAATTTAGTATTAAACATATTTAAAATGAAATCAAATCAATAAACTGATCGTCTACAAGCTATGTAACACTGCTAAATGCAATGGAGAAACACAAAGAAACATAAAATATCATACCTGCCCTCAGGGAGTTTATAATCTAGTTGGGAAAATAAGACACAAGCATGTGGAATGTTAAATAATAATAAAAGACAAATAATAGCCAAGAGAACAATAAAAAGAATGTTACAAGACATTTAACTGCTTTATGAACTACAGAACAAACAGTACAATTTGAGATGGGAGACGATACTTTAGGCTGGGGGAAATCAGCAATAGTTTATGAAACTGATCTGAGAGGATCTGAATGGGTAGACAAAAAATGGAGGAAGAATTCTAGAAAAATGAAACAACAGCACAAATGAAAAGCATAACCAGAAAAATAAAAATTACATTCAGTGGCCATAAAGAAAACCACAGTTCTGCAGGATTATAGAACTGATAACAGGAAAAGAAAGGCAGGGCTATAAGGGAAACAGAATCAGACCGGTGGTTTCTAACCTGAGGTTCTTAGATTCCCAGAGGTTTGGGAAGGTAGTAATGGCAGTCAGTGATCCATTTTAATACCTCAAAAAGTATAGCAGTAACAACATATTTACCTGAAATAAGGTAAATAATGTTAACATTTACATTTAAATGTAAACAGGTCAACATTTTATCAATCTACGCTCTTACTGGTTTTCTCATGATAATGAGATCTCCTTACTTGACACAGGTCTCTTTTTATTTTTATACTAAACCAGAAATCTTTCCAACTGTGGTAACCAGAGAAGAAAAACAGATGAAAGATATAAAATAGACAATTACACAATAAATGACCCTAATATAAAAAACTAAAAGCTTTCAGGCTGTTAAGACGGCAAGTATTTGTTTGTTTTTTAAAGAAATGAAATTAATGAGCAACATAAAATAAGAAAGCAGCGTATCAGAGGTAGGAGGTGTGAAAGCTATTATCTACAAACAAGCAAAACAACAAGGAGCAAACACAAAGAAATCTAAAATTCTCTAAGAGGTACGGTTATTGGCAACAGACCCAGAGACAAAGGGAAAGGCATATTAATTTGATTGATGTGTCAGGACAGATAATGTAACTTTTAAGTTTTCAATCCCATTTTAGTTCAGATACCAGATTTTGTGTTCTTTGCAAGGGCTCTGATAGGCTGTTTCATAAATAGTAGGAAACCTCAAAATAAAAAAAGCTAAATATGAATTAAGCTACTCTGGAGAAAAAAATGAAAATGGATATTAAGATTTAGCATACAAATATACAGTCTGCCTTAAAGTCTTCTTATAACTTTTAGTTAAGTAAACGTACTACAAATTCAGAAATCTTAATTTAAACCAGACCTGAAAGTTCCAGGAGATGCCCCACAGGTTTTAACTATAAAGATGAACTTTTCCTGGGAAGAGATACTTGGAGGACAAGTATAAATTGATGATGTCAATGCCAGGGAAGAAATAGTTCACTCATAACATAGATACCAAAGAATTTTTTTAAACAAAGGACTATTCATTAAACTTATTATTTGCATTGTTTGCTGAAATGTGTAAGTGAAATAAGCTAAGGACCCTGGCAGAAACAAGTTTAAAAGTCCAGAACAATTTCAACACTGGCAGTCTGCTCACCCTCACTTACTCCTCTATGGTCGTTTCTTGGTGTACGGTAAAGCCTGGTGTGAAGGAGGTAACAAATAGTGGAGGGGCTGTGTAGTCAAGCTTACTTATGTGGTTAAGGCTCTCCAAGTAAGATGTCACACGCCAACTCTTTCTGATACGATGTCTCACAAAAGAGTTTCTGAAATGCTACCTATACTCTATCTAATGTACCAATACTCTATCTAATCTCTTCATGGTTTTAAAACCAAAATGGCTAGATCCTTAGAGGATATTGATATTCTCTCCTCTAATACAGGGGAAATAAATTAAGTACATGTCCTCATTACCTGAAAATTAGTCTTCACCATTTCTGATAACATATGCTACTCTTTATTTTGGTTTCTAAGAATCCTACTCTTCCACAGGAGGATGAATGATACAACTGCTTAAAGGCATTAAAATAAGAGGCAAGTGTAGTATTAATCCATTCACATACAAGTGACCAGATTAGGTCTTAGAACTACTAAAGATGTCATTTTGAAATGCACCTGGGTTTAATATAAAAGATCAAGCATAAAAGGTGCTTGGGTAGCTCTGTCGGTTAAGCATCTGACTGTTGATTTCAGCTCAGGTCATGATCTCAGGGTTGTAAGATGGAGTCCCCCCGCCCCCCACCCCCAGCAAGTTTCTATGTTTGTAGACAGCAAAGGAAACTGAAACAGATGACTATGTTTATTTTTTAATAATTTTATTTTTTCTCTTTTTTTTTTTTTTTAAAGATTTTATTTATTTGTGAGAGAGTGAGTGTGAGCTTGAGTGGGAGGAATAGCAGAGAGAGGGAGAAAATCTTCAAGTAGACTCCCTGCTGAGTGTAGAGTCCGATGGGGGGTACAATCTCATGACCCTGAGATCATGACTGTGACCTGAATCAAAACCAAGAGCTGGATGCTTAACTGACTGAGTCACCCATGCAAACCGCCCCCCCTTTTACAAGATTTTATTTCTTCATTTGACAGACAGAGATCACAAGGAGGCAGAAAGGCAGGCAAAGAGAGAGGGGGAAGCAGGCTCCTCACTGAGCAGAGAGCCCGATGTGGGACTTGATCCCAGGACCCTAGGATCATGACCTGAGCCGAAGCCAGAGGCTTTAACCCACTGAGCCACCAAGCGCACCGCCCCCCTCCACTTGTTAAAGCAAATACTAACTGACCATAACTGAATGACAGTATTTAGTATAGACTGCTAGGTAGAGTAAAACATGAAGACTTTTCTAATCAAGCCAAGTGGGCAAATATCTTTGTATAGTACTCACTTGGCAAACTGAACATTTGTGCATGCTACTGAAATCAACAACAAAACACTCACAACATTCTGTTGTTAGCTTTAGGATACTCCTTATATATTAATTCTGAGACTTCAAGATAAAAGGGTCTTTTATGAAATAGATAATCTGAAACTTCTACGTATTACTCTATACTATCATAGGATTGTACACAATTTTAGATTAGTACCCACTCAGGAGAGAAAGGACTCAGGTTGTCTTTTAGTTTAACACATAAATGCCATAAAAAAACTTTTAAGGGCTGCCTGGGAAAAAGTCCATAAAAGAAAACAAAAATGAATTTAATAACTTTGGTTAAACTATAAGTCGTTAGGTAACTACTAACTAAAAAATAAATGGGAAATACAATTAGTATTTGTACAGTATTTTAATTTTTCTGACAAGGTGAAATACATGAATTCATCTGTAGTAAAAACTTCTCATAAAATGAATCAAGCAGGAACTCACATGGACTTTTGTGATAGAGAATCATATCTTCAAACACATTTATACAAAAAATAGAGAATGGTTCAAATATGCAACTACCATAAAAGCTGAAGACATACTACTGAATTTTAACGCAGTGAAAACCAGTTCAGGTAAATTAAGTTGTTAAGCAGACAAGGATTTACTACTTTAATTTTTTGAGTCATTAATTCTAAAAAGATTTGTTTCAATATCCAAACAACAATTTTTACCTAAGTTTTAATGTTAAAGTAGATGTAATTGTCTTGAAGAGAATGCTTTTTTTTTTTTTTTAAAAGGTAGGACTACACCAAGTCCTTCCCAGGAAAATAAATTCCTCAACCATCAATTTACTCACACAAAAGTAAGTCAAATACAACAGGTCATAAATACTGAAGTATTGTATTAAAACAAAGACATTTTAACAGATTTAAAAATCCAGAGCTTAATTTTGCTTGTGACACCTGTAAGGAATAAGATTACAATCCCTGGTATTACTCAAAATATGAATGCCACAACCACTAGTTTTTTGAAAGTAAGTACTGATCAAAACATGGAATTATAATATGTGACTTATTTTCAAATGCTTAGAACCAAAAAGGATCACGGGTTTCCTTCTCTCAACAGTTTATATTTTTCATAGTGATCTAACTGGAAATCTCCTGTCCTTCCAAGTTGCTAAGAAGAGCTACCACTCACACCTTACACAAAATTTCAGTTTTACTTTGGGAAATATCTTGTAACAGAATAGAGTGTACTATTCCTAAAAAAATAAAGATGTTCACAATTACCGGCAAAAAGGTCTTCTCTGTCATCATCTAGCACCACCGCTGCAGGTTTCGGGCCATTAGAGTTTGTACTGACATCTTCTGCATTAAAACTGGCTGGTTCTGGAGATGATGGACTCGACTGTTAAAAGAACAGTAACAGATGATGGATTAGTATGTTTAACTATTATAATTACATCTCTATACATTATAGAAATAGAAAATTCTTTTAATAAAAAGGGGAAAAAAGAACAAGAACAGCCACTCATAGTATCTCCTCTAAAGGTAAGAATAAACCAAAACCACATTTTTATTAATTTTCCTTCTTAACAAAAGTCACTTAAGAGTAAAAAAATCTTTTTCAGTCATCCCTTTGAAGATAATAATTTTGTCATGTTGTTATAATTAACAAAAATTTAATGCTTTACAGCCATATAAAATAACACTGATTATTTTATAAAAGTAAAAAAAAAAAAATCAGATCTTGAAAACATGTTGCAGGTATAAGAAGTTCAAAGTATTCCTTTACTATAACTGAAAAGTTTAACAGTAGTTGAATTAACACTAAACTATTATAAAATTTCCATGGTTTAAAACTAAGAAAAATGCCCTCCTCCCCAACATTAACATTTCAACTGAACTTTCGGGCTGTTTTTTGTACTTCTTAACTTTAAAGTGTAATGACCAACATAAGAGAACGAGACTATGAATCTTTTAGCTTTATTATAGTTTTCTTTTTCTTTCATTTTTTTTTTTTTAAGATTTTATTTATTTATCTGACAAAGAGAGATCACAAGTAGGCAGAGAGGCAGGGAGAGAGAGAGGAGGAAGCAGGCTCTCTGCCGAGCAGAGCAGAAAGCCTGATGCAGGGCTCGATCCCAGGACCTCGGGATCATGACCTGAGCCGAAGACAGAGGCTTTAACCCACTGAGCCACCCAGGCGCTCCTATTATAGTTTTCTTCTAATAGTTAAAACCAATCCTTAAAAAAAAAAATCATATAAAAATGACAGTGTGTATGTCAAAAGCATACAGCTAGGGATTTTTATATGATTTTTTTTTAATAAAAAGGGGAAAAAAGAACAAGAACAGCCACTCATAGTATCTCCTCTAAAGGTAAGAATAAACCAAAACCACATTTTTATTAATTTTCCTTCTTAACAAAAGTCACTTAAGAGTAAAAAAATCTTTTTCAGTCATCCCTTTGAAGATAATAATTTTGTCGGAAACCAAACATGCCTGTGTAACCAGCATCCAGATCCAGAAGAACATTATCATCAACCCCAGAAACTCTACTCTAATTCTTTATCCTCTCTCCACCAAAGCTTCTATCAGCATGCATCAGTTTTCCCTGTTTCTGTTCTTCATAAAAGTAGAATCATACAGAATACATTTTGTTTTTGTTCTTAATGTTATATATTTAAGATACGTCCATACTGTTGTGTGTACTAATGTATCACATATTCTTGTGGCTGCACAATATTCCATTGTGTAAATATACTTCAATCGATCCATTCTATTATTGATGGCTATTTGAGTTTTGTACCACTATCAGCAACACTGTATAAACTTCCTATTATATGTATCTTTTAATAAACATGTGAACAAATTTGTGTTTGGTATGTATGAGTAGAAAAACTAGATGACAGGGTAGGTGAACATTTTTGCTTTAGAAGATATCACTAAACAATCTTCTAAAGTGGCTGCATATTTACACTCCTACCAACAACATATGAAAATACCAATTGCTCCACATCCTTGCCAACATTTTGAAAATATTCCATCTTTTCCAGTTTAGACATTATGGTGGTACACTTTAGAGTATCTAGTGGTTTCAATCTGTATTTCCCTGCCAAACAACGATGCTCAACAATTTCTCATGGCAAATGGCCGAAAGATTAACTATCCCCCCCTTTTTTATTTATTATTTTTTAAAGATTTTATTTATTTATTTGACAGATAGAGATCACAAGTAGGCAGAGAGGCAGGCAGAAAGAGGAGGAAGCAGGTTCCCTGCTGAGCAGAAAGCCTGATATGGGGCTGGAACCCAGAATGCGGGAGTCATGACCTGAGTCGAAGGCAGAGGCTAAACCACTGAGCCACCAAGGTGCCCCACTATCACCTTTTTAAAAAAAGGTTTTATTCATTTATTTAGAGAGAGATCACACATGCATATAGATAGAGGGGGCAAGGGATAGAGGATCTTAAGCAGACTCCATGGAGCACAGAGCCTGATGCAGGGCTCAATGCCACAGCCCTGAGATCACGAACTGAGCCAAAACTAAAAGTTGGACATTTCACCAGCTAAGTCACCCAGGCACCCCTTGATAAGCATCTTTTGTGAAAAGTCTGATCAAGTATTTTGCCCATTTTGCTAGAGTTCTTAGTGACTTGTACAAATTATTTATGTATTCTGGAGCCAAGTTCTTTGCGAGATATGTAATTTCTCCCAATCAGTGGCTTGTGTTTCAACTTTTTTTTTTTAAAGGTTTTATTTTTTATTTATTTGACAGAGAGAGAAAGAGATCACAAGTAGGCAGAGAGGCAGGCAGAGAGAGAGAGGAGGAAGCAGGCTCCCCGCTGAGCAGAAAGCCTGATGTGGGGCTCGATCGCAGGACCCTGCAATCATTACCTGAGCCAAAGGCAGAGAGGCTTTAACCCACTGAGCCACCCAGGCGCCCCTCAACTTTTTTTTTTTTTAATTAAAACTTTTAATTTTAAGTAATCTCTATGCCCAATGTAAGGCTTGAATCTACAACCCTGAGATTAAGAGTCCCATGCTCCACTGACTGAGGCAGCCAGCTGCCCATCCCCAACCCACTGTCTTAATAGTGGACTTAGATGAACAGAAATTCTTAATTTTACTAAAGTAAATAATCAATCTTTCTTTTTGTGATTAGTAAACTTTTTGTAGGATACTCTTTTTTTTTTTTTTAAGATTTTATTTATTTATTTGAGAGAGAGAGAGGTCACAAGTAGGCAGAGAGATGGAAGCAGGCTCCCCACTGAGCAGAGAGCCCGATGCGGGCCTCGATCCCAAGACCCTGAGATCATGACCTGAGCGGAAGGCAGAGACTTAACCCACTGAGCCACCCAGGTGCCCTGTAGGATACTCTTTTGAAGTCATTCCTAATTCTTAAGATTTTCTCATAAGCTTTTTAAGTAATCTATCCCCTATGGCATAATGACATTTCTTAATAGCTCTCTCTCTCTCTCTTTTTAAAAATAGTTTCTTTATTTATTTGACAGAGAGACAGCCAGAGAGGGAACACAGGCAGGGGGAGTTGGGAGAGGGAGAAGTAGGCTTCCCGGCGAGCAGGGAGCCCAATGCAGGGCTTGATCCCAGGACATCATAACCTGAGCTGAAGGCAGACACTTAACCAACTGAACCACCCAGGCCCCTCTCAACACCTTTCAAAAAGTTTCAATTTTTTTTTTTTTTGAAACAAAAAGATTTTATGTATTTATTTGGGAGAGAGAGAAGAGTACAAGTGGGAGAGAATTTGAAGCAGACTTCATGCGGAGCACAGAGCCCGATGTGGGGCTCAAACTCACAACTGGGAGATCACACCCAAGCTGAAACCAAGTCCAACACTCAACCACCTGAGCCACCCACTCCAGTTTCAATTCTTTATAGAATTTAAAGGAAAGGTGTTTGTTTTTTCTCTTTGGAGCCTCATTCTTACAGTCTCCAACTCTCACAAAGGTGGGCCTCCTAATTTACCATAGTAATTTCACTTGAAGAAATTTAAAAATAACTAAGCTTATACATTTTTCTTCTGGAAGATCTTGACAACCTCAACCTCACCTCTAGCTGAGTCTGGTTACGAGAATGGCCTACATGCTCCCACATTAGAGCTACTTCCCCTATCATAATTTCTCTTACCACACTGTAATTATTAACTGTTTATAAATTATAAACTCTATAAGGAAAGGAGACTATCTTTTTTTTTTTTTTTTTAGATTTTATTTATTTATTCGACAGACAGAAATCATAAGTAGGCGGAGAGGCAGGCAGAGAGAGAGAGGAGGAAGCAGGCTCCCCGCTGAGCAGAGAGCCCAATGCGGGGCTTGATCCCAGAACCCTGGGATCAAGACCTGAGCCGAAGGCAGAGGCTTTAACCCACTGAGCCACCCAGGTGCCCCGAGACTATCTTTTGTTTACTAATTTTTTACTCCGTTCTGGGCCACAAACACTCAATGACTATCTGTTAACTGAATTCCAAGAAAATAATTATGAATATGCCTAATAATTGTTCCCAAGTTTGTCAATGAGATTATCTATAATACTGAAAAATTTGAAATAGCCTATAATACATCTACATGAAAATGGAGCAGAGTAATTTCAACAACCATGCATGATAAAAACTCTAACCAAACTAAAAATACAGGGAAACATTATCAAGTTAAGAAAGAATAGCTATAAAAACCTACATCAACTTTTTTTTTTTTTTAAAAGTACGTTCCTCAGGATGCCTGGGTGGCTCAGTGGGTTAAGTGACTGCCTTAGGCTCAGGTCATAATCCCAGAGTCCTAGGGCTGAGTCCACATCAGGGTCCTGAGCCTGCTTCTCCTCTGCCTGCCACTTCCGCTGCTTTGTGTACCTGATTTCTCTCTCTGATAAAGAGAGAAAGAAATCTTTTAAAAAAAAGAAAAAAAAAAGCTCCATGCTCAGTGTGGGGCCTGAACTCACAAGCCTGAGATCAAGAGTCACATGCTCTATGCACTGAACCAGTCAGGCATCCCCTACATCAAAGTTAATGGTTAGAAACTAGACACTTTCCCACTAAGATCAGGAATAAAACAGGGACATCAACCCTCACCACTGCTTTTCAACACTGTACTGAAAGTTCTACCCAATGTTGTAAGACAAGAAAAGGAAAATAAAGGTATACAAATTGGGGAGGAAAAAATAAAACTGCCTTTGTTCAGAAATTATATCAGTGTCTAAGTAGAAAATCCAAACAAAAATCCTCCCAGAACTACTAAGCACTTACAGCAGTGTAAAAGCATACAAAATTAGTACACAGAAAGTTAATCACTTTCCTACACAGCATCAATGAAAACAGAATTTCAAGTTCAAAACAGTAACATTTACATTGGCACCCCCAAAAATGAAATACTTAGGTATAATCTAAGAAAATATATGTAAGATCTACATGAGAAAAAACTCTGATGAATGAACTCAATGAGTTAAATAAATGGAGAGATACTGCATGTTCATGAATAGGAAGACTAAATACTCTCAAGATGTCAGTTCTTCCCAACTTGATATAGAGATCTGATGCATTTGATGATGGAATTTTGATAATTCCAGAAAATTATTTTGTGGATATCAATAAAATTCTAAAGTTTATTCAGAGAGGCAAAAGACCCAGAATAGCCAAAAGAACACTGAGGAAAAAGAATAAAATTGGAGGACTGAAGCTACTTGACTTCAGCCTTATAGTAATCAACATAATGTGGTACTGGTGAAAATATAGATGAATCGAATAGAAAAGCCCCCAAATGGACCCATATAAATACAGTCAACAGATCTCTGACAAATAAACAAAGAGCACAATAGAGAAAAAAAGAGTCTCTTCAGCATAAAGTGTTGGCCTAACTAGACACTTACATGCGAAAATATGAATCTGCACAGAGACTTTATACCCTTCACAGAAATCAACTCAAAGTGGATTACATACCTAAAAATTGAACACAAAAGTTTAAAATCCCTAGACGGTAACAGGAGAAAAATCTAGATGACCCTGGATTTGGCAGTTTTTAGATACATTAACAAAGGCACACTCCATTAAAGAAAGAATTGATAAACTTTATTAAAATTAAAATTTTCTGCGAAAAATATTGTCAAGAAAATTTTAAAAAGCCACAGACTGGAATAAAAGTGAAAAGATGCCCCACAGCATTTATCATCAGGGAAAATGCAAATTAAAAAGGTTCCACAACACCTCACAATAGTGTATCTATACACATTAGAACGCTCAAAAATCTCTCATTGCCAACTTCCTCCACCTGAGTGGTATGGTATATTTGTTACAATATATGAGTCTACAATGACATATTGTAATTACCAAAGTTTATAGTATATGGTGTTTTATGTGCTGTGAGTTTGGAAACGTGTGTAATGACATGATGTGTATCCACCCTCGTGCTATTACACGAGGTAGTTTCACTGTCCAGAAATCATGTGTGCTCTGCTAATTCATCCCTCCTTCCCTTCTAACTTACTGATTTTTTTTTTTTTTACTGTCTTCACAGTTTTGCATTTTCCAGAATATCATATAGTTGGAATCTTATGATAAGTAATGTTTTTAGACTGGGTGCTTTAACTAGTAATACACATTTGAGTTTTCTGTGTCTTTTCATGGCTAGATAACACATTTCATTTTTTAGTGCTGAAGAACATTCCACTGACTTGAAGCACCAGTTTACTTACCCATTAACCTATGGAAGGACATCTTGGTTGCTTCCAAGTTTTGGTAGTTTTGAATAAAGCTGCTGTAAACATCGTGTGCTGTTTTTTGTGTGTACATGAATTTTCAGCTTCTCTGGATAAATACTAAAGAGAGTGAGTGATTAGCAGACTATGTAAGAGTTAAGCTATAAGAAACTGCCAATCTGTCTGCCAAACTAGCTGTACCATTTTGCATTCCCACCAGCAGTGAATGAGAGTTCCTTTTGCCGGCATTTGGTGGTGGTATATCATACCTTTCTCTCCCACTGATTAGCACTAAAAGATCTGAACAGAATACAAAAAACAAAGACTTAAATTAAATAACGGCAGATAGATTGGGTAAGGAGACAAAATGTGAGGGTTAATTTTATGATTCTCCCCCCTTCTTTAATCTCTTTCAGCATTTCCTGAGAATGGCTCCAACTGTAGAACTAGACTAGTAGTGTGTGCAGCAATCACTCTGAGAAAAATCTTTATCTTTTAATTATAACACAAGGCCCCTGCTACCAAGAGAATGTTAGTGGAAAAATTTCTTTTCTTCTTCTTCCTACCCCATTTTCTTTCCTGGCTCTTCCCTGAGGCTAAATTCAGTGGCTAGATTCACGAAACCTGCAATGATGACAGCACTGACAGCTAAAATCCCAAGAGAAAATCTACTTTTCTGGCAAGCTGAACCAGGAAAAGAGGACCTACATACAAATGTGAAGAAGGGGGACAGAAATCCTCATTAGTATCTTCTCTCCTTTCTTTCACTGCTTTTCCCTAAGACTGACCTCAAGCTGAGTAAGAGTATGTGCCCAGTGAAGGCAGGTACAACTCTGACAGAAAGCCATGTTTCTAGGAAATAGCCTTAGAAAACAGAGGTCAATGTCTCTTTCCCAAAGACTTCATTTGTTTGGTGTCCATTCTAATAAAGACAATGTTTCCTCTGGAGCAAAGAATAGGCACACTTATTGCCTCTTTTAATGATCTGGGTTCCCTAAGCTCAAGTTCTATAGCTGCAACACAGACCAAAGGCAGACGCAATATTAATCTCCCCACTCCTATTCCTATCACACCACCCCATCAAGAAAGAGATAGGGGAAATTATCACAAACATGATACTCATGCTGCTTGCTATGTTTTAAGTGAAAGCGCTTAATCAAGTCTTCCAAGTTAATTTGTTAGCTTAGAAGGAACATACAATTTCAGACTCTATAATTCCTAACAGAAAAAGTCAGTGAACTTGAAGAAAAATCATTAGAAAATATCCAATCTGAATAATAGAGGGAAAACAAAGGCAGGAAGTGTGAGATAATTTTAAAAAGTCTAACACTGACCTCAAAAGACTCCTGGAGTAGAAGTACACAAAAATATTTCTATAAATGATAGCTAAAAGTCCCTTGGGGCACCTGGGTGGCTGGTTAAGCCTTTTGCCTTCAGCTCAGGTTATAATCCCAGGGTCCTGGATCGAGTCCTGCATCCCATCGAGCTCTCTGCTCAGCGGAGAGCCTGCTTCCCCCTCGCTCTCTGCCTGCCCCTCCACCTACTTGTGATCTGTCAAATAAAATTTTTTAAAAGTCCCAAATACCTAAATTTACAGATTTGAGACTTCAAACAAAATCCTATCCAGCCACATCATAAAAAGCAGCTGAAAAAACAAAGAGTAAAAATAAAAAACTTAAAGTAGCTAATAAAGAAAAAAAAAATCACATTCAGGGAAACAATTACAAAGACTGTATTTCTCATGAGAAATTATAGATGACAACAGTGGCACAGTATCTCTATAAGGTTAAAAAAAAAATAGTCAACGTAATTCCTATATCCAGCAAAAATATCTTCCAGGAACAAAGATGGAATAAAGATATTCTCAAATGAAAGAATACTATAGGGCCCTATCATCACTAGGCCAGCTGTTTAAAAAAAAAAATAGTGGGGACCAAAAGACAATCTTAGCCTGAAGATACATGATAAGAGTTAACATAAATTTGGGTCTTCAGGAATACAGTGAGAATCACAAAAAGAATTAACTAACTGGAGAAATATAATAGACCATTTTTCTTCTCTTACATTATTGAAAACATGTATGACTAAGAAACCAATAATTACAACACTGTCTGGTAAGGTTTTCAATGTATGGAGATATATGTGAAAACTAAAAACATAGAGGAAGGTGAGGTAAATAGTTATAAGGATCTACATTTTATTTGTAAAGTATAATTTTAACTCTAATTAGATGATAAATTATTAGGTATGTATCTTATAATCCCTACAGTAACCACATACATATATAAATATATATTAAAATATAGTTAAATATGTTATAAACAAATATATGTAAGTATATAGATATTTATAAGAGGAAGGGAAGATAAAGCAAAAAAATCCAGTAGATAAATTAAACACAGACATTAATACAAAAGAAGGAAGAAAAGGGGAAACGGGAAAAACAGAAAACAAATAAAATGATAGATCTAATCCAGTTACACCAATAATTACATTAAACACACCAATTAGAGGGCAGACATAGCTAGATTAGATATAAAGATAGCAATACAGAACAATATGCTGCCTACAAAATACATACTTTAAAGACATAGATAGTTAACAGTAAAAGAATGGAAAAACTATGTCATGCAAACAATCAAAAAAGAGATGGAGTGCTACATAATTATCAGATAAACTTCCAGTAACGAGTATTATCAGCAATGAAGAGAGACATCATATGATAAAAGCATCACCAATTTATGAAGAAATCATAACAATGTTAAGTCTGTGTCTAACAACAGAGCTTCAATATGAAGATGAAACTGAACTAAAAGTAATTAAATAACAAAAATCAACAATTATATTTGGAAACTTCATCACTCTTCTCTCAATAATTGATAGAATAGACAGGTAACGTGATGCCTGGGTGACTCAGCTGGTTAAGCCACTGTCTTAGGCTCAGATCATGATTCCAGGGTCCTGGGATTGAGTCCCACATTGGGCTCCTTGCTCAGCGGGGAGCCTGCTTCTCTCTCTGACTCTGCCTGCCACCCTGCCTGCTTGTGTGTTCTCTCTCTCAATCTGACAAATAAATAAAATCTTAAAAAAAAAAAAAAAAAAAAAAAAAAAATAGACAGGTAGCAAGGCAAGATAGAGCAGACCTGGAAAAACTTTTAACCAACTTGACTTAACATTTATACAACACTTCAAAAATAACATCAGATTATATACATTCATTTCAAAAACATACAAAATATTCACCATAAGAGACCATATTCTGGGCCATGAGACAAATGTTAACACATTTAAAAGTACCAAAATCACAAAACATTTTCTAACCATAATCAAATTTGAGTAGAAATAACAGAGACATATTGAGAAAATCCCCAAATTTTGGAAATTAACACATTTCTAAATAACCCACAGGTCAAACAGAACGTCAGAAGGGAAACCAGAGTGTAGTTTAAATTGAATGAAAACAAACACAGCACTAAAATTCGTGGGATACAGCTAAAGCTGTGCTTACAAAGAAATATATAGCTAATACTCAAAAACAAAACAAAACAAGCAAAAAAAAAAAAAAAAAAAAAAAAAAACACGAACTTTCAAATCAATGATTTAAGCCTCCACAAACAAGAGAAAAAAATCAAGCAAAAGTGGATTCTTTGAAAAGATCCCAAGATATTCTCTAGAGAGACTAAAATAAATGAATAAATAAGTAAGCAGAGACATACATTGACAATGCCAGGAGTGAAAAGGCAGGGAAAACACCCACAGACCCCACAAACATGGTCACAGGATAAAAAAGAGTATCATGAAAAACTTTATGCCCATAAACTTCACAACTTAGACTGAATGGGCAAATTACTTGAAAAACCCATACTACAGAAGTTCAACAAGAAATCACCTTGTATCTATTAAAGATAATGAATTTGAAGTTAAAAGTCTTCTAAAAACAAAAGTACGTGCTCAGATGATTTCACTAGTGAGTCCTATCAACCTTTAAAGAAGACAGTAAGACTAATTCCATTCAACCTCTTCCAGTACACAGAAGAGGAATGAACACTCTCCAATTCCCTTAATGAAACCAGTTATTTCCAGTACCAAAATCAAGGATATTACACATAAAAGAAAATACTACACAAATATCTACTGTAACAGACATAGAAGCCTAAACGAAATACTAACAAACTGAATGCAGCAACATATAGAAAGGAAAAGAAGTACATTTATGACTGTCATGGGCTTATCCCAGGAAGTCAAGGTTTATTTAGTGTTTCAAATCAAGCAATATAATCCATGTTATCATTAAGAAAACTACACAATCATCTTAATAAACAGAAAAAGAATCTAGTATCTACCAGCCTCCATTCATGAATACAAAATACCAGAAAACTAAGAATAGAACTTCTTTAACCTGTTGGAGGACATCTACAAAAACAAAAACAAAACCCAAACCAAACTAAAACAAAACAAAAAAACCTAAGGGACACCTTGCTGTCTCAGTTGGTAGAACATGGGACACTGAATCTCAGTTTTGAGTTCAAGTCCCATGTTGGGTGAAGAGATTATTTAAAAATAAAACCTTTAAAAATAAAAAGAACTTAACAGATAACATCATATGTAGAGAGAATATTTCCCTCCTAAGTTCATAAAAAGGAAGAAAATGGAACCACTTCTACCACTCCTATCCAATATTATACTGATGGTCTTAGCTACTACATTAAGGCATACAGGAAACAAAGAAATAAAACTCCAAACCACAAACAATAGGATTAAATACATGAAAATCTCACGGACTCTCCAAAAAACCTACTAGAACTAATGAGCGTTTAGTACAGTTGCTGGATACGGGGTCAATATACCACCAACAAACAAATGTAAAAAGAAGCCATAAATATGAACTAACTAAGTATGTGCTAGATTGGTATGCTGAAACACAGATGAAAAAAATCAAGTAAACAAGGAAAAATGGAAAGAAATAGTAAACCTATGGCTTAGGGGCGCCTGGGTGGCTCAGTTGTTAGGTCTGTGCCTTTGGCTCAGGTCATGATCTGAGTGGGATCGAACCCTGCATCAGGCTCCCTGCTCTGCGGGATACCTGCTTCTCTCTCTCCCTCTGCACCCCCCCCCCCCGCTTGTGTTTCCTCTCTGGCTGTGTGTCTCCCTCTGTCAAATAAATAAATAAAATCTTTTTTAAAAAAATAGTAAACCTATGACTTAATGGCGCAATACTGTTAATATGTTAATTCCCCACAGACTAATCTATGGACTCATCACAATACCAAATCAAAATATGAGGTGGAAGTTTTGGTAGAATAAGTTGATTCTAAACTTCAATAAATTGATTCTAAACTTACATGGAAAGGCAAAAGAAGTAGAAATGGGAAAGCAATTTTGAGAAGAAAAAAAGTCAATGGACTCCCTACTAATTTCAAGACTCAGTTACAGTAAGACAGCATACAACTGGTAAAGAGTCAGTAGATCAGTGAAACAGAATGGAGTCCAGAAACAGATGTATACACATATATATGCTCAACTGATCTTTAAAAAAGATCAAAATAAATCAAAACCTTTAAAAAGGCTCAAAGACAGCTCATCAAGAAACTTTTCAATTCTAGCATAACTTGCCATAAAGCATATGAGATTCATTGACAATACTGAAAAAATTGAAAAATACAACGAAACAACTTGAAATAACATTTACAGAACATTCCACCCATCCACATCTGACTCTATATAACCTTCTGGAGTGCAAACATAATATTTACCACAAAGACCAGATTTTGATCCATAAAACAAACCTTAACGGGGTGACTATTTTTCAATAATTGGGCTGGAACAACTGGATATCTATATGCAAAAAAACATAACTTGAATGCACATGTAAATTAACTGAATCCTAGGCCTAAATGTAAAAGCTAAAATTAATAAAGCTTCTAGAAGAAAACATAAAACCTTTGTAACCTTGGGTTAGCATTAAGAAAGAATTTTACAAGTGAAATCTAACATACGATCAACAACCAAAGGGTAACTTGCACTTCATCTAGTAACAAACTTTCTGTCTGTAAAGGTGGTATTAACAGCATAAAAAGACAAGCCACAGTTTGGGTAAGCATATCTGCAAAACATACATCTGGCAAAGGATCTGTACTAAGAATACATGAGGAATTCTTAAAACTCAATAAGGAGATCCAACTTTTTGAACAGGCAACAGATGTGAAAGGACATCACCAAAGATGATTTTCAGACAGTGAATATGCACATGAAGACCTCAACATCACTCATCATTACAGAATGTATATTAAAACTATAATGAGTTAACACTACAAACCTGTGAGAGGGCTAAAAATCATTGGTGTGCTGGTAAATGTTGAGAGAGGGAGAGAGAGAGAGACCATGTTTTTGAGAGAGAAGACTTCAACGTTATTTATTTAGAGAGAGTGAGACAGTGAGTGAAGGGAGGGGCAGAAGCAGAGAGAATCTTGAAGCCGACTCCCCACTGAGTGCAGAGCCTGACACTGAGCTTGATCCCAAGACCCTGGATATCATGACCTGAGCCAAAATCAATAGTCAGCTGTTTAACTAACTGAGCCACTCAGGCGACCCACCTTCATTTTTAATATAATTCATTTAAATATGTTTGTGGAACTTATTTTTAACAATGGCTATGTTTAATAACCGGTTTCCAAATTCTTGACAGTTTAACAATCACTTCTTACAAGACAATGTAATCCCCCCCTAAAGCTTACCACTACCTAAAATCAAAAATGACACTAACAAGTGCACACAGGATGTCAACTAGTATTCTCATTCATTGCTATGGGAATGTAATAATACATCTGATTTGGAAGAGTCTGGCAGTTTCTTTCTTTGCTTTCTTTCCCTTCCTTCCTTGGATCTTTTATAATTTCATTAGATTTCAAAGATGGAATGGATAGAAACCTGACCAGAGACTAAAACAAATCTAGATGCACAAAAGGTTCCCTGGGGCAAGCTTTCAATATTCAAACGTTCAATAATACATACAAAGTATGACTCTGGATAAGGGTAAAATTTCTGTATTAAAATAACTTTTACGGGGTGCCTAGGTGGCTCAGGTCATGATCTCAGGGTCCTGGGATTGAGTCCTGCATCGGGCTCTCTGCTCAGCAGGGAGCCTGCTTCCTCCTCTCTCTCTCTGCCTGCCTCTCTGCCTACTTGTGATCTGTCTGTCAAATAAATAAATAAATAAAAATCTTTAAAATAACTTTTACGATACCAGGAAATAGAGTGACATGCTTTTGTATTGAAGCATCATACTTTGTATAAAATAAAACCACAGATTAACGATTCTCAGACTTGGACAACAGTGTTCTAATGGATATGTTCTTGAGTTGTATTATTACTACAGCCATTAACTTATGGGACTAAAAGCAAGTGACTTCACCTATTGCAAATCATTCTGGCACAAGTATAGCAGTTTCTTACAAATTCAAACGTACTTACCATACAACCCAACAATCCTACTTCCAAATATTCACCCACAAGAAATGAAAACTGTGTTCATACAAAAACCTGCACAAAAATGTTTATATTGGCTTTACTCATTAATGCTTGAAGCTGGAAACAACAGAACAGTCCTTCAACAACAAACAACTGTGGTACACTTACAATGGAATACTAAATTCAGCAATAAAAAAGTAATGAACTATTGATAACAGGAAACAATAGCTGAGTCTCAGATACTTTAGGCTAAATTAAAGAAGCTAGACTCAGAAAGTTTCACACTGTATGATTCCATCTAACTGAACAGTGGTTGCCAGTGATTAGGAATGGGAAGTGTTAACCATGTGAGAGAATTTTTTTAGGTGATAGAAGTATTTTGTATCTTGATTAAGGTGAATTTTACTAAATTGAGGTTAATTTTGCCCCAAGTAAAAACTACCATCACAGGAGGGGAAAAAACAAAAACAAAAATCAAAAAAACCCAAAACAAAACCAAAAAACACAATTTCATTTCGTAGGAAAGTGGGTACTTGTAAAATTACACTAAAGGCCAATTTTATTCTTTTTAAGAAAAAAGTCTACAGAAAAGTAACTCTATCTCAAGCAACTTCATTTAATAACATTTTTTAGAGGCACAAAAATAGTTCATTCTAAAATCCTCAAATTTAATGGTTTTTAAGGGCAAGTGGTCAACTAGAATGCTACTGCTTCAAAAAATTTTTAGTAATTTTCAGTGCACACCTCCTTTAAACACCTGATCATAAAATATTTCTCTGAAACAGATGTAACTCACATTGGAATTTTCAAAAAAATGAGTACATTTAAAGTTGGAGGCCCACCCAGAGATCAGAAAACAGAATTAAGAAAACAACTTATGCACTATTACTACCTATTGCAAAAGCACAGTACATACTAATTTAGTAGCTCTTCATCAACAGTCCCTTGTCTTACTCAACTTATTCTCTCCTCATAATTTCACCCAAGTTCAGGATATCAAAGATCATTTCTATGCAATTAAGTCTCTCCAGTCTTCCATACCATTTTTGTGCCATGTGCGCATTTCAATTACACATGTGTCACCTGGTATTGCAGGTGTCTGTTCACACAGCTGTTTATTACAGACTCCTTTCCTATACTCCCTAGGGCAGGGACTAGATGTCCACAATCTGATTTAATGTAATGATTCAACAAATTCATGAGATTCCTAAATCAACATTTCTAGCTCATCCAGCATTTCTAACTGCTTGGCGTCCTCCTCATTGGTTTAATATAACCCTCAGTGAAATGAAACTTAAAATTCCTTTGTCTAAGAATCACCTCAAGAGAGGGAGACATAAATGATGTCTTTAGATGTCTAACTTTTTAGCTACTGTTCCATCAATTTCCTTTTCTCCTTTATTATTTGTGCTTTCCTTCTTGAGGTCTTTAACTTCAGGCTTAAAATAGTCTCCAACTCATCAACCTACCAGTAATACCTTCCACTCAAAATCACCTCTCAGACTGCTAGCACGTTTATCTTCCCAGGTGATCATGGTAACAGCCATCAAAATCTTTCATAGATCTCACCAACATACGTAACAAATTCCAAAGCCCTTCACAATCTCACCCATAGTAAACATATAACGCCCCATATTCAGCCACTCACACAACTTTTTATGGTTTCCTAGAAAATGGACTGACCCTCGAGTGAGACTTGCTATTCTCCCACTTTGAAACTACATCACCCCTTCAAGTTCTCTCTTAAATATTACCTCTTCAGTGAGCTTCTCCCAGCCAAGAGATGCATTTACTGTTCATCTATTATGTATCAGAAACACTGAAAGGAATTAGAATCTCCCCAATGTTTCATTGGTACTTCCACTGAAAACAAATGCATTTTCACACCATATAATCACACCTGTATGAGTTTTCCGTACACCTCTTTCTTCTCCACTAGAGATTTTTTGTCCTCCAAGATTTGCAATAATTCGCTGATATTTGCACTACGATTATCACCTAAATGGTACCGCAGAGAGTAAATACCCAGGTATTTGCTGGAGTCAATGAAGTAAGATGTCTTCTGAGCACAGTAGAGAAAAGATGTCTTCTGAGCACTATAGAATTTTAAGACCATCTAGATACTGAATATGAAATGCTCTATAATCTCTATCATATGACACAACTGACCAAACTGTGGTCCTCATCTTAACTTCAACTGACCCTTGTATTGGAGGTTAGTATGAGAACCAGGTATGAACATCTATGGTCAAGCGATTTTCAACAATGGTGCCAAAACCACTCAAATGGGGAAAGGATAGTTTTTTCAACAAATGGTGCTCGGACAACTGAACTGCCACGTGCAAAAGAGTAAAGGTGGACCCTACTTCATGCCATACACAAAAACTAACTCAAATGATCAAAGACCCAAAAGTAAGAGCCAAATAAAAAAATTCTCTTTAGAACACATACACGTAAATCTTCATGACCTTGGATTTGGCAGGGGATTCTTAAACATGACAATGAAAGCATCAGAAACAAAATTTTAAAAATAATCTGGACCTTGCTAAATGATTTTTAAAATTGTTAAGGGCACCATCAAGAACATGAAAAGAGGGGCGCCTGGGTGGCTCAGTGGGTTATGCCGCTGCCTTCGGCTCAGGTCATGATCTCAAGGTCCTGGGATCCAGTCCCGCATCGGGCTTTCTGCTCAGCAGGGAGCCTGCTTCCTCCTCTCTCTCTCTGCCTGCCTCTCTGCCTACTTGTGGTCTCTCTCTGTCAAATAAATAAATAAAATCTTAAAAAAAAAAAAAAAAAAAAAAGAACATGAAAAGAAACCCAGAGAATGGGAGAAAATATCTATGAATCATGCATGTAATAAGGAATGTATCTAGAATATATAAAGAATTCTTATAACTCATTAATAAACCACTCACGTAAAAAATAAGCAAAGAATCTGAATAGACACACCTCCAAAGAAGATATACAAATGGCCAAAAAGCATATGAAAGGACGTGCAATATCTTTAGTTATCAAAAAAATGCAATCAAAACCACACTAAGATACCACTTCATATTCGTTATGATGAACAGAACCAAAAAAAGTCATATTAACAGGTGTTGATGAGGGTATGAAGAAACTGGTACCCTTGCACATGGCTGGTAGAAATGTAAAACAGTGTGGCCACTTTTTTGGGAAACCAGTCTGGCTGTTATTCAAATGATTAAATGTAGTACAGTTACTATAGGACCCAGTAGTTCTACTTGTACACAAACTTTTACTGCAGCATTACTCAAAGCAGCCAAAATGTAGAAACAATCCACATGTCCAACAATTGATGAACGGATAAACAAAATGTGGTACAGCCACGCAATGAAATATTATTCCATCCCATTCTATAAAAAGGACTTTGAAAACATTATGCTAAGTGAAAGAAGCCAATCATGAAAAACCACATATTATATGATTTCATTCATACAAAGTCCAGAACAGGGAAGTCCACAGAGACAGAAAGTTAGTTAGTGGTTGTTGAAGGTTGGGACAGAGAGGCTTGGGGAATGGGGATGGGGGTCATAGTTAAAAAGTACGGGGTTTCATTTTGAGATGACGAAAATGTTCTAAAACTAACTGTGGTGATGGGTGCACATATCTGTGACTGTACTAGAAAACCATTAAATTGTACACATTAAATGAATGAATTGCATGGTATGTAGATTATACCTCAATACAGCTGTTTAAGATAGAGAACAAGGCATATAATATAAATTTCCCAACTTTATTTTTGTATTAAAGATTTTATTTATTTGAGAGAGCACGCATGAGAGAGCATGTGCACGCTCTACGAGGGGGGGGAATGAACAGAGGGAGAGACAGACTCCCTCCTGAGCAGCGTTATCCAGGACCCTGGGATCAAGACCTGAGCCAAAGGAAGACACTTAAGTAACTGAGCCACCCGGACACCCCTTTATTATTTTCTTTAAGGTGTGATCTTACTACTCCATACTGCTCTAGGGCAAGTACCTTTTAAGCTTAGGGCTGTATCATTTAAGGAAAAAGCAGTATTCTTAAATATTAAAGCCTTGCCTCTCAGGTACCAAAAAGAACAAGTTTCACTAGATTCTTTCTCCTTCTCTTTCTCTTCCCAGCCCCCTATGCCAGCTCTGCCTACTTTTTGTTTCATAGTCACAACAATAACAAACACTAAGAGTTTTAAATATGTTTCATTCACTGAATTTGGCTTTATGTGACTGTTCTTAATTATGAAATGAAAGAAGTCTAATACTATATTAAAAATATACACTAAGTTGTACGGTCATTACAAGCCTAACAATGATGACACTGAAAATGTCTATTATCTTATTTCACCTATATGGATTTCAATTGATTTTTTTCCCCTCCAAATGTCCTCAAAGGAAAAAGTTTCTACATAAATGTATAATTTTTAAAACTCGGACTTACTTTTTCTTTAATTAAAGACATTAATTTATATGTCTTTCAATTTACAGCTTAGATAATAACTATTCAAAGCAGATGATCTACATCAGAATTATCTGGGGCTTGGGAATTTATTACTGTCTGTGGACCAGAAGCAATGTCATGAGGAGTCTGTTAGAAATGCATAATAACAGACTTTTCCCAGCTCTACAGAATCATAATTTGCACTTTAACAAGATCCCTAGGTAACTTATGTATAAACTCTGAAAAGCACTGATCTAGGGGCATCTGCATTTCAAACAAGAATCCCCTGGTTTCTCCAACACAGGAGGTTTGAGAAGCACTTCTAAAAAACAAAAGTGGAGTTACTGAAAAAGAAAATTCTCTTACAGCACTTTTGGTAAACTAAAAAACAGTGCTATATATCCTTCCTGTAAGAGTTTGGAAAGCAAAAAACATTCTGAATTTATAAATCTCAGTTATACTACCTTAAAGTTAATAACCTGAATGAATCTATAACAAACAGGGTTTAGATGATCTATCAAAATCAAATTTACAACTTCCACTGTGTACTAACCAAGATAAATTGATTCATACTCAAAAGTTCTGCAGACTCTTATTGGGAAAAAAAATAAATAAATAAAGGCAAAGACCCTATTAAAAAGACCCAACCAATTGGGAGGTAGATTATAGTTCCTTTTACTCAACTCCTAAAAGCCTCAATTAAACAGAATGCTTACTGTTCACAGTGTCAAGTTTACTCTAGGTCAATAGTTTGTTTTGATCCTAGCTGGCGGAAAACCTCTGCAGCCCTCAAGGAAATACAGATCTTAGGATCCTGGACAGACACTAACTCTCATTACATTTTAAGATAGTTATACAGTAAGTATAAAGGGCTAAATAGATACTAAACCCAAAAGGTTAATCTGTTACGCAAGACAATTTTTACTAATTGTTAGGAGATGATGTTTTGACAATGAATCCAGCAAATATTTACCAAATGGAAATATTCAGGACTGGAAGGAACACAAAGATGATCAAGGTACTATCCCTAGCCCCAAGAAGCACATAATCTGAGGGGAGGTGGGGTCTGACTGAGAATCTGTATACACAATTTGCAGTGTATGGTCACTGTGGAAAGTGGTTCCCGTAAGTTCCCAGTAAATGATTTTCAAATAAAAGGTCTTTTACTGTAATTTCCAATTGATTCAGTGTCTAGCTGCACAAGCCCCCAAAAATGCATACTAAAAAGCACTTTATAAGGAAATACAGCCCAAGGTAAACAATCTTCTGGGTAATCTGCATACATTTTAATACACATACACGCATAAAACTGGGCTATGAGGTGTGGGCGCCCTCACCAAATGCAAAGCAATTCAAACCCGAAATGCATCTAGGAGGCCAATACAGTTAACAGTGTTTCCTTTGACAAAAACAGGAACACTCAACTTCAGAGACCGCTGACCATGCGAGAAAAGAGGAAAAAGGGAGTGAGGATCTGTTTTTACTTCTCCGAGATAACTTTAACACAGAACAGAACAAAACCAACAAAAAAACCAACAACCAACCAGCACTTTCCTGGACTACACCCTCCCTTCAACTTAATATTTTATAAACACTCATTTTTTTTTTTAACACTCTTATTCTTAAAAAGTCTAGGAACTAAAGAAGACAAAACCGGTTAAATGCATTTAACAGTCGAATACTGAGGCACCTCCCTCAAGGGGAACCGGCAGTCCACGAAGGGTCGTAACTGGGAAAAGTGCATCCACACGCTCCCTGGACCGCCAGGGCCACTCAACACTCAGTTCACTGCTCTCTCCTTTCAGGGGCACACCCTCCCTTGGGAAGGGGAAAGCAAGCACCTCTTCGAAGCGGGTGCGGAGGTCGTCGGGAGGGGGGTGAGGTTTACCAGGACTCTGGGCAAGCCCATTTCTGGTCTGGAGAAGAGATGCAAGTGACACGGAGGGAGGCCAGCTGAGCCGGGAAAGGGCGCTGAGATGCTCGGGCCGGTCCCTGCCCCCCCAGAGAGGATCTGGTCAACCCCCGGCCCGCGGGCTGGTCTCCCGAGGAAGCCTAGCCGTCCAGGCCAAGCTCCAGCCCGCTGACAGGTACCTGAGGTGGGACCCGCGTCACAGGTGTCGCCCCGAGCAGGTCCCTGCAAACCCGGGGGGGTGGGGAGGGACAAGTCCCGGCAGGGGAAAGGCACCTAAAGGTGAGACGCGCGGCAGTAGCGGAACGCAGCACCCACGGCGACGCGGTCTCACCTCGAGGGTGGACACAGTGCTGGTGAACAGGTCTTCTCCGTCCTCCAGCTCCTCAAAGTCGGTGGGCTTCGCGTCCCCCAGCGGAGGAGGCTCCCTCTCGGCCGCCATCTTCGCTCGTCCAGACGACTGCGCGAGCGGGGCCTCGCGGACCTGTCACGTGAGCACGCACGGCAGTGCTGGCGCGCCGGCCGCCCTGCTTCCCCCCTCCACCCACGGGCCTGCCTCTCGTGGCCCCGCCCCGGCCTCGTGACGGCGCCCGCCCCGAACGCGCTGCGCTCGGCTCCGCCCCTTTGCCTCTCCTTCCTCGTCTGCGTCTGGGTGGGTTGTCTTTCGCCGCCCACTTGCTGGCGGGACTTGGGTGGAAGGCTTTGGGGCTTTTATTACCCTTTCTTTCGTAGCACGTCGAGGTCAGACGATTTCTCGGTGTTACCAGTTGTAAAACTGGGGATTACCACTTTGCAAATCTGCTTTAGGAAGTGGAAGAGTTTGGGCTTGGATTATGCACACACTGAGGGCAAGACGGAGGATTGGTGAGAAATAGACACCTTTAGGTTGTCCAACAGAACTCTCCGACGTGATGGAAGTGTTCTGTATCAGCAGAGTAACCGCTGGCCAAGTGTAACCACCGACCCCTTCACCTGACTATGAGGAGCTGAGTTTTAAATTTTATTTAATTTAAATCTAGATAGCCGCATGGGGCTAGAGGCTACCTACTGGCCCAGAGCAGCTCTAGATAACAAAAATGCCCTGAATAATTTGTTGTGTGAGGTTTACTCCAGTTTCATCATGAGCCGCAACATACTTTTCCCGCATAAAAGAAGAGAAAGGCTGAGCAAATAACAGGAAAATCAGATGATTGGCAAGAGCGTGATACTTAAATGCCTCCGCCAGTTACTAGTGCTTCATCATGGGAAGATCTCTTGAAGACTTTCAGCTTCAACTTCCCCAACAGCAAAACGGAAGTGTTACTAATTCTCCACTCACACTTCACTGCCCAGGATTATTCTCAGGATCATATGAAAAAATATGTTAAAATATTCTGAAAGCTAAAAAGTGCTATGTTAATGCAAAGTATGCCCAAGGAAAATTAAAAGAGGGCATCACAAATAGCAACCTGAGGTTATAACTTTGCCAAAGGAATAAAAAGCTTCGATGGGATTCTTTACAAATTAAGTACAAATTCTCAGCCCTCACTGGCCTGCGAATTATGTCTAGCTTCTACCGGCTATGCCCAAAACTTACTTAGCATCGCTGGCCTTATTTTTTAAGCTGCATTACAACAGGTTTTTCTACTTGGCTAAGAATTCTTTCGCTCCTACATTTCTAAATTTCCACGATGATTATCAAGAAGCATTAGCCCAAACCATGATTCATTTAAGTAAGTATACCAAGTCTCAAAAATTGCTTGGGTCATCTTACCACCATCATCACTGCTTTACCTAGAACCATTGCTGCGTCCCTTTCTGGAAGAATCATGCTGTTGAGGCATATTCCTTGGCCTGCACCCCACCAGCTTACAGTTAGTCTGGAGTTTGTCACTGATCAGACCCTTCAACCTCTCCTGAAAGCTCACAGCCCAGGGTGAGGTGATGCTTCTCTGCATCCCTACTTTTTGCCTCTGTTTCTGCTTATTGCTTACTACTTTCTGTTTTCTGCTATGGTCATTTCTATACCCAGATTATTTTTTGTACTGCACATCTGAATTACTTGAAATATAGTTCCAGCCACTTGTGACAGAGAAAGTAGCTGTTTTGTAAAAGGAAGGTATATGCAGAACAATCTGCAAAGGCTGAAGGGACTGTAAGACCAAAGAAAAAGGCCGGACAAGTCCAGCTTGACACGAAATGGTTTTTTATTAAGGGGACTTACAGACAGAAGCGTGTCTTCGTGTCTTCGGTGGCAGCAGGACCTGTAGATCTCCGCAGCCCCACCTCCCATAAAACTGCTTTTATAGCCTTAGAGGCAGGGGAATACTTGCTGGGGGACTACCCAGGAGGAGAATGTTTGAAAATAGTCATGTGTCATATTCATATCTCCAAAGCAGATCGGGGACATATGCCCTGAGGGTACACTTAAGGGTGTGGCTAAACAAAAAGAAAGAATGTGTTGGGGGTGGGTGTTGGTAGGGCTGTGCTCACAAAGGCTTCAGGTCACAGAGGGGTCATCATGGCAGATTTATCCAAGATGGCATTAGTCTGGTTCACATAGCAGCTTCAAAAATGTAGTTTAATTGTCCCTTATATAGGACCATGAAAGCTCTATGAGATCATCCAGGGATTATAGCTTTGTTCTGTTGTCCTGTCCTCCCTAGGATGTAATCTCTTCCTCCTGGTCCAAGTTGGCTCCCCACAATCACTTTCCAGCTGGTGGAAGAGGAATAAAAGGGAAATGGAACGCTATCCCCTTCCCTTTAAGGGCCAAGTCCAGAAGTTGTACACACACTTGTGTCCGCATCCTTTGAGCAGCGAGTTAGTTACATGGCTATCCCTAGCCACAGGAGGAAAGGCAGTTGTTACTTCACTTCCTAAAAACTAGAGGTTCTCATACTCTGGAAGAAATGGAAATTTTGGTAGGGAACCAGCAGTCTCTGTTATAAAACATTGGTTCAATCTTCATGGTAGCATAATGGCATTTCCTTCTGGTAACCATTCCTTTCCCACACTCGGCTGGAAGTCTCCTCCAACTCCGAAATGGAGGGCGTGCCCCGGGCTTAAACCCAATAGCACCCACTCCCTTAGTCCTAGGGATTGGTAGGAGGTCAGAATCAGCTGCATTTCCCACAGACTCTCAGCAGCTTTGGTTATCTCTCTTTCCTTATTCAACCTGAATTCCGTGAGCCAGAACTCTAAGAATTATCTATTTTTCTCAGCTGTTTCTCTTCATTGGCTTTTTGGCTCTTCTGTATAATCTTCTCTGAAGTCCCAAATTCAACCACCAGCTTCTCTAGTCTTATATCCATAGTGCTAAGACCATTTGATACATAAACCCAATCTTGACGGGAGGTCCTGAAGTCCATGATCTTTGATCCCAGCTCCACACTGCCTGGATACCATTATTTGTTTCTTTGTCAAATCCTTCAGTGATTCTTCCCAGAAGAGGTTCTAAAACTTTCCTTTCTCTCAAGTGTCCTATCACCTTTTCTCCTCATTTTTATCAGATAAATAATTTTAAAAATTATTTATTTATTTAGTTGATGTATTTAAGGGGAGTTAGGGGCAAAGAGAGAGGGAGAGAGAGTCATTAGCAGACTCCACGCTAAGCATGGAGCCCAGTGTGGGGCTCATTCTCACAACCCTGAGATCACAACCCGAGCCAAAAGCAGGAATCAGACATGTAACCCACTGCACCACCCAGGCATCCTGGGGTGTATATTTCTATAACACCTAGTATATTGTACTGTGATCATGGCCTCTTTTCTATCACCCTTAGTAGTCTAGAGGATTATTGCATCTAGGGGCTATATTTGAATTCACTTTGGATCCTGGGTAACCCTGTATTAGTTATCTATCACTGTAAAACAAATTACACCAAACTTAACAACTTAAAAACACAGATGTATATTTTCTCACAATTTCTGTGGGTCAGAAATCCAAGTGCATCTTAGCCGAGTGCCTCTGATTTTGGGTGTCTCACCAGTCTGCGATAAAGGCAACTACCAGAGCTGCGTGCAGTCCCCTCAGCACTCAACTGGAAGAGGATCTCTTTCCAAGCTCCCTTTCCAGGCCTACTTTGGCAGGCCTCAAGTTCTTACTGGCTGTTGCCTGGACATGTGAATTCACCACCACACAAGCCCCTCTATAAGGCCTCCTACACCGGATATCTCAGCATCCTTCCCCAGAGCAACTACTCTAGGACAGAGAGTGGGGAAGCACCAAGAAAGGCAAGGGTGGGCAAGCGAGACAGAAGCCAGAGTCTTTTTATAACCAAATCTCAGAAATGGCATATTCTTGCTTTTGCTGTATTCTATTTATTGTGGGATAAAGGGGAGGGGCAAAACAAGGGTATAAATAACAGGAGGGAGGGGTCTTGGTGGCCATTTTATTTTATTTCATTTTATATTAAAGATTTTATTTATTTATTTGATAGACGGAGATCACAAGTAGGCAGAAAGAGAGAGGGAAGCAGGCCCCCCTCTGAGCAGAGAGCCTGATGTGGGGCTTGATCGCAAAACCCTGGGATCAGGGCCTGAGCTGAAGGCAGAGCCTTCAACCCACTGAACCACCCAAGCACCCCATTGGTGGCCATTTTAGAGGTTGCCATAAACCGCCATAGTGTTTAGTACCCAAAATAGATATCTTCGATGAATAAATGAATGAGCATGTGACTCAAAATAGAGAGCTAAGTGGAAGATATAACATACAGTATGTAAAGCAACTAGTGCAGCAAGAATCCAGACAGTCGGGGCAGCACAACCCTAAAGACCACTTAAGAAGCAAGCAAAGGAAGAGGTGCTATGAAGAAAACAGAAAAGCAGTAGTCTAGGACTGTAGTCTAGAAAGGGTTACAAAGGAAGTAAAAGAACAAAGAGTGTGTGGTTGTATCAAATGCCTTCAGTATATTAATAAGATGTTAACTGAAAAGAGTGAATCATTGCTGAGTACAAAAAAAAAAGGATATAGCAAATTGTGATGGTTAATTGTATGTGTCAACTTGCCCGGACCATGGGTACCCAGATACTCGGTCAAACATTCTTCTGGGTTTTCCCCAGATGTAGTTGGGATGAAATTAACATTTAAATCACTAGACTGTCAGTAAAGCAGATTATCCTGTATAATATGTGTGGGCCTCATCCAATCAGTTGAAGGCTTTAATAGAACAAAGACTGACCTCCCTAAGCAAGAAGGAATTATGCCACCAGACCGTCTTTGAATTTGAACTGCAGCTTTTCCCTGGGTCTCCAGATTGCTGGTCTACCCATTTTATATATATAAATATATATACACACACACACACACACACACATATACACATACACACACATGTGTGTGTGTCTTTCTGGACTCACAATTGCATAACTCAATTCCTTAAAATAAATCTCTCTCTGTATATATAGCACATCCTGTTGGTTATGTTTCTTTGGAGAACCCAGACAACTATACAAGGATAGACTATTCTTTCAAGACATATAAATAGAAGGAATGCCAGAATAGGTCAGTAACTTGCTGAAGATACAGGTTTACTTTTTCATACATCTTTGTTTTATTTTAGAGAGATTTATACATGTTTACATATTAGTGAAAGTGAGAGCAGAGCAAGAGGTTCACAATATGGAGAGATACAATCAGAAAAGAAGAGATCTGAAAGTATATGGGTAGGAATGAGATAAACAGCAAGAAGTAGGATTTGCCTTTTAAAAAGAAGGTATACTTCTTCTGAGAACAGAGAAGGGGGGGTCAGAGTTTGTATTTGCTATTCTGCATCACGAACCACTCAAAACTTGGTCAATGAAAACAAAACCATTTATTCTTTTTTTTTTTTTTTTAAAGATCTTATTTATTTATTTGACAGAGAAAGAGATCACAAGTAGGCAGAGCAGCAGGCGGAGAGAAAGGGGGAAGCAGGCTCCCTGCTGAGCAAAGAGCCCAATGTGGGGCTCGATCCCAGGACCCTGAGATCATGACCTGAGCCAAAGGCAGAGGCTTAATCCACTGAGCCACCCAGGCGCCCCCCATTTATTATTTCTAATGAGTCTGCAGGTCCACAAGCTGGTTTTGCTGGACGAGATTTGGCAAGTCTGATCATAGGGGTTGTTTGTATTATATCTGCGGTCAGCTGAGGGCTTGACAAGGGGCTAACAGCACAAGGCTGGTCCTGACTAGGACCTTTGAGCTCTGCTGTGTGTACTCTCATCGTTCTAGACTGGTCAACTTTTCACGGCTGTGGCAGGCTTCCAAAAAATAGAAGGTGGAGACACACAAGAACTTCTTCAAGCCTTCACAGAAGTCCCATAGCCAAGCCCAGGGTCACAGTGGGAAGGGACTACAGAGTTGCAGGGCAAAGGGTGTGGAAAAGAGAGGCCATTAATTTGGGCCATTGATGCAATCAGTCTACCATAGGGTGGATACATTCATAGACTTATTTGTAAATGCTACAGGAGCAGGAAATGGAAAAAGTCCACACCCAAAAGCAATATTTTTTCCTCCCTATGGGGAAAGAGAGGTTAATTTCCAAGAGAAAAGAGGTCAGTATCAGCACAGGTGGCACAAGGAAATGGAAGAGTATTTTCAGTAGATCTGTGAAGATTCGGATAGAACATTCACCAGGGACATATAAGGAACTGGCAAACATTACTGGAAGCATAAATGAGGTGGAGACCATATGTTTCTGGTGGCAATAATCCCAACATTTGTGTTATTTTCTCCTGTAGTCTAGCATTGGAGGTGTAGGAGTGGAGCTGGATGGTTGGATTGATTCAAGGCTAGACATTTTTAGAATGAGCTTGGTTGAGGGCTAAGGCAGCTAAGGATTTTGAGGCCTCTCAAAAGAGAGGGGTGTCCTTGGGGCACCTGAGTAGCTCAGTCGTTAAGCATCTGCATTCAGCTCAGACCATGATCCCTAGGTCCTGGGATGGAGTCCCATATCAGGCTCCTTACTCAGTAGGGAGCCTGTTTCTCCCTCTCCCTCTGCCTGCAGCTCCCCCTGCTTGTGCTCTCTCTGTGTGTCAAATAAATAAATTAAATAATTTAAAAAAGAAAGAAGGAAGAACTTTTCCCAAGGGTATTAAAAAAGTGGTAGCATAAAAGTAACATTTAGAACCCAATATGGGCTATGCTTTGGGTGAAAAGTGACCTATTACTCAAGGCAAGGAGGTCAAAGGAATTTTCTGGGAAAGCAATCGATGTTGTGAGAACACTTGTTTGCATGGAAATTGTGGCTGTAGGACAACAGCGCAAAAAGCGAAACGGAAGTCAGATGCGGATGGAAGGGTGTAAAGAGAGGTCAACAGATCAACAAGACTCTGGAGAGACCTTACCCTTGAGCAAAACTTCTAGTGAGTGCGGTGACATAAGCAGCTAGGAACACGTAAGATTCATAATGATCTTCTTTGCAATTATATCAGGAAAAATAATCCTTTGGTTGCTTAACCAAATCATCCTTTGGTTGCTTAACTTTAACAATTGTTCAGTGAAAATATTTAAGCTCCTTACTGAAATGAAGGACTTCACATTTGTTGGAGGAAGGAGGGAAGTTGGCCGGTCAAGCATGGTGTTCTTTCTTACAGATCATAAATGCAAACAAGCTACCATTACTCAAAGTGTCAGTGATCCCTTAACCTGTGACTTGACAAATAGCTATGAAATGGATATATGGTTGTAACCTCCTATGTCTCAGTCCATGAGTGGCATCGGAGTTCTAGAGACTAAACCATTCTCTCAAATCACTTGTATCTCTTGAACACCATAAAGGGTCATAAGCAGGTCCTTACACTGACACGAAATCCCATTATCCCTTCCTCTCCATTTTCTCCCTCATACCAACTGCCCCTGTGCTTCTCTCACTCCACAGTACCCCTGTAAAACCCCTCCCCTTCTGTTTCTGGGTGGTATTTTCCTGTCACTCCCCTGGCCACTGCTGCAGTCACGGTCAACTTTGCAGTCATGAGACGCGTGCAGCCACACTGTATCTTGCACTCAGAAGTGCCCCACTCTAAGCTGAATGCTTTGAGGTCGTTGGCTGCAAATTCTTAGCAATTTTGAGCAAGGGGTCCTGTATGTCCATTTTATAATGGATCTTGCAAATGTTATAGCCAGTTCTGATTCCAGTCTGCCAGTTAGTACAGCATCAGAAAACGCCGTGGGATTGGGTATCTACTGTCCCAGGGCAGAGGGAGACGAGCTTGTGTTCCACTCTCAATGCTTTTCCTAAGAGGATTGATTCAGTGGCTTTGGTGGCTTTACCCTGGGCTCTCAACTTTCTCCTTCTGGCAGAAGCGAAGTGAATCCAGTAGACACTTCAATACTGATAATTCTTGTCCCATCAATACATTCTTTGGAGGACACAGTCAAGTTCAGAGATGCATGTTTATAAGGTTAGCCTTCCAAGGACTGGTGCAGGTGAAGAAAGACTTAAGGCAATTTCTTGGAAAAGTAATATTGAGAACAGAAAAATAAGAGAATATTTTGATATTTTGAAGAGGTATATTTATGAATACAGAAAATGGGGATGGAAACGATTAAAGATGAAGGAAAGACCCAGGGAAACAAGATGGAGGTCAGGTAAGGAAATTGGGCTGAAATGAAAACAAAACAAAACGAAAACCCAGTTACCGCAACTTCTTCTTCTTCTTTAAAAAAAAAATTTTTTTTTCTCCAATTCTTGTCATAAAACCTATCTCCTACATCAGAGACTTCCCTGTTTCAGGGAAAGATCATGTCTTTTTGTCCTTCATGGCCCTTGATATGGTACCTTACACATCATCCTCTCTCAATATTTGCTGTTTAATTGAAAATAAATCTAAAAAAGAAACAGAGCCAATTCTTTCAGATCAAAGAAAGCAAACTGTCAGCTTTTAGGCCTGACACAGATGGGTTTTATTTGGACTACACTGGTTTTGGTTTTTTTTTTTTTTTTTTTTTTACATTTTAAGGTACTGGTAATATTTTAAAATCAGGAATTTCACATAAAAATCCAGATTTCTGACTTCTCTTAAAAAAAAAACAAAAACCTGAAAGATCTGGCTATGTATGGCCCAGATCTCTATGGGTATATGCTCTCCAGCTCTCTGAAGTTCCCAGTTCACCCTGTTGTCCTCCCAGAATGAAGGCATTCCCACGGGCCCAGTACCTCTTTCCCCTTAACCAGGTGGCTTGATCCTACAAATCCAGGCCTGCCCCATTGTTCCTTAGTGGTAAGCATCAGGTTTCAGGGGGCATCACGGCAACCCAGGATAAAGAAAAACCTTCTTCCTTCCTTAGAGCCAGGAGTGGCCATGTGACTAAATTCTTGTCATCTTATTTGATGCCGAATTATGTAATGTCAACGGAGCTTTTTTTTTTTTTTTTTTAAGATTTTATTTATTTATTTGACAAAGAGAGATCACAAGTAGGCAGAGAGGCAGGCAGAGAGAGAGGAGGAAGCAGGCTCCCTGCTGAGCAGAGAGCCCGATGCGAGGCTCGATCCCAGGACCCTGAGATCATGACCTGAGCCGAAGGCAGAGGTTTAACCCACTGAGCCACCCAGGCACCCCTGTCAACAGAGTTTTATGCACAACTTCTGGGAAATGTCTTTAAAAGGATGAGATATGCCCTTCCCCGACTATCTCCTTCTGCAGGCTGGAATTCAAACGTAATTGCTGGCACCCTGACAGACATCCTGGACCATGAAGAAAACTTGGGACCGGGATAGCAATGCAGTAGAGGGGGCATGGGTCCCAGACTCTGAGAATCTGCCCTGCCAGCTGGGACATGCCTGCCTCCCAGCTTTTACATCAGACAGAAACAAACCTCTATCTTATTGTGGGGGGATTTCTGTTACCTAGAGCCAAACTGAATCTTAAATAATACAACTATAAATTATCTCTGATAAGCAGGAGTTTTCTACAGTTTTACTCTTATGAAAAGTTAAATACCCTGAAAACCCACAGTCTTGGGAAAGAAGGACGTATATAGCCGAGCCTGATCATTTCAGAATGGTGGGTGTACATTTCATGAATACAAATTGACAGGTCCATCTGCTAAAACTACATTGCGGTGGTAAAGCTTGGAGGCTTTGCAGTTTCTGATTCTTCTTTTCCTTCAACTTCCTCATCTGTAAGACGAAGGTAATAAAAAAGATTAGATGAGAGGAATGCACATAACCAAAGCAGTTTCATTCCTTAAATTCTAGGCAGATGAAGCAGCATGGTGGCCCAGAGCTGGTAAGGCATATGGAACTAAAGAGAGGCACTTTTTATTTTCTGCTTACTCTGCTCTTCCCACATTAAGAAGTATTACAAAGGGTGGGAGGGAGAGTGCAAAATTTTCACCAGCCCATGAAAGAGCTATGTTGTTAACTCCAGCCAGCATATACACGATATCTTGAAAGTTAAGACTGATGAGGGAATCTCAAAGCCTACCATTTTTATATCACACTTATATCATCCCTAAAAGCAGTACATCTGACACTGACATTTGAATCGGAATTATATTTTCTTTCAAAGCATCATTATTAGATGACTAACTTCTCCAAAGAGCCCCGAGTTTACTGAGAAACTTAATTCCCCCTGTTGGAGTGAGCTCCTGGTCAGAATCCCTCCCACGAAAAAGAAACATTTTACATAGAGAACATAGACATTTGTTCTTCTGTTATAGAACAATTTCCATACATTTGTGTAACACCTTTTTGTGGGGGAGACCAATGTGCCAGCAAATAAGAATCAGAAGAAATTCCATATATTTGGTAGTTTTCTATAACATTTAAAATTTTTCTTTATACCAGTATCTACCCCTTTCTAAGAGAATCTCTAGTGAAGTCTAAAACCTTAAAAATATCTTTAGTTGAAAGTAAATATAGGGCTTAGAAAAAGTAAAGAAGATGGTGTTATTTTAAGGAAGTCATTTAAAAATGGTTTTATCTTGGCAAACAGAGCGTAAATGGAAAATATTTGCATAGACAGAAAAAGAATATTATACATACAGTCAATATGTTATTTACAGAGCTAGATTGTGACATTGTTGTTCATTACTCAGTTGCCATAATGAGAACGTCTTGTTTTCCAGTGCTTTTATATTAAAGTTATCATTTTACCAATGAAGAAAGCAGGCTTCCTGTATAATTCCCTGTTCACATATCATTCCCCTGCCCTCCACATTTAAAGGAATATTCTAATTAAATAAACAACCTAAGCCTGCTTTATATTTAATAATGATATGATGTTCCATGAAAAAAGTATACAAAACGGCCCTAAAAATCTGAGAAACAATTGGTAGAGACTATACTAACAATTTTTTTCTCACAATTTTTTAAAGTCCATGAAGATGTGACTGTGGAGACGTTCTCTTGTGACAGTTGTCTATTTGTGTGGGGCTAAGGTCCTCCAGGTAAATAGCAATTATTATTATTATTATTATTTTTTTTTTTTTTTTTAGAGAGAGTGTGCACGAACAGAAGTGAGGAGAGGCGGAGGGAGAGGGAGAGAGAATCTTAAGCAGACTGCATGCTGAGCTCAGGGGCCAATTCAGAGCTTGATCTCACCACTCTGAGATCATGACCTGAACTGCAACTGAGAGTCAGGCACCTACCAGACAGAGCCTCCCAGTTGCCCTGGTAAATAGCAATTATAATGAGCCTTTCAGTCTTTGACGCCAGACTCTCAAAGTATTTAAAGCCTTTAGATATAAAACAGTCTGATAAAACTAGATTAAATATAGCAATTTAAGTTTGGCTACCAGTGATCTTTTTTTTTTTTTTTTTAAGATTTTATGTATTTATTTGACAAAGAGAAATCACAAGTAGATGGAGAGACAGGCAGAGAGAGAGAGAGGGAAGCAGGCTCCCCGCTGAGCAGAGAGAGGCATTCCTGCCCCTGTCAGTAAGAGGACTACCCACGTCCAGCCAGCCCACTGGGAGGAAGGACCCAATGACCATCCCTCTCGGAGAGCATAATGCATTAGAGCTCACACCCAGTTCATGCTGTTGGTGTTGCAGCCACCACTAGTTCGTGTTGACCTTGTATGTTGGGGAAAAGGTCAAACTCAATTTTCCTGAAGAGTTGTTGACTCCATGAATGTCTTCACCCACCCGTGTCCTCCACCTGCCTATGGTGACTGGAGAAATTAACCCTCAGCTGCATTTTGGCTGAACGATCCTTTCCTTTCTCCCTCACTTGGTCATGAGAGCATGGGAGATGACAATCATTTTGTTTATGCTTGTTTCACTCTCTGTGGGACTATGTCTTTGTGCAAAAGTCAACTTATGGACAATTGTGATTCTCAAGCTTGAGTGTGCACCAGAGTCTCCTGGAGGGCTTGACCAAACAGATTTCTGGGCTCTATGCCCAGGCTTTCTGATTCAAATGGTCTCAGGTGGGGCCAAGAATATGCTTTTCTAAAAACACCTCCATAATATTGATGCGTTTGTTTAGAATAGCACATTTTGAGAACCACTGCTCTAGAAGAAAAAAGCCCATTTTGGCTGTACTTTTGGAACTAGAAAGTTACGTCTTTAATCAGCTGATAAGTAGTTTTATGCCTTTGAGGTCTTTGGATATTTAAGTCTCATTCTGTTTGCTGTCATACTTTACATCAAATGGATTCCTTTGTGTTTTTCAAACAAGTGCTCTTTGATCATGTTCAAAGCCTCAGGCTTTGGATACACACCTGGGTTTCTGTGTACTGGGAGCAAGAGCCCCTCTCAATGATCTGTCTCTCTTCATTGGCTTCCCATTTGGTTGTTGGCCAATAGAGTGTAAACTGAAATTTCTATAGTCATTTTCTACTTTATTTGTTTATAAAGACTTATTTATTTATTTTAGAGAGAGAGAGAGAACAGTAAGAGGGAGAGAGAGAGAAAAATCCTCAAGCAGACTTCCCACTGAGTGTGGAGCCTGACACGGGGAGCCACCTGGGGATCCATATGGGGCTCCATTCCAGGACCCTGAGATCATGACCTGAGCTGAAATCAAGAGTCGGGCACTTCATCAACTGAGCCACACAGGTGCCTCACCACTTTATACTTTAAATAATGAAGGCCAGAGCATTGCCTCCACAGAAAGATAAGGTTAAAAAGGAAGAAAGAAGAGAAGGAAGAAGGAGGGGATGGAAGAAAGGAAGGAAAGAAAGAGGAGTGAAGGAAGAAGGAGGAGGAAGAAGGAAGGAAGGAGGGAGAGGGAGGAAAGGAAGAAAGAAAACTAATGCTATTTAAAAACATGCTCTTAAAATGATGCATTTAGAGAACCGCCTATATCGACTTAATAATAATTAAAATAATATATATTATTTTATAATATATTATCGGAAATACTATATAATTATATATAATAATATATGTTATAATATGTATTATATATAACAGTTATAATAATAATTATAAAAATATCCAGTACATTTTAAATAATATTAAATAATATATAATATATACAATGTATACAATATACAATAATATGCTCTATATTAATATACATTATAACATACATATAAATTGCATATAATATATATTTAAAATATAATATAATCATATAAAATTATATATTATAAATAATAATATATAAATTAAAATGACTAAAATAATAAAATACTAACACTCCCCCCCGATTGTGTTCCCTCTCTCACTGTATCTCTGTCAAGTAAATAAATCTTTTAAAAAATAATTAAAATAATAATAATAATTTTTTGTTCAGATTGTATTTATCTGTTTGTCAGAGAAAGAGAGAGAGAGTGAGGACGCAAACAGGAGGAGTAGCAGAGAGAGGCAGAGGGAGAAGCAGGCTCCCCACTGGGCAGGGAGCCCATTGCGGAGCTTGAACCAGGACGCTGGGATTGTGACCCAAGCTAACGACAGACGCCCAACTGACTGAGCCACCCCGACATCCATATAACAACTGGTTTTTACTGACTGCTTACTTGTGCCGGCTAACTACTAATTATTTTACATGTTATACTGCTAATCTTCACAAAAATCCTGTGAAGTTAAGCACTATGAACTACTCTTTTCTCTGATGTAAATGTTTTTCGTGATGTTGAATCACATATAGAACGAGTATTTAATGGAAAAATTTTACTGTTTACATTCCATAGAAGCTGGGTACCTGAACAATAACGCTCAATGAACAGCTTATTTTCCCTGATCGTCTTTTTCCTATTCCTGCACGTGTGCTTCTGCTTTGAATGTATTTTGTTTCTTTCCTACCTTGCTAAAATTGGGTCCCCTCTTCTAGTCCAGCTCAAAAGACACCTCCTCCATGTTTTCTGTTCTTACCTCATCTTCTTTTGTTTTTTAAAGACTTTATTTATTTGAGAGAGAGAGTGCATGTGGTGGGGGGGAAGAGAGAGAATATCCAGCCGACTCTCTGGTGAGTGTGGAGCCCAAGGTGGAGGGGTTCGACCTCATGACCCTGAGATTATGACCTGAGCCAAAAACCAGGAGTCAGCCCTTTAACCCACTGAGACTCTCAGGCGTCCCACCTCATCTTTTGAACAATCTCTTTATAATGAAAAGATGAATGTGTTTGGAGAGTGGATAGCAGGGCATCATTCTCATTTCTGCTACATATTAGCCATGGGACTTTGGGCAATTAATGCCTCTGTTTCTCTGCTTGGAAAAAATGGGACCAAGAATGCACTCGTAAACTGAGCTGTTTTTATCTTATGGATCTTATGGATTAATAATTAAATGAGGTTCCTTTGAAACTCTTCTAGAAAGTTCAGAGATTAATTGGCAGTTTCCATCTAGAAAATGTACTTGGATCCTAAGGATGTCTTCCCTGTACTACTCATTTCCCAATGTACCTTTTCCCTGAGATGTATATGAAAATAATAACTTTAAAACTTAATTTACAAACATAACTAAACTCTGTGCATACAAATTGGAAAATACAGCCCCCCCCACAACATACACACTCACCCACAGAGGAATATCTTTCCAATCAATGGTGTTTAGAAAAATTGAGCAGCTACATGCAAAAGAATGAAACTGGACTAGTATATTACACCATGCACAAAAATACATTCAAAATGGATAAAGACTTGAATATAAGACCTAGAACTATAAAATTCCTAGAGGAAAACAAAGGCAGAAAGCTCTTTGACATTGGTCTCAACAATATTTTTGGGACCAGTATCCTCCAGCAAGGGCAACAGAAGCTAAAGTAAACAATTGGGGCTACAACAAGATAAAAAGCTTTCTGCACAGGGAAGGAAACCATAACAAAATGAAGAGCCAACCTACTGAATGTGAGAATATGTTTGTATATCATACACCCAGTAAGCAGTTAATAGCCAAAATATATAAAGAACTTTCACAACATTGGTGGGAATGTACACTGTTGCAGTCACTATGGAAAACAGGGTGATGATTCCTCAAAAAATTAGAAACAGAAATACCATACAATCCAGTAATGTCACTTCTGGGTATTTCTCCAAAGAAAATGAAAACATCAGTTCGAAGGGACATGTGCATATGCTCATTCTAGCTTTTACTCACAAAAGCCAGGATATGGAAGCAAATTTAAGAGTCAATAGATGAATGGATAAAGAAGATTTTGTGTTGAGATACACACACACACACACAGGTGTATTTCCCAGCCACAAAAAAAGATGAGATCTTGCCAGTTGTGAAAACATGGATGGGCCAACAGGGTATTATGCCAAGTGAAAAGAGTCAGACATAGAAAGACAAATACCATCTGATTTCACTTATATGCAGAACCTAAAAAATAAAACAAGTGAACAAACAAAACAAAATAAAAACAGATATAGGAAACAAATTGTCAGTTACAAGAGTGGGGAGGTGGGAGAGGGCAGATGAAGGGGATTAAGAGGTATAAATTGTCAGTTATAGAATAAATAAGTCATGGAGATGTAATGTACAACGTACAGAATATAGTCAATAATATTATCATAATTGTATGGTGACAGATGCTACCTAGGCTTATCACAGGGATCATTTTGTAATGTATAAAATTACTAAATCACTATGACATACACCTGAAACTAATAGCATATCATATGTGAATTTTACTCCAGTAAATTCGTGTAAAGTCCTACTGAGTGGACCCTTTTTACTCAGGTAAGTTCTTGTATGAGAATTACCACTTCTCTGTCCTACTTCTAACTCCATCCTACTGGTTGCTCCAAGAACCCTGACATTTATAGGTTGCTCCATCCCTCTCCAATTAACAGAGCTTACTAGGCATTAGACTTCTCCCTGCTCATAGAGATTCTGAAAAATTGCTTGAGTTCCTACTCTGTAGAGTTTAGAAGCCATGGGCCCAGTGGCTGTGCTATTCTTGGCTGTCAGTCATGTTGTCAGGCCTTTTAATTACTTCCAGGGAGATGGCAGGAGGATTGCTTGACCTCCTTGTGTCTGGGTCTCTAGGCTTCATGTTCATCCTTGCCTGCTCTGCCAAGGAGAAAGTTACCTTTAACCCTTGCTAGCCAGCTTTCTGTGATATTTTTGCCAGCCATTTCCTGGGGAATGGGTTCTGATCTACCTCTTCCACATAGTGTATTTTTTCCTCTGACTTCCCCGGCTCTGTGCGACTACCCAGCATCCCCATTGCAAACCCCAAAGATGCACCTCTTATCTGATCTTACATCACATCCTCTGCTCCCTACCCTACCATTATCTTCCTGATTACCTACTGCCTCGAGATCTCTCCAACCACTCCCAAACTACAAAGACATTTTGGTAAATGGATCATTAGGGTGTGTCTAAAGTGCCCACCCAACACCCATGGGGAAAATTCGAAAGTACAAAAAAGAGCAAAAATAGGAGTGCCTGGTAGGCTCAGTCAGTAGCATATATGATTCTTGATCTTGGGGTTGGAAATTGGAGCCCCGTAGTGGGGGTAGAGATTACTCAAAAAAAAAAAAAAAAAAAAAAAGAGCAAAAGCATGAGACATATCAGATCAGTGAAGTTCATACAATCAGCAAAAGCCATTGGGTGGTTATGATCAGTTTTTGACAAGAGAATCTATTCAGAAGTATAGAGAACAGTGCAGTAATGTATGAAACACAGTGTTCTCCAGTTGCATCAGAGATGAAGATTAAAATGTTTTCATTAATGCAAAATTTAGTCTATTCAAGTTAATGTTTAAATGACAAAGGGAAATTTCCAGCTGAGTGAGGAAAGTCTACAGTAATAAAATGTACTCACCTTCTGTTTCTATAACATCCTGTGTTCTAGATGAATTCTTTCTGTAGATAACAACTACATTGCTTGCTTATTTGACTTTGCAACTACTAGTTCTCAAGTGTAAACATGTGAGATAAACAGTCACATGGTTAAAAGATCCCAACAATAAAATTGCCTGATGCCATTAGTTCATCAGGTGTTACAATAAAAAATAAACATCAGCTAACAGATATGGATGTAAAGGTAGAACCAGTTTCCATGTTTATATATGCCAGTCCCTAACTAAAAAGGCTTATTTATTTCCAAACAAAAGGTTCATTTTTGACATGTGAAAATGAGGAAAGTGTTACAATAAATCATTACATTTACATGTAAATAATTTAAAATTATTTAGATGTCATCTTCTAAATATAGAAGACTACTATGTATAGTGGGAACTTGGGATAAGCCAAAATATACACTCTGGTTCTTGACCTCAAGAAATTTACAGGGGCACCCAGCTGGCTCATTGGGAAGACCCATGACCTTAAATTAAGCTCATGAGTTTGAGCTCCATGTTGGATGTAGAGACAATAAAAAAAAAAAAAGGTAATTAAATTTGTTTTTATTTATTTAAATATTAAAAAAAATTTTTTTTTATTTATTTGACAGAGAGACATCACAAGTAGGCAGAGAAGTAGGCAGAGAGAGAGAGGAGGAAGCAGGCTCCCTGCTGAGCAGAGAGCCCGATGCAGGACTCGATCCCAGGACCCTGAGATCATGACCTGAGCCGAAGGCAGCGGCTTAACACACTGAGCCATCCGGGCGCCCTAAATTTGTTTTTTAAAAAAAGAAATTCACAAAGTGAAATTTGCAACATGTGGAGACTTAAACATTTAGAAATGCTAGGAAGTCAGCTTACTGAGATTGTTCAGGGAGGGCTTGTTTAGGGAGGTTTGGGGCGAAGAAATGATAGTGAGGGGTGTCAGGGAATAGTCAGCAAAGGCTCTAAGTGTGACAGAGGGCAATATTGGACATAAACTCTCATGTAAGCACTAAGAGGTACTCAATAAGCATGCAAAAGTAAGTTAATATGTATTCATCTGAGAGTCATAAGACCCAGGGGTTTATACCTAGGTGAGAATGGGAATTTTGAAAGAGCCCAAAGGTCAACTTGCAAGACCAAAGAAGGAGCAGGGCCTTTCTGTGGAATTTTCTAGTACCCAGAAAGTATGTTCTGTCTCTAGCAATGTTACTATTTAAGTAAGTCCTGTAACCAATGAGATGTTAGAAGTAGAAGTGACTGATAAGATTATTCAATTAGAATTTTATAATGGTTATGTTGATGGCATAATTTTGGAGTTAAAAAAAAAAGGAAGTACAAATTTTACTCCTTGGCCATTATCTCACACCATCTCTAGTGGGAAAAAGGAATGGACAAAAGGCAAATAGAGGCCTAAACCAACAATACATAACGATGCGTGCTTCTGAGTGGTCCCTCTTGTTGGGGAATGTCCGCAGAAAGCATAGCAAATTCTTCCTGGATGTTCTCCAGAAAGGGACACCAGACAATTTCCACTTACTGCTTACTGTGTACCCTTCCCAGGTGGAACTGGGAGTTTGACTCTAACTCACGTTTCTGCTGTTCCTCAAGATCAAGAAGAAGATGTTGGAAATATGCACCCCAGTTCTTTATCTTAATATTTGGCAACCCTCCCCTCCCCTTCTCACTCTTTCAGTGTCAGCGTCAGGGAGAAGGATCTCATGTGTGAATAACTTGCAATTTTCTTCACCTTGTCCTTGTCAGATAAAAATCTGACCTCCTAAGTTGGCAAGGTCAGTACGTACCTCCAGCATCATCTGGGAAGGGGAGGACAATAAGCGTAAGGCATCCAGATATTTGCCAATCTCAGCACTGCAGTGACACACCTCATTTCAACTGGTCACATGCCACTGGTCAGAACCAGCCACACAGTCCCACTTCAGTTCAAGGAGCCTTGGAAATGAAGTGCTTGGAGAAATGAAACCCCCCAAATCCATCCTCTCACATTCTGGGAGCATCCTGGGGAACCTCTCCTCAAAATACCACTAAGTTGTAGGCAAAACTGGATATCATGCAAATTTTATTTGGCTCACGTGATACTGGCCAAGACAATATTGAAACTTTCCCAGTTAGTGGTCAATATTTAAAAACAGGGATTTTGGGGTGCCTGGGTGGCTCAGTGGGTTAAAGACTCTGCCTCTGGATCAGGTCATGATCCCAGGGTCCTGGAATGGAGCCCTGCATCAGGCTCTCTGCTCAGCAGGGACCCTGCCTCCCCCTCTCTGCCTGTCTCTCTGCCTGCTTGTGATCTCTGTCTGTCAAATGAATAAATAAAATCTTAAAAAAAAAAAACCAACACAGGGATTTTTTATATTTGAAAAAAATCCACATTTTGGGTTTCTCTTTAAAAAGTCAGATTACCTGGCAGTGTTAGGCCTGTGTTTCTGTGTGGTACCAACCAGCTAGCTCTGGATGCTGTCTGCTTTCCCCTGTGCCTCAATCTCACGTAACTACCCTAGGTGGTCCATCCAGCTAGATTCACTGCTTTGGGTTACCTGCCGGCATTTGAATCTGTGATTCTGGAGCACAAAACCCAAATGATGACCTCTTTTGGCTGGACATGGAAAAAAGCTTATTGTTTAGCCATACCTATTAGTTTGTTAGCACTGCCATAATGAAGTTCCACAGACTGGGTAACTCAAACAACAGAGATTTATTGTCTCAGTTCCAGAAGCTTAAAAGTCTCCATCAAGGTATGGGCAGGACTGGTTCTTTCTGAGGGCTGGGAGGGAAAATCTGTTCCAGGCCTTTCTCCCTGGCTTGTAGATGGCCATCTCCATGTTCATGTGGCATTCTCTGAGGGTGTGTGTCCTTGTACCCAACTATTCCCTTATTGTAAGAAAACCAGGCATACTGAATTAGGCCCTAGCTTAATGAACTTGCTTTAACCTTTGTAAAGACCCTATCACCAAATAAGGTCACATTCTAAGGAACTGGGAGTTAGGACTTCAGCATATGGATCTTGAGGGCACACAATTCAATTTTAATACCATATTTACACATTTACCTTCAAATGCACAATTACATAAAGATATGGAAAAAAAACCAAATCCTAAAAATGTGCTCAGGTAGAAAGCTGCTCATCCTACCATAGTGTTGCAAAAAAAAGCGGGGGAAGGGGGGCGTAGGGATTTTTCACAGGATCGTTGAGATGCAATATCAAAAGGGAATTCCTTTCTATGTAAGGAATGCCACGTTCTAGATTTTCACCCTTTAGCTGAAATGGTCTATACAGAGGCACAGAAGAATCTCTCTGTTCCATGGGGAAAGGCTTTTTTGTATGAGAAGAGTTGAGAAGATGTTGTGCTCCTTGGCAAAAGAAGAGAGCAAACTTATTGTGACAGCTCTGCTCAATCTTGCATGAACTTTTCTTCTCTCTTGGACAGAAAAACATGTTCCTCTTCATGTCATTGTCTACCCACATCTCCTATCTCCAAAGTGGATGTGAAGCAACACTTTCAGTGGGCTGTAAAGTCTGTCAGTAACTGGAATCCCCCCACAGAGCAAGGTACAAAATGGCGCCAAAGTTGAAGTTGTGGTAAGTTAAACTGTTCACTGAAGTTAAGTGGAACAGTTTCTAACTGCCACTAACATGTTTTCAGCTACTCTTACAGAAGTGTTCAGTGACTTCTCCTTCTGGGTCAGGAGAACTTGCCAGGCAGAGGCAGGACAGGCCATGGTGGTTTGACCAAAAGCGCTTTCAGCGGCCAGGGCACAATGTCATGAAGCGCTACACACCCTTCCTCTTATGCATCCCTTCACTCACAACACATCCGGGCAAAGGTGAAAGTAGAAGGAAGTAGAGTAACACCAGTTCTCAAAACTGTCTATATATACTTGAGGGCTCAAAGAGCCAAACCCTAATGGCCTGATTTAGATACAGAGGGCTAATCAGCATTGAAAGTGAGAAAGAAGGCCCAATTTTTGCATCTTTGTTATGGTGGGTAGCCGCTTTAAAGAGATCAGTTATTTGGGGACTCATAATCATATTCCCATATAAAACACTATTTTTAAATCTTAAGTTGAATCAGAAGTTATGAGGATAAACAACAACCCTCACGGAAAAATTAGCAGAATGTTCTGCTTACTTAGACCAAAATTCAAAAATCCTTGGAGATTCTGAGACAAATCAAGAACACTTGGTGTCAGAGCAGTCAAATGATTCATTTCCTCCCTCATGACATGAGAGGCCGATACCTTCTTTCATGAGGGTTGGTCCAAAAAAGAGGATCTGGGAAGCCTTCTCTGGCTGCTGAGGTGCTGAGTAGCTGAATGCAATGGAGAATTCTGTAACTCAGCAAAATGAGATACTTTATGACTTGGTCTTCTTAGGAACAATGTAGGAAAGGACCCATCTTTTTTTCTCCTGAGTAGAACTTTCTTTAAAAAGCATGTGGCTACATCCTCCTTTGACCCAAGCCTCTGCTGCCAGGACCTTCCTAGCCTCTGTTCTTCTACAGTCCCCCTTTCCTTTAATAGCCAAACAACATGGCCCAAGCCCCTAGTTCTGGGAAGCCCAGAAGCCCCCCTGTGGGAGAAGCTTCTGGGGCACTTCTGCATCTGCTCCCACTGCTGTCTGTGCCCATACAGCCTCCTGGTTCCTTACATCACTCTTGGTTATCCTACTCATCCTGCTTCTGGGCTTCAAATGTAAGACTATCAGACCTCTGCAGGTAGGCAAGAGAGAGTAATTATAGCTCAGGATATTAGCCATTCCTGTCCTAAAAGTCCTCAGCTACCTTCATCATATAAACACTCTTGTATAGCATTCCTTCCAGCCTCTGCCTGCTACCATAATGCTTGGGCCCCCTCTCTCTTCTAGGTTATTCCCAAACCTCCCACTTTGGCTGCCACTAAGTCTCCAACCGCCAATCTTCTTGTTATAGTACCCATAAAAGTGGACTTAGCTCGTTACTCATGGTGAGGAAAAGAGTTGTTTTGGGTATCTCTGGTTCTAGACTTCAAACCCTGGCCAAAGCCTCTTGTTGGGATGCAACTTAATCTGGACGAAAAAATATATTCTCAAATTTGCTCTTGAAAGCAAATCCTAAAGTATGTTTATTTGCATAACAAAGTTTCTTTAGTGGTAGGTGTATTTTTACCTCTGGGAAGATTTGGAATTAAATGTCGAAACAGTGAAGTAGATAATTCATATTATTAAAATTTTTATTACAGAATACTTTTAATTAACTAATTAATTAAAGATTATTTATTTATTTAGAGAGCATGAGTGGGAGGCAGGGTAGAGGGAGAGAGAGAATCTTAAGCAGATTTCCCACTGAGCATATAGCCTGATGCAGGGCTCAATTTCATGACCCTGAGATCATGATCTGAGCTAAAATCAAGAGTGGGACACTAACTATGGGCCAGGCCCTGTGCTGATGTGTTCATGTTTATCATTTCCATGTTTTTCTTAAAATCGTGATGGCGTGTGATTTCTCTGAGAGCTCTCTTTCTCAGAATCCCCTTCTCTGGATTGTTCCAAGGTAGAGATGGACAAAGAAGAGCCTCATGGGAAATTTTCGGATACGGTGATGGGCGCACGAAGGTCCTAGCATGTCCTCATTGTCCTCCAGGACATGTTCCTGCTGCCCAGGTGTGGCCCCAGGCTTGCCCCATGATGTGTAACTGTGGACTAATAGCCCATGTCTCAGCTGGGAGAATATTTTCCCTTCTGGCATGGCCTCACTCACCAATCACATTCCCCAAAGGTAGGGGGTGGGGATCCAGTGTAGTCTGGATTACTCACCTGCCTGTGAGCACCTAGATGGTTCCACGAAGCGCACTGTGCATTGGGAAATGGGGGACTTCTTGAAAAGAAAAGCAGACTTTGGGTAGGGCGAATGAGAGGGGTTCCAGCCTTCCAAACTTCCCTGCCAGGGCTTCGGACACGTGGCTGATACTTCCTGCACTGTTCTGCCCAGCTACCTTCTAACTGCAGATGCGTGAGCAATTCTGAGCGAGAGGAGAAGCAGAAGTGCCTCACTGACCCTAGTTAGGCCAAAGAATTCTGTCCAAACTGTTAAATTTTGGAGTGGTCTGGAGCAACGGAGAAGAGAAACAAGTGAGTGCAATAGTGGTTGGCTTCTGGATACGAGGTCCTCCTGCGCCCCACCCTTGCGCACCTGCTTCTCAGACCTGGACCGAAATACATTAAAGTGCACGGGGGTATTTTTCACCCAGTCTATCAGAATGCAAGTCTCTAACCGCTCACTGCACTGCTTACTGCCTCAGCTAATGCTTTCCCCCTTAATTTTGTATTTTTTTGCCTGGGGGCTTAGGGTCATTCAGAACCACACCCACTTTTCTGAGTCGCTGTCTTCGTGTTTCCAGATGACCGTGTTTTGAATTTTAGACTGCTCTCTTTCTTACATGGAACAGTCAATATTTCACTGGTAGCAGCTAATATTTAGTATTCGTATATTTCCAGTTTTCTTCAAGATATATTATTTTCTCTCTGTATAATTATGTTCTTTTCCAAGAGACTCTTTTGGAGAAGACAGTTTCTGGCAGTTAATTTGCCTTCTTGATACAGTTCTGTTTATCCATTTGTATTTTCCCCAAAGTTTTGGGATCTAAATCGTTGACTTTTTGCCATATTCAACTTTTAACTGCCAATTCATGCTTTTAACTGCCCATGTTTGTAGATGTAATAACATCAGTGTTTAGAAGACCAGACTGAGTCAGGCTATTTTGGATTGGATTCAGGGTGAACCCTGTAGTAGTTAGATATGTACTCTACTAATATGTATCTTGGCCAAGATATTTATCTTCCATCAAATCCATTTTATAGCCTTGGGAGAACACAGAGAAAATAGCAATGCCTAACCTATGGGGACATTGAAAGACTTTAACTAAAAAAACACACAGGGAATGCTTAGTGCATCAGCTGTAACACGGGGGGGCTTGATGAATGGTTGATGGTACTATAGCAAAACTTTAAAATCAGGGTTAATGACTTTAGCTACCACCTCTTATTATTTATCAACTCAGTGCATGTTCATAAATGAAACCTGGAAAACAGGTGGGAATAAAAAACCTCATTCGAAATTATGTCACTTAGAGAAAATCTACCATTAACATTTTGATGTTATTCATCTTTATGTGTAACAAAATGCTATTTTAATTTCCATACTACTTTGTGGCCTGTTTTTTCATTTGGTGTCATATCCTGAACATTTTTTTTTTTTAAAGATTTTTATTTATTTAACAGAATGAGATCACAAGTAGGCAGAGAGACAGGCAGAGAGAGAGGAGGAAGCAGGCTCCCTGCTGAGCAAAGAGCCTGATGCGGGGCTTGATCCCAGGACCCTGGGATCATGACCTGAGCTGAAGGCAGAGGCTTTAACCCACTGAGCCACCCAGGTGCCCCTATCCTGAACATTTTTACAAAGAAATAAATAGAATTCCACACAAGGATGTCTAATGACGACACAATATTGTAATAAAAACCAGCATAATTCCTTCCCTTTTTCCTTTTCTTTTGCAAAGGTGAATTTATGTTTTGTTTAAAGTGTCTTTAAAGCATACTAATTGTTTCAGGATCAGATTTACTTTTTTTTTTCATATTTTAATTCCAGTATAGTTAACATGTACAATATAGTGATTCAACAACTGTATATATTTACTCAGAAATCATCATGATAACCATGATCATTTCCCGTAATTAACTATATAGACACCCAATAATTCTCACTTAACCAGGTCCCTGGGGCTCCTGGTGGCTCAGTCGGTTAAGCATCTGCCTTTGGCTCAGATCATGATACCCGGGTCCTGGGATCAAGTCCCACATTGGGCTCCCTGCTCATCAGGGAGTAAGCTTCTCTGCCCCTCCCTGACTAGAGTACATTCTCTCTCTGTCTCTGGATCACTCTTTCTCAAGTAAATTAATAAAATCATAAAAAAAAAACCAAGTAGGTCCTTGATTTTGGATATATAGGCTATATTCAGTTTTCCCCTCCTACAGATTATTGTGAATATCCACTTAATGAATGTGTTTGCTCCTACATTTGATTATTTTTTCAGGATAAATTCAGGGAAACTAACTCAATTGCTCTAAGACTATCAAAAACTCATGTTACATATTTTTAAGTTGTTACCTATTGTTAAGAGGCATATTGTTATATGCCTCTTATATGACGTATATCTTACTTGTAATAGCATTTAAGTTCCCTGTGGATAGGAGTTTTGGTCTGTACTGCTCGCAATTGTATCCTAGCTGTATGGAACAGTGTGAATGAAAAAAAAATTGGTTTTCAGTAAAGGAAACAAAATAGTTTGAGTACATTTCAGTGTGAACTAATATGAGAGAGATGATTTTGAAGACCTCTGCTTACAGTACAGCACTTGATTGAGAAAGAAAAGGAAAAGGTATGGCTGTTGGGAAGGCAGCCAAGAGTATGTGCTATACAAATAAAAACACAGCTTTCCTTTTTAAAAAAAATTTAAAGTCAATTAATTAACATATAATATGTGTTAGTTTTAGAGGTAGCAGTCAGTGATTCATCAGTCTTATATATAACACCCAGTGCTCATTATATCACGTGCTCTCCTTGGTGTTCATCACCCCACTACCCCATCCCCCAACCCCCTCTGAGCCTCCAGCGACCCTCAGTTTAAAACATAGCGTTTCCTATCTTGAGTTATAAGGCACAAGTTACTTCCAATTAAATTTGTAGCAATATTCTTGATTGCTCTATTAGAATGTTGGAGGACACTTGTTTCTGATAGAAAGATGTTGTTTTTTCTTAAAACACACACACACACACACACACACACACACACACAATTCTGGTCCTTGAGACTTGAGGAGAAGCTTGTTATGTGTGTAATGGGTGAATTCTAGGAAGTTCTTCCTTGATCTTAAAAAGAGACTCAGGGAAGAAAAGGGACTTGGCTTTGTTTTTCCTGTCTCTGAACATTGTATTCATTTCTCAAATTAACCACAGTCTGACGATGAGGCTGATGTGCAGAGGAGGCAAAACAGAGAGATGGAAAAAAATCTGCATCTCTGGAAATGTCACTGAGCTGCCAACCTCACCAGCCTCAAACCCACCTTATCTCCTGATGGCTTATCACGTGAGAATCAATTTTCCTGTTGTTTCGGAGGATTGAGACAAGGCTTTCTAGTCCTAGAGCTGAAAGCATTTGAATTAATAAAACAAACCACAGACATCAAGCCACATGTTTCGGAGTAAACCATGTGTGTAGGACACTTGTAGTCATTTGATAATTCTTAGCACATAGTTTCCAATGATGAGAGAGGTATATATAGCTACGTATTTAGCATACATGGTATATACGGGTTAAAACATTTCTAAAACACTTACGCTATGCCAGCCTTTAGCGTCAACGCTGGGAACCCAAAGGTACATGAAACAGGGCCCTTACCCTCTGGGAGAAAAACACGATTGCTTCACAGTAATTTTTGCTTTTTTCGTGTTTCCAGGAATGAAAAAATGAGCTCTGTTTAATATATGCTTATATGATTTCTTTCTTACTATAAGATCTTCAAAGGATCATACAGAAATTATGCTATTTTAAAATCCTAGTAAGAGAACTAAGAACATATGTGGAAGGCTCACGGACAAAATCCTCACTTATGAAAATTGCCATATTTATAGGTATTTTCTGTAGTTCTGTACAAGAACACTGCTTTTGAAGAGACCAAAGGAAGCACGCTGCTTGGGATTCATAGCACATTTCACTGGAAAGGTAAATTTGTATATTAATGTCCTAATAAATTTTTAGCACATATTTTATGAGAAAGGTGAAATATTATAATATTTTCGACAGCTAATCAATAAGGTAGGCATTTAGTTTTACTACTTTCTGGGTTATTAGGCTGTTGAGTGAAAGCAATATAGCTAGTTAAAGGAAGTACCCATTTAATAAAAGACATGTAAAATGCTAATTGGTCTTTAAGATATATGCCATGCTCCGAGTGGCCCTCTCCGATTTCTTTAGCTTGACATTTAAAAAATTAAGTTCCAAAGTTCCCAGGGACCTTTCTCCTTTCTTCATTGATCTTTCTTTATACCTGTCACCGACCAACATCTAAAGCAACACATAAATCATGCACATGAAGTTATAAGCCTCAAAGAGTGATGTAACAAGGAATAAGATAAAGCTGTAAGACCCTGCTTAACACTGTCTCACTCTGAGGAGGGTGTTTTCCAGGGTCCAGTGCTGCACTGGGGGGGGCCCTGTCCATGGATTCACACCCCTTCGCCTTGCACCACCAGGCATGCAGCTGTAGGAGTGGAGGGTGTAATTGTTGTGCGCGTTCATGGCACCATTTCTGCGGCTCCCATCTAGGGGACTGGGCTGGCCCACCATATCAGCATACCAACCAATCTACGATATTTCAGAAGCCCGTTCAGGACCTTCCTCTTGCATTTTTCTCCTGGTCTCACAAAAGGCTTAGTGAAGGATCCTTGCCTTTCAAACTGGTTCCTGGTTTTTGAGAGAGAATCTCAGGGCTCACTGGGGTCATCGCAGTCCAACTGTCATTCCTCTCACTGGCCTGACTGGGATCTACCTGACATTCTGTGTGAATGTTTTGAGATGGGTTAGTAGACCTTGTGCATTGTGTCTGTACAATGTAATTAGTAATCCATCTGTGAAAGGTGCTCTCGGGAATACAAAGGAGAGTGGGTGACCCTGTTCCTGCTTTCACTGGGAGTGCCATTCTAGGTTCATTGCATGGTCTTCCCCAGCTTGATGTCTGTCTTAGGAAGTGGACCAGTAGAGATTCCATCAAGGAGTTCCTGTAGTTCCTGGCTTCTGGTTGGGGTCATCTGATGAGGGTTGTTGTGACAAGAAATTAGAAGAGGGGAAGAGAATGAGGTCAGGCTCTGTATGATCCTGATCCCCTCCCGGGAAGTCACCTTACAAGTTGGCCATCACAGAAAGTCTTGGCTCATTTGAAGGAGATCCACTGGCCACAGCTCTCCCTCCTTCTGGTAATCACTTCCTCTCTTTGTGTCTAAGGAGGTGACAGCACTCCTTAGCTAGCCCTTGGGGATCTACATCCTTCCTAGAGCCCTGGAACAAGTTCATCGTGAATTATCCCAATGTGTGTGTGCTGTTTCATTGGTTAGTGTCGGGACCCTAACTGTTCTAGTGGGCTTGTAAGACATAAAGAACTGCCTTGCAGATGAACCGATACAATAGGATTTTCTAAAAAGGAGAAATTCATGCTACCATTGGGTAATGGAAGTGTTTTCTTTGAGGAGGGGGCTTAGAATAAGGTGCAGGTGAAAAGGAAGCTCTGATCTCCATTTCTCAGGGTCTTGCCTGAGCATAGGTTTCCCTACACCATTCTCATTTTGAAAAGAGTGGAAGGAAGGTAAGGTGATATGTTCAAGATAGCCATCAGTAGCAGCCAAGTGTATTTATCAAGTGCCTAATTTAATGGGAGAAATCTGATAAGCAATCCTTTTTACATGAATAAAGCCTTATCTTCACTATTCCATACATTACCTGAAAGAGGTTAGAAAGCATGTTTTTGCTCCTTCACTTTTTCTATAAATTTATTCCTGGTTCCGAAGGTATATGGAATGGGAATAAGTATAACTTATTAGTTCTTAGCTGTCTCACCGTTTTGTATGTTGTAGGTTTATCATGGATACTCTAATTCTCAATTGGCCTTAGTTAGAAAATCTCTATGTGATTGTCCTAGGGAAAAATAATCATCATTAAAGATCCATTGAAAATGTCCATCAGAATGTTTCTTTAATTCACTAACTCAACAAATATGCACAGAGGGTCAACTATGTGCCAGGCACTCTTCTGGACCCGAGTCATAGAGCAGTGGACAAAGACCCCTGTCCTTCTGTCCTTAGGAAGGTCACATTTATAGGGGGCAAGACTGACAGTAGAGAAAACAAATAAGAAAAATATACAGAACGTTAATGATATAAATAAATGACATAAGGGAGAAGGACAGTGAGTGTTGGAGGTAGGGTCACAGTTTTAGACTGCGTGATCCTGGAAAGGCTGTAGCTTTGTAATGTGTAGTTTGAGCAGGCTGAATGACATTTCCATTCCCTGTATGTTTCTTGTGTCATATTTGGAGGGAGGAAGTGAAGCATTGCGTTTTTTATGCATGAAAGGCGAGGGCAGGTATTGCTGTAGTTTATGTAAATTGTAGCTTATCTGCTGTTCACTTGTAGCTTATCTGTAGCTCACTTCATTTATATGGGGCAGTGGCCAGGCCTGCAACTGCCCTACCTTCTTCCCCTGCATGTGCTTCCACTTCTCTGATCCCTAGGCCAGCTGGATGCTTAGTTCTAGAATGGAGGGGGCCAGCCAGGTCCTTTGATTGTGAAGTCACGAACAACCAGCAAGTTGGAGGCCATGAGAACTGATACAGGTTCCAGTGTGTCCTGCAGGGTTCCAGCTTCTCCTGGCCTTTCCCAGTTTTAAATCCATCCTTCTTCCCTACTCTGAGCTGTAGACTTTGAGCTCCAGCATCAGATGTGAAGAAAACAGCCTTCTGTCTAAGTCTGCTAGTCTTGTCATATTACTTCAATGAGTACTACAAAGATGAGAAGAAAAGCTAAGGGCTGAAAGCAAGCCTAACCTTCCGTGTTTTTATTCCCCATTAGGTTCCTCAAGAGTTCACACAAACACAGCATGGACTGTAACAACAAAAACCATTCCCTTTGTCTCAATATATACTATGCAAAAGATCAAAAGGCAATAGCTATATATTATGGCAAAACAATTATTGTCAGCTACAAGGAAGAACTTTGGACAGGGTGATTGATATCAGAATTGTTATAAAGCATAGCTAGAAAATCCAAACTTCCAAGATTTTTCAATATAAAGTGGATAACTATTGGCCTAATAGAGTTAGCCTTCAAACCTATCCTCAGTATTTTCTAGCCCCTGACTCTTCACATGCAGTTATATGGGACCAAAATAATTCATTGATTCAATGCAAATAAATTAATCATTTTATCTTATACATCTACAGTTTTAAAAAAGGAAAGAAAATAGCCTCATGGAGACTGCTAATGAGCTCTCACAATTGCGAAAAGTCAATCTTCGTAACAAATCTTTCTCATTCTGTCTATATAAAATCAATTTATCTATCTATCTATTTCCATATGATTCTGCTTCTTTGATTGAATTGAGTCTGGAACAGAAAGCCTAACTTAAAAGGTGGTATATCTTAGCAAAGATCAAAAGGTGATGAGGGAGCCGGTATGCAGATAGACATCTGGCAAAAGAGCATGTCAGGTAGAGAGAATAGCAAAGGCCTTGAATCAGGAGCATGACTGTTGTGGTTGAGGAGCAGCTGGGAAGCCATTGAGGTGAGATTTCACTAGGGTCAGGGAGTAGAGCTGGAGGGCAGTTCAGAGAGGCAAAGGTTAGGGGACTGGGACAATGTTAGACTGGGTAGGGCTCTACAGGTCACTGAATGTGTTGGCTTTTACTTTGAGTGAGATAGGGACCTACTGGATGGTTTTGGAGCAGAGGAGCAGTATGATTTGGCTGAAACCTTAACTGGATACCTCCGGCAGCTGTGTACACAATCAGCTGTAAGAGAGAAGGAGTGGAGGCAGGGGACCAATTATATTATAAGGCTATTGCAAAATTCAGGCAAGAAATAATGATGGTTGGGCTCCATATTGAGCATTCATGGTGATAAGAAGTGTGGGATTCTGGACAATGATTTGGAGATAGAATCAATAAGACATTCTGGTAGATTACATGAAGAAAGCAAGATAAAGAAGAAAATGGAGGGTAACTCTAGGGGCTGAGAACTGAGCAGCTAAGTGAATATAAGATGGGGGAATGGTCATGGAGGAAGGCTTGGGGGAGAAAATTGAGAAATTGAGGACTCAGGTCTAGATAAAATTTTGGGACATCTGTATTACATTCAAGCAGATGGTCTGGAGTTCAGCTGAGGAAAGATCCAGGCTGGAGAAAGAAATTTGTAAGATGTTGCAATGGAATTGAACCATGGGGCAGACTGAGAAGCTGGTGACCTTGATAAGGACTGTTTCAGTGGTGTCATGGGGACCAAAGCTTACTGGGCATATATCCAAGAGAAAATAGGACAAGAGAAATGGAAGACAGCAAATCTACACAATGCTCTTGAGGAGTTTTCCTATCATCAATATGGGTTTATAACCACAGTCAAAGTATACTTAACACACCACCAAGCATTAGCATCTTATAGACCTTTCATTAGAGAATCGAGAATGACATTTTATTTAATTTTTGTTCATATCTGTGCCTTTCCCACTAGCCAACCACCTCTAAGACAGGAGAATTTGTGTTTTTCCCATATTTCTATTCTTACCAATCCCAATGAATAAAGTAGACATTGACTGAATTATGAACTCTCATTAAATGTTGCTCTGAGTTAAATGCTTTGTCCAACTTTGCAGTTCATGGGAATATTAAATGTTCAACTGGGCATGGTTTTCATACGGTCACAGCAGTCCAAGAAGACATTAGCATCTAGGGATTTAGTGGAAAGTCTGTTCATTTTAAAAATAAATGTTGCTAGTCACAGATGGAAAGTAGGTAATGGCTCTTTTTTTTTTTTTTTAAAGAATTATATGCTTTTTTAGATCAGAGTAAGGGAGCAGAAGAATAGTCACAGTTGAATTCAAAAAGGGATGCTAGTCTGTATAATCTTTTTTCAAAGTCAATTTTTGGAATTCCCATAATTATATATTTCACCTGTTTTAATCTTGATTGAGTACAGGAAAATCAGTATTACTTACATTTCTGAGAGCTTATTGACTTAATCTAAGGCTTAAAGTTGCTAGAGGCAGAAAGTTAGGTAAATAATCGAGCAATCTGATGAACCTAGAAAAACCGGTAATTATTAGAGGAGAAATCCACATGAGGGTCTGTGAGTGAGATGGATAGAGAACACTTTAAAAAACACAAAAACTGAATGAGAGGAGCATGAAGACATTATCGGGCCAGAGAAATAGAAATAGTGTTGTTGTAATTGACGTAGATTTGTCCAATATAGAAAATATCTGTGAGTACTTTGCTGCCAGGTACTGGGGAAGCTGTGCGCTAATTGTGTCCTCTTAAATTTATATGTTGAAGCCCTAAACCCTAACTGTGACTGTGTTTTTAGAGAGAGACCTTTGAGAGGGCCTTTCAGTAAGGTTAAATGAGGTCATAAAGGTAGGTTCCTTATCTGATGGGAACGGTATTCTTATAAAAAGAGGACAATACACCAGACAAATGTAAGGACACAGCAAGAAGATGGCTCTCTGTAAACCAGGAAAGAGTTTTCACTAGAAACTGGCTCCTGCTGGCACCTTGATCTTGGACTTTTCAGCCTCTAGAGCAGGGAGAAGACAGATTCCTGTCATTTAAGCGGACCACGGTACTTTGTTATGGCAGCCTGAGCCAACTAAGACAGGGAACAATGGTTAGCAATGGAAAGAAATATAGTATTATTTTTTAAAAAAATTTTATTTATTTATTTGAGAGAGAGAGTACAAGCTGGGGAAGTGGCAGAAGGAGAGGGAGAAGCAGGCTGCCCGCTGAGCAGGGACACTGATGTGGGGTTCGATCCCAGGACCCTGGGATCATGACCTGAGCTGAAGGTAGATGCTTCACTGACTGAGCCACCCAGGTGCCCAGAAATACAGTTATGATTTTATTAATATATGAGAAAATACCTAGAAACCTGAGGAGAGAATGGGTCCATTATGCCAGGTACATTTGGTTTCATCTAATGCTCAGAAATATTCTTTGAGATAGGTATTGTGGTTCCCATTTTAGTGAGACTGGAGAAATTAAGTCATTTATTCAATGCATTGAATAAATTTAGCCAGTACATGGAGGAGTCAGGCTTCATATTTGCCTTCATTTAATATCAAAGGCCAACCATTTTATCCATCCTTCAAATGGTACTTAAGTTTCTACTACACGGCAAGAGCTAAGATGAGTATAGACATGATTCTGACCCACTCCCTGCCCCCAAGGGGCTTGTAACTTGAGGAGCTAGGGTCTGGACCTGAATGCTGTATCCGATGTCATGAAAGGCTGGGCCAGAAATGGAAAGGGAACATCTTAGAGATGAAAACCTCTAGTGGTTAAGATTTGAAGGGAAAGGTTAGATTAAGAGTCTGAAGCATTCTGACTCTAGAGCCATACTTCTCAAACCACACGGTGGATACAGATCACCTGGGCAGTGGGTTCAAATACAGTTTCTGGGAGGCTCCTGTGGCTCAGCCGGTAAAGCATCTGACTCTTGATTTCCGTTTAGTTCAGGATCTCGAGGTTGTGGGATCAAGCCCCACCCCTTTTGGGGCTCTGCTCAGTGGGGAGTCTACTTGAGATTCTCCCTCTCTTAACTCAAGCTCTCTCTCTTTAAAATAAATAAATCAATCTTAAAAAACAAAACAGAACAAAAATGCAGTTTCCAATGCAGGCACTATGGGCTGGAGCCTGAAAGTCTGGATATCTTACAAGCTCCCAGTTGCTATGAAAGGGGTTGATCGAGGGACTATGCTGGAAGAGTCCTGAGATAGGGAACAGGCACAGTATTTGTTTCGTGCGGTGCCTCCACCATTTAGCCCAGCAAGAACCCAGAAAAAGACACTGGTCCTGCATGACCACCTGCATTCCATCTCACTAATAGGGTGGGTGAAGAGCCTCTTTCATAAGAAAATAGGCCTTCTTTTCAAGAATTATTCCTTATTGAACTCCATGTTGTAATTAAATCATGTTTTATGGTTTTCTATAACCTGAAAGCATTGTATACACAATGAGGTACTTTTCGTATGTTCTGAACAGTTGGTCATGTAATTAACTGTATTTCAGTGATGGAAACTGAGCCTTACTACTGTTCTCTTTCTCCACCTCTCCCCAGCTTCACCGAGATACAATTGATGACCTTTCCTCTTTCTTAACCACCACCTCCGATGACAAGCCATGTCCAAGGCTGGCCAATGAGATGATTCCTTTTCTGAGCCATAAATAGCTAGGCAGCTCCAATCTATTTTGGGATAAAATACAACCTTTTAGTAGAAAGGTTTTGATAAAACCATTTCTGTGGTGATTTCACAGTGAGTCTTCCCTGTTCCTTGGACAATGCTTTATTCTTCCCCAGGAATTTCCGGTTTTCAAATTGCTAATATTTCTATCCAGAAAAGGCCAGAGCAGCTAGAAATGTTTGAAACAACCTTCTAAAATCCTCTTACTGAGCCCTTTCCTTCAAGTCACATACAAATACTTTTTATTTATTTTTTATCTTTATTTATTTTTAAGTACCTTTCAGGCTCAGGTTGGAGCCCAATGCAGGGCTTGAACTCATGACCTTGAGATAAAGGCCTGAGCTGAGATCAAGAGTCGGACACTTAACGGACTGAGCCACCCAGGCGCCCTGACAAATACTTTTACAATATGAGGATTAAAAATAGTTATAAGAAATTCATGTTTTTCTCGGTCTTCTTTTGTGACGCCTAATTTATCCTCATGATAATTATCATTTGGTCTTTCCACAGTGGCTTCCTCCAAGTTTTTCAATACTGATCAACACTTAAAATATTGTCCCAATACCCTGATGAGAGATACAGATTGAAAGAAAGAGTAAAAGCAACCATTATCTTCCTGCCCTGATAACACCCTTGAAAACAAATCTTAAACTGCAAACAGAACAAAAACTTTTATGACGGTTAGGGAAATTTGAGCTGAAGTGATAAGCAATGTACTTGAAGGCAAAAATAAAACATCATCCCAGGGAGGGAAGTGACACAGGAAAGAGTGGTGATTGGACAGGAAGCAAGTTCGGATTCAAGTAGGATGTGGCCCCCCACCAACGCAAGATTTTTTCCTTCCTTTCTGGTCTGTGACTTCCCTAGAAGAAACCATGGTCATCACAAAGTGCAGGCGTTTGCACTGACTCCAAACTGATATCCCTGTCCCTTCCCCTACCTTCCCCTGCATCTGGGTCTACCTTCTCCCTGCCCCACACTTCAAGATCATGGAAGTGCAGAACCACAAATGCAGACCCATCATCGTCCCCCACTCAGCTAAAAATCATGCAGTCTCTCTTTGGGTACCTCCGGGTCATGCAAGCTACTGTCACTAACCCCAAACTTCTAGTGGCTCAAAAATACAGAGATTTTTCAAACATATTCAGAATGAATTTTCCTAAATCCATTGGCCAGTGTCAACAATTTTCAACTTTTTGGCCAATCTTATTTCATCTGTCCCCCAACTTTTTGTTACTTTTGTTGAATTACTTTAAAACAAATCCCAGACACCGTAGCATTTCAAATACTTCCACATGTACTCATAAGAAATAAGGGCATTAAATACACCCACCCATGATGCCATTATCTTAATAAGGATTCTTTACTACCATCCCATACCCAGTCTTTGAAATTTTTAAAACCGTGGAAAAGAAGTCTTTTTACAGTTGATATGCTTGAATCATTCATTTCATTTGGTTGTTACATCTCTTAGATCTCTTTTTTTCTGTAACTGTTCCTCCATACCACTGGCTAGCTGATGAAACCAGATCTTGCTCTTTATATTGTCCCACATTCTGGAATTAACTATGTCCCTTTTGAATTAATTTGTTCCTCTACCCATTCTTCACCTCTCCCTTATTTTTCCAAAATTGGTAGGTAGACCTAGGTGCTTGATTAGATTCTGGAATGGTTCTATGGGAGAGGGGGCAAGAATACTTCATAGGATTGCTTCCCATTTGTGGTAGTTGACCTCCAAGATGGCCCCCAATGACCCCTGCTTTCTCATATTCATGTCCTGTGTCGTCTCACTTCCTTCCCCAGGGAAGAGCAGGACTGACTTATGAAACAATAGGATGTAGCCAAAATGACGATATATAGGAGATATATATATATATATAGGATTTATAAGGCTAAGTCATAAAAGACCTTAGAGCTGCTTTCTTTTTCTTGCATCACTCAGTCTTGGGGAAACCAGATGTCATGGCAGGTACAAAGTCAGTGGCCCTGTGGAGAAGGCCTATGGTCCAAGCCATGAGAGTGAACCATCTTGGATGTGGATCCTCCAGTCCAGGCAAGCCCTCAGATACCTATACTCATAGCTGACATCTTGACTGCAGCTTCAAGATTCCTTGAGCTAGAATTTCCCAGAAAAATCACTCGTAAATTCCTGAGCAGAGAATTTGTGTGAGGTGATAAATGTTTGGTGTTATTTTGAGCCACTAAAATTTGGAGTTAAATATTATGCAGCAATTGAAAAAATTTATCAGTGTATCACATCCTGTTTACCCGACATACTTTTGATGATTGATCAATAGGTTCAGATGTTGTCAGCCTGACCCTTTCATTATAAAGTCCTCTCATTTATTTTTTTTTCAAAGATTTTATCTTTTTAAGTAATCTCTATCCTCAACATGGGCCTCGAACTCATGATCCTGAGCTCAAGAGGCTTTACTGATTCAGTTAGCCAGGCACCTCCATCATAAAGTTCTCCGTGAACATTTTGCCTAATAGTGTTAACAGCCATTGGTGCTCACTTACTAGATTTACTCTTTTATTGGGGGTTCCATACATACGCCTTTCACGTTTATTAATGTGGATTTTTCTGTAAAGAAGGACATTACCTTACCAACTACATGGAAGCACTAAAATACTCTTTGGACAGGAAAAGCATGATAAATACCCTATTTAGAAGGTTTCTTTTTTTTCCTTTTTTTCCCCTCTGTGAAAGATTTTATTTATTTATTTGACAGAGAGAGAGAGAGAGAGAGAGAGAGAGATCACAAGCAGGCAGAGAGGCAGGCAGAGAGAGAGGAGGAAGCAGGCTCCCTGCTGAGCAGAGAGCCCAAAAAACGGGGCTCGATCCCAGGACCCTGAGATCATGACCTGAGCCAAAGAAAGAGGCATATCCCACTGAGCTCCCCAGGGGCCCCTATAAGGTTTCTAATGAGAAATGTAGAAAAATCACTAAAAAAGGAACGGATATTCAAAAGTGCCCTGGGGCGCCTGGTGACTCAGTCTGTTAAGTCAGTTAAGCATTTGCCTTCAGCTCAGGTCATGGTCCCAGAGTCCCTGGACTGAGCTGGAATCAAGCTCCTTGCTCAGCCGGGAGTCTGCTTCCCCCTTGGAGCCTCCCTGCTCCCCCCCCCATTCTCTCAAATAAATAAAATCTTAAGAAAAAAAAAAGTGCTCAAAAACTTGGAAGTTTTATGTTGGTGAAGTTAAGTGACACTTTAAAGTTTTAATTTATTGGGCACCTGAGTGGCGCAGATGGTTAAGCTGAGCCTGCAGCTCAGGTCATGATCCTGGCCGGAACCTTGGAATAGAGGCCCACATTGGGGTTCCTGCTCCTTGGAGAAGCTTGCTTCTCTCGCCTGCCTCTCCCCCTGGTTGTGTGTGCGCGCTCTCTCTCTCTCTCTCATGAGTAAGTAAATAAAATATGAAAATTTAAAATGATTTTAAGATCTCTACACCCAACACAACCCCGAGATCAAGAGTCACATGCTCTACTGACTGAGCCAGTCAGGCGCTGCTAACATTTTCCATTTTTACGTTGTTTTTAACATCTCCTTCACTGATTGGCTTAAGCAAAATAATTATTCGTGTCTTCAAATCAGAACATTTTAAATATAATTGTTACGGGGGTGAGGTGAGGAAGCATTGATGACACGGTACTAAATGGCTAGTCTGTTCTGTTTTTCAAGAATGTAACTGGTTGCTTCGGGGTCAGGTGGTAAGTGAGACGGGAAATTTGAAGAAAATGGCACTGAGTTTTGGTTGCCAGGGAGTGCTGACTTTAACTGGAGGAACAGGTCTAATATGACTACCAGTGTTTTCTGTTCTATTCAGGTTTAAAGAGTCTCCTGGGCTAAGTATTTTGCAAAGCAGCAAACACACTGCCTCTGTAGTTCTTATTATAATCACTTTAACATGATTTTATGTACTCACTTCTGGGCTATAAAGTGGGGCAATTCCCAATGCTATAAGGTCACCTGAAATTATGGCTAAAAATATATACAATAATTGTCCATGATTCCAGAAATTATTCCCCAGCCAGATCTGGTTATGAGGATGGATTTCTCCCTCTTCTTTTCAAATACATCACCTGCCACATATTATATTTTCTAAATAGTGAATCTGTTAAACTATTTTATTTCTCAGGAGCAAGAATAGTTAAATGCCAGTATTTTGCTTTAAATGGTTTTCAACTATTTCCTCAGGGAAAGCTTTTATATACATTAAGATTTTATTTCACATTTTGTGAAAACCCACTGTTTGGGGACAGGAAACTTTGAGTTCTCACATTTTAAACATTCATGTTAGAAGTGTGTATCCTTAACTCGTGATTAGCTTTGATCTGTCACCATGGTCATTAACTTACTTTTAGGTTTTGCCTTCCATTCAATTAAGTTCCACTTTCCAAACATTTATTGAATGTTTATGCTCGCAAGACGTGAACTATTAGGGTTACAAAGGTGAACGAGTGAGGATATAGTGCCTCGTATTCATCGAAAATGCCCAGAGAGTTTCATTTTATGAGCAATTTTGATTATTAGGCACTTCTGGGAATGCTATATGGGTAAGTCTATGGCCACATTCAAGGTTAGTGGGCAAGAATGCCAACATCAAAGTGGTATCTTTCATGACCCAGACAGGGGACTTGGTGGTAAAAACGCAAATGGTAACCTAAAGATTGTGAGAAAATTTAGGAGGAAGAATCATTATTTCTCAATTGCTTTATAGAGAAAGTAGCTATGCATTAGGCCATGGAGAAGGAAAATGTATTTATTTATTTAAAAGATTTTATTTATTTATTTGACAGACAGAGATCACAGGTAGGCAGAGAGGCAGGCAGAGAGGGAGGGGGAAGTGGGCTCCCTGTGGAGCAGAGAGCCTGATGTGGGGCTCGATCCCAGGACTCTGAGATCATGACCTGAGCCGAAGGCAGAGGCTTAACCCACTGAGCCACTCAGGCACCCCAAGAAGTAGAATTAGAGAAGAACAAAGAGGGGAAGTAAACTTCCAGGCATTAGGAATCTGGAGCATCAAGATACATAAGTGAGCAGTCTAGAACAGCAGATTGGTGAGGCTGGAGCAAAGTTTGCATGAATGAAAATGCAAGACTGGAAAGAAGAGTGATTTAGAGAGGAACAAAATCAGTATCTCATTAGGTATCTAAGTGATCGAACTTGATATTTTTTATACTTTGTATATCAGATCATGGTGTCTGTGAGACTAAATGACTCTATTTCTTACTTTAAAGAATATATGCAAAATTCAAAATGTCTTTTCCTAATGTAACAGTATTATTATAGTGGACACTGCCTGTTGCCCAACATACGTTCCCATTCTTTCTGGTATCTTAAGTTTCCATGGAAACCATTCCTCTCCGCTCAGCTATTGTTTGTAAACTGGAGTAAAGGTTTCCCCTATTTCGGGGGGGAAAACCAATGATTATATCCAATCTTCTGATCAACTAATGGTGATAGGCATCTAACTCAATCAGAGCCAAGGAGACACGAGAAGATGCTGGCAAGACTTCTGAGAAAGAAGAGTATTCACACCTTCACAGAATTTGGTGATGGAAGGATGAAAGACATGATAATGCTACAGCTGTCTTGGTTCTGAGAAGGGAGCCTCAAGGTGAAGCCAACACACAGGGCAGGACAGAATTGAGATCTGGAGATGAACTGAGTGCACAGAACATTGCATAAGCCCCTAGATCAGGTTATGCCTGAAGCTTGAGTAATCCTTGAGACTGAAGATAGATGAATAGATGAACCAAACAAATTCCTTTCATTAATTAAGCAAGTTTGAGTTGGATTTTCCATCATTTGCACCAGAGAGATTCCTAGCATACAGACTATTAAAGCGTCACAATTTTCAGTTCTCTTTGGAGTTCAGCAAAAGTTCTTTGTGTGGTTTACATGTGCCCTTGTTAATTTGCTCCTAAGATTATACTGATGGGTAGCCTCCAGGGAAACGGAGAACAGCTACTCCCCTCTGATGCAAGGCTCAATTCAGGGATCCTGGGGTCATGACATGAGCGTCACACAGTGACTTTTCTATCTTTGTATACTGATGGGTTTCTGTAAGCGTTCTTGGAATGCTGGTTCATTTTTTTACTTTCTTAATGTAGCCTGGTTTCAAACCTTCTTTTTGTTTGATTTCTGATGGACACAGTGTCAATTTACCCTCATTTAGTCAAACTGCTGTCAGAGCACAAAAATTTCAACTATGACCCAGTTTACAGGGAGATAATTTCATGTTTCCTCCCTATGTGAGCAATATTTATAATCATTTGAAGACCACGTTTATCTTTTTAAGAAATAGCATCATGACATTGCATTTCACCTGCCATCTCTTCTGACTCTTACTCCAACTTTTGGCAGTATTGTAAGGATAAGAAAGTCAAATTGCTCATTGTATCCTGAAGTTGACTATGGTTCTACTGGGTCTGTATTTGAGTTGGTGGGCTACAGAGCATTTGAAACTGCTCTCTCTGGCTTCACTAAGGAGAAACTGATTTTCTTTACATCATGCAAATACTGTGGGTCTTTAAAAACCCTACGAGATGGTCTCAACAAGTGAGGAGAAACAAAGGGAAATTATTTTATTGTCACTTTATTTTGAACATTTTGGGGAAAGGCTTACATGAAAATTTCTTTCAAAGAATTTCAGTGGTTTCAGCTCTGTTCTGAAAAATTTACCTCCTCTGGTACTACAATGACCACTAAAGAGTGTTTTTTAAGCTGAAAAAACAGCTTTATTACAAAAATTAATCACTAAATATAATTATCTTCAGGACAACTATTTCACTGCCACTAATTCAAAAGGGTGTCTATGTACAGCTCCACTGAAGAAAGATATTTAAACATAAAAAGGTAAATCTATAAGGTATCTTCAAAGAGGTTTAGAAAAAGGCCTAGGCTTTCATAAAAATGTTCAATCATCTATGAAGAAGCCATACATTTTTCTCTTATGTCCTTTTTTTTTTTTTTTTAAGAGAGAGTGTGTGTGTGAGCTCAAGGGGAGTGGCAGAGAGAGAGGGAAAGAATCACCTCAGAACAATGACTATTTTAAAAGTTAATAGTACATATGAGAAGGGTTGCCTGGGTGGCTCAGTCATTTAAGCATCTGGCTCTTGATTTCAGGTCAGGTCATGATCTCAGGGTTGTCAGATCAAGCCCCTCATTGGGCTCCATGATCAGTGCAGAGTCTGCTAGAGATTCTCTCTCCCTCTGCCCCTCCCCCTTTAAATATATAAATAAAATCTTTAAAATCAATAAAGAAAATAAAACAGTCACTGTTTTGGAGAAATGGTATGTTTGGATTTAGATGTATTGGCCTTGAAGTGGTGATGCGTGTATGAACCTCTTCCTGGAAAAAGAAAGAGAAGTTAAGGTCGATCATGTCCTCACAGAGAATAAGGACAGAGAAAAGGCCACACTGAGTTTGGTACCAGGAGGACAGCAGATGCTGAGAGTAACAGGAAGGGAAGTAATGTCCAGCAAGTCCGGAGAAGGAAAATGCTGGCAAAATTTTGGCAGTGGAGGTGTTTGATAATTCTCCCAGGGAAAAACGTAATGCCAGGGCCAAGTGTTTGAACTTTTTAAGACAGTTGAACAGATTATTTAATTACTCTAAGCCTTCATTTTCTTGTTCCATTTACCTATCACTGAATAACAAAGTAGCCCAAAATGTAAAGGCTTAAAACAACAATAATTCATTTTGCTGACGCATGCAATTTGGGAAAGGCTCTGTATTCGTTTCCCATTGCTGCTACAGCAAATGACCACCAGTTCAGAGATTCAAAAAACAAAAGTGGACTCTCCTCCAGTTTTGTAGATTAGACAGCAAACTGTTCTTTCTCACTGGGCTGAAATCAAGGTGTGGGCAGGGCTGCATCCCTTTCTGGAAGCTCTAGTCAGGAATCTGCTTCCTTGCCATTTCTAGCTTCAAGAGGCTGCCTGCATTCCTTGGCCTTTTTGATCTTCAAAATTAGCCAAAAGGAGGTCAAGTCATTCTTCCACATATTCATTCTGACTTCTGCTGTCTCTCTTCCTTTTTTTTTTTTTTTAAAAGATTTTATTTTTTTATTTGACAGACAGAGATCACGAGTCGGCAGAGAGGCAGGCAGAGAGAGGGGGAAGCAGGCTCCCTGCTGAGCAGAGAGCCGGACACGGGGCTCGATCCCAGGACCCCGGGATCATGACCTGAGCGGAAAGCAGAGGCTTTAACCCACTGAGCCACCCAAGTGCCACTCTCTTCCTTTTTAAAGGATCCTTGTGATTGCATTGGATCCACCTAGATAACCCAGGATAAGTCTCTCTAGTTCAAGATCAGCTGGTTAGCAATCTTAATTCCATCTGCAACCTTCATTTCCCTTTGCCATGTAATGTAACATAGTCATGAGTTCTGGGACTTAGGATGTATGCACCTTCCTATTACTGTGCCTACCACAGGCTTACGGAAGATGCTGGCTCATCTCAACTCCACACGGCATGGCAGCTGGACTGGGTCTGGAGGATTTAGTTCCTCTCTGTGTGGGCATCTCCATGGGGCAGCTGTGGCTTTCTCACACTATGATGCTAGTATTTTGGGAGCTATTATTCCAAAGGACAGGAAGTGGAGGATGCCTGTCTCTTATGGCCTGGGTCTGGAAATTGACACAGGGTCACTTCCATCACATTCAGTTGGTCCAGGTTGGTCCAAGTCGTCATGGCCCAACTAGATTCAAGGGGGAAGAGCCATAGACTGTGAGGTCGCAATGAGAGGAGTGTCACAGAATTTGGAACGATCTTTAATTCTCCTGTATCTCTAATACTTCTCACTGATAAAATGGGGATAATCTTCACTTGCACTATTGCTGTAATAGAAACAATATACCTAATGTAGTTAACAACAACCCTACTACACGTGTGACACTAAGTGGAGGAAAAACAGCTCTCAGAGATGTTTGTTGAATATTTGGATATACACGAACACATGAATGCTGTGGTTCTGAGTATTTGTGGGTGCAAATTTGTATCAAGATCTCTCTGCAGACTTGAAGAAGGTTGTGATCCCTTTCCCCAGAAAAATGCTCAGAGGCACTTATGAATACCCTGGAAGACCACTTCAAGGGATTTTCAGATTAGGTGAAGATCCTAAGCACGGAGACAGAGAGTAACAGATAAAAATACTGCAGGCTGGAGCGCCATGTGATGTGGGACATAATTGGATCTATTTCCTTTTTAAATCTAGGGCCAGAGAGAGTTTCGGTATTTGCTTCCAAGACAGAGACAGACAGCTTTGCTTCTTGCATTAAGTCAGAGACAGGAAGAAAAGATGTTCCACTGAAAGTATTAAAAGTGTCTTCATGTGTTCTTTTTTTTTTCTGGCTCTCATAAGGAAACACTATTAGATAGCAATCCTCTAAGAAAGGAAGGGCTGCGTATTTCCATCATTCTTCCGTTGCATTTTATCTTCTTTTTTTTCACTTTTTCCACTTCCACTCTGGCAGCATGTGTACGGGAATCATTGAACATTGACGCAATTAATCATTAATAGTTTCAAAAGTATCTTTATTTTAAAAAGCAGTACATTTTCTGACGAATCAAAGTCACAGATACTCCTGAGAATTTAAACAAGACAGAGGGAGAGGTCTTTATGTAATTTATATAAGGTGTAGACATGACCATGGCTAATGGTCTGAGAGACCTCTTTCCGGTTATGCTCATGTTTATATAAAACAGAAATGGGACCATATTGTGGATACTATGCAGCTGTTTTCTTTGTTCCCTTTAATATAGCAGACATATCTTTTTTTTTTCTTTCTTTTTTAAAGATTTATAGACTTATTTATTTTAGGTAGAAGGGACGTCGTGCATGCACACACAAGTGGGGGGAGGGGCAGTGGGGAAGGGAAAGGGACAAGCAGACTCCCTGCTCTCCCAACATCCTTTCTCTCTTCCCAATTCATCGTCATGCTGGTTTCACTGGAAGATGCCACTAGGAAATGCCCCCTTGCCATTTATGTCTTTTTTACCCTGCCACAGTTTGCACAAGCTTGCTGCTGTGGAGAGAGCTCTGAGAGGGGCCCCAGCTGGCTTGAGGCATAGAGCACGTGATTCCCGCTCCTGGGGTTGTGAGTTGGAGCCACGTGTTGGGTGTAGAGTTTATTTAGAAAGGAAGAAAGAAAGGAAGAAAGACTGAGCTCTTGAGAGCCCAGATATTCAGGATTGAGTCTAAATCTGCCACTCAGTGTATGCCTGGGTGATTTCCTTGCTGCGTGGGGCTGCACTTCCCTCATGTGGAAAGAGAGAAATAGGTAAGATGGCCCCCGCAGCTCTCTCATCTGTATTTGGATTTCTCGAATCTACTGTTTGCTGAGGCCCGCACCAGGGGCTTTCCAGGCTGTCCTTAACACCAGGTATAAAGTACGTAACAGAATTCTCTTTTCGGACACAGAGAGGGTGAGGGTAGGGAAATGTAAGACCTCTGTAAAATAACAAAAAGACAACTGAGGAAATTTTGAAGATCTAGTTGGGCAGCATCCCACCTAACAAGTAGAGGGGAGCTCCAAAGGGAGAGAGGGAAAGGAAAAATGGAAATTATTAGCAAAGAATCCATTGTTTTAGGTGAGGTCTCTGGCCCAAGGGGAACGGGAAGCGTCTATCAGTACATTTCCTAGTACTGACCAGGAAATTCCCACTCCAAGTGGTTAAAGGTCATGGTGGAGGGACTTGAAAGGAGTTAGGCTAGGTATTAAGTCTTGGTTTACTGACTTGGGGCCTTAACCTAACGGTCACCATTTTGGGCCTGTGGTCTTCTTTTCAACCATGGAAAGTCCAGATGGGAGCCTGGCATTATCAGAACCGTGCTGAGCTGGAGCAAGGGCTGGAGATTCTGAGCTCTAGAAGCAGCTTTACCTAAACTGAAAGGCTGGAGTTCACCAGGGCTTGACAGTTTATGGTACCAGTTCACATGTGTTTCTTCACTTCCGCTTCCCCAATGCCTGTGTGTAGGTGGAATAGATTTTTACTTTCACTCGAAGCTGATAAAACAGAGAGGTTAAGTGGCTTTCACAAGGTCGTACAGAGAGGAAGTGGTATTAGAATTAATTACTGGTTAGCATAAAACAAAACTAGACCTTCTGACCTAACTATGGTGATCATCTTCATTATTCATACTGCATTACTTAAGTTCGCTGTGCTGATTTCCCAGTTACCATATGGAAAAGGACCTTGAAACTTAGAAATAAGAAGCATACATTGGGAAGAAAATACTTTCAGAAACCAATATGCAATATTTGCATAGACTGTTCCATTTTACCTCCTTAAAATAAGAAAGGAATCTTTTACCAATACAGTGAATATTTAGTTGTTTTTTTTTTTAAGATTTTATTTATTTATTTGACAGAGAGATCACAAGTAGGCAGAGAGGCAGGCAGAGAGAGAGAGAGAGGAGGAAGCAGGCTCCCCACTGGGCAGAGAGCCTGATGCAGGGCTCGATCCCAGGACCCCGAGATCATGACCTGAGCTGAAGGCAGAGGCTTTAACCCACTGAGCCACCTAGGTACCCCTGAATATTTAGTTTTGATTCAACTTGTCCTCCTCATCTTGGAGGGCTCCCACTTTGCTCCATGTGTATTTAAGACAGATACAAATTACATGATCTAAACAAACTCTCTAGTTAAGTAGAACTTAATGTTTCCGTTGCAGGACTTTTAAAAGCCGCCTCTCACCTTAATTTCATTTCCATCCTCACATGTCAGAAGAAAGCTTCCCCACCATAAAAAGCACATAGGAATGTCTCATCTAATAGAACTATCAAACGGGATTGTGCTTCCTCATCATCCCCAAGTGTCCTTTTTGGGCATTACAGTGAGTCTTGGTTAGAAACAGGCACGAGATCTCTGAAGTCTCTGAGGACCAATATTCCATCTTTCTGTATCAACAATGTGCCTTGGTTTTATGATCTCACTTTTTAAACTTGTACTTTTGTCCCAACCAGTTCTGGTTTCAGTTACACATTTGGCTCAGCTTCCTTAATCAGCTCTCAGCAAGGCTCTTGTAGAATCCCAGCCCTGTACCTCTCCCCTCCGTCCCCTCCCCTCGGGGCCCTCACCCATCTCTTAACCACCACTAGTCATTTCAGAAGCTCTTTGCTTGCCCTGGGCAGCACACTATTTCCTCTAATCTTATCATGTACTCTTCCTTCCAAGTAAGTTCCCCTCCTCCCACCTCTCTGCTCTTCTCATACCAGAATTTTTTTTTTTTAAAGCTTTTTGCCTCCTTAAACAAAGGGAGAATCTGCTGTTTAATTCTTTTTAATTTTTTGAAAAGATATTTATTTATTTGAGAAAGAAAGTGCACAGAAGCGGGGATGGGGAGCAGAAAGGGAGGGAGCAGCTCCCCGCTGAGCAGAGAGCCCGTGCAGCGCTCAATCCCAGGACCCTGAGATCATGCCCTGAGCCGAATACAGACGCTGAACCAAGTGAGCCACCCAGGTGCCCCTGCCTATGTAATTCTTTTTTTAAAATTCCAGCTTTATTGAGATATAATGACATGACACTATATAAGTTTAAAGTTTACAATGTAATGATTACAAATATATGTGTATATATATATAAAATCAAAGATATATATATTCATACATATATAAAAATATATATTACTTATTAAAATAAAATTTATAGATACAGAGAATCAAAATGTTTACCACAGTGCTCGCTTCGGGAGCACATATACTAAAATGTTTACCACAATAAGGTTAACACACCCTTCACCTTACATTATTATTATTTAAATCAAAGATACATATATATATAAATATATATTATTTATTAAAATAAAATTTTTACCATTCTATATTTCTTTTTTTTTTTTTAAGATTTTTATTTATTTATTTGACAGACAGAGATCACAAGTTGGCAGAGAGGCAGGCAGAGAGAGAGAGAGGAGGAAGCAGGCTCCCTGCTGAGCAGAGAGCCTGATGCGGGCCTTGATCCCAGGACCCTGGGATCATGACCTGAGCCGAAGGCAGAGGCTTTAACCCACTGAGCCACCCAGGTGCCCTCTATTCTCTATTTCTATGAGTTTAATAATTTTAGATTCCACATATAAGTGAGATCTTACAGTATTTGTCTACCTCTGTCTTATTTCACTTAGGATAATGACCTCACAGTCCATCCACGTTGTTGCAAAGAGCAGGATGTCTTTTGTTTATGACTGAATTATATTCCACCATGTGTGTATGTGTGTGTGTGTGTGTGTGTGTGTGTGTGTGTATCACACATCTTCTTTATCTATTCATCTACTGATGGACACTGAGATTGCTTCCTGCCTTGGCTATCATAAGTAATGCTACAATGAATATGAGAGTGCAGATGTCTCTTCAAGACTGTGGTTCCATTTCCTTGGAAGTATACTCAGAAGTGGGATTGCTATGGTAGTTCTACTTGTAATTTTTTTTGAGGAAACTTCATACTATTTTCCACAGTGGCTGTACCAATTTACATTCCCACCAACAGTGTATGAGAGTTCCCTTCTCTCCACATCCACTCCAACACTCATTATCACTTATCTTTTTGATAATAGCCATTCTGACAGGTATAGGTGATATCTCATTGTTTTTTTGATTTACATTTCCCTCATGATTAGTGATGTTTTCAGGTATTTGGCCATTTGTATGTCTTCTTTGGAAAAATGTCTACTCAGATCCTCTGCCCATGTTAAAATCAGATTATTATTATTATTATTATTTATATGCTATGGAGTTGTATGGCTTCTTTATATATATTGGATATTAACCCCTTATGGAGTAAATAGTTTGCAAATATTTTCTCCCATTCTGTAGGTTGCCTTCTCTTACTGTTGATTGTTTCTTTTGCCATACAGAAGAAGCTGCTAATCTTGATATAATCCCACTGGTTGGTTTTTGCTTTTGTAGCTTTGTGTTTTTGGTGTTAGAGCAAAAAAAATTATTGCTAGGATCACTGTCAAGGAGTTTTCCCCTATGCATTTTTCTAGGAGTTTATGGTTTTAGGTCTTATGTTTAGGTACTTACTGCATTTCAAGTTAATTTTTTGGGGAGATGCAAGACTGGGGTCCAATTTCACTCTTTTGTATATGCATGTCTAGTTTTCTCAACATCATTTATTGAAGAGACTATCCTTTCCCATTGACTATTCTTGGCTCCCTTGTCATATATTAGTTGACCATATATGTGTGAGTTTATTGCTGGGCACTTCATTCTGTTCTATTGGTCTACGTGTCTTTTTATGTTGGCATTATACTGTTATGATACCTATAACTTGGTGATACAGTATAGAATCAGGAAGTGTGATAACTCCAGTTTTGTTGTTTCTTAAGATTGTTTTGGCTATTCAGGGTCTTTTGTGGTTCCTTGTGAATTTTAGGATTGCTTTTTCTGTTTCTGTGAAAAATGCCATTGGAATTTTGATAGGAATTATATCAAACCTTTAGATGGTTTTGGGTAGTATGGACTTCTTAATTTTAATTCATCCAATCCATCAACTTGGGATATATTTCCATTTATTTGTGTATTCTCAATTTCTTTCCTTAGAGTTTTATAGTTTTCAGCACACACATCTTTCACCTCCCTGGTTAAAAATATTCCTAAGCATTTTATTATTTTTGGTGCTATTGTAAATGGCATTGTTTTATTTCTCTCTTTTTCAGATAGCTCATTGCTAGTGTGTAAAAACACAACTGATTTTCCTTTCTCATGTTGCATCTTGTGTGAGCTGACCATACCTAATATGGCAGCTCTATGATGTCAAGAACAGTTCCCTTCTATTTTGTTGCCTTTAATGTATGACTTCTATAACATGTGATTTCCATGTTTTTGTCCAAGATGCCTTCTCTAGCCTTTGATACAATGTCCATGTCTTAGCCATGGAAAAGAAAAAAGGGGAGTTGGAGAACATGACCCACTTCAACCAGGGAGTTATAAATGTCACTTTTACTTGGCCAGAAGTTGGTTATACTGTCGCACCTAGATTTAAAGGAGCTTGGAAAATCTGGCTTTACTCTGGGTGGCTTTGTACTCCACTAAAATTTTGGGACTCAACCAATTAAGAAGAGGGGAATGAATACTGGAAAGAGCTAGCAATTTTTGCCACATCACTTGAATCTAAATCATACTTCTCTAAAAAGTCTGATGTCTGTAACCCTCCTGTAATGAGTTATGTTGGCTCCTCAGTTTTCTTCAGTGGGTCTGAAATATTTTATCCCCCAAACCAGCTAGCGTTTTGGAACTCTCTGAATGTTGAAAATGATCTCTTAAAAAGAGGGCTTTTGTTACTTTCTACCAAGAATCACATCATTCAATATTTTGTTGAAATGGTAGATGGAATCCTCCAGTCTCCAAGGAAACTTTATTTCTTGATGTATGAGGAACCATAATAATAAGGAAGCCAGAAGTTAGCTGGGAAAATTACAACCAAGTTTGTTTCAGCCAAAGTTTAAAATGCTCCTGTAAGACTGAAAAAAAATTTTTTTTTTGGTCAGATAACTTTTTGGCAAGTACTCTGTATAACTCAGGGTTCTCCAGAGACACAGAATCAATAGGAGATTATATATATATATATATATATATATATATATATATATATATAATAATTAACTGTCTCATGCAATTGTAGAGGTAGAAGAGTCCTTACAATCTGTCCTCTGCAACTTGGAGAGCCAAGAAGCTGGTGGTGGAATTCAGTTCAAGTCTGAAGGCCTGAGAACCAGGATCATGGATATCTGAAGGCTGGACAAGATGGATGTGTCTTAAGCAAAGAGAACAAATTCATACTTCCTCTGACTTTTTGTTCTGTGTGGGCCCTCCATGGATTGGTTGGTGCCCACTCACACTAGTGAGAATGAGCTTTTTTATTCAGACTACTGATTCAAATGCTAACCTCTTCCAGAAACACCCTCACAGACATGTTCAGAAAGGATGCTTTTCCATTTACCTGGTCATCCCTTCGCCAAGTCAAGTTGACACATAAAATTAACATTACAGTCTTCAAGTATTACAATTGGAAAGAGACTTAAATATAAGGAAAAGCCTAGGACTGACAGTAGAGTCAGAAACAATCTGATGAACTCTCTCCCTTTCCATGCAACCAGAAAATGATTATTTGGAGTAGCTGATTCTAGGGCTAGAGCGGGCAAAGTACAAGGTCAGCTTGAACATCCTGTGGTGCCAGAAAGTAAGGAAGTGTTAAAAAAAGTGATGTGTAGTCACATCAAAAGGACAAAGGAGCCAATAAAAAGGAGTACCCAATGGCCAAATCTGGGTCATCTGAGCAAAAATAAATTTTTTAAGTGATTAATTATAACCCGTAAGATAAAATAAATGTTCATGAGGCCATACAAATATAAATAAGTAATCAAATAAACAAATTAGAGAGAATGTCCTCAGAATAAAATTTCAAGAAATAAAGGTAGAAGCAATGAGGGAAATAGAGAATCGTCATATAACAAACACTCTGTAACAATTACTAAGGGCAAGAATCATTAACGGACGCTAAAAGAAACTAGAAAGTTTCTTGAGAGACAGAATATTAACAGAGGCTCAAAATGTCTCTCCATAAAATACTTACTAGTTATAGTAAGGAACTGATAGTGGGAGAACTTGGTAGACTCGACCTTAAACAAAAGATCAAAGTGAACATCATTAGTCATGAGACATAGTATATTATGTTCCTCCAGATAAGAAGTACTGACAAGGTCACAGCATAACTCTGTGATATTCTTGCCCAAAGTGCATAACCTGAATTTAATCATGAGGAAAGAGACAAACCAAAATTAAGAGACATGATATAAATAACTAGCCAGTACCTTTAAAAAATGTCAAGATGAAGAAAGACAAGGAACATTTAAGCAACATAAATATTTACTTCTGGCAAATTACATAGGAGTTCTGCTCCTTCTGGGATCAGATTTCTTTGAAAATCGATCAGAAGAAAAAAGCCCCACCGTTTTTAGGAAAAGGATAATTGATTAATTTCCATTAGGTCTGTGGCCTAATTCTTGGGCAGGCCTTTTGGAATCACTGGACCTTGAGTACAAGCTAATTTTCTTATCTCTAAGAAAGTTCTATAGAGCTACTTCTAGATCTCAACATCCTTACTGGGATCCAAAAAAATTGTATTTTTTCAGTCTCTCTATAGTACCTGGAAATGGCAAAGCTTCCACCTATGAAAAACCAAACTTCAAAGTGGTTACTTAGATAATAAACTAACAAATTTTACTCCCCCCACATCTCATTTTAAAAGAAGTTCTGGCTTGATAATATAAGCATGATAATTAAAGATTTAGGGACTTAAGTAAGTTACATCTGTAGGGGTAAAGTATTTTTTATCTAGAAACAAGTGCTTCCCATTCTTGTATTTTAAATTACTGTGTCATACACGGGGCACCTGGGTGGCTCAGTGGGTTAAAGCCTCTGCCTTCTGCCCAGGTCATGACCCCAGGGTCCTGGGATCCAGCCCCACATCCGGCTCTCTGCTCTGCGGGGAGCCTGCTTCCCTCCCTCTCTCTCTGCCTGCCTCTCTGCCTACTTGTGATCTCTGTCTGTCATATAAATACATAAAATCTTTAAAAAAAATTACTGTGTCATACAAATATAGATATTTATGGACTTAGAGTTGGTTAAATAATAATTTCTTCTACTTTTTGTATACTATCTTTTTGTTTATTCAAGCTCAGTGAATCCCACAAGGGCATTTTTTTTTTTTTAATAGCATTTAAGGTAAAGAAGGATCTCAAAATAATTTGAGACAGAAGCTGATTCTTGGGGCACGTGGCTAGCTGAGCCAATAGAGCATGTGAATCTTGATCTCAGGATCATGAGTTCAAGCCCCACATTAAGCATGGAACCTACTTAATTAAAAAGAAAGGAAAAAAAGAAAAAAAGAGAACTGATTCTTGTTTAGAAGTTCAGTTACTAGGTATGTAATGACTGTTTTACATTTTAAGCAATACCATATGATCATATAATAGCCTACTTATACATTTTTTTTTTCAAAATGTGTATTTTCTCGGTTTTTATTTTATAACCTATAGTAAGAGGCTGGAAATATATTTCCTCCAAGGAAGGAAGTGCCGAACACTGCTTAGAGTCACATAAGAAGCAAACAGTATTCATTCAGTAGCAAATTCAAAATTTCTCATAGTGCTGACCCTAGAAATTCAGATATTTTGTTTTTATTTAAGGAAATTTACTTTTATTGGTTGGTAATCTATAAGAAAAGAAGGTACCATTAACTAGTACTACCATACATCTTCACCATATACTTGGCTCTTTCTGCCTTTGCTTGGCTTCTGGCATTTGCCAAAACCAAAAATATTATAATACAATCTGACTGGATCTTTAGAAGATGGAGGTATAGTACTTAGGAGTGAAAGTATCTTGGGCTTTTGTGGGAAAATATACTAGGGAACACTTTGCCCATGCTCTATTTTTTATGTACAGCTACAGCACAAAATAGGAGATATAAAGAGATTATCCAAAGCAAAACATACCAAAAAGAGACAGAGTCCCAAAGAAAGAGACATACCTTAAAAATTGCCCATTTCCTTTTAGGAGTTCATCACTTTTTATTGCTTAGATGATTTCAGGCACTGTTTAGAGAAACAGGTATAACTATTGGAGGAAAAACCAATTTTCTCTTCTCCTATTTTTATTGCTAGAGTTATTAAGGCAATCCGTTTATTGCTAGAGATTGATCAGGAGCCATGGTCCTTGGGAAGTTAAGAAGAACAAGACTGTGATGTTATACAGAGTTGGACTTTTATTTATATATATAGGGCTAACCTTTTTGGATCAATTTCTTTTAATGATCCATTAGACAGAAATGATAGTGCTTTGCTGGTCTGATTACAATCAATCCTATTATCATCATTTTGTTATTTATGGAAATTTTAGACTGCAGTGCTACAACAAAGGTCTTATATTCATTTTTGGTCTGTAATAAAATCTTTGAATTGGAAAATATTTTAAAGATTATCACACCTTCCTTATTAGTATAGAATTTTTACTATGGTGTCCTAAGTAGATTAGCATTGATGGTTTCTCTGAGTACCCCCTGAAAGGGACGCCTGGGTGGCTCAGTGGTTAAAGCCTCTGCCTTTGGCTCAGGTCATGCTCCCAGGGTCCTGGGATCGGGGCTCTCTTCTCAGCGGTGAGCCTGCTCCCCCTCTCTCTGCCTGCCTCTTTTTTGTAGAAACTCCTTACCATTCCTAGAGAGCTCTAGCTGTTACAGATTTCCACAGCTCCCAAGCACAAAAAACACAACTCTTTTTCACGTCTACCTGTTAATTTTCTTTCTGTCTTCTGGTCTGAAGGATTTGTGGTGAACTCCAGTCAACATTAATAATACAGTCTAAAGTTACCCAGAAAAATCCAAGAGACTCTACCCAAAAATGCTAGAACTCATACAGGAATTTAGCAACATGGCAGGATATAAAATCAATGTACAGAAATCAGTTTCATTGTTATACACTAACAGTGAGTCAGAAGAAAGAGAAATTAAGGAATTGATCCCATTTATAATTGTACCTAAAACTCTAAGATACTTAAGGAATAAACCTAACCAAAGAGACAAAGGATATGTACCCAGAAAACTATAGAACACTCATGAAAGAAATTGAGGAAGACATAAAGAAATCGAAAATTATTCCATGCTCATGGATTGGAAGAAAAATATTGTTAAAATGTATATGCTACCTAGACTAATCTATACATCCAATGCAAGGCTTATCAAAATATCATCAACTTTTTTTCACAGAGCTGGAACAAATAACCTTAAAATTTTATGGAACCAGAAAAGACCCCAAATAGCCAAAGGAATGTTGAAAAGGAAAACCAAAGCTAGTGGCATCACAATGCCAGCCTTCAAGCTATATTGCAAAGCTGTAATCATCAAAACAATTTGGTACTGGCACAAAAACAGACACATAGACCAATGGAACAGAACAGAGAACCCAGAAATGGACACTCAACTCTATGGTCAACAAATCTTTGACAAAGCAGGATAGAATGTCCAATGGAAAGAAGACAGTCTCTTCGACAAATGGTATTGGGAAAACTGGACAGCCACATACAGAAGAATGAAACTGGACCATTTCCTTACACCACACACAAAAATAGACTCAAAATGGATGAAAGAGCTAAATGTGAGACAGAAATACATCAAAATCCTAGCAAATACAGGCAGCAACCTCTTTGACTTTGGCTGCAGCAACTTCTTGGTAGACACACCTCCAAAGACAAGGGAAACAAAGGCAAAAATGAACTATTGGGACCTTATCAAGATAAAAACTTTTGCGCAGCAAAGGAAACAGTTGACAAAACCAAAAGAAAACCTACAGAATTGGAGCCGATATTTGCAAATGTCTTATCAGATAAAGAGTAGTTTTCAGGGCGCCTGGGTGGCTCAGTGGGTTAAAGACTCTGCCTTCAGCTCAGGTCATGATCCCAGGGTCCTGGGATCAAGCCCCGCATCGGGGTCTCTGCTCAGCAGGGAGCCTGCTTCCTCCTCTCTCTCTGTCTGCCTCTCTGCCTACTTGTGATCTCTGTCGAATAAATAAATAAAGTTTTTTTAAAAAAAAGAGTAGTTTTCAAAATCTATAAAGAACTTCTCAAACCTGACAACCAAGAACAAATAATCCAATCAAGAAATGGGCAGAGGACATGAACAGACATTTCTGAAAGAAGACATCCCAATGGCCAACAGTCATGTGAAAAAATGTACAACATCACTTGGCATGAGGGAAATAAAAATCAAAATCACAATGAGATACCACCTCACACCATTCAGAATGTCTAAAATTAACAAGTCAGGAAATGACAGATGTTGGTGAGGATGTGGAGAAAGGGGAACCCTCTTACACTGTTGGTGGGAATGCAAGCTGGTGCAGCCACTCTGGAAAACAGTATGGAGATTCCTCAAGAAGTTGAAAATAAAGGTACCTTATGAGCCAGCAATTGTAGTACTGGGTATTTACCCCAAAGATACAAATGTAGTGATCGGAAGGGGCACCTGCACCCCAATGTTTATAGCAGCAATGTCCACAATAGCCAAACTATGGAAAGAGCCCAGATGTCTACTGACAGATGAATGGATAAAGAAGATGTGGTATATAAATATACTGGAATATTGCACAGCCTTCAAAAAAAAGAAAGAAGAAATCTTGCTATTTGCAGTGATGTAGATGGAACTAGAGAGTATTATACTAAGTGAAATAAGTCAGTCAGAGAAAGGCAATTATCATATGATCTCACTGGTATGTGGAATTTAAGAAACAAAATAGAGGAGCACAGGGGTAGGAAGGGAAAAATAAAACAAGATGAAATCAGAGAGGGAGACAAATCATGAGAGACTCTTTCTTAATCATAAGAGGGTTGCTGGAGGGGGGGCGGAAGGGGGAACTGGGTGGTGGACATTAAGGAGGAGGGCACATGACATAATGAGCACTGGGTGTTATATGTATCTGATGCGTCACTGAATTCTACCTCTGGAACTAATAATACACTGGAAGTTAATTCACTGAATTTAAATAAAAATGAATAAAAAATAAAGTATTAAAAAAAACCCAATAGTGAAAAACACTGATGAACTTTAATTTCTTTAAAAATAAATTTTAGTTTTATAGCAAATGTGAAATTAAGAAAATAAAGTTCTACAGATTTTGGAGGAGTTTTGATACTCTTTTTTGATTTCCTGGGATTAAAGGTAGATGTAGGACCTTGGGATAGACTGTGTTCTTGGGGTATGTTATGTGTACTTACTGTGTTCTCATAGGTCAAAATGGAAGAAGTTAGCCAGAATAAATTATAAGATCAAATTTATTAATCTGATTATTAATCTGATTATACCTTTTGCTGTTTGCAGCAAGAATGCTTTCCTTAAAGTGGATTAAATGAGAGATACAGAACTTTCAAGTCAGAAATGCTCTTAGATTTGGAGTTCAAATTCTGCATTCAGTGGCTGGAGGAACTGTACCCTGAGCATATGTTATTGTCTAACAAGTTCCCAGGGATCTCGGGATCTCTGGGGACCTCTGTGGCCTATCAAGTGGTTTATAGATAGTAGTGTGACAGTTTCAGGAGAACTAATGGAACAATTTTGTTCACCTACATTTTCCAAATACAGAGATTTAATGTAATTTACTATTTTCAAGAAGTCCGATATTCTTCAAGTGTGTCTATAGGACAAGGACTGTGTTGGTCAGTTCACCTAGTGTGACATACTTACACAATTTGCTTGTTTATTTCTATGTGTTAAATTGGCCTTTTAGTGTTATTCTTACATATTGCTAAAAACCCAGTTCACAAGAATGAATCAATGGAGCAAGGTGACAAACAGCCACACGAAGGTTCCAACTCTGTGTCACCGTAAAATGTGACTCTTATGGTGAGACAGAGAAATTAATAATGTGATGATTCCACACAGGCAGCTAGAAGAGGCAAGGGTCAAATCTGAAGTTAAAAAAAATAAGTAGATAGCTGAATATTGGGTTTAATTGGACTGGCAGTTATTTTGTCCCTAATTTCAGTCACAAAACTTTCATTTATTTATTTATTTATTTAGTCACGAAACTTTTATAGAGTGACATAAAGCCACTGAGACGTGTGTGCAATGTTCAAGCAAAGCAGAGTGATTTCACTGGTAAACCAGTAATAATTCTAACAAGAACAAGTAAAAAAAAAATGCTTTCCAGGACAGAACTGCCAGAGTTTAAGGAGAGGGCAGACATACAAAGGTTTTATTCAACGCTTCAACTCTTACAGAAAAAACCAATATAATTTACACCAGTCTTAAGAAAGTTATAAAGGCAGTTATGAAAGTGAAGATAATTATTATACTCAGACATAACACAAGCAAGAAACAAAAAAGGGGCCATTGCCTGAATTCCTTATCAAGTGACAAGGCCAGGGATGGTATCATATCACTAGCAAACAATACAGAAGAGGAATTCCTGTTAAGAACATGTGAACAGCTGGGGCACCTGGGTGGCTCAGTGGGTTAAGCCTCTGCCCTTTGGCTCAGGTCATAATCTCAGGGTCCTAGGATTGAGCCCCGCATCGGGCTCTCTGCTCAGCAGGGAGCCTGCTTCCTCCTTTCTCTCTCTGCCTGCCTCTCTGCCTATTTGTGCTCTCTCTCTGTCAAATAAATAAATAAAATCTTAAGAAAAAAAAACATGCGAACAGCTATTTTACATTAGAATTGGGTAAAATTGCCTTCAGTGGATGGGAAGCACAGACACGAAAGGAGAGGTGTTTGAGTCCACTTGCTTTGCTGATGCTAAAAAATCAAGCTTTAGAGAAAGCCTTCTTTCCACTTAGATAACAATGACTGTCCGAGCATCATGGAGCATAGAAAAGGTTCACTGGTTTAGTACTGACGGAACTCTCAGTTCAACAGGAAAGGGTATCACAAAGGAATAAAGAGAGCCACATGAAATACCCATCCGCGCAGTTGTCTTAGTGGCAGAACATAGTTGTCTTAGTGGCAGAACATGGTTGACTTAATGTTGAGTGAAATGGTGAAAGATTCCCAATACAACTAAGTTGTAGCCACCCTGCGATTATGTATTCTCAGAAACGTGCAGGAAAATGGGTAACAAAAGATGGGCTGCTTTTCGGGACAAGATGTTTACAGATTTTCTAAGTGAGGGAAGATATAGAATATATATGTATTTTTACCCGTGTAGATAGAGACCGCTTTGGTGATTTCAAAAGGATTGCTTAAGTGATGTTTCTCAGCAGCATTTCACTATATTTCTTTATCTAAAAGATTTTTATTTATTTATTTATGAGAAACAAAGAAAGAGGGAGAGGCAGAGGGAGAAGCAGACTTGTGGCTGAGCAGGGAGCCTGATGAGGGACTCGATCCCAGGACCCTGAGATCATGACCCGAGTCAAAAGCACTTAGCCGACTGAGCCACCCAGGTGCCCTGAAATATAATTTTTTTTTAATGTTGGGGATAACATATCCAGGTCTTCTCAGATCAAACTGAACTGTGAATGGCTGATAACCAAGAATTTTACTCTTTCTCAGGGACTAACGATGTTTTTCACTCATTGGAGACAGAAATCAAGGAGGCAGTATCATCACGCATATTTAAAAACCAGCAACTGTGCCTGAACATGAAGACTAGATTTAAGAAACCATGGCAGATGTTGCTAATTGCTCTCCCCTCCCCTCTGCTAAGAGCTAGTCTTCCTTTTCCATGTTATAGAACCAATGTTTTGTTTAGGCCAACCCCAGGATATGAAAAGCAACAGTTGTAAGTGGGACCACATAGGTTTTCATGGGTTGTGCACAGTACAACTGTTGTGGTCATTCTCCACTGTTCTGGGTCTAACATAATTCAGTGTTTCTAGTCCCTTTTGCTTATGGGGATGGCCTTAAGGCATTGTTCTAGAAATGAGACACTGTAGGGGCCTCTGGGAAAGCCGAAGGATGAAAAGCCAACACAATAAGGAAGAAAGACATAAAATTTGTTTCCTTGATCACATCCATGAGCCGTGAAACCAAGATCAAAACAAAGTGTCTAAGGACTTCTTGTTACAAGAAAAACAAACCTCAGTCTGGTGTTATTGGGAATTCATCACTTGCAGCCAAAAACCTTCTTAATGGATATATAAGTATACCCATTCTTTAGGAGAACAATACTTATCTAACTGTGTAAATCTAGCTGTTATTAATATTTTTATTTTTTAAAAAGATTTTATTTATTTATTTGACAGACAGAGATCACAAGTAGGCAGAGAGGCAGGCAGAGAGAGGGGGAAGCAGGCTCCCCGCTGAGCAGAGAGCCCAATGTGGGGCTCCATCCAAGGACCCTGGGATCATGACCTGAGCTGAAGGCAGAAGCTTTAACCCACTGAACCACCCAGGCTCCCCTATTTTGATGTTTTTTACTCCCAGATTTTTCTGTACATGGCACATGAAATTAGGTTCATTCTATATGGACATGCAGTGTGGTGTCTGAGGACTGAAATGGAAACAGTACACCTGACGTTACTGTATTTTAAATGAGAAGAGCAGGGGTGTCTGGGTGGCTCAGTCGTTAAATGTCTGCCCAGAGTCCTGGAATTGAGCCCTGAGTAAGGCTCTCTGCTCAGTCTGCTGCTCAGTCCTCTGCCTGCCACTCCCCCTGCTTGTGCTCTCTGTCAAATGAATAAATAAAATCTTAAAAAAAAAATGAAGAGGGCAAGCCAATATGAAATAATTTTTGTTATAAGATTAATTTGAGTGACTCTCCTTCCTTATTAGAAGTAAGGCAACATGTTTACATTGCTCTACTAAAATTCTGTACTGACACACTCTGTCTCATTGTGAGGAAGTCTTTGTCTCCAGTGAACTCCAGAACATAGAGCATACAGAGGGAGTGCCCTCCTTTGCCTGGGGATACAGAGGCTCTCTGAGAGGGGAAAGTATCAAGACCTCCAATTTTTTTGCCTGAGACTCAAATTAGGGAAATCTACTGGGAGGGACTCAGTTTGCCCTGAGCAAGGTCAGGAAAAGGTAACACAGTCACTAGAGTGGAATGACCACGTGTTTAAAAGACTCAGTAGCTATGTCTAGGACTAGGGTGGTGGGGGACTGGAACAAAGGGAGATGTTGACTGACCGTAGAACCTTCCTGGGCCAATCCTCTTGGGAGTTGACTCACACCTGGGATATTAGCTGTGCAAATGCATTCATGTTTCTATAACTTTGGGAAGAACTGTGCCCAAGTCAACAGAGAGCTATTCTGACCCAGCAAAAAACTAACAAAGGAGTTTTTCTTCTTGTGAACACTTACAACGAAGGCGGGAATTTGCTTCTGTATAAAGAATAACAGTAGGGATAACAGCTATATCAAACTGGGGAAGTCCGGCCACTTCACCAGAGCAAAACTGCTCCACGATGGAGAAACTTATTTGCTATATACAAGAGGTTTCACATGTAAATGCCTATGAAGGTCAGGCTGATAACGTAAATGGGGTGGCTTGATTCAATCATTAATTAATTAAGTCAACGGTTGTATGTCAGGCCCTGTTCTAAGCACATGGTAGATACCAGTGAAAAAACCAACCCAGCCCACCACGGTCAACAAAACAATGTCTTTGGGGAGCTGAGCTTCCAGGAAGGGGCATTTATATACAGTTTGGGTTGTATTAAGATAAATGTCAACTAAGAGTCTCAGGGTAAGCAATACAATAGAGAGTAGTGAGGTCTGTGCCAAGCAGGCTTGAACGTGCCCTGCCTGGAGGAAGCAACCATTGTCAGTCCCAGGTGATTCCTGCAGGCAGGAAGGTGGCCCAGGTTTACCAAATCTAATGGCTTTTATGGAGCCATTATAAATCCCTATTTTTTGTGTGTTTGATTTCCTGATTTTTAAATGTAGTCATCAATTTCGATGTAAAATACCATAGGGACTATGTAAGATGTCATTGGGGGATGCTAGACGAGGGTACATTGTAATTTCACTATATTATTTTTATAGCATTGTATGACCTAAAATGATTTCTAAATAAAAATTTTAAAAGAAATTACTGCTTGTACTAAAATGGTCTAGATATGGCTCATAAATTGTCAGTTACAAGTTTTGCTCTATACATGGATATTTGGTAAAGGAAATTTTAAAGAGCATAATATCCATTCTTTATTTTTTTCTTTTTCTTCTTCTTTTTTTAAGAGGGCTCCATATAGAGCCCAATGTGGGGCTGGAACTCGGGACCCTGAGATCAAGACCCAAGCTGAGATTGAGAGTTGGACACTCAATCCACTAACCCACCCAAGCGCCCCTAAAGAGCTCTAATACCCATTTGTTTGTTCACTCTTTATCCATCTATTCATTCAAAACTACTTATTAAGAATCTATAATTTGTGGGCACCTGGGTGGCTCAGAGCGTTAAGCCTCTGCCTTTGGCTCAGGTCATGATCTCAGGGTCCTGGGATCAAGCCCCGCATTGGGCTCTCTGCTCAGCAGGGAATCTACTCACCCCCCCACCCCCGCCCCCGCCGGCCTCTCTGCCTACTTGCGATCTCTCTGTCAAATAAATAAACACAATCTTAAAAAAAAAAAAAAAGAATCTATTATGTGTCTTCCAGGTTCCAGGGTGTGTCAGTGAACCAAAGAGACACTTGAACACAGTCAATGAGTTAATTACACATTATTTTAAAAAGCAGTGGAGAAAATGAACGGCAGATGGAGAGAGGGAGGCAATGTAAAATAAGTCAGTTCCCAGAATAAGAAGGCAATGGAGTTTTGTTTGGTACCATCCCAACAGAACATGAGCAATGGATGTTGTTTGGCCCTGAAGACCGTGCCAGGGACTAGTGACAGGTGGAATTTTTGGCTGGCTTCCCTAGTGGCATTGTGAACCCCACCCCGCAACCCGGCAGTACCGTGAGCCGACTGGAAGTCACTGTTGCTGAGGGTGCTGGTGGTGGTCTCCAGACACACGTGGGGAAGGTTGTTGAAGATTCCAGTGAAGTTAGTAGGAAGTAGCTGGGTGGCAGTTGCTCCACTCACCTTCCCCAGTGGAGAACCAAAAGACTTAAGGAGCTTGTTCACAGTCACCTAGAACACTGTGAACCTCAGGGAGAAAATTACTTGGAGTGCCACAGCTAAAAATAACCCCTTTCATTCCACACACATACACACCTTCGCGCGTGAGCGCACACATTTCCACATAAGTAGTATATTTTATGCTAAGTATATTTCTTTATATTCCTGACTAGTTTTCAAAACAATGACTTTTTATGGCTATATAGAGTGCTATCCTTTGGATGTGCATTATACATTTAAATGCTCCCTGATTGTTGGACATTCAGGTTTTATTATTTCATTATTATATATAATGTAGCAATGAACATGACTGAATAAAAAACTTTGTGTGTCCCTGCATACTTTAAAACTTTTCATTTTTCTTGCTTCCTTATATTCCAAAAAATACTGCACTAGTTTATACTTAGACCAAAATAAATGAGAAAGACCACTTCCTTGTGTATTTGCCAACACAGAATACTATCACTTAAAAAAATGTCCAAATCTTTTTCATGGCAAGGAATGGGATTAATATTTTATTTTGTTGTTTTACGACGTACTAATTCCAAGAAAACTTTGTTCCTTGGGATCTCATCTGCTGAGTGAATCCCTAAATTGTTAAAATGTTTCTCTGTTCACTTAGAGGAATGTTTTTAGTATGGGTCTATCTGATAGGTGGATATGTGACCTTGGATCATTGGTGAACTACTCTGGGCCTCTTTTTCTTCTACTACAAAATGATGATCACTAACATTCTTTCTGGAATTTTTAAATGAGAAATGAGATATATTTAAGACATGATTTTTGATTGTATAGTTCTAAAATAACATCGGGATTGGGCTGTTGACTTAACTTGGGTTCAGTTGTTTTTTATGGTTGAGGAGCACATACTGCTGTAGATTCCTACATGTAGTTTCAGGGCCTGTGTCAACCAGTGTTGGAACTTTGCTTTGGTGTGATGAGAAATAACTTCATTTTACATATTCTATACAACCTATATTTTTCTAAGTATTTACATTTTTTTAAACATTTTGAATCTTCATCATAAGATTTATGCTTGTCAATGAAACATCCTAATTCAATTTTTTAGCTATTTCACTCATACCTGGACTTGTTCCCCTTATTGGTTCAGGCTATTTAAAATATTTCTTTCAACTTTCCAACTTAGTGTGTAGCTGTAGCGGACCAATGTTTAAATTTTTACTCTCATAGATTCTTCATCTATCCAGAACCACGGTTGTTTTTTAATGCATCATTTATGGTGAAGGTGGGGGAAAAAAAACACCATGGGACAATGATTTTTGTGGCATTTCAGTGTAACAGAAAAGGAAATAAAGTAACCCACTAAGTCAATTCAAATGAAATTTGTGGATTGGTGTGTATGGGGTACTAGGGTAAACCAAGGAGGACAGGGTTCTGTCCTCAGAGAGCTGACAATCTAGTTGGTGTGTGGGTTGGGGACTGTGCTTTTCCTAGTCTTTTCCTCCTCTGCCTGGCATGTAACCTTGGGAGCAATGTGAGGCTGGCCTGGGAGGGTTTTTCAATGACCCTGTGGTCATGTTTCTAGTTCCTGTCTCCCATCCTCAAGAGTGTCCTCTGAGGGGCCCCTGGGTGGCTTAGTGGGTTAAGCCTCTGCCTTTGGCTTGGGTCATGATCTCAGGGTCCTGGGATCTAGCCCCACATGGGGCTCTGCTTCCTCCTCTCTCTCTGCCTGCCTGTCTGCCTACTTGTAATCTCTGTCTGTCAAATAAATAAATAAAATCTTTAAAAAAAAAAAAAAAAAAAGTGTCCTCTGAGATGTCAGTGATCCCGCCGGGTTTCCCATTCCACAACCCATGCTGCTCTTCACAGCTGAATACTTTCAACACAACCATGAGACCCCTTTGGATCTTACCATTTTCCCTCAGTACTTCTTAATCTCTCGGGTGGAAGGGAAATGGACATTTCCAGTTGCTTTGTTTTACCATCTGGGTCCTCAAGGAAGCTTTATCAGGGGGTTGTGTCAGCCAACCATGGCTTCATTTCCACGTGAGAGCTATTAAATAAATCTACAGATTTTACCTTGGCCTTGATGTTTTAATGGGTGCAGGTGGGTGGGTGGGGAACATATTCCATGTCTCCCTCCAAAGCTCTCCTGTACCTAAACATCTTGTATCCCTCTCTACATCTCTTCTCCCCACCTGTGAGAACCCAGTTTGGGCAAGAGGTTGAGGAATCACACAGTCTTCTACCAGGACTTTTGAATGAAGGGCCAAAACTCAGATGTAGTTCCTTTCTGACACTTCCATCTTGTCCCTTAGAGCAGTGTTAAGAATCATACGAAACACATGTCAGTCAATTCCTCCCTTATATCAAGATAAGGAGAGCCTACCTTTCATCAACATGGAGTCCATCAGTTATGAACATGCTAGTGACAAAGCCACTAAGATGTGATAGGAAAAACATGGAAGACAGAAGTCCACAGTCCAGAGGGGAATTGGGAGAGGGGCAGAGATGATGCAGCTTCCTGAGGGACAGCCTGGAGGAAAGATCCCAGGGGAGCACTGAGAGATCCTGATCTTGAGCTGGGGGGTTAGTGGCGGTAGGGGCTCAGGACAGCCAGGGAGGGAGGAGGCTATGAACCATTGGCAGGATAACTTTGGTTTTCTCCTTGGCCAAGAGTTAGAAGCAAGACTGGGAATCTTAGAGCTCCGAAAGCTGTTTGGAGTAGCTTCTGTGGGGAAATCCAAAGAGAAAGAGAGGAAATCTGCTGAGTCACACTGAAGTGTTGTTATAACCCAGTTACAAACCAGACACTATACTGTGTGTATTATATACTCTTCACCACAGGACCTTTGCACGACAAAGATGCTTACCCTGATTGAATTGAAGAGGGGAATGAGAAGCAGAGAATTGAAGCAATTTGCTCATGGTTATTTAGCTAGTAAGGGGAGGAACTTATAATCAAATAATCAAATACAGGTGTGAGGAAATTCCAGGTACTTTGCAGCCCAGCAGAAGTAGCTGGAGGGGCTGTGAGAATGGATGAGGCCTCAGGGGACATGGCAGAGTGGCGGAGATAGGGACTGGTCTGGGGTCAAAGCCCAAGTGTTTCTACTACTAGTGGTAGAGTAGAAGAAACCTCTAGTAGCCTCTATCAGCATTCTCTGTGCCTTTCACATGTAAGTCTTGGCAACCTGAGAGTAGAAAAAAGTAGATGAGAGGTACCCAGAGTTGGGGGCTGATGTGGAGCTCAGAGCCAGGGGGTGTGGCCAGGGAGTGGGCCAGCATTATTTGGTAACTCCAGGTCCACTTGAAGTGTTAACCAAATTTTTAAGTCCATTTGCAATAAGCAACTTTGAAACTTAAATTTTTAGTCTCAGTTTTTACATCTTGTAATGTCTTAGCACTTGAGATCTCCTTCTGTGAATTTTTGAAAACCTGCCTTTGAGGACACACTGCATAGCAGGAGGTCACATGTTAATTTGCCATGGACATTCTTGGGAGAAAAGTCTGAATATTCAGAACTGGTTTGGAGCCTGTTTTTCTAAAAATTCTGTTGTTGATGTCTATTTCCTTCTCATGGCCATGTGGAGGAATAAATTCTTACCCTTTCTGTTATTTTTCTAAACAAAATAAAATATGATATCTGTTCAAAAACATTTAATAAGGTAAAGGAAAAGCCAGTTTGAAAAAAGGTCACCAAGACACAGGGACGTGTGGTATTTGCTGAAAGCGCCTGTCAGAAGAGTCTGAGAATAACGTAGATTGGCCAAAGGAAACAAGACACAATTAAGGCGAAACTCATTCCTGCAGGATCACAGAAATGTGAGTTTATGAATCCTAAGAGGTAGGAGACCAAATGAGATCTAATTGTGTCTTATTTAACTTGGCCTTTTAAATGGATAACCCCTGGCGCTCTCTGCAAATATCACACTTTTGTCAAACTGACCTTACTCTAATGTATTTTTATTTTAGTGAATGTGAAGTATTTTTGATCATATAATAGTAACTCAATTAATAAGATTTTCAAGTATAAATGCAGACTATGCCCTAATGGAAACCATATTACCAGTGGAAAAAGTTCCATCCCTTATGATCATATTCTAGCTCAAATAGCTCTCACAGCAGGACCTCGTAAAAGGGCCCAAAAAAATAGCTTAAGAAATATTACTTTTGCGAAGATTCACAGACTCAGTTTAAATATACTAGGAAAATAAGAGTCTAAGTCATCCAGATAAACTGATGTTCATCGTCAGGAGAGAAAGTATGAAATACTGTCATCCCCAAATGGTCTTCTAGTTTTGAGTTGTACCACAGAAAAATCTAAATCAGACATAGTTCTCAAGCTCACTCTCTGAGGTTTATACTGAAATGTATAATATTTTCTGAAGGAGCTTTAACTTCTTCATTTTATTTTTTTTGTCAGGGTTTCCATGAAAACCTAAAACCTTGGCTCCAGGTGACCAGGGTTCTAGTCCAAAGTTGGCCATCAACTCATGCTGCATTTAGGCAAATCACTCGTTAGCTCTGGGACTCTTCATTTCCCATCTGCCAATGAGTGTTCTCAACTAGATGACTGCCAGGTTCTCATCCAGCTCAAACCGTATTTAACTCCACTTGACTTTGTACCTTGTGAATAATCTAAAGTCAAATTAAAGTTGGAAGGAGATGGTGGGCTCTCAGTGTCTTCGTTGATTGACTGATTGATTGATTGGCTTAAAAAAAAAGTTCAGGAGAAGGCATTTCCCATGAGAAATCAATACATTATGTCCTGGGAGAGCTGGGATCTGACCTGGTTCCATATGAGAAACACCTCAGGTCTGGATGAAATAAAAAGAAATACAGGCCAAAGTGAAGGCAGGAGGGACAGAAATGACAGAGCTTTTGTTCTGAGGATGTGTAATAGTCCTTAACTCACAAAGACTGAATTCTTGCCTGCCCATCTTTCTGGTCCTTGTATAAGAACATCCTGCCAAAGAATGTTAGCAGTGTGAATGACCTTCACAGGGTTTAACGATTCACTGATTATAAAAAATGTTTCACCTGGCATAACAATGAGTATGTATTCCTGGAGTCTATCCCCGCTGACCTGAAGGGAGAGCTCCTCCTTCTCCCCCCAACCACCAGGAGTGTGCTAAGTGGACAAGGGAAGCCTGGCTAGAGTCTATATTTACCTGGCCAGATAACTGAGCGAACTAAAATGTCTTTTATTATCCATACATGGTATACTTACTTTGTAGGGTATCTGTAGTCTTTATTAAAACCATATGTATTCTTGTCTCACTTCTGAACACCTCTGAAAAATCAATCCATACATGCTTGGGAGTGCAAATCACACTCATTTCAGAGTCAGTGGAAACAAACAGAAGTAGGTAGGCAAATTAGCTTCAGAAATTACCTAATGGCATCTGCATGAAAATAGAAGTGGCTTCTGGCTGCTCCCACTTACTCACGTGAGTAATTGTTAAGTTCAGACCTGATTTTTCCGGAAAAACAACTTTGGATCTCAACAGGCTTAATCTCGTCCCCCACTCTCACATCCCCCATAGTAACAGATAATTTGGTGAGATTAGCATTTTAGCACCTGACTCCCAACATTCACTGGAGTCAAGATAACACACATAGAAAAGACTTGTAAGCCAAACTCAGAGAAGGTGAAGTGAGCAGAAACACAGCATTTTTGAGTCAGAAATATTTTTGTTATTTGCAGTTGTACTCTTAATTCTAATAAAGAGGAAAGAAATTCAACACCTTCAAAAGTCCCATTAAAACTGTATTTTAATATATTCCTGCCAAAACAGAAAGACTTTCATAAATGAAGTTACATTTTTTGACACACAATGAGTTGCCTGTCACTTCATTTTCCTTTGTTCAATGTTCTTTCTTAGAGCTAAAAGTTGGGGACTAGTCTGTGTCCTACAAATCTAGGGCTATTACAAAAACTTAGTCCACAGTAGCTAATACTTTTTTGTGGTAAAGACATTTTAGTTTGTACATATTCTTTTAGGAAACATTAATAAATCAATCAACTATGCAAGGGAGACCTCAATATTTTAAGGTAATTTAAAAATATCAAACACATCCCTTTTAATACTGATTTTTATTTATTAAATATTCTTGCTTACTCTGTTAGGGATCTAGAAATTCAACTAGTATATCTGTGTCCTTTGTATTTTACTTTAAAGGTGTTAAAATCTTTCAAGTTAAGATTGCTTTGTTTAAATAATATTTAAGACCTCAATATTTTAAGGTAATTTTAAAATATCAAACATTTAAATTTATTTAATTTTAATTTTAAATTTATTTAGATAAATTTAAATTTGTTTAAATTTAGAATGCCTAGATTCATATATATGTCCTTTTAGTTCTTTTAATCTTAAAATGATTTAAAAAATGTTTGAAGTTTGAATATACACTGTTAGTAGAGAACACACTGAGGGTTGCTGGAGGGGAGGAGGGTGGGGCATGGGTTAATTGGAGGATGGGCATTAAGGAGGGCATTTCTTTATTTATTTTTATTTTTTAAAAAAAATTTAATTTTTTTTAAAAAATATTTTATTTATTTATTTGACAGAGGGAGATCACAAGTAGGCAGAGAGGCAGGCAGAGAGAGAGAGGAGGAAGCAGGCTCCCTGCTGAGCAGAGAGCCCGATGTGGGACTCGATCCCAGGACCCTGAGATCATGACCTGAGCCAAAGGCAGTGGCTTAACCCACTGAGCCACCCAGGCGCCCCCCAAAAAATTTAATTTTTTATAAACATATAATGTATTATTAGCCCCAGGGGTACAGGTCTGTGAACCACCAGGTTTACACACTTCACAGCACTCACAATAGCACATACTCTCCCCAATGTCCATAATCCCACCCCCTTCTCCCAAACCCCCTCCCCACGGCTCCCCTCAGTTTGTTTTGTGTGATTAAGAGTCTCTTATTGTTTGTCTGCCTCCCAATCCCATCTTGTTTCATTTATTCTTTTCCTACCCCCCAAACCCCCCTCGTTGCCTCTCCACTTCCTCGTATCAGGGAGATCATCTAGGAATTGTCTTTCTCTGATTGACTTATTTCGCTAAGCATAATACCCTCTAGTTCCATCCATGTTGTTGTAAATGGCAAGATTTCATTTCTTTTGATGGCTGCATAGTATTCCGTTGTGTATATATACCACATCTTCTTGATCCATTCATCTGTTGATGGACGTTAGGTTCTTTCCATAGTTTGGCTATTGTAGACATTGCTGCTATAAACACTGGTGTGAAGGTGCCCCTTCGGATCACTACATTTGTATCTTTAGGGTAAATACCCAATAGTGCGATTGCTTGGTCATAAGGTAGCTCTATTTTCAACTTTTTGAGGAAGCTCCATGCTGTTTTCCAGAGTGGTTGCATCAGCTTGCATTCCCACCAACAGTGTAGGAGGGCTCCCCTTTAAGGAGGGCATTTCTTAAGATGAGCACTGGGTGTTCTATGTAAGTGATGAATCACTCAATTCTGCTCCTGAAACCAATATTATACTACATGTTAACTAACTGGAATTTAAAAAAAAAATTGAAACAACAACAAAAAAAGGATGATTATATAAACACTAAATGAATACATTCTCCCAGTAAAAATTCAAACTTTCAAGATGTGGTCAGCCTCTGGAATGTAGGTCTCCTTGCCAGATGCTATGAACACTGTCAGCTGCTTGGTGTAAACTCTTGAAGATAACTACCATTTGTATGCACATTTCCATTGGACAGTATAGAGTATTTTGGAGTATGTTCCAACATAACTAGTATGAAATGCCAGTGTTATTCCACTGCTTGACTCTTCACTTGGGTATAATACATTTCAAGTTTTCCCTATTAGTACATACAATCCACTTTATCATTTTAAGCTATTCCTTAGTATTATATGGAATACATATTAAAAATGTATTTTCTCGGTGCCTCTGACTTTGGCTCAGGTCATGATCTCAGGGTTCTGGGATCGAGCCCCACGTCGAGCTCTCTGCTAAGTGGAGTCTCTTCCCCCTCTCTCTCTGCCTGCTGCTCTGCCTACTTCTGATCTCTCTCTCTGTATTAAATAAATAAATAAAATATTTAAAAAACGTATTTTCTCTTCTAATTTTCATAGATATGTAGGTTGTCGCCATTTTGTTACAATGCTAAGTATGCCTCATTACAACGGTCAAGTCTGAGTGAGGTTCTAAACAGTTTTGCTTTCTTTTCTGAAAATTTGGTATAGTCAAGTCTAAGTCTCCTGAAGTGTTTCTTTTCACCACAAGCCTCTATCAGACATTTTCCTCAACAAAGTCCATTCTCATGCTAAAAATCATTTAGAGGATAGTTGTTAAAGTAACAAGAAAAATTTCCCACCTCATTTTATGTCCTCAGGGCTTGGCACTCATAATAGAAAATAGGTGATACTTGATAAATATTTTTGTTGGTTAAATAAATTATATATTTGGGGCATCAAGAGCATTGTCCTGGGCATGGGAAGAGCTAGGCTTTTGTGACTTAGGTTTGTGATCCTAGATATGGGAAAAATTGATTCCAGCTTCTTTACCCTCCTCAGAAATAGGAGGTGGTTGAACATGAGGTTTCAAAGGTCTTGCCTGAGGCTCTACCTCATGCATTTTTATTTATTTATTTATTTGGTGGTGCTGCTGTGGGGGGGAGGGTTGGGAATGCTTTCCACAGTGTACTTTGTAAATGCTAAAGAGGTTGTTTGATTAGCTGGTAGTTTTATTTGATTTTCATAGTATTAAAATGCAGCAAAAATTTAAATATATGTTTATAAATTTTTCTCCAAGATGGGGATAAAAAGAAAAAAATCAGAGCTTGAGGCAATTTGCCACACTAAAAGAACATATTCATGAATCTAGGTATCAATCCTAAATACTATTCACAGAAAGTCTAGATCTCTAGGAATTAAAGAGAAAAAATACTTTAGAGATTATTTCTGGGCAAACTTTTCTATTTAAGGAATCTCTGGTTAAAATACCATTTTTTAAAAAAGATTTTATTTATTTATTTGACACAGAGAGATCACAAGTAGGCAGAGAGGCAGGCAGAGAGTGAGAGAGGAAGAAGCAGGCTCCCTGCTGCGCAGAGAGCCTGATGTGGGACTCGATCCCAGGACCCCGAGACCATGACCTGAGCTGAAGGCAGCAGCTTAACCCACTGAGCCACCAGGTGCCCCCTAAAATCCCATTTAAAAAAAAAAAGTATATTCAGATGGGACTTGAGACAGTCAATTGTGTTTCTTTATTCCCTTAGATTCTTATATATTGATTTTGATAAGAAGGTAAGTATCTATACTGTTTTTTAAAAATCACATGCCCCTGTCTTATTGCTATACATCAAAAGAATCTATGGTACTCTCTGTTTCAAGTAAGTTGATTCTTTAAGAATTGCTCTAAGATGCTCTCTGGAGTGGAAGGAGAGGAATCTATAAATCTATAAATCTACAAATGTAGATTTATAATCATGAGAGGAAAAAAGGGATATGTATACATGTATAAATGACTCATTTTCTGGAAAGCTCTTTCCCACTTTATTTTGAGAGTAGAGGTCAAAACAGAGGAGGCATGCTTTATATAAATTCTTTTCCTGAAAGGATAGACTTCAGGAATTTAAAAAACTAACAACTCAAAGATGTACAAAATTCTCATAACACTGTGTAGCTGGGTAATTTATTTTTATGATTAAATATCTGAACCTTGAGCATGTTAAATATTTTTACTTAAATGGAGCTCAGTTATGATTACTTAAATTACTGTTTTCTTAAAGTCAATATGGCTCTCAATCACTAAGATTTTATTTGAAACTATCTGCTTATAGTTTCCCAAAGAGTATTATTCCTTCATTTTTCTTAGATTAATGTATTCCTATTATTTAATAACATCAGTCTTTGTTTAGGACTTGTTATAAAGAGTAATATGGTAATTGGGCAAACACACATTACTATGTTATTATTTTTTACTGAATTATTTGACGTTCGTCTCAGGCTCTCAACACTCTTTGACATGTTAATTTAATAAGCATGCCATAATCTCTACAATTAACTATTGATTTTAGACCTGGTAAGCAGAGAGATTCAAGTTTTTTTGTATTATTACTATGATTTTGTTGCAAAGGGACAAGTATATAATTATATTACCTTATTCCTAATTATTTGATTATTTTTTTAAAGACTTTATTTACTTATTTGCGAAAGAGAAAAACATATGACAAGTGGGGAGGGGATAGAGGGAGAAGCAGATTCCCCACTGAACTGGGACCCTGGGATCATGACCTGAGCTGAAGGCAGAGGCTTAACCAACTGAGCCACCTAGGTACCCTTATTCCTAATTATTTGAAGAGTAGCTACAATTTATTGAGGGGTTACTATGTGCCAGGGCCAATGTTAATGTAGGATAAGCTACCATGAGACTGAAAAATAAATTAGTGGCTTAAGGAATATTATTTCTCTCTCAGGTAAGAGTCTACACTAGTCATTCTACTCACACTCTATACAGTCTTATAAGGTCTCTCTGGTGCCGATCCAGGAAGCAGGAAGTGGAAATTCAGTGTAAAGGACTCTGTGGGCAAGGTTTATGGTCTAGGCAGTGTCATTTTGCATTTTTATTCCATTGGCTGGGTCTTGGTCACATGGTCAAACCTAGATGCAAAGGGGTCTGGGATATGTAGTCTCTGATTGAGCAGCTATTCCCCAGGTACAACTGTACAATCATGAAAAAAAGGGGAACACAGTGGGTATATTCTACCACGGCATATCTGATTTAATGAGTACTCTAAAGCAACAGGATTTTCTTGAAAGGATAACCAAAGCTCAGGAGCTAATTACTTATCCAAGGTCATATAGTTTGTGGCAGAGTCAGAATTTGAACCTATATGTTTTTGGCTCCAAGGTCCATGTTCTTGATCTCTACACCATAACGTGTAACAAAAGCTGGACTATACCCCAATCCTGTGGGTTCAATAAATTACAAATATTCCTCTTCTTCAGCAGATCTCCCACTCAAAATACCTACCCTGCACAAAGAATGAATGACACAATGTTGATCGACTTGGCATCTTCAGCTTCTCAATACAACCACAGACCTTGCTCCAAAACAGTTAAGAACATGCTAATGTTTTATAATTTAAATTCAGTTACTTTCATTTCCAACACATTTTTTATAAACCATTTTGCTGAGTTCATTGGCTGAATCCATACTCATTCTTGGTCATCTGCCTTGTTTTCCTCTTTCTTGCTTCCTTGCTTTTCTTCAAAAGCAGAAGTCTGGAATTTTCTACCTCAGTTTCATCCAATGGTGGTCACCAGATACATGCCTACCAATTAAATGGAAAGACAAGTATTCTGAGACTGGCTTCTTTTCACAATTAAAAAGGCAAAGCCCCTCAAGGAGCAGGCTTTGGCTATTGACCTTATTTTTGCCTGGAACATGGATGTGGTTTCTGGAGGTTTGTTGACCACCTCACTACCTTGATGGTGAAGGTCGATATGCCAGGGACGCAGAGTGGGAAGATGGAATGCTATTTAATTACCTTGTGGTAAACATGAAAAAAAAAAAAAAAACAACTTCAATTTTTGAGAGGATTTCTGTAAACTCAGTTTCTAAAGGCCTCAACTTTCTTGGAGAAGAGCAATTCTCCATGTGAAGAGAATCTGAGTTGTTTTTTTTTTTTTAAAGATTTTATTTATTTACTTGACAGAGATCACAAGTAGGCAGAGAGGCAGGCAGAGAGAGAGAGGAGGAAGCAGGCTCCCCACTGAGCAAAGAGTCCAATGCAGGGCCTGATCCTAGAACCCCAGGACCATGACCTGAGTTGAAGGCAGAGGCTTTAACCCCCTGTGGCACCCAGGCACCCCAGAATTTGAGTTTTAAAAGTTAACTTGATACTTTTTTTTTTTTTTTTTTTTTTTTGACTTTTGCTTATGAAGCCATCCTTAGAAGTCAGGTAAGGACACTGGGGTAGAAGACTGAATGGGAAGAAACAGCTAGAACCCATGGGGGTAGGAAATGGTTTCTCTATGCTCTCAAGGCAGTATGTCCGATATGTTTCTGCTGAGGCAGAAATCATGCTCCAGGTGAAGAGAAAGGTATGATACTCAGTGTCTCTGCTCTGGTCTGTTGTACGATTATGGATTCCTTGGTTTTGGAGATGGGATCTGGACATTCCACCAGACATACTTCTGGAAAATCCTTTTTGCACCTTTCTAGATACTGTTCCTTTCTTCTAGGCTATCATAAAAGAATGTGAAGGCTGGCAAGAATGCAGGCTCTGAACCTCAAGAGACTGATTTGGTTGTGGTCCAAATGTATCATCAGTTCTTTGACTAAAAAGACCTGATTCCCTTTAGGGAAGGTGGTTTTCCTTGTGCTCATCTTGGGGAAGGAACATGTTTACCAAGATGCATTGGTTTTCTTATATGTGTACAAAAAGGTATTCTTTATTTTGCATTTCAGATAATGCAAGCTCAAGTTTGTGTGTGTAGCTTTTTGAGGCTGGAATGAAGAGGAATAGGAGAGCATGGGCCATTGCAACGTGCGATGATCCCTCCAGGACCACTGTGTAGGAAAGCATGCACGTTGTCCACTGCACAACTCTAGAGGGTGTCATTCAAGCACATTCTGAGGTCAATAGTGCTCCTTGGAGTTGTGCAACAAGGTGGCCCCATAAGCACTTCAACGGCATTGACTCTGAGTCACGTGCTAGGCTAAAAGCAGTCTATCCTGTCTTCACCATAATCCTATGAAGTGGCTCCTACTATCCTCATTTCACAGGTGAGGAAACTCATGAGCAAAAGTGTTCAAGGTTAAGTGGAATTTGAAACCAAATGTGGTGTCAGAGTCTGGCCTTAGAATCATAATACCAAACTGACCCTGAACTAGTTAGGACTGGTCCAACTTTCTTGGAGAAGAGCAATTCTCCTTGTGAAGAGACAATGTCATTCCCAGACAATGTTTTGAGTGATCTGGGCCTTGTGCTCGGTGCTGGTGTGAAGTTGTTCAGCAACCTCGTCTTTGGCCCAGTTTAAACTCAGCAACTTGTAGAACTGTCTTTTCCTGAAGTTTTTAAAGAGCTGTACTGTCATGAATTTCTGAGGTGAAATAATGAGAGGGATAGATAATGAATATATAAAACTTAGAAATCCCTGGTGAAAAATGAAAGAGATTTTATGAACATGACAGGTGAGAAAGGGAACAGCCTGACTGATTTCTTGGGGGTGCTTCGGACACACAAGAGCCAGGCCAGGATAGTATTCAAGAAATTCTGGATACTCTGGGCTGAAGCACTCCTGGTGATTTTTCTGGATTCCTTAATGAATACACGTGAATCTTACCTTCCTCCTTGTCCTTTTCCTCCCTCTCTTCCTCTTCTTCTAACACCACCTCTCTCTCCCTTCTCCTCCTTTCTCTCTCTCTCGGTCCATATTTTTTCCTGCTTGTTGCCTGAATGGGAACTGAAGAGAATGACCCAAATCTTCCCTACGAGAGAGAAACATATTAATCGACTAATCTTATTAAGCTTATAGAAAACAGCACTAAGCGACGTATAGAAACACTTTTCCTTCTGAAGGTAGACGTCCAAACTGTGTTTTACTCTATACATCGGGTGACCTAAACTCACTCCTTTAGGGTCAAATCAGTCAAACCTCAGCCAAATCAACTCATGGAGGAGGCAAACCAGAGAAAGAATGGAAACACAGAAAGAGGCAAGAAGCCATCTGTAATCAGCGGGTTTCTTGTGTGTTAGAGTCTCAGCCAAAGAACTTCTCAGTGAGCGTATTTCCCACCCCCCGCCCCAACCAAGGTTGATCTATAGTGACAGCCACTGGTGGGCACTAATTTTTAAAGAGGGGACTGAAGGAGGCAGAGGCAATGTCGTCCTATATTTCACTGAAGTACCCTTGCCATGAAAATTGTAGTTCTTGCCGCTGCCCCTCAGTGGTCAATGCCTCTCAGTATTAATATGGGGAGGCACATAAATTCGGTGTAGACCCAGTCCCTTGAAACTGTGACAAGGTGGAAGCAGGGGGCACGGAGAAGCCCACATTGAATTCTCCCCATGTTCTGGAGTTGTTTTTAGGGGGTAAAAAAAAAAGTTGAAATGGCAGGCCACAGCGGGGGGCAAATGTAAGCAATATTTAACCCCGTCTGTTAATAAAGAGTACGGTTTGCTTGCCGGTGCCCCAGTAAGCCATGCCTCATAAGCATCGTGGTTTCCAAAATTATTCCAAGTTAGGCACCGCTACAAGTAAAATATGCTGCTGGCTGTGAAATAATGAGAGGTATAATAAATATATAAAACTTGGAATCTCCTGATGAAAAATGAAAGAGATTTTATGAACCCAACCAGCCAAACGCAGATGAAAAACCCCCAGTGTTCTCACCATGATTAATGCTCTGGCCTTCCATGTGAGAAGCTCAGATTCAATTTCCTATTCTGATCTCTTGTTCTGAAGGCAGCTATGGTGGGAATCATTACTGAGATAGTGAGTTCATCTCGTGTCGCTAAACGTATGGCTCTCAGGTCCTGGTGGGAGGGAGTGGAAGGTCAAAGCCATGGTGTGTCAGCGCGTACCCAAGAAAAAGGTCGTGGATCTCTATCAAACTGGGGCACATATTAGAGGGGACATTTAATGACATTGAACTCTGGTCTACCATTGCAGAATGCTCTCGCTAAGGATCCTTGTGTTCCTGACAACCCTGGGGGCAGGCAGCTGAACAGGGCACAGAAGAAACCTAACAGGTGAGGGAACGGAGGCTCAGGGAGTCTTGCCCAAGGTCATGTGAATGCTAAATGGTGGAGCCTCGAGGAAAAGCCTGATTTTAGCACTGCTTCAGACTTTCCCTTCATCTCTTCAGTGTTACTGTTTTCCTAACCTGCAGCTAAACACACACACACACACACACACACACACACACTCTCTCTCTCTCTCTCTCTCTCTGTGGGGTATGAACAAACCAGGCATCCTGTCTAAATTAATTTATTTCATGAGATCATTTCTCCACACTCCATTTCACATTGCCTGTGGAGACATAAACCCAGTCTTGAGTAAAAGAATGAGGACTTTGGTCCCTAATTTGGCCCTAAATGTCATGCAGAAAATGTTTTCTTAACTCACTGTGAGCCCTGGAAAGCTTGTTTGCTTGACTTGCAAACGCTGCCAACCGGAGGACACAGCACTCTAAAAGGCTTTACAGAGGAGGCTGAGTACGGATGGAAAATTTATGCCTGGAAGGATGTTACTGTACAGAAAAGATTTGGGGGTACAGAAGGTTTGATAAAAATTCCTCCTCAGCTGGAAATTCTGGCCCATGGTTTCTAAAGCAAGCTTAATTTTGCAAACTTTAGCTTTTATGAATTACCACGAGGGCTGAAACTGCATCATGTCAAATTTCTTAAGCAGAGGAATGTCTCTTAATTAATCATTAGAAAAAAAAAAAGAAAAGAATAAAGCAAGATGAAAACTACATGTTTGTCTTATTCTAGATAAATGTTTTAAGCTCTTTGACCCTGCTGAGCCCACAAAAACATACCGGTGATACTGAGAAGTAAAATAAATTGCCAGCTGCATCACACACTGCCCGTATCAGACTTGCTTTCACATCCAACAAATGATGTGTGATTAGAGGCCAGCCATTAACATCTCCAGGGAGGATGTTTTAGGAGCTCTTTTTTCCCCTCTTTTGAACACTGGTTGAACGGCACGGTATTCTAATCTATTGGTCAGGAGAGCCAAGTGAGATGTTCTGATGGCTTCTGGGTGTATATTCAGAAGTCCTTGTCTGAAACTCACCTCCCTGTCAGCAGGTCTGTTCTCAGGGAGCTGGGAGCCAGAAGCCCACTATGCAGGCTGCTTTTTGATGTACAGGGGGACACTGTCTCCCCAATTTTCTCATTATCACACTTTTAGAATAAGACTTAAGAGTCCTCTTTAGAAAGAAGCTACGTGAATCCGTAAGTGATGATAATCTATTATCACTCCTTTATACCCAACAGTAATGTTCCTCCATCCCAAATGTGTGTAAGAATCAGAGGAAGAGCATATAAAGACACAGATCACAACCCCAGTCTCTCACAATTAGGTAGGTGACAAGCAGAGGATTCACATTTTTCTGTTTCCTTGTTATGTTGATGTGGCTGGTAGGGGCATCACACTTGGAGAAGCAGTGTTCTAGAAAGTTTTCAGACTAACCAGTTACCCAATGGAGATGTGAAAGAATGGGCAAGAATAGCAAGATACTCGGCTATGACATAGAAATGGGAAGGAGAAAACTTTGGAGTTTGGAAATATTGTTATGGAGGACAAATATAAAATATGTGGGTGACCAGAAAGGTGCTCTGGAAAACCTCCAGGAGAAGGAGGAAGAAGAACAGAGGACAGAAGAAGGAAGAGGACTTTATAAAAAATGTCCTTCCTGGGACACCTGGGTGGCTCAGTCAGGTGGTGTCTGCCCTCAGCTCAGGTCACGATCCCAGGGCCCTGGGACTGAGTCCCACATCAGGTTCCTTACTCAATGGGGAGCCTACCATTCCTCCATTCTTCCTGCTTGTGTTCTCTCTCTCTCTGACAAATAAATAAAACAAAATCTTTTTAAAAATGTCCTCTCTTCACACATTTAGCCAATGGTCATGCTGGGATTCACAATTGAAACCTAGGTCCTATCTGTTTCTTTCATGAGTGGAAGCTCTTGAGAACCTCACCAGTCAGCAAGATGTGCATCGACTATGGCTCTTGAATGACTGGAAAATTCTGCCTGCATTTAAAATGGCATCTATCCAAACGATTGATGGGAAGACTTTGGTGGAGAGGGGCTATGGTGGAGGTGGTAGAGGAAGTAGATTCTGGGTATGGTTTGTACTGGGACGTGGGGATTCTCAACAGTGTTCCTCAGAATTGACCAAAGAACCTGACATGGATCAGCCTAGTGGGGGCTCTTGGTAAATCTTGACTGACCATGTTGTCCAAACTGGCAAAAGTTCAGAGCTGTTCTCTGTTGCTTCAGAAATGGAAAGATTGAGAACAACCGCCAAGTCTTTGAAGCATGTACCCATGGGGCTGGGCCTCACAGCTGCTCAAACCTGAAAATAATTAAGTGTTTCACCATTGCAATGACTCAGCTGGGGTTAGAACCTCACCAGATTGGAGTTTGACTATTTTTAAGCATGAATTTTAAAAATAGTCAAGAGGTGTGGCTTAGAATATAACGCATCCAGAAAAATGCATGTCTTTATGTAATTTCTGGCAACCCAAATCTCCCAGCACCCTTGAGAAACCAGTCCTGTTTCTCAAGAAGCACCCAATTCTTTAGACTTTTCAGATTTCTCCCTGTTCTTCTCTCACCAAAACTCCTTCCTGTGCCTTACCACACATTAAAATGATAAATGACCATGGTGAGGTAAGTTGAGGAACACTAAGATTGACTTTTCCTTGTCATTCATGTCTTAGCTCACTAATTATCTTTTCAGAAAAGCTTCCCTTGGCCACCAAAAGTAATGAAGTAATCTCTTCATCTCGTCACACCACTTGCTCCCCATCATTCAGGACTCACTGAAGTGGACTTATTTTCTTATTTACTTACTATTCCCTCCTCACCTTCAGCACAAGCTCCATGTGAGCTGAGCTGAGATCTTGTTACTCTAGCATGACAGTGGTTACCTATCATTAGGTTAGACATTTTATAGTAAAGTGACAGCATTTCCAAGTTTTTACTAAGGCAAAATGAAGTATGAGTTCCAAGTACACAAACTCTTCTCTTGGCCTAGAAGGAGTCTGTCCTCATCTGTCTTAAATTGAAGATCTTCACTATCCTATACCTTTCCTCTCCTTTCCTGTTCCAGAAGGATCTGACACGGGAAATATACAAGATAGTGATTGCAATCTTCTCTAAGATTTGTGGCGATACCATGTTCTTACTGTTTGCCACGACTCTCCAATGAATTTGAGAAAAGATATAATCCAAGTTTTGAAAGGTATTTCTCAGGGATTGTACCTCTCTGAGAATATGGCCAGAAGAGTTATATGTAAAGCATCCTCCTGCTTAATGATCAGCGGCATCGTTATCACTTGTGAATTTTTTAGAAATGCACCACCCCCAACTCAAGGTGTTGGTTGGGCCAGGATCCAGAAGAGACTCTGAGGAGAACCCATGTTGTGGTTCCTGGAGCTGTTGGTGCCTGCCAGCAGTCCTTGACTTGCAGGTGCGTGTCTCCAAACTCTACCCCTGTGATCTTATGACTCAGATGCTTGGGTGAGGGCAGCGATTTCTGTTGTGACAAGGACTCCAGAAGATGCTCATGCACTTTGAAGCTTGAGTGCCATTCTCTAGAATGTTGCTCCTCAATATGTGGTCTGAAATCTAGAGGCACTGGTGTCACCTGGGATCTCATTAGACCTGCAAAACCATTGGGACTGTACCCAACTTACTGAATGAGAATCAACATTTTTAACAAGGTCCCCAGGGGATTATCATAAACATTAAAGTGTGAGAACCCTTGATCTACCTAGGCTGGTATGTCCTGGTAATAGATCATGTGAAAAAAATGAAGGATATAAGGTATCGTGTCTCTTTTTTATACTGTTTTGAGAAACAAAGGTTTTCATTTTTTTAAAACTGAAACATCTTAAGAGTAAGAACAATCGAAATTTCTTTCCCCCAGTGTAATTATTCTTAAAGTGTGTGCTGCAGAGAAATCCTCTGGAAGTACTTATTAAAATTCATATTCCATGACCATACCTCAGTTCTACTAAAATTTTTTTTTTCAGTTCTACTAAATTAACATTTATGGATACATGCCTTGGAATCTCCATTTTAAACAAATACCTTGGTGATTCTTACACACTTTGGTCTAAAGTTGGTGAGACCAGTCTTCGAGACAGTTTTTCTCTATTTTTCATCTTGAGATTCCCCCTTGAATATTAATATCTGTCAATATTCTAATGAAGAAGCCTGGTATGAAAATCAACACTACTAGAAGAAAAAAGAGCGAGCAGATTTTATTATAAGTTAATAATAATATGCTTGTAATTTTAGTAACTATTAAGAGTTCTTTAAGGCCGTAGTCTCTTCCTTTGGTATTTCTGACAATGGCAGATCTAAAGTCAGAAAAGGTAACTTTCCTGAGAAACATAGCAACCCATAAATGTCTTGGAGAGACTCCAATATATGCTGGATAAGATACTCTTTCTCTCATGTTCTTATTTCCCCACCAAATTATTTTTCTATCAAGAATGTAAAATCTCTGGGGCCTGGGTGGCTCAGTGGTTTAAGCCTCTGCCTTCGGCTCGGGTCATGATCTCAGGGTCCTGGGATCGAGCCCCACATCGGGCTCTCTGCTCAGCGGGGAGCCTGCTTCCCTTTCTCTCTCTGCCTGCCTCTCTGCCTACTTGTGATCTCTCTCTATCAAATAAAAAAAAAAAAATCTTAAAAAAAAAAAAAAGAATGTAAAATCTCGTGAAAATTAAATGAGATGCAGGAGAACACATCCCTTCATCCTTGTTCATGCCTTCCCTCCTTCATTTTGTTGAGGATGCGTGAGAGCTGCCAAGACATCCACACCGGTTAACAAATGGCTAATTGACAGTCACCCATCTGTTGATGTGATTTTGGCTGTTTTCAGCGAGAGTCAATGATCATTAGATTTTGTTTCCCCTCATGGGGGAAAGCTGTGACATACTGGTTACCTGACAGTGTTAGAAAGATTTCTGACTTATTGTTTATGTAGACTAAACAAATCTCTCTTTAGGTTATTGGTCTTATCCCACATCCAGCTTCTACCCGAATCTATGTAGCTGAATTATGTCTATAATGACAAACAGGGACTGCTATTTCTAATGGTAGCAGTATATAATTGTGATTCATACTTTGAAATATTGCAGAAATAGTAATTGGCAAACTTTGATGATTTGCGTTTTTAAGCTTAAGCAGTCCCTCTGCCCCTCGCCCCCAGCATTCTGTGTTTTCTCCTCTGCCTTGTGATCTCTATGGTTTATAAAATATAGAAAAGCATTTTCAGGGTGAGAGAGGGAAGATGCAAGAGTGAGGTTCTCATCTTTTCATGGTTGAAAGCTTTGACTGTACTTGGCTCAGAGAGAGAGTAGCCTCGAGGCAGTAGAAAGCCAGTGACAACCAGGCTTGGACGCTTGATACGAGTTTAACTCTGCTCTTCAGTCAGTAGTATCTCAGCAGTATTTGGGTGGAATATCGGAGCTGCTGTGTGATGTTATTCTCATTTCTCTTCCCTATCTTCTTGTACTTCACCAATGACCACTCCTTCTCCCTCGGGGACTGGCCTCTTAAGATTGTGATTCATACGCAGAAATCAGTTTATGTTCCAGTAAGTGCTCTTCCTAGGAATGAACATCTAATTCTTACCTAAGTGTATAAAGTGATTTGAGGTCATTCAAAACATTTAGGATCATTAATTCTGACACAACATAGGCAAAATATGCCACATTACCATTACATTATTTTATAATTATAGCCACATGTTCAACATATTTTATTGAGGACCCACTATGTCCCAGGAACTGTGCTAACTAACTACTGGGCATATCATGCTTAGCAAACAAGATGTGGACTTTGTTTCCATGTAGCTTAGATGATAATAGGAGAGATAAGCATTAATCAAATGGTCACATAAAATATAAAGCTATAATGCGATGAGTAGTGGGCCACTTCAGAAAGGTTTCTTTGAAGAGATGATGTTTGAGTTGAGATGTGAAGGAAAAATCGCTTCTCCGCCTTTTGGCTAAGATCAAGTGGAGATGTAAAGGAAAGGTACGTGTTATTTAGGAGAGGGGAAAGGAAGGGTAGTTCAGGGTAGTATAGGCCTTGGATGGGTTGGAGCTCTCTAGGAACTGGAAAGAGGCTGGCGTGGCAAAGAAGTAGAGTGTGATGGGGAGTGTGATAGCAGTGAGGTTGGGTACAGAGGGAATGCACTGTGCAGGGCCTGCACTTCAAATTACAGATTTCATTTTTTACCCTAAGATTAATGGGAAGCCATCCAAGTGCTTTAGATGAGTGATTAGGAGCAAAGAGAGAGAGACCTCTTAAGGAAATTATATTAGTAATGCAAAAGAAAGATAATAGAAATTTGGTCTATAGTGTTTGTGGTGGATATCATGAAGATTAAGCAGATTTGTAAGAAAGATTATAGGAAGTAATATTGATGCAGTTTGATAATGAATTGGCTGTGCAAAGTGACAAGGAAAGACGGTGCCTTTGAACTGGAAAAATGGATACCACAGAGCACCTAGTTTTGGTGGAGAGGGATCACAAGTTGAAATCTGAAGATATGAAATTTGAAATGCCTTTGAGATAAGAAATGATGTGAACTGGGCAGATGTCTGGACTATTCATGTAAGTCTGTGTATAAATGGTACTCAAATCAGTGAAAGCAGAAGAATTTGCTTAGGGAAATTGCTAGTGTAAGTACACAAGGGAAATCCTTACCGTTTAATAGCAGAGAAGAAGAGATGAGCCACCAAAGTGGACAGAGAACTAGCCAGAGAGGTAGAAGAAAAATCCAGTGGGGCACATGGATGGCTCAGCTGTTAAGTGTCTGCCTTTGGCTCAGGTCATGATCCCAGGGTCCTGGGATTGAGCCCCACATGAGCCCCTGCTCAGCGGGAAGCCTGCTTCTCCCTCTCCCACTCCCCCTGCTTGTGTTCCCTCTCTCACTGTGTCTCTCTCTATCAAATAAATAAGATTTTAAAGAGAGAGAGAGAAAGAAACCAGAAAAATCTGAGGAGTGCATATTAGAAGTCTAGGGCATGGGGTGTTTTGGGAAAGTCTAATAGAGTGAAGCATCCCCAGTAAGGTAATCATTTGAACAGAGAGATTTGAACATATTCCAGGTCAATGAGAAGAAATGAGAAGGACAGTCTGAATATATGGGCCATAAAAGGCATAGAAGACAGAGAAAACTTCCTGAGAGGATAAGAGGGGAAGAGATCCGGAGCTTAGGTTGGTAGTAAGTCTTAGAGAAGATGAGGGACAATTCTGCCATAGCAGAATATAGCTTATTCCAGAATCATATGGAAGGTTTGTTAAAACACAGATTACTGTGCTACCTTTGCCCAGACTTTCTGATTCAGTAAGTCTGGAGAAAGGCCTAAGAACTGGCATGTCTATAATAGCTCCTCGATTGATGCTAATGATACTGGTCTAGGAACTTCATTTTGCCCTGTGTACAGCAACTAGAGGTCAGGCTGGATTCAGACATAGGTAGCTTCTTATGTTTTGGATAACAGTAAATTAGGGTGTTCTCACTGGTAATTTCTGTAATCATTCCGAAGACAGAGATGAAACCCTTTGTAGAAAGTAGCCATGTTGTGGGCTTGAGGAGAGCGGAGAAGTGTGAAACACCTTTCATACAGAGTTGTTGAGAGAACTGCTTTGCAGTGCTGAAGGTCCTCTTAAGGTTGGTGGTCACAAGTTTGTACTGATTTCCCTCTGCCCTGTTTTATGGTTTTCTGCAATTCAGTGTGACTGCTCAGATGCAGGCCTAGAGAAAGTGGATTGTTGGTGATACCTAAGATTAGATTGTCAGTCAGGACGTACAAAGAAAACAGGGAGGTACAAGGTACTTGCAAGAGTTTTTATGAAAGATGTTGAAGGACAAATAATGCAACATAAGCTGAATGCAGGAGAAGAGAAGAGAGGAGAGGCCTGGTGATGTGGGAGAAAGCAGAGGCATCAAAGAGAACCATCAATGGTTTGGAGGCTCCAGTGAGGTCAACAGAAAGTTTTAGTTGGGAGTTATTGAGCAAAGATGCTGGATGAATGGAAATTTGTATTGTACTGTGGGATAAATGGATTAAAAGATTGTGGAGGTAGAAAACTTAGGGTGAGGATAAAGAGATCTTGCGAGTGAGAAAGAAAAGTGACTACAACTGAGGAGGTACAGAAACGGAGAACCCAGCATGTTGGGCGGACTCCTCAGTATGACAAATGAAGACACCACAATGATGGGCAGACTTGAGTTGGAGAACAAGATGGGCTTTGATGACAGCCAGGGCTTTGATGACCGAGGGAGAAAGTTGATGAAAACAGCAAGGACAGAAGTAGAGTGTGAAAAAGCTGAAAACCACAGGCCTTAGAGGATTCTTTTCTTAAAAATGTGAGATTGGGTGTTTTCAGGGGGGCTCCCAGGCTTCATTTAAGGCCAGCGGCAGAGGGGGGCAGTGGGCGAAGAGTTTTAGAACTGGGGGCTGTTTGCTGGTTATGGAGTCTTCTTCAGAGGGAAGAAAGTAAAATAGGTACTAGCATCTGTTCCTTTGCCCACCTTCACCCCCCTTTTCTCAACAGATGAAGAAACAGAGGCTTAGGAGGGGTGCATGACTTTCTCTAGTCTACTGTTCTTTCTAATAGGTAGTGAAGCCAAGACAAGAATCTGGGTCCTCTGATTTCCAGCCCAATTCTCTTTCCACTCCCTCATCAAGTAGCAAAGCCAAGTTTTCTATGTCTGTGTGTCTTCCAGCCTCTCCAAAGGCATTTGTTGTTTCATTTATTCTGATTAAAGTTTGTGATGACAAAGTTTGGTTTGTTAACTATAAAGCCTTTTAATAAATGTTTGGAGTGGCTCTGAATGATTCTTTGAATTCGAGCATCATTTATGTCAAATGAGCAAATTGGAAACCAAGAACTATAATACCTATGAGGCATGTCTTGGAAAGGGAAGGGAAAGGAGAGACAAGGATAATATTTTCCCACTGAAAGTTACTTAAATTCTCCTTATTCTGGGAGCCCATGTGAACACGTGCTTAATGAATGCTTTTGATGTAGGTACTCTCCCTCCAACCCCCACCCAGATGGAGAGTAAACCAAATTATAGAGAAAACAGCGGTAACTTAAATATTTTCTTGAAATAATTGATGGCTTTTTTAGAACTATCTCCAAGTACTAGATTTAAAATATATGCTTTTATTAGCATCAATTTTATTTTACTAAAATGTATTTGGGGAATAATATATCCATGTAACATTTGGCAGTAGACCTTGCTTTCCATAGCTAAGTATCTGGAAGGGTCATTAAAATGGAAAATTTTAGAATGGATTTTTTTCCTGATTTGGATCCTTAAGGCACGTGTATATGTGTGTGTGTGTGTGTGTTGTGTGTGTGTGTGTCCCGAAACACTTGTTTTAGTACAGTGCAAACCATGCATGAAAAGGCTTCTCCTCTTGGAACGATTCTCCATTGATAATTAGCCATGAGTTACTTGCATTTTTGCATACTAACTTGGTCTCCGCTTGTCTGAAACCCTGCTGCAACTCAGCTCTCATTCACCGGAGCATTTGGTTTGTCGGCATTACTGGAATGATTCAGCTGCTTCCATCGTGAATACATTCCTCTGTGATTATGTTTAATAGACTCCCAACATCCATCAAACAACGCAGCATGTCCCACTTTGAGGCCGAATACTCCAGACAGTTTTTCAAACTCAATTCTCCAACTGGAACAGGCATCACAAACTACATTTGATACAAAGGAAGTATTGAGCTGGCAGGATTGTTGAAAAATCCTCTTTAAAGCTTGCTGGGCAAACTGGTAGTCTAACCTTCTGGAAAAGGAATTAGGTTGCTCATTAGAGGTTCAATTCTACACTCATTGTTCATGTTCGAATCCATGCTTCTGTCTAGCACTAAGTATGAAAAAGGTGAAAGAAACAGGACAAAGCTTTTAACTGGAAATCCCTCACTGCTGGATTTTATTTTAAACTAGTGATTTGGAAGTAAGACATATTTTAATTTTATACCTTGTAAAAGTAGAGTTGATGTCATTTCAAAGTCTGAACCAAGTGGGTAATTAAAAAACAGCAAGTTTGTAATTGGCAAGATGGTGAGACATAAAAAAAAAAAAATCAAGACTGTAAAAGATGGAAGAATTAGTGTGGTATGACTGTGACTCTCAAGAATATTTCTAGGACTTGATCTGGATTGGTTTTAAATTTTATTTATTTATTTATTTATTTATTTATTTATTTGACAGACAGAGATCACAAGTAGGCAGAGAGGCAGGCAGAGAGAGAGAGAGAGAGGAGAGGAAGCAGGCTCCCCAACAAGCAGGGAACCCAACTCGGGGTTCGATCCCAGGACCCTGGGATCATGACCTGAGTTGAAGGCAGAGGCTTTAGCCCACTGAGCCCTCATTTTAAATTTCTGTAACAAAATATTGACTCTTACTGCTGAGAACAACTTAAAATTGTATACACTCACACACACACATGTGTTTAATATACTTACCCATTAAAAATACATATATTACTCATAAGGTATATATTTCCCATTTTAATTCATATGTAATTCATTACACAAAATAAATACCCATGATATTTTTTAAATGACCTGATTTAAAGTGGATGTATAGGTATGTGTGTTTATTTATTCATTTGTTTATTTTTTAACTTATAACTATATCTGGGGATGTTAAAAATATTGGGTAACTTTAGTTCTCTTTCTCTCTTTTTTTTAAAGATTTATGTATTTATTTTAGAAGAGGGGCACATGGGGGGAGGGGCAGAGGGAGATGGAGAAAGAGAATCCCCAAGCAGACTCTGCACTGAGCACAGAGCCCTACACGGGGCTCAATCCTAAGACCCCAAGACCATGACCTAAACCAAAACTGAGAGTCCCATGCCCACCAGACTGAGCCACCCAGTTATCTCTTTTGAAAGTAACTTTTTAAAGGTTTTTTTTTGGTGTCTTTTTCATAACACTACTGGCTTTTAAAGGGTTTTTAATTTTTTCTCTTTTCTTTTACTATTTTTTAAAAAAAGATTTATTTATTTGAGATAGAGAGAGAGAGAGAGTGTGTGAAGAAAAAGAGAGAAAGAGTGTGAGTGAGAGAGCAGGAGCAGGGGAGGAGAGAGAGAGGGGAGAAACAGGTTCCCTGATGAACAGGGAGCCCAATGTGGGGCCCGATCCCAGGACCCTGGGACCATGACCTGAACCAAAGGCAGACACTTAACCCAACAAACCAACCAGGAGTCCCTCCTTTTAGTATTTGATTTTTTAAAAAATTTATTTATTTGACAGAGAGAGACCACAAGTAGGCATAGAGGTAGGCTTTCTTCATGACCTGGGAAGGCAGCGGCTTAACCCACTGAGCCACCCAGGCGCCCCAGTATTTGAATTTTTTATTTATAAACTTTCTTATACTGGGGCACCTGAGTGGCTCAGTTAGTTAAGTGTCCAACTCTTGATTTTGGCTCAGGTCATGACCTCAGGGTCCTGAGATTGAGGCCCTTGTCCGTCTCTAATGCATGGGGCATGGAGAACGCTTGCGCTTTTCTCTCCCTGTCTCTGTCTGCCCCTCCCTACTGCTCGCACACACGTGCACAGTCTCTCTCTGTTTCTCAAAAGAATAAACACAAATAAAAAAAGAAACATTCACATGCTATACTGTTCTTGAGATGACTATAATCTAACTACTTTTACTTGCTCCTTTGAGTCTAGTTTCCTAACTGAATTTTGTAGAAGCTATAGAAGATGAAATTCACCCTTAGTTAGCCTTTCAGAAAGGTAGATATTCTAACTCCCTTTACAGATTGTATTTGTTTTTAAAGATTTTATTTATTTATTTGAGAGAGAATGAGTGAGAGAGAGCATGAGAGTGGAGAAGGTCAGAGGGAGAAGCAGACTCCCCAAGGAGCTGGGAGCCCGATGTGGGCTCGATTCTGGAAGTCCGGGATCATGACCTGAGCCCAAGGCAGTCGCTCAAACAACTGAGCCGACTAGGCGCCCAAAGATAGTATTTTTTTAAAGTGATCTCTGCAACCCATGTGGGGCTTGAACTCACAACCTGAGATTAAGAGTCATATACTCCACAGACTGAGCCAGCCAGGTACCTCCCAGCTCCCTTAAGGAATTTTAATTTGTGTAATGATACAGACTCTCAGTAGGTTCCTCATTTCTTAACTGAATCTCAAATGGGAATCACAATGGGAATCTTGTCCATAAGTTAATTATCTTCTTCAATCCCCCTTTTTTTTTTCTTTTGTGGGTTCCATCCAAGGTAATCCTTTAATGAAATGGGAAAAATAACACAAATAAATGCAGAAGAATGAATGCACCCTCCAATTCTTGAGAATTCTTTTCATCTCTTTAGATCATAAATATGGGAGTTAAGAGGGTGACATCTGGCATCAACAGACTGTATTTCCAATCTCAGCCTACTCTCTTCCTATAGGCTACCTTGGCTTTTTTAAGTCTCAGTGTTTTCATCTGGAAAATGGGGAGAACAAGGGTTGCTTTCTCGTTTGAATGTTGTATGGATTAAATGAAGCAAGCTCAGCATATTACCTGGCACTTCGTAAGTGCTCAAAATGAATTAGATAAAAATTCTGGATCAGCTATTGACTTAAAAGCATATGATACTGAGTATTTGATTCAGTATGGGTATAAAATATCTGAGTTGAGAAGTAAGAACTTCTTTAATAAACTTACATTGTGAATGAGTTGAACGTAGAGGATTTTAACTTGTTAGCTCTTTTTCAAATAAAGCTTTTGCAAACAGGTCTTCCTGAATACAACTATACCCCAAAGGAAAAATGACACTCTTCTCTCCAAACTCTATATGGCAGAAGTTACCCAGAAGTGTTGTGTAAAGAGATTTACTTTCTGGAGCTTATTCAGCTCTAACTGTGGTGCTATTTGGAGGTTGTATTCTCACTCCTGGGCAATCATGCTTTCATTTCTATAGCATTTGACAGGGCCCTTTTACATACATTAGCTCATTTTCTCTTCACACAATTCTTCAAGACAGATGGATCATGTGTGATTATCCTTATTTTGCAGGAGGGAAAACCAAACTCTGGAGGAGTTAAGTAACTTGGCTTAGGCTGCTGAGTGCCTAAGTAGGTAGAACTCACTTTTTGTCACTATCCTTAGTTTCCGCTCCCACCCCATGCTGCCTCTGCCAACCTCAGCAACAGTAGGGTTCACAGGTAAGCATGAGATCAGAGAAGGGAAAGTATTTGTTTTGACTCTTACCATCTTCCAGGCCCTGTGTTTGGAAGGCATCACAAGAAGGGGACACAAGATAGACAACTCACTACTTTCTTGCCCCTCTGGACTCTAACTCTGTAGAGAAATGTCTCAGGATGGCAGTGGGAAGACTGAACTGGGAATGCTCAGTAGGAAAGATGGGGCTACATAGGGCTTCAGCATGGAGAGGCCAAGAACCAGTGTTTCTAGAAGGGGATGCGAGAGTGGGGAGAACATGTCTGCCTTACCATGAAGGAACATCCACGCCTGCAATTTTGAAGCATCTGCCATTTGCTAATGCAGAAAGCAAGTAATAATGACCTGCTCCTTCTTGGAGAACTGATTGTTCTCTGGGATCATTTGGAGTGAAAAAAGTCTTTCCATAAAATCTTTAACCAACTCTACAACAGACGGATATCTAACCCAATTGAACAATGAGCACTGATGTGAATGGATATTTCTCCCAAGAAGACTCACAGATGGCCAAGAATATGAAAAGAAGCTCAACATCATTAGCCATTAGAACAATGCAAATCGAAACCCACAATGGGCTATCATTTTATACTCACTACGATGACTAAACTGAAAAAGATAGACAACAGTAAGTATTGGGGATATGTGGAGAAAATACAACCCTTAGGCATTGCTAGTAAGAATGTAAAATGTTGCAACAGTTATGGGAAACAGTTTGGTAGTTCTTCAAAATGTTAATGTAGTTAGCATTTGATCCAGAAAATTCTACTCTTTGGTATATATTCAAGAGAACTGTGCACAAAAATTTGTGCACTAATGTTCATAGCAGTAATATTAATAATAGTCTGAAACTGTGAACAACCCAATGTCCAATCAAATAGGTCAATAAAATATACATGGTATATCCATACAATGGAATATTATACAGCCATAAGAAGAAAAGAGGTTCTAATACATGCTATAACTTGGATGAACCTTGCAAACATTATGCTAGGCAAAACAGCCATTCACAAAAAGACACATGTTGTATAACTTCATTTATATGAAACATTAGAAGAGGAAAATCCACAGAGACAGAAAGCAGACTGGTGGTTGCCATGGGCTGGGGAAAGAGGGATGGAGAGTGACCACGAATGGTAGGGGGTTTCTTTCTGGGAGAGATGAAGGTATTCCAGAGTTAGACAGTGGGGACAACTGCACAACTCTGTGAGTGTACTAAAACCATTGGATTATACATTTTAATAGCATGAATTTTATGATATATGCATTTTATTTTAGAGAGAGTGAGAGCAAGATTGGGAGGGGGGAGCTGGATAGGGGCTGGTGGAGAGGGAGAGAGAGCATCTTAAACAGACTCTATACTGAGCATGGAGCACAATTTAAAGTTTGATCTTATGACCTGTGATCATGACCTGAGCCAAGATCAAGATTCAGATGCTTGACCCACTGAGCCACCCAGGTGCCCCTGAATTATACCTCAATAAAGAATTCTCATGTAAGATGATAATAATCTCTGACACTTACTAAGGGATAGTACTAGAAACTGTGCTCTGAGTTTTGTGGATTATCTATACTTCATTCTCCCCAAAACTGCAGGGAAATGTACTCTTACTATTTCTACCTTACAGATGAACAAAGTGAGGAGAGGCCTTGAGTCACATGGTGTTCGCCACTGTGCAGTAATACCTCTGAGACAAACATTGCCAGATGTTGAGTGACTTCTTGTTTTCTCTGTACTGCAGTTACTGGGTTCAGCTCTGGTGTTTTGGGACATTTTGTTATTTTGTTCTTTCAGGATTCAGCAATTGGATGGTCTTGTTGCCAGGAAAAGGAATAGATCGGAGTAGTGGTCCACCCCTCACCACAGTAAAGGACTGTTGAAGGCTGGCTCCATTCCTTGTTTGTTCAAACACCATTTGCTTGGAGTAGCCCTCTGATCTCCTAGTCTCAATGAAAGGCTTGCCGTAGGATGCTCTCCCTACACTCAGCATCTCTTCTCAGAGTACCTATTACCGTCTGGTAGAGACTTGGTTAATATCTGCCTTCCTCCCTAGACAACAGGGACCATAATATCTGCCTTCCTCCCTTATAACAGGGACCATGACTGCTCCGCTCACCACTGGGCACTCCGTGAGCAGCACCAAGCGCACAGTAGGCACTCAAGTATCAAATGAGTGACTAAACACCAGTACTGATCAAGAGGATGCCTAGAGTCTTCACACTTCTGGACTGTCTCTTACTGGAGAGGGTCCCTTTTTTGCAAATTGACAGATAATTCCTCTGGCTTCTAGAGGCAGTAATTAAATGGTGTGGGAGTGCTTCCGAGCCGCTGCTGGCTCATGCCACTGGAAAGTGACGCATTAGTGGAAAGCTCTGGCTTTGCTTCTAACCTCAGAGGCTTCTCTAAGATGTTTCTTATGTGCTGTTCTCCTCTACTCTGACTGGGATTTTGGCTTTCCCCTCATTTCTTGCCTCCACCAGATCTTCTGATGGCTCGTAAGAGTATCTCCCATTAGCTCCCGCAAGATCTGAAACAATTTTACACCTCACAATCTACCACCACTTAAGTGGTTAAATACATACATTGCCAGACTCCCAGTATAGAAACAGGCGGAGAACCCCACAAATGTTAACTGCTTCGGGTTATGCAAATAAGCGACTGAGCCAGAATGAGAAACTACTAGGTTCTAAAGCCCTGAAGGCCTCAGGGTTGTATAGTTAAACTCCCTGACCATGCCCAGCACAGTGCCTGGCATGGAGGAAGAGCTCACCGAATATTTCCTGAATGAGAACCCAGAATTGTTGCTGGGGGGGAGTCACACCCCATTGTGAATCAGCTGGTTCCCCAAATCCCAATGAATCTCCCTTCAACTAAACTTTCTAAGATGTATAAATTCTTTTTTTTTTTTTTTTTTTTGTTTAAAGATTTTATTTATTTATTTGACAGAAATCACAAGTAGATGGAGAGGCAGACAGAGAGAGAGAGAGAGGGGAGCAGGCTCTCCGCTGAGCAGAGACCGATGTGGGACTCGATCCCAGGACTCTGAGATCATGACCTGAGCCGAAGGCAGCGGCTTAACCCACTGAGCCACCCAGGCGCCCAGATGTATAAATTCTGAGTTGGAGTGTCCAAGATCCAAATGTACCTAACTCACCAAAATAATCTCATTCTCTTATTTCTTCTTATCACTAATGTTGGCACCCCCATTTTTTTTATCTACCTGCTGTTGAAATCCACCTTGATTCTCCATTCTCATTACCAGAAGGAACCAGGGTCAAGTCCTGTGGATTCTCCTGTCACGGTGCCTCTGCTTTCATTCAACTCCCATTGCCACCACGCCCATTCCTACTCTCATTACCTTTCAACTAGACCTATTGGAATAACGGTTTCTGACTTTCCCCACCTCTGGGCTCTCCCAATTCTGATAGTGCCTGAATACTATTTCTAGATTAATTTTTCTAATTCTGACATTCTCTTCTCAAAAATGTTCAACAACTCCCTTACAGTATTTTGTCCAACTTCAAATTCCATGGAATGACAAGTCTTTCAAAATGATTCCAACTTACCTTTGCATCTGTATTTTTTCCTTCTATGTACACAATTCTCTAGGCAAGCTAAAGGCAACTCCTCAGTATTCCCTGAATATAACTCATTTCCCCTCTCCGTGTTATCTGTGACTTCTTCCTTATGCTCAAATGCCTACATCTTGGCTTGACCATATCAAATGAAAGCTCTTCAGGATTTTTGATTCCTGCCACCAGATAGTCTTGCTACCTCTTGATTCCTCTCAAGATCTTTTCATGCCTCCTCTGTGACTTATCTACTTCATATTATAGTTTTTAGTGAATGTTATCTTCTCTAACAAACAGTGAGGTCAAGGTCCGTGACCTTCACAACTCTGTACTCTGTACATCAAGCTAGTGTCTGTTCTATAGTGGGCAACTGTGGAAATAGTTCTCTTGCTTTTATCATGTATTTCTTTCACACACCAAATAAACCCTTGCTTCCTTATATTTAACTTGTTATAAAGCTGATAAATCCAACTCAAGAATTGAAGCTCAATGTTCCACTCATTCACTCATTTCTGTACTCCATGTACATGGAATTGTTGACGAGCTTCCTGTAATTGAGTAATACTCAATTCCTACAAAATACCAACTTTTGAGGAGAGCATAGCATATGGTGACTAAAAAGTTCACATAGTTATTCCTAATTCCAATTAATATTTAATAGGAAAATAACAAGAGCAAAACTTCAAGTACAACATTTAAAGGCACAATGGCGGAGCCAATACACTAGTCAGCCTACCCCATGGAATGCAAGTTTCTGGCTCCTAAAAATATTCATAGTTATCTTTTTTGGCTGCTCTGGAGTAGCAGTGACTGGCATAAGTGGGATTCTCCTCCCCTGGGGATGAAAAATGAAGTCTGAAAGAATGTTCATTACCACCACGGTACATGTTGACCAAACTGATTTTTCATCTGCCAAAATGTGTATACTGGCTTCTGTCTCATCTAGAGACCTCTGGAACTAAACGCAATTGATCAAATTAGCTCTCCCATAATGCCCCACCAGTTCTGTTAAGATGGCAGCTTGTTAACTTTAGCCTACTGTTTATTTAAACCATGTGGATGACATCATGCAAACCACCCCCATTTCATCAAAGCATGATGTAGCCTAGGAAAAATAATTTGGTTTCAAACCACTCTGAGATATGGTCTTTTTTCTTTTCTTCCTTATGTTAAATGATAAGATGTAAAACCTCATTTCTTAGTCATTCGATTTTTACTCCAGCTGGCCCTTTACCAGTAAAATGGAAGCATTTTCATGCCTTCTATACTCAAGCAAACTGAAGATATCAAACAAGTTTGCTTCAGTCCTGGGAAAGCAGATTTGGTGACATAGTCTGTTAGTTTGATTTTCCTCTTATCCTTTGTTTGCCAAGTTCAAGCTGCCATGGCTATATAACGGTTTCCTCCACCTCTGCCTGGCAGCTCATGCCTATGAAGATACTTCTGCTAGCATTAGCCACAGGACTCATAAGATGTTTTCCTTGGGCTGTGATTCTTCTCTTTCTTGGGGTCCACGTGTTCTTGTACAAGTTCTGACCTGGTTTGATTTGAAAAGTTGGTGCACGTATTCTAACCTCCCAAGACATGCCAAGCTCCTCGGCTTCTACAATGTTACCATCACATATCTAGCAGCAGATGGCAACCACAACTTCCTTTTTTTAAATTGAAAATCTTTAAAAAAATTTTAATACAAATATAGTTGACCTGTAACAGTCAGCTTATTAACATTTAGGAAGCCTTGTTTTTGAACATCAGCACAAAACAAATTAATTGATAATTCAGAAGGGAATCATGGCTTTAATGTGGCACCAGTAGGAGACAACACTCCAAAAGGAGAAAGGGGATACAAAGAAGTAAAGAAATTAATGACAAATTTATTCTCTGGGCACTGGCAACCTCTGTCATCTTGGATGAAAAATGTACCATATGATGGGGTGCCTGGGTGGCTCAGTGGGTTAAAGCCTCTGCCTACGGCTCAGGTCATGATCTCAGGGTCCTGGGATGGAGCCCCGCATCATGCTCTCTGTTCAGCAGGGAGCCTGCTTCCTCCTCCTCCTCTCTCTGCCTGCCTTTTTGCCTACATTAATTTCTATCTGTCAAATAAATGAATAAAATCTTCAAAAAAAAAAAAAAAAGAAAAAGAAAATGTACCATATGAAACTATGGGATTTCATTGAATTAACTAAATTTCCATAGGTTATTAAGCTTTGTTTCATGTGCTGTGAGGGAATTAAAAATGTATAAAGTTACGTCTATAAGAAATGGATAATTGAGTTCAACATTTCCAAAACTGTCTTCTTCAGAACACTAGGTCTAAGACATGCTCTGGAAAAAAAGAGGGGTGCCTAGGTGGCTCAGTAGCATCCAACTTTTGATTTCACTCAGGTTGTGAGATCAAACCCCAAAGGTTTGGAGTGGGTATGGAGCCTGCTTAAGATACTCTTTTCTCTCTTGCCCTTTGCCCCTTCCCCCTCTTTTGTTTTTTTTTTTTTAGGTGTGCTATGTGAAGAAAGAAGTCCATGTACAAAGAAGCTTAACTTCCCTCTTTGAAAGTCTTCACCCATTAAAGGCCCTGAGAAATCCTCTAGAAAAGAAATGTGTTACATTTATTTCTCCTGGAGTTTATCAAATTTATTGACCATGAATCACTTTTTAAAAAAATATAATGGGGCACCTGGGTGGCTCAGTGGGTTGAGCTGCTGCCTTTGGCTCAGGTCATGATCTCAGGGTCCTGGGATCGAGTCCTGCATTGGGCTCTCTGCTCAGCAGGGAGCCTGCTTCTCTCTTTCTCTGCCTACTTCTAGGCTCGGTTCCTGAAGTTTCCAATTCAGTATGTTTGAGGTTGGGTTTAAGAATCCACATTAAAAATCTCCCAGGTGATACTCAGCAACGGCTATTCTAGGAACCACTGGTTAGTGTATGACCAAAAAAAAAAAAAAAAGGCCAAGGTTGAACATTTGGTGTGTCTTAATTAGGGTTGTCCATTCCATTACTACATACTAAATTCTAGTCTGAAAACAGCTTTCCTTTGTCATCTATTAAGAATGTGAATTAGGGGCACCTGGGTGGCGCAGCTGAGTAAGGGTCAAACTCTTGGTTTCAGCACTGGTCGGAATCTCAGAGTCATGAGATGGAGTCTCATGTGGGGCTCTATGCTCAGAGGGGAGTCTGCTTGGGATTCTCTGTCTCCTTGCCCCACTACCCCCCGTTCGTGTCCTCTCTCTCTCTCAAATAAATAAATACATCCTTAAAAAATAAAAAAGATGGGGCACCTGGGTGGCTCAGTGGGTTAAAGCCTCTGCCTTTGGCTCAAGTCATGATCCCAGAGTCCTGGGATTGAGCCCTGCATTGGGCTCTCGGCTCAGCAGGGAGCTTGCTTCCTTCTCTCTCTCTACCTACTTGTGATCTCTGTCTGTCAAGTAAATAAATAAAATCTTTGAAATCTTTGAAAATAAATACATAATAAAAAAAGAAAACAAAAAAATAAAAAAATAAAAATAAAATAAAAATAGAAATAATAAAAGGAAAAAAGAACAATAATGAATCTGGCCAAGTCCAAACCACTGAACCTGTAGGTAGGCCAGGTCCTCCTTACATACACAAAAATTTTAAATTTAGCACAAACACATGATTTTAAAGAACTCAGACTGGGCCAATAAAAAATGGAAATAAGAGAAGTAGCAGTTATAGTAGTAGCTTTATTATTGTTTTTATTATTTTTCGTGTGGTACATAGACTTTATTCTGACCCCTCCCCACCTTCTGGAATTATAACTTTATTTATTTAAAGTTAGCCATCCGCTTTTCAGTGGACTAATACTGCTGTCTGATGCATCACTGTTATCTCTACCGCTATCTACCGGGAAACACGGGAAGAGCTAGTAAAAAAGAGATTTGAAGTATTTCTGGAATTGAGAGCTTTAAGGACTACTCTTTTAAGATCACTGCAATAATATTGCTGGCCATGTATGTCCTCCCCAAATTACAAGAAGGTGGCTTTAAAAATTGGGAAGTTGGCCTGGAAGCCTTATGTGACCACAAATTCTAATCTTGGGTGAAGTAATAATCTTTTCTCAACCATTGTAAATATTATCAAAGAGGAATAAAAGTTTCTGTGAGACCATAAACTTTACATTGTTCCATAACGAAAAAGGTTCTATATAGAAATATGTACTGAAGTGGTCTCTTTTTTTATAGCACAAATATCTGAGGTCAGTTGGTTATGGTCCTCTCCTTACTAAAATTTGGTTTATAGATAGCTGCTGCTATTGACATATAACCAAGAAACAGAAACTATCTACAAACTAAATTTTAATATTACAAATGATCATAATTAATTAACAGTTTACCTTTTGAATGAAGGAAGATCTTCTCAGTGGTCCAACCAGGCAAAACTAAAATAATTTGATTGGGTTTTCAAGATTATTTCTTGGGGTGCCTGGGTGGCTCAGTTGGTTAAGTGTCTGACTCTTGATTTCACCTCTTCAAGGTCTCAGGGGTCGTGAGATCCAGCCCCATAATGGCCTCCACACTGCCCTCTGCAAGCAGTCTGCCTGAGGTTCTCCCACTCCCTCCACCCCTCCCCTACACTTGCACCCATACGTGTGCATGTCCTGTCTCTAAAATAAAGTCTTTAAAAAAAAAAAAGACTATTTCCTGAGGATAAATAATCAGGAGCATTATAAAGATGAAAAAAAAATGAAATTTGGGGTATAAAAGAACTCCTCCTTCATCGAATGAACACAGAAATAAATGCAACAGATCCTCCAATATCATCATACTAGTCACTCAAAGGCAACTCTCTAAGGATTGTATATTAACATTAACGATTAGGATAAAAAACTTTTCAATGGAGGGACTTCTTTAGTCAAGGATGAGTCAGTGGCAAGGAAGAGTCCAGTGTATCTGAGGACCTGAATTACATCTTAACAGTGGATGGTGATGAATGGATGATATATTTTTTGGTATTTATTATGTTAAAGGGTCCAAGAGCACCTGTCCAGAAGATGACCACGCCCATTCTCTGCTCACCTCCTACACAAACTAAAACTTCTGCCTTCCATCTTGCTTCGTGAGCTCCTGCTTACTGATCCCTCTAACAGTTTCTCACTGGATGACAAGAAAAAATCTTTAAGGTACTCTGAACTCAAGTCCCCAACTCATAAACCAACTCAAGTAAGAGGTTATGATAAAAAGACCCCCCAAATTCACGTTGTCATGCTTTGTGTTTGCTAGTGATGGAGAAAAATAACTGTCCTCTCAGTGTGATGGCTTTTCTGTTTTATAAATAATGTCATTTTCAGATGAAAGAAATCCCTCCTTTCTATATACTGTTTTCTGTTAATTCATTTGATCTAGAAAAAGCCTCAGCAAAGTATAATCTATTTGATTAAGTAACTACCTTAGTCCTTGAATGGATATCAGACTCCCGTGCACAGCACAAGAAAGCTTCCAAGGTTCTTGCAAAATTACATTTGAAGCAGTATATACTGAATAAGTACTATATGTATTTCTCTGAGAACTGTACTAGAAGTGTTAGGGAAGGAAAGGAAACAAATACCTATCACTATCCTATCACTCCAATTGATTTGTTGTGTTCCACACATCAGGGGAAAGTTAGAAATTGCAATTTAGAGATCAGATGTTTCCAAGTAGAGAGAAAGGAACTAAGGTAACAAGTAATAATTGGGCAGTTAGTATTAGACAGTGTGACTTGTGGAGTCATGTTTGCAATTCTAGAAATTGGAGAAGAGAATGTAAATATGATCAAGTTGAGCTAGCTTGCTTCCCTGCCTTCCTTCCTTCCATCATTCTTTCCTTCCTTCCTGATTTATTTATTTGAGAGAGAAAGAGCAAGCCAGTGAGCATGAGTAGGAGGAGGCAGAGGGAGAGGGAGAGAATCTTAAGCAGGCTCCACGCTGAGTGCAGATTCCCAACGAGGGGCTCAGTCTCAGGACCCTGAGATCATGACCTGAGCCAAAATCAAGAGTCAAATGTTTAACCAACTGAGCCTCCCAGACACGCCAAACTGAGCTATACATACACTGCAAAAAAAGTGAGACAATACAGGAAGGTAGAAAAAAATCATACTAAATCTCACAGCTTACAGATTAAAGTGTTCTCATTTTACTGTAGCTCTGAATTTTTTAGTTATGCACATTAATTGCAAGAAGATGGGTCCAAAACTATTTTAAATCTTGGTTTCTCAATAATATACATTGAATTTTCTACTAGTAAATATAACTCAGCATAGCCATTTTTAAAAAGGGTTTATTTATTTATTTGACACAGAGAGAGAGAGAGAGAGAGATGACAAGTAGGCAGAGAGAGAGGGGGAAGCAGGCTCCCTGCTGAGCAGAGAGCCTGATGCGGGGCTCAATCCCAGGACCCTGAGATCATGACCTGAGCCAAAGGCAGGGGCTTAACCCACTGAGCCACTCAGGTGCCCCAATGTAACCTTTTTTAAATAGTTGCTTATTTCATTATAAAAGGGTGTCATAAAAAATTAATTAATTCTAGTGGTTTTTTTTTTTTTGAGATCTGGGCTCTTTCAAGTTTTTAAGGGCATGATATATACAATGCCATATGCATATGCATACATATATGTATATAAATATGCATAAGTGTGTTTATATGTTTACTTTGATGAGATATAGATATGTATACTTTTTTGTTCTTTCATTTGATTATTTCCTTAGGATTAATTCCTGGAGTTGGAATTGTTGCATCTAAGTGTAAGCATATTTCTTTCTTTTTTTTTTTTCTTAATAGAGAGATAGTATGCACATGCATGAGCAGAGAGGGGCAAACAGAGAGGAGAAAGAGAGAATCTTAAGTAGGCTCCACGCTCAGTATGGAGCTCAACATGGGACTTGATCTCACAGCTCATAACCTGAGCTGAAATCAAGATTTGGCTGCTTAACCAGCTGGGTTACTCAGGCACCCCTACGACTTTTTTTTTTTTTTAGGATTTTATTTTTGAGTCATCTCTTCACTCAGTGTGGGGTTTGAATTCACAACCCTGAGATCAAGAGCCCGTATGCTCTCCTGACAGAGCCAGCCAGGTGCCCCAGCATATTTATGTCATGATACAATATTGCTGATTATTCTCTGGAAAGGTATAGTCACTTTATGTAACTCACAACATGAGTGATTTATTTTGAGACAATTCACCAATTGTAGGTGATTTGTTGTTGTTGTTGTTGTTTTTTAACTACTTGGAACTGTTCTGGGTAAAAAATTTTCTCTTCTTTTTTGGGGGCACCTGGGTGGTTCAGTGGGTTAGGGCCTCTGCCTTCGGCTCAGGTCATGATCTCAGGGTCCTGGGGTCGAGTCCTGCATTGGGCTTTCTGCTCAGTGGGGAGCCTGCTTCCCCCTCTCTCTCTGCCTGCCTCTCTGCCTACTTGTGATCTCTCTCTCTATCAAATAAATAAATAAAATCTTTAAAAAAAATTAGATTTTTGGAGGATTATAAGTAAGATTGAATTTTTTTTTTACATGTTTACCAGCTATTTATATTCTTTTTTTGTGTGACTTGTGGGCTTATGGGCTTTGCCCACATGTCTACTGAGATATTTATCTTTTTCTTACAGATTTTAAAGTAGTTGTCATATATTCATTACTTAGGTCTTAATTTGTCATATATGCCATATCTTCTGCAGTTCATTTTACAACTTATGTGTTTTCTTTTCTTTTGTATAGGCTTAAAAAAAATTTTTTTTTTTGGATTAGCACAATGTTTCCCCAAGGAGCCCCTCATTGTTGTTATTGTTCTTTCTTGATTCAATTTACAGAGAACAAATCTAATGTCACACCACTAATGAAATATGGGAATGCCTATCTAGGTTGAATAATAAACATATTCAGTATTTTATAATTGTAAGTGGATGATACTTTCTGAGCATTTAGGCATTATTTAAAGTTAGAAGTAAAACATCTTCCCCCCGTCACGAAATGTGTGTACTGTAAGATACACACAATTTGTACTTCTCTCATTTGTTTGTAATTTAGTATTTATATGTGCATGTATGTGTATATTCATACATACACATATATGTGTACCTTTACATTTTGGGCAATTGCAACACATACACAAAGGTTGAACAATTTGGTGACTGGTAAATATTTGCATATATTTACAATACTCACATATAAGAGCTCGACGTTGTTGGGGAGCATTTGCAAAGCTCACAGAATGTATGAGCTACAGGAAATAACATAGGCCTAACATGGTTAATAGGAATAGAAGTTTGTTATAAGCAGTTATTACTAACGGAGCTCACATTTGCCTTCCTTTCTAAGTGTCACGAATCTGACCTTTTTATTCTGCTAACTAAAAGGGAGCAGAAAGCACAATCATTCAGCTGTGGACCAATGTATGGAGTTTTAGTGAATGTGTGCCAAAAACCATTTTCCATGCCCCCACTTGCAAAGCAAATAGTGATCTGGTTGCCGAGCCTAGCTCCATGTGCTCAGTCAAATTTCCTCTGAAGAAATCACAAAGTGAGCTGCCACCCACAATTCAAGTTGGTTGTATGTTACCTCTGACTTTTAATGAAAACGTAAAACCCAGGGGCCCAATTCTCCCTCCTTGGTTCTGTATGTGTAAAGGGTGAGTTGAAGAGAAATAATTAAGGACAGACCGGGAACTTTTGAAACAAAACTAAACTAGGGATTAACTCAGATGCACTAAGAGTGGTTTAAATTCTCTTTGACCTTGTCTTGTAAACACAGCCTGTTTTAGTAACCTTGACTGCTTTGCAAAGTTGACTAGTCTGACATAGCATCTCCCTGTGAGGTAGGTTCTTAAGCATTCAGTGAAATGAGAGACCGAGAGATAGAAGCAATACTGTGTCTACTGTTTGAATTACTACCTCAGGACAGGTTATACAGACTCTTTAAAAGAAAAAGGGTTTTCACACTCACATTTCTGATTCAGTTGGGGGCCATACTTTTATTGCCACATGGACTCTGAGAGACTCTAAGCTCATTTCGATTGCTGGTGCAAAAGTATAATTTGTTTTAATAATTTGGCATTTGTTTATTATTATTGTCACTGAATGGGCACATGTGAAATTTATTTTGAACTAATGAATGCTGTTGTATGGGAGTGAGCCTCTCAGATGCCAACAGGATACACCACGACCCCACCGTCAATTAAAAGTTGAGTAATGGGTTCTGTACTTTATCTTTTCCTTTTAGCAAATTTATAGATTTGGGGCAAATTCCCTTTAGCATTCTAAGGTATAAACCTTTTAAAAAAATATGTATTTATTTATTTGTCAGAGAGAGAGAGAGAGAGAAAGAGCACAAGAAGAGGGAGAAATAGGCTCCCCACTGAGCAGGGAACCCAATGCAGGACTTGATCCCGGAACCCTGACATCATGACCTGAGCCAAAGGCAGACACTTAACAAACTGAGCCACCCAGGCGTCCCAGGTATAAACCTTTTGAGGTTATATATAAGATGCTAGTGATTGGAAAAACATAAAACACCAATAAAATATAATTTTTTAATAACGTCTATGAAAGATTAGAATAATGCCATCATGTTTTTACTTTATCATCAATTGATGTTTTGAAATCTTAAAAACAAAGTATGGTTCACAAGGTAATAGAATCTGAGTTTAAGGAATGTGAAGAAGGATATGATTCAGCATCAGCAATCCCGTGAGTGCACAGGAGATTAGAATGCAGTCGGTTTTCAATAGTACTTAGTGATGTGTGCACAGAAAGGACTATCCATTTGGTTAGTATGTTGAAATTGGATCTCAGGATGCTCATTCATGTCACGAATGACATGGCCCATAATGTTCCTAGCCTATTGTCTTGCTGGCTTAGCGAGGAAGAAACAAGAAATGTTTCTCTCTAAAGTTAGTAATGTAGGATTCCCCGATCTTGGCATAACCACGAATTGCTACCTTCATTGTACAGATAAGAAAAGGAGTTTTCGAGACATTAAGGAATTTCTCAATTCGTGTAGTAAGTGACGGAACTGGAATTTAAACCCAGACTTGTTGACTCTTGAGCTTAACCACTGTGACAGTGAACAGTGTTCCTCAAACTTTGCTACCTTTACCTCTGCTAGTATGTATGAAATTATTTTAGCTGGAACACAAACACATCTTTTTCTTTCTTTCTTTTCTTCCTTCTTTCCTTCCTTCCTTTCTTTCCCCTTTCTTCCTTATTATCTCTCTCCCTTTCTTCTTCCCTATATTTTAGAGAGGGAGTGAGAGAGCGAGAAGGGGAGGAAGGGCAGAGGGAGAGAGAATCTTAAGTGGGCTCCACGCCCAGCAGGAAGCCGGACGTGGGGCTCGATCTCACAACCCCAAACTTATGACCTGAGCCAAAGGCAGATACTTAACTGACTGAGCACCCAGGCACCCCTGAGTCCCTGTTTCGAATCTTTTGGGTAATATATCGAGCAGTAAAATTTCTGGGTCTTCTCCTAACTCCATGTTTAACTTTTCAAGGAATCATCAAACTGCATAGTGGCTCCAGTATTTTCCATTTCCATCAGCAACATATGAGAGTCTAAGTTTCTCCATAGTTTCACCAACACCTGTTATTTTATTTTTTAAAATATTTTAGCCATGCTAATGAATATCAAGTAGCATACTTATCTTTATGTATATTTGAAAATACAATGATCACATTAAACTCATGATATGGTTTGTTTTCCATCTATGGCAGTGGTAAGATTCCCTAAATATACCTTAAGTAGAAAAAAGTGAAACATTTGAAGAAAATAAGTAGATGAATAATGTAGGACACGAGATGTAGCTACAGTAAAATTTGTGAAGGTGTGATCTGGGGCAACTTCCTGAACTCCTTTGAGCCTCAGTTTCTTTATCTGTAACAAAAGGGGGCAGTGAATTGTTATGATAATTAAATGGGCTAATGTTCATAAAAGTGCTTGAAACAGTGGTAGGAATGTGTGCTATGTACATAGAGAAGGGGGTGCCAAATGACTCAAGTTTTTTGCTTGTTTGTTTTAAAGACTTTATTTAGAATGGCCAAAATTAGCAAGACAGGAAACAACATGTGTTGGAGGGGATGTGGAGAAAGGGGAACCCTCTTACATGTTGGTGGGAATGCAAGTTGGTGCATCCTCTTTGGAGAACAGTGTAGATATTCCTCAAGAAATTAAAAAATAGAGCTTCCCTATGACCCTGCAATTGCACTACTGGGCATTTATCCCAAAGATACAAATGTAGTGAAAAGAAGGGCCATCTGTACCCCAATGTTTACAGCAGCAATGGCCACGGTTACCAAACTGTGGAAAGAACCAAGATGCCCTTCAACAGACGAATGGATAAGGAAGATGTGGTCCATATACACTATGGAGTATTATGCCTCCATCAGGAAGGACGAATACCCAACTTTTGTAGCAACATGGATGGGACTGGAGGAGATTATGCTGAGTGAAATAAGTCAAGCAGAGAGAGTCAATTATCATATGGTTTCACTTATTTGTGGAGCATAACAAATAGCGTGGAGGACATGGGGAGTTAGGAGAAGGGAGTTGGGGGAAATTGGAAGGGGAGGTGAACCATGAGAGACTATGGATTCTGAAAAACAATCTAAGGGGTTTGAAGGGGCGGGGGGTGGGAGGTTGGGGGAACCAGGTGGTGGGTATTAGAGAGGGCACAGATTGCATGGAGCACTGGGTGTGGTGCAAAAATAATGAATACTGTTATGCTGAAAACAAATTTAAAAAAAAGATTTTATTTATTTATTTGTCAGAGAGAGAGCACAAGCAGGCGGAGTGGCAGGCAGAGGCAGAGAGAGAAGTAGGCATCTTGTTGGACAAGGAGCCCAATGCAGGACTTGATCCCAGGGCACTGGGATCATGACTTGAGCCGAAGGTAGCGGCTTAACTGACTGAGCCACCCAGGCGCCCCATAAATGACTCAAGTTTGAGAAGCTCTTGCGGAACTTACAGTAACGCTCTTTCTCAACAGGGACTTGTCTTCTCCTGTGGAGGTATCTAGTTAATATTTAATCAAATAAATGGGCAGAGCACATGGAATTGTGATGTTGAATTTCTTGGCTCATCCCGGGCTTGTATGATAAAAGGGAAGATTTTCTCAGAGGATTTTCCAGAGATGGGCTGGCAACTAAGGCACGGGTGAGTGGTTTGCTGACATTGGAAAAATCCAAGCTACGTGCCAGCACCAGCCGCCACTTGCAACCTGGGGCTTACAGAAAGGTGTGAAGGACTCCCACCTCTTTTCCTTTTGGATTCTTGGCTCACTATTCTTTTCCTCCACTTCCTTCCTCTCTCCTGCTTTCCTGCTTTCTAATAATTGTCTAAGTAATTGGTGGGGCTACACTTCGGTTCTCCCTCCACGACAGAAAGGCAAATACACTACGACAAAAAGAAGAGGCTATTTCACTGAGCCTTTACAATGCGATCTGGCCTAGGTATCGTTCTCAGGAAAGATCATGGTTGCCGTCAAAGTAGCCACTTGACCTTTTGGGCAGTGAAACACTATAAACAACTCCCTTCTTTTATCAAGTTCATTCTCTCACACTGGAGCGTTAGTGTTTAAACATTCATGAGTCAAATGGCCAAGTCGAAGAGATTGTTCGACATGAGATCAGACATAAAGGACCTATGTGAGGAGGGCAAGAGAGTTAATAAAGAAAAATATTTCCCTGATATAAAAAAACACTTTAATTTTCATTTATAGAATTATGAGCGGTGTCATGTTCTCCGCTCAGCAGTGCCACTGTTTTATGCATTCTTACAGTTAATAACTTATTCTAGGTATTAAATCTGTCACATTCCTTTTACTTGCGCCTGCAGTGAAGAATTTATAGCGGGAGACCCAGAACTGACCCAGCAATTTGAAAACATAACACAGATATGAATCCAATTATTCTCCATCTAAATGCTGACACTTACGCCCGACATCTATACGTGACATATGAACCAGAACCAGTCCTATTTAATATCTAACTTATCATCAAAGCCACAATCCAGAAATAAAAGCAAAAGGATTATTTCACACCCACTTTTGGAAGAGTTTCAACCCCCCTCAAAAAAAAAAAAAAAGAAAAAAGAGAGAGAGAGAGAGAAAGAGAGACAGACAGACAGAGGGAGTAGTAAGCCTGCTTTGTGTAATTTAGATATGGACATAAAATGTATTTGAATAAGTTGCTTAGGAACAAAATATGTGCCCCCCCCCCCCGGTGTGCTGGTCTCTCCTTTGTACCAACTATTTTGCCACGAAAAAGAAAGAGTTACTTTCACAAGTTCATAAAACAAAACAAATCACTTCTACAGCAGGAATCTATCAGTGGCTTGCTGCTCTGGCCTAAGGGTTCTTGCCAAAAGCTCCGATCATTTCTGTTTTTATTCTTTGTAAAATCAGCAGCTGGAGCTGCTTAAAATGTTTTCCATATAAAAATGTCACTAGATCAAACAGTGGCCTTGTGAGGAGAAGGGGGTGGCCAGGGAAGATTCCTTTGGGGGGGGAAAAAAAATTCAGAGTTCAGGGGTTGTGGGATAAATAAAAATTACTTTTAGTAGGTGTAAAATGCGGTGTTTTATTTTATCCCTCTACAATGTGGAGAAACAGAGACATTCTAGGACTGGCTGAAAAGTGATAAATACACAAAGATCGTGAATGAGTGCTTGGGCCCAGGAGAAAGGCGCCCTTTTTCTTGTCCTGAGTGTTGAAGAAAGCAAAAGGAATCAGATTATGAGACACAGGCATCAGGAGAAAGCGGCGTGCATCGAACATACTCAAGGCATCCTCACTTCCCTTCGCAAAGATTCAAGTCAAAGCACAGGATGTTGGTTACAAGGCGTAGTTATTTGATCAAAGCTCCGTTCTGAGTGAAGAGGAAAAAATAGAACCTTTCTGGGATATGTTTGAATTCGGATGGATGACTTGATAACGAAAGGACAGGTTATCCCGCAATCCTCAAGAAAAAATTGCTTAACCACCTTTTCACATTCAACGCGTGAATTAGACTTTGGCCTTTCATTCCGTTACATGGATGAGAGACTAATTTCCAGTCTTTCGCAGTCACCCAGGGGAACAAAGCCAACACAACATGAAGCAATCCAGAACCTCCACAATTTGAAGTAGAAACGGAAGAGAAAGGCTTCAAATCAAAACTCAAAACCCAACTGGAACAATGCTCTTCCACCAAAGAAATTCTCTACTTGTATATATGCATATTTTAAAATATTTGTATATATGTATGTATGAGTATTTTAATCCTTAAAGAACATGATCTGTAAAAACACCAAGATCTCACCAATGATTACATTTCGGGGAGGGGGGCAGTGGCATTCAAGGCTAGAAGAGGGTATGTTCGGATATTATTTTCTGTATTTTCCTTTAAACACAGTGCAGAAGGTAATGTAACACTCATATATGTACCGTTCAGAGTTAACTAACACCTGTTAGTATTCTGTGTTAATATTCTTTCTCCTTCCTGGAGGGGCTACCCCTAAGATTCCCATGCCACTGGCGGTCTCTAACTCTGGGGTTTGTCCAATTTCCACAGGCCCCCTGATACTCCAAGGGAAGGGCAGCTGATTTTCACACACAGCGCTGTAAACAACTGACCTCCCCAATTGGAGCCTCCCGGCACCAGACTGCATGTATAATCCCCCGCCAAGACACCTCTCTTGCCTTGCCCTATAAAACAAGCAGAAAAACCAGAGCACATAGACTCACCCCTATCTGCGGGATGGTGGAGAGACCGAGTTGCAGAGATCAGAGTCCTCTCTTGCTGCCCCTGGTTATCTGTGAGTTTGCGCTTCACTCAGGAACGCTGGTTTCTTAACCTGTTCCAGGTGACCGTGTAGATTTCGTTGGGAAGCCTGGGATACGACAGGTGATCGTCCTGTCGAGGCTCACCTGGCACTGCCGGGGATAAGAGCCTGGGAAAGGAGTCTGCAAAACAGAGCTCTGCTCTTTCGTACGCTTCCCAGATCCTCTTCCTACTGTCGCCAGAAGCAACTGCTGTTTAAACTCGATGCCTGCTCATGTTTTTGTAGTTCTAGTTCATGAGGAACCTTTCCATCTTACGCACAGAATTGTTGCGTGAGTTTTCTAAATTCACGTGAGTGCTTTTATTCTCTCTGCAACTGGCTCTTTCGTTTAATCACTGCATGTCTGTGGTCAATATCCATGTTGATTTTTTGTAGTTCACTCAATCTGAGAGGCTCTGTCTTTAATTCAGCAAATTTATTTATTTATTTTTTAAGATTTTATTTATTAGTTGACAGAGACACAGCGAGAGAGGGAACACAAGCAGGGGGAGTGGGAGAGGGAGAAGCAGGCTTCCCACTGAGCAGGGAGCCTGATGCGGGGCTCCATCCAAAGACCCTGGGATCATGATCTGAACTGAAGGCAGTCGCTTAACGACTGAGACACCCAGGCGCCCCAATCAAGAAATTTAATCTGTTGACATGTATCGACGTTATTGATATAATTATTATTATTACTGCTGTCGTTGTGGTTGATGTCGATGCTTTCAACTCCTCTCTCCTTTTTTGACTTGGATTTCAATTGTTCTCTTCTTCTGTTTCCGTTTAATGAATTTTCTTTATCTTACTCTTAGTGTGCTCTTTTAGAAGTAATCCAGAAGCTGTTTTTAGTGGCTACTCTGTAATTTTTAAGTGCAAACTTCATCGGGCTAGGGTTGTTCATAACATAATCTTACCCGTTTTGGATCTGCCTCCTCTCTCCTAGGAGTCCTCCATGTACTGATGTCTAGTATTTTAGTGTCTTTCCTTCTTAGTTTGTATTTATCTACATTTACCACCATGTTACCAATTTCCTTGCTCGTTATTGTTCTTGTAATCCTTCCCTTCTTTCTGGTTTCAGTTTTTTTTTTTTTCTTTACCAAAGGACAACTTTTCATACATGATTTTTTACTGTAGATCTGTATTAGTCAGGATTCTCTAGAGAAAGCAGAACCCAGAGGATGGAGTTATAGGGGATACAAGGGATAAAGGTGGCATCTACTCTTTCTTTACATTAAAGACAGATATTTGAAAAGTTTAAAAGAAGGGTAGAGGAAGAAGCAGTGTGCATTAATTTTTTTTTAAAAAGATTTTATTTATTTGACAGAGAGATCACAAGTAGGCAAAGCAGCAGGCCGAGAGAGAGGAAGAAGCAGGCTCCCCACTGAGCAAAGAGCCTGATGTGGGGCTCGATCCCAGGACCCCAAGATCAGGACCCGAGCTGAAGGCAGAGGCTCAACCCACTGAGCCACCCAGGTGCCCCAAAGCAGCATGCATTTAAAAACTTATTTCAGTCTATAGGTTTTTATTGAATGTCTATTATGTGCAAAGTACTGATTTAAAATAGAAATTTTTAAAATATGGATGTTATAAATATAAAGGTCTTTTATTTTTATTTATTTTTTTAGAGTGAGGTGGGAGGGGCAGGAGAGGGAGAGAGAGAATCTTAAGCAGGCTCCCCACTGAGCACAAAGCCCAACATGGTGTTCTTTCTCACAATCCGGAAACCACGGCTTGAGCTGAAATCAAGACTCGGACGCTTAATCAACTGAGCCACCCAGGTGCCCCTATTTATTTATTCTTTTACAAATTTATTTATTTTTTTAAGTAGGCTCCATGCCCAGCATGGAGCCCAATGGAGGGCTTGAACTCACCACCTTGAGATCAAGACCTGAGCTGAAATCAAGGGTCAGATGCTTAACTCACTGAGCCACCCAGGCGCCCCTATAAAGTTCTCTTAAATATTACTATTCAAAATAAATCTTTGTGGTCTACAGAAAAAAGAGGTACTTTCAAATTAAGTTTTTCAATTTCCAAATACCTTCTTCAAAACAGAAAGGAATAAATTCTGATAATTGTATTTTGAATGCATTACCTCTCTCTCTAGATTTATATATGGAGAGAGAGACTGATTTTAAGTTAAAAAAAAAATCTTCACAGAAACAGCTAGAATAATGTTAGACTAAATATCCGGGTATCAGGGCTTGGCCAAATTGACACATAACATTAAGCATGGTAGTCTCTCAGTAGTATAATCTCTTAATCTTTGACTGAAAATGATCCATTCTCTTTTACTCTTGAATAATAGATTAGCTCTTTATGGAATTCTGATTTGAGAATATTTTCATTCACTTCTGAAGATATAATTCTATTGTCTTTTATCACTGCTGAGAAGAATTCTTTTCTGAACCTGATTGCCCTTCCAAGTGATCTCTTTTCAGATTTTCACTTTATTTTGATTTTCTGTAATTTATCTCTGCATGTCCAGGTATAGGTTTGTTTTTGTATCTTTCTTGGGATTTTCCATGCTCCTTTCATCTGAGACTATGTTCTTCTTCAGTTCTAGAAAGTTCTCTGCCTTCAACTATTCAAATTTTGTCTCCCTCCTTCTCTGTAATTCTCTTTTTAACAGTCTCTCTTTTTAACAGTCTTCTTAAAGTTTCTTGTTTACCCCATGTCTCTTAACTTCTCTTTCCCTCTTTTCCATTTATTTATCTATGATGGATTATGGCAATTTTCCTCTATCTGTTTATTTCCTCACTCTTGCTTTCATTTCTATCTCTGTGGCTTTTTGAATTTTAATTTCAGAGGCCATTTTCTTTAATTTCTAGACTCTCAATTTTTTTTTTCAAAATCTGCTTTTTGTTCTAATAGGTCCTCTTCCTGTGTTATAATTTCAGTTTTTTCCTTTATGGTTTTGAGCATATTTCATACACTTACTTACTTTCTTTTTTTTTTTTCTAAGATTTTATTTATGTATTTGAAAGAGAGAACATGAGCAGGGACAGAGGCAGAGGGAGAGGGAGAAGCAGGCTCCCTGAAGAGCAAGAAGCCCAAGGCGGGACTCGATCCCAGCACCCTAAGATCATGACCTGAGCCGAAGGCAGACACCCAGGTGCCCCTCATATTTACTTTCAACCCTCTTTCAGAACAAACTATTATTTATAGCTTAGGATGTATTCATCCTTTTGTTTGTTGTGCCTGCTATGTCTCCCTCTTGGGCATGTTTCCTTGGATGATTTATAATCCTCAACTAGGAGCTCATACCTTGCTTTTGCATTTGCCTCTGCCGGATGTTATGGGTTGCACTGATTTCAAACTAACCTTATGTTAATTTCCTGGGTATAAATGAGCACTACACGGGTCATGTGAATGAGAACCACACACGTACAGCATGATGTGGGATTCTGATTTCTCCAAAGTGATCTTTTTTCTCTCACCAGTTTCTTCACTGTTTCTCTAAAAAGGGATTATAAATTTCCTAGTTCTTGTTTCACAGACTAGGAAGTCAGTCTTATTCCTGGCTTTAAGCAGGTATTTTATTTCCAGGTTCCCATGTGCGTGGGCCTAACCCATGAATTCTCTGCCAGCCAGGGGCTTTGCATCTCCGGGTTCCTGCCCATGGGCTCTCTGATTGTCTCTGATTCTTCTCTTCTTCACCCTCCTCCTGCGACTTCTCTGTCTCTGAGTTCACTCCTCACAGTTACCTGGAGTATGTGTTGTTTGTCTTAAAATAGACTAAGGAAATGTTTTGTTAAATGGTATGTAGCTTATTTTGCCAAACTGGTTAGCAGTCCGCAGTGTATTATTATTATTATTTAAGTAGATGATTTAAAAACCACCAGAAGTCAGAGCATAATCATCCCTTCCCGCTGCCTAGTGCTTTGGCTTTGGTCCTGGGCCTTGCTCATTCTGTTTTTCTCTCTGGAAAAGGAGATGACTTTGCAGAGAAGTGGTGTCTAAAAGCAGAAATTTGTTGTTCTGCATTTGAAGGGTTTCTCAAAGCATCTCGGCACTTCCGAGGCCAGAAGTGGACCCCTCAACATCCTGTTAATAAACTTCTTTTCTAATCACCAAAGTCAGCTGTTGTTGCTTCCAGCTAAGAAGCATGAAATTGATACAACCCATTATTTTTTATGCTGAGATAAAAGTGGTTTCATATTCACAGTTACATCATAAACATAGTTGGAATTTTATAAAAACATAATCCCCACCATCACAGGGGACTATCTGTGTTCCTTTCGGATGCATAAAACCAAGCTAAAACTTCTACTGAATCTCTATGACTAGAAATCTGTTTCTGCAAAAATAGCTATTTCATCCGGATCGCTTCTTTTTTTAAAAGTAGTAGGCTGATGATAAATATGACAAAAAAGATGATACGAATTGCATTTTTAGTTAATGGAATCATAAACATTCATCTTTTAGCTATCTTGTCCTCCTTCAAACATTAGTCTTCATGGAATTGCAAACTGCTAACAGGAAGTCCACTCTGATTTCATGTTTCTGAGGACCTTCACCATCTTTTTTTTTTTTTTTTTTTAAGATTTTATTTATTTGACAGAGAGATAGAGAGAGAGCACAAGCAGGCAGAGAGGCAGGCAGAGGCAGAGGGAGAAGCAGGCTCTCCACTGAGCAGAGAGCCCGATGTGGGGCTCGATCTCAGGACCCCGAGATCACGACCTGAGCCGAAGGTAGTCGCTTAACCCACTGAGCCACCCAGGCACCCCCCTTCACCATCTTTTACTAACAAGATGATCAAACATTGTGTGTTTTATTTTTTTTTAATTTAGTATTTGAATACAGTTGACACGCAATGTTTCAGGGGTCAGCACAGCGATTTAATTTCTCTCTACCTTACCCTCTGCTCACCTCAACCGTAGCTCTCATCTGACCGCAGACAGCCCTGTCGCAATATCACGGCTATATTCCGTATCCTGTACCTGTCATCCCCCTGACTGATTTATTCCACAACTGGAAGTCTGTGCCTCCCACCCTGAAGCCATTTGGTCCATCCTCCCTCCGACTCCTCTCAGCTCTGAGCACCATCACTTTGTTCTCTGTATTTATGGGTCTGTTTCTGCTTTTTGTTTGTCAAATGTTCTATTCGATTAGCACTGCCAACTTCCAGGATTTTTGAAAAGTGGTTCCAGAAAACAGAGAAGAAATATGGAGATGTATTCATTTAACATGATTTGATTCCATATTTTCTGAGCCTCTGGGTGTTACAGGAACAGTGCTAGGGAAGTACCCTGGGGAGGAGAAAGCCAACCCCTGGATTCTTGGAGCTTGCAGTTTCTTGGGGGGGAGAGCAGATAAAACATCAATCAAAAAAAAAAAAATCACACACTTACGTGAAAAATTTTAACCACTTTATATGCAATGAAGGAGGGAGCTGTGGTGCAATATGTATGAGAGATAGGTGAACTTGATCTAGTCAGAGAGGTTGGGAAAGGCTTCTCTAAGGAAGGGACGGCTGAGTTTGGCTGCTGAAGGATGAAAAGCCGCTTCCCAAACCAGGAAAAATGGCAAGCAGGCACGGGGCAGGGAAACCAGCGATGAATGGGAACAAGCTCAGATAAGGAGCTGAAAGAACCTGAAAACGTCTGGAGCCAAGAACACCAGCCTGCAGCGAGATGTGGTTGGAGAGGTAGTCAGGAGCAAGCTGTGGGAAGGAGTTGTGGATTCTTCCGAAGAGCTACAGAGTGACTCAGACGTGTAAGCCCTTTAATGTCTGTGCACATGCACTGCGAAAAGCACGGGGAATAGACTGATGGAGGCAAAAGAGTGGACTTAGGGAGAAGATTCGAGAGGCGACTCTAGTAGCCACGGTGCTTGGACCAGTTAGTTACCTTAGACTGGGGTGTCGCGTAACTACCAACTTGGCTTAAAGGATAAAGTTGGTGCCTCCCAACTCAGGATTGTAGGCTCTTTGAACCCATCCAGTCGTTTTACAGTGTGTGGACTCAAGCACACAAGCTCTGAGAGAACATTAGGTCTAACGGAGGTTATGCTGGTTCTGCTCCATCTCATCCAGGGACACCCAGTTACCTTCTTGAATTAGGTTGTCTCTACTGATTGTCTTCACCTGTTAATGACCATGCACCAGGCTCTTTTACTGTCCTGTGTAGACTTTGCACTTGCACAGGTTTGACACAGTTTTACCTTCACCATCACGTCTATTGAGGGGAATGTTCACCAGCCAGTTCACCCATCACTGTTCTTCTTCTTCTTTTTTTTTTTTTTTAAAGACATTTATTTATTTATTTGCCAAAAAGAGACACAGTGATAGAGGGAACACAAGCAGGGGAGTGAGAGAGGGAGAAGCAGGCTCCCCACTGAGTACGGAATCCGATGTGGAGCTCAATCCCAGGACACTGGGATCATGACCTGAGCCAAAGGCAGACACTTAACGAATGAGCCATCCAGGTGCCCCCACCTGTCTATTGTTTTATCATCAGTGAATGGATGAACTCTATAAGTGGGCGAGATCGCGCTTCTGCCCCCAAGATACTATTGGTTGTAAGATCCATCAGCATTATCTATACTACCAAGGAAAAAAAATGCTGCCTATTAAACTATTACGTTACTTTCTAATTACTTAGGATTTTACTATTACACTTACTGCGAGGCCTTTTAGACATATTTACGCTCCTAGATCTATTTCCCAGTTCCTCTAGCATTGACAGTATAATTTTGAGGCACATTACACAATCCTCCGTCTTTGTCAGAACTTCTTACCTGGTGAGATTTGGTTATTTTACCTTTTAAGTCACATGACACTGTCATATCAGTTTTTTTTTTTTTCCGTGCGTAAAATTTCTCTGATCTATACTCAGGATTTATTAGTTTCTCTCATATACGTTACTTGCCCTGTGATAGTCCTTTCGTGCTTATGTCAAATCAAATCAAATAAAATGAATAACAGTTGCAGGTACCTGGGGTGATCATCCTTTCCTAGCTCCTCTATTCTCAAGAAAATAGAATTTTGGTCATTATTTGTGTCACTAACATCACTGTTCCACTTCTGTGCTGTTCATATTTATGATAACTTTGTTTCAAAGCTGAATCCCAGTGTAATCTTTGTGAAGATATTTTATTTTTTTAAAAAGATTTTTATTTATTTATTTATTTGTGTGTGAGAGAGAGCGAGAGAGAGCACAAGTGGTGGGGGGAGGAGAGGGAGAAGCAGGCTCCCTACTGAGCAGGGAGTTCTACAAAGGGCTGGATCCCAGGGTCCTATGGTCACGACCTGAGCCGAGGGCAAACACTTAACCGACTGAGCCATCCAGGTGCTCCATCTTTTTAAAGCTCACCTGAGCAGTCTCAACAGTGCACATAGTTCATGGGAGGTGCTGACAAGATGAATAGCAATGACCACATCTGAGCATGCCCAGGGAATGACCACTGTCATGGCTGCCATCGGGCCAACAGGTATTTTAAGATCTCAGTGATTTTTTAAAAAAGATTTTATTTATTTATTTGACAGAGATCACAAGTAGGCAGAGAGGAAGGTGGGGGTGGGGCGGGCTGGCTATGGGGAGAGAAGGCTTCCCGTCAAGCAAAGAGCCTGATGCGGGGCCCGATCCCAGGACCCTGAGACCATAACCTGAGCCAAAGGCAGAGGCCCACCCCACTGAGCCACCCAGGTGCCCCAAGATCTCAGTGATTTTTTTAAATTAATAAATGTATATGTTAGAAAATTCTTAGGTTGACAACAAAATTGAGTTGAAGGTACGGAGTTCCCATAAACCTGCTGGCCTTACACATGCTCAGCTTCCCCCACTAGTGACAATGACACTTGTTATGGTTGATAAACCCATCCTTATCAGGCCATTCTCATCCAAAGTCCAAAGTTCACATTAGGGTTTATGCTTAGTGTCGCCGTTCTCTGGGTTTTAGACAAGTGTATAATGGCATATATCTACCACTATAATATTGTACAGAATAGTTTCATTGCCTTGTCACTCTCTGTGTTCTACCTACTCATCCTTCCTTATCCCCAAGCCCTTGCTAATCTTTGAACTATCTGCTTACTTTTGCCAAACCTTCCAGAATGATAGAGCTTGAATCATGCAGTATGCGGTCGTTTCAGACTCCCTTCTTCCAATTAGTAATATGCATTTGCATTTTCTCCATGTCTTTTTATGGTTCCATAGCTCACTTCCTTTTAGTGCTGAATAACAGTCCGTTATTTGGATATACCACAGTTGATGTACCTACTCGCCTGGTGAAGAATATCGTGGTTGCTTTGAAGTTTTGACAATTAGAGTTGCCACAAAACATTTGTGTACAGGTTTTTGTGTGAATGCAAGTTTCTTTTTTCTTTTTTCTTTTTTTTAGATTTTATTTATTTATTTGTCAGAGAGAGAGCGAGCAAGAGCGAGTACAGGCAGACAGAGTGGAAGGCAGAGTCAGAGGGAGAAGCAGGCTCCCTGCGGAGCAAGGAGCCCGATGCGGGACTCGATCCCAGGACGCTGGGATCATGACCTGAGCCAAAGGCAGCTGCTTAACCAACTGAGCCACCCAGGCGTCCCTGAATGCAAGTTTCTGATTCATTTAGGTAAATACCAAGGAACTTGATTGCTGGAATGTATGCTAAGAGTGTATGTAGTTCTGTAAGCAACCATCAGACTGTCTTCTAAAATGGCTGTACCATTTTGCATTTCCACCATCAATGAATGAGAATTTCTGTCGCTTTATATCATTGTCAGCATTTGGTGTTGTCAATGTTCTGGATTTTGGCCATTCTCATGGGTGTGTAGTAGTATCTCTTTGTTTTACTTTCCAATTCCCTAATGATATATAATGTTGAAAAATATTTTTATATGCTTATTTGCCATCTGAGTATTCTTTGGTGAGATGTCAGTTAAGGTTTTTGGCTCATTTTTTAATTGCATTATTCATTTTCACATTGTTGAGTTTTAAGAGTTCTTTGTATATTTTGGATAGTAGTCTTTATCAGTGTCTTTTGTAAATATTTTCTCCCAGTCTGTGGCTTGTCTTATTATTCTCTTAAAGATCATGCTGATCTTAAGAAATTATTTCAAATATATAATAATGTGGAAAAAAATGTGCTTTCTTAGAACGAGTTGAGTATAGTGGTTAATGCAAAAGTCTTAATTACCAAGAAGAAAGGCTCAGGTTTTAGTTTACCGTGGAAAATAGATGATACAAGGCTGAGTATAAAGCAGTTTGATCCCCCAAGAGTAAAAGTCTGGCATGATGAGTCAAATTTAATAGGACGAGTAGTAATAGAAATAAAAGTAAAATCTTATACTTAGGTACAAATAAAACAAAACAACTGTAATAGTGTAAACTACAGTAGAATTGATTTAGCAAGCATTTGGTCCTATTAAAAATTGCCTGTAAGTTCAACAACGTGAGGGGACTCTAAGAAAAAAGAAACATAGAAGAGTTGCTTTTCATGTCGTTATCAGAAGTCACAAAAGAGACAACATTTTCACTGAGTCAAAGATAACTTAAAACTCCATAATTTCCCATAAAGAACAGCAATGTATTTAGGGGTAAGACTAATCAACAACAAAAAATACATATCTTTAAACTCCTGAACCACACTTACCCCATACTCTAAGAAGTATTAAATTTATGACCCATTAGCATCCAGATTCTTGTTTCTCTTGTCCAGAGCATGTGTTTGTTGGGTGGGGAGAATCCCATTTTATTTATTTTTGCTTAAAGGTATAGTAGTATTGGTATAAGTGAAATGCTTTTATGAGGTAGTTTCACTGTAATCTTGGATTGATTAATATAAGACTAACTTGCATAGGGCAGGTGAGGGCCCTACATGCTACTATGCCACACATTCTAATCTGGAAGATTCTGTCCAATTCTATGGGACACATTTGCAAGGCACTGTCAACAAATATGTAGAGGGCACTGTTAATAACGAGGAATTGTCCTGATGACCCAACTCCTTGTTCTATTAGGAAGAGGGATACTTAGCTTGGAGAAGGTGGCTTGAAAGCACTCTTCAAATATGGGAAGAGGAAAAAAAAAATGGGAAGAGTTGTCATGTTGAAGATGAATTAGATTCCCTCTGAAGTCAACACAATTCTCCATGTGTGGTCAACTATTATGGAATTCGGTGGGAAGGTAACTTCCCTTTTTCGTGGGGACTGGAAGTATAACCAAGGATTGATGTTGCAGGAGTAGCAGAGATAGCACATGATTGACTCATGTTAAACTTTCAGTCATTGTAAAGTCCGGTTCTTTCCCCTCAAACTGTGCTTAGAATAAATCACTCTAATGCTGTGCATTCAGAGTTAAATTCTGAACCTTACATTTTTCCTTATCCAGTGTAAATGCATTAGCTTGGCTCTTCTCATTCCATTTACTGAGGATTTTTGGGGTAACACTAATTGTCTGAATTTGCTCTTCTGTTAAGCTTTTTGTAATCCACAAGTAAGATTTGATTCTTCTGCACTTCATCCAAGATGTTACAGAAAAATGTTGGATAAGATGGGAATAAGTGCAAATCTGTGAAAGATTCAACTCAAAGCTCCCTCTAATTTGATGCAATTCACAAAGCAATGTTCCTCTTCATTGTTTTCCCACTAGAATGTCACAAAACTAGGATATACCATCTTTATGGCTTCTCTTTAAAAACAGGTGAATAGTATGATTGGAAAATGAAATTAGCTTTGCTTCTTCTCAATTATTCTCTGAACAACCACACTGGCTGACAGTAAGCATTTCCTAAATGTGTCCCAGTTATTTAGATATCTTAAAATTGTTCTCTTTTGCTGGAGATCACTGTTAAATGAGGTTTATAATTTTAAATTTCCCATTTCTGGAATATATCTTTACCTTCTTTTGAAAATTGGTACATTTTTCTATTACCAACTCTTCTGGCTTTCCTTTCATTTTCCAAGATTCCTCCAAAATCTCTGACAGACTTTTCATGAATGCAACTGCAGATCTTTCCATTACCATAGCTTATGCACCCAAACTCAATCAAAGCAACATCATGATGACAGTGATCATTCATGGGGGTTAATTTGTACAGTATGTATGTAAAATGAAAATTGAGTAGAGCTAGGGGTACTACCTAAATCTCTTCAACTGCCCATATAGGACAGGCTTTTGGTATATACTTCTGTGTGTATGTGACATGAGTAGATACACAGTATGATACAGTTCACTGTAATCTACATACACATTACGTATATAGTAATATATGGCATAAAGTTAAGACCATCAACGAAAACTACAGTGCACATGCCATGAGGACACACAGGACGGAGACTCACTGAGGAGAAATAAGCTCTGGGGTTTCCCATTTGGTAGACTGCAGAGCTTGAAGAGAATTCAGTGAAAGAATGTGAAAGAAATTTGCAATTTTTCTGACTCTGAGTCCCTATAGTTGTATTCCCATATAAAATAAAATACCCTTTAATGCCTTCTCAGTGCAATTTGCCCTGCAGTCTGGGCTTTATTTCTCCCTCAAGCATGCCTTATTCTACTCTGGGGGAATGGCATCCCCCCCAAATCCCAAAGGGTAGAAAGTCAGAAAATTTGGTAACTAACCCTGAGTCAGAAAAGAATCCTGCCTGTCATTTGGAGCCGATTTTATTTTCTGTTGTATTTCACCTTAAATCTGTTAAGAATTTATTAAATGAAGGCTTCCTTGTTCAGGTATCACATTGGTTTCTTCTTGACATCACCTAATGTGTTATTCACACTCCAAATCTTTCCTATTAAAAGAAATGCCATCCCACTGGAAGATAATATGAAAGAAGAACCTGGATCCCTAATATCTTAAGGGTCCTGGTGGTGGGGAAAAGTGATTAAAAAAAAAAAATCCTGAAATTTTGTCCCTAGAAAAAAACCAAATGCTAGAAATTTAACAAACAGATTCAGAGGGAGAGAGCCTCATATCTAAAGTTACCTCTTTGGGCAAAGAAATTGGAAATTTTGAGAGATGGCACAGATCATTCAGATGTGCAATTCTCATCACCCCACTCCCACTCAAGCCACTGAGAATATAGTCTTTAAAACCAAAGCCAACCTCTTTGCATTTTCTCTGTTTGCTCACCCAATTCTTATGCAAACACAAAACAAAGAATGTGGTCTGCCTACCTTGAACACCATCCCTGAGACGCAGATGTATATTCTATAGAGCAAAGCACGGAGAGGGCTGATGAACACTACAGCAATCTCAGCGTTGGCTTGAGACCCATTTGATCTCCTTTGGTAAATAAGATACAGTGAAATGAAGGCCGGTTTTATTGGGAGGTGGGGGCATAGGGTGGATGTGGAGGAGGGAGCGTGTGTGGGTAAACCATCACTTCAAAGGGTCAGTACAGCAGGGAAGAGGCAAGAGAGAAAAACCTGCTGTGAAGTATTTCATTTTTGAGATTCTTTAACAATTTACAAAAGCAATGGCACGTAAGTCAAGTTTTCTTCTCTTTGGGGAATCATAAATAAAATAGTGGTGTAATTAAAGGACAGAAGAAAAAAGAGACTTCAGGTATTTAATTCTTATTTACCTGTTTCTCCATTATGTATGACTCCTGGGCAGGCGGGAAGGTTAGAGAAGACAGTAACTCAGCCTGCCTTGCCTGCCATAGCCTTTCACTTTCTGAGCCTGCTGCCCTAATTTACCGCTTTTGAGTAACCAGAGAAGGTTGTGAAAGGGACTTCAGAAAAAAAAAAAAAGTGTTGAGGCTTCTGCCAGATTTACTCTCGGGGTTTGTCTATCTCTCTGATGGATAGTGCTTTCCACAGTTTAGATCACCATGGTCTCTGGAGAGCCTGTGCTTCTGTGTGGGGGAACTTCTAGACGCTTCCAACTGAAGTGAAGGCTTGGGAGTCAGGAACGGGGACAGTGGTTCACCTGGCATCCCTACAGCTTGAGAGGTGTGAGGAGCATTGAGTCAAACCACTAAGCATGGAGACGCCTCTTGTCTCCCACCTCCTGTGCTGGGATCTTGTCTGTGTCGCTGACAATTTCTTTCTTCCCATAATCCCTCAGGCTCCTGTCAATGCAGAATGAATGCTCTGTGTCGGTTTTAGCAGCATTCACTGAACACACTAAGGAAGGACATGATCTGGTGAAAAGGAAAGTTTAGGCAGGTGGATTCTGCAGAAAAGGACAGGTGACTGACACTTGGATATCTCTAGAAACTAGAGGAGGACAAATAGTCGCTGGCAGCGGTTGTGGGTCCCACTCTTGTGAAGTACAAATCTGAATTCGTCCCCATCTGAGAAGAGACCATTACTCCTCTAGCTGATCTTTCTGAAATGTCTCAGAAATGAACTTCAAGCATTTATCTCCACAGAATCCTTTCCTAATAAACATACCATAGAGAAATCATAATTTATGTTTTTGTCTTTGACTGAGCTCTTAATGCTTTGATTGAAAAGCAATAATTTATTGGATAAGCAATTGCTAAAGGTCCAATCTAAGACTTTCCAGTGATGTTAGCAATACATTTCCAAACCATAATTTGATATGTACTGTTAAAATCAAATGCAAGGTGCGCCTCAGTGGCTCAGTGGGTTAAAGCCTCTGCCTTCGGCTCAGATCATGATCTCAGGGTTCTGGAATCAAGTCCCACATTGGGCTCTTTGCTCAGCAGGGAGCCTGCTTCCCCCCACCCCCACCCCCCACTGCCGCCTGCCTCTCTGCTTACTGGTGATCTCTGTCTGTCAAATAAATAATAAATAAAACCTTTAAAAAAATCAAATGCAATGTCTTAAGACTATCCTATTTCCTAAATGCTTTCAGTATTACTTAACATATTTTTAGAAGATTTATTTATTTGAGAGAGAGAGGAGAAAGAGTGTGTGCATGAACGGGAGGGGCAGATGGAGAGGGATAGAGCATCTCAAGCGGATTCCTTGCAGAACTTGGAGCACAATGTGGGGCTTGATTTCACAATACTGAGATCACTACCTGAGCCCAAACCAAGAGTCAGTCATTCAATCAACTGAGCCATCCAGGTGACCCTCAGTATTACTTAACGTCTTGTTACAGCAAAAGATCTTTATCTTTTCATAACTCATCACTGTTCAGGTAACACAAGGTACAGAAGAATGGTCACTGGCCTGAGATAATTCAGTGTAGAGATAAGTCTAAAAAGTATGCTTCAGCATTAAAACTAAAGCATGAACATGGATCAGTGAAAGAATTTTAAGAATAGAGACGGCTTTGAAAGCCATGGTCTTGTCATGTGCTTTAATCACAACGATGAGAAAAAGCAATCATGACTCTCCTGGTCAAAGCTAGTTTTTCACACCAACCGTTTAATGCCCCAAGTCATCAGGAAACCAGGAGCGTATAGTAATGGGTATGCAGGATAATCTCCACACAAAATCAAGAAGAGATTTGAGTAAAAATGGCATGAGTTTTCTGTCCAGATAAAATAGAAATTATTTGTGTAATTCTTAGCCTAATACTTAGAATTTGAGAAGAGAGCCTTCCCGTTATTACTCTCTCTCACCTGGATGGAGAGTTAGGACGTAGTTATCAAGAGACAACTGTGATTCGACAAAATATCAGCTATTTGAAAGCAGATAGGCTGTTAGCACTGTAGGTCTGGGACCCATCAGGCTGGGGCTCAGGTAAGGTAAGTGAGGAAGCAAGGGAGCAAAGTTCAAGTGCACGGGCAAGCTCGGAGAGTGACTGTAACCCGCAGATTTCTCCCTCTCCTCGGTCCCAGCCCCAGGGAAAAAGATCAGTTCTATGCATTAAGTGCATTGTGGTGAGGAAGACTTAGTATGTGAGAGATAACGAAAAGTAAAACAGAGCCCAGCCTTGGAAATTAATTCTTCTGTATTATCTTGTACACAGGTCAAGTTTCTTTTTCCACCATTAAAAAAAAAAAAAAAAAACAACACCTCAGTTCAAAGAAAGAAAATGAGAAAAGTAAATAATGCTGTTTTAGGAGAGGGGTTGCAGAACTAAGGGTAGAAAAATGAATTTATGGCTGAACTTCCAAGTGACTAGACTTTTTTTTTTTTTTTTGCAAACATTTCCCTTAATGGTCGCATATTATGAGTTGAGAGCAATATTGCAAATAGAAAGCTTCCATACCTGCTCTGCCTTATAAGCAGGTCCATTCCTTTAAAAAAAATTAGGAGCAATCTTCCTTGATGTCCTCTAAGGTTGGGATATGAATTGATCAAAGATCTCCTCTATGTCTTTCCAATGGTCTAAGAAGAAAAAAGTCAGCTATGGAGTATTTAATAGTGGGAGGTTGACTTTGAGAACCTCCTGAAGGTGAAAACATGTCTTCTTGCAAAACAGCCGGTTTTGCAGGCACCAACTGCACCCACAGCGTCGTGTGAAGCTCTGTCGGCACAAATGATTTGCAGCCATAAATTCTCTCTGGTCCGCACGCTGGCCACACTGTCCCTGCAGCACAAAGGATGCAGGCCCAGGTTTACAGATGCTCTTAGCATTTTCCTTCCCTTGCCTTTGCTTTATTCCTTCTCTGGGGGTTCTGTCTACTTTTCTTGGGAGCAGCAGACATATGTGCTGTTTTCTTCCTTCCTTTATTTATTTATTTGAGTTTTAGTCTCAGTTCGGTTCAAATAGTTATCTCTGATAGAACTTTCTTAAAATAAATAACAAATTGGGGATTGCAAACATTTCCAGGCAACTCTCTTGCATATCCGTTCACCAATTTCCTTTTTCATGTGGTTTACAAAGACTTCCTGCTTCCTGCCCAGCCAGGTAGAACTAGCTTTGAATCGCCCCATTTCAGCGAGCCCAGGGTGAACGACAAACAATGCAATCCCGTAAAAGCAAACTGTTTCAATGTCAAAGGTTCGATACAAAGGGGAACCGATGTGCTGATGGCAGCAATAATTCACATTTCCAAGGACGCTTGCCATCTCTTCTCTGCAGACAGATTTCTTCTGAGCCACTGGTGGAAACCTCCCAGGGAGATGCGGCTTTATTCCCTCATGGCAGACAGGAGGAGGACGCTGTGAGGAGGCTGATGCCACCTGGCAGCGATGGTTGCACAGACTGCTGGAGAGGCACAGATTGGAACCCAAGCCTCATCAGAGGGCAGCTGTGACAGTCGCATATTTCCAAAGTGTTCCGCACATTTCACCAACGGGTCTTTTAAATAATTGGAAAGTCTCCCTGGATTTCACTGACTTTTAATGAAGAGCAAACTCCTCTTCTTTGAAAATCAAAGTCCCATTTGCCTATTTCAGGTGTCTGAAGGCAGACAGGAACTTGCAGCCTGATTTTCAAAGATCTGCAGTTGAGGCTATTTTCGAACGGAATGAGCTGCTACTGATAGTGGGATTTTTGTAAAGAAACAAAAAAGAAGACAAATCCCAAATCTGGGCACTTGGGCAACTTCACAACAAAAGGAAAATGTAAGTTCCGTGATATTACCTTTGAAGACATCTGTCTGCAGGATCAGCTTTCTTAAATCACCTAGAATCTTAGCACCTGATGGGAATGATCCTGTGTACTGACCATGATGTAGTGATAATGGAAGGAGTATGGCTTTTGGAACCCACAGGAAAAGTGAGAACTGTCCATCTTTGCTGTTAACTTCTTTAGCTGTCCTGTTCCAGAGAGGGTTTCTGGATCCAGGATAGCCTACAATTGAGGAAGACCAGTGGGGGCAGGGGAGAGTGGGGAGGGCACCTGGGTGGCTCAGTTGTTTGGACATCTGACTCTGGGTTTTGGCTCAGGTCATGGTCTTGGGATGTTGGGATCGTGCCCCCGTAGGGCTCCATACTTGGCAGGGAGTCTGCTTCAGATTCTCTCTCTCCTTCTCCTTCTGCCTCTCTCTTTGCTCATGTGCTCTCTCTTTCTCTCAAATAAATAAATAAATCTTTGTTGGGGGGGAGGGAGGAAGACCAGTGGGGATGGGGCTTCTGGCCACAGAATCCCAGATGGTGCAGAAACTTGAAGTATTCAATCTTTCTTTCAGCCTCCATGTAAACATCTCTGACAGATGAACATCCGGTAAGAGCTCTGAGGCTTAGTGGGGGTAAAGAATATCTGTCCCTTGGGGCACCTGTGTGGCTCAGTTGGTTAAGCATCTGCCTTCAGCTCAGGTCATGATCCCAGGGTCCTGGGATCGGGTCCCACATCGGGCTCCTTGCTCAGCAGGGAGCCTGCTTCTTCCTCTCCCTCTGCCCCTACGCCAGCTCATGCTCTCTCTCATTTGCTCTCTCTTGAGTAAATAAATAAAATCTTAAAAAAAAAAAAAAAAGAATATCTATCCCTTTGCTCCAGTAATTTTGTTTCTACCACACTAGCATCCAGGTCTTTGGACCTCTACAAAATGCAGAATTTGAAAAGGCTGCAAAGCCCGAGAAAGAGATACCTCAGAAAGGACATTTGACTTTTGAAATCAGCTGTCTGATTTTCCAGCACACCAACCAGCCACCCCAATCTGAAAGGGCAATTCCCACTTTAAGCTACAAGGCTGTGAACTGAGCTTGAAGCAGACTGTTAAACTTGATCATTACAGGTTGACAGCATATCTGTAAATGCTCCAGTGGCCACTGCCGAAGAAAGCATTCTCCACTTGAGAACCACGAAGGCCTAGCATGAGGAAAGGGAGTCAATTTCCCGGTGGGTGATGCCAAATCTGTGTGGGGAATCAATTCAAAATCACTAGATCTGGAGTTCTCAGCTGAAGTTGACCCCTGGTTCAAAAGCGGTAGAAAACTCCCGTAGAACTGGGAGATACAGAGGACATTAAACTCTGGTCAGAAATGGGTTAGTACCAAGGTATCTCGTCTAGGGAGAAGTTGCATTCACCCTCATTTAACCTGTTCTTCTGATGGCTCCATGAAACTTGCTGGGATGTTTTCATTCCTTTCTTCCATGCTCCTGTCCCTTTTCTTCCTCTTAGGGGGCTCTTTTACACAAATCTCTCTGAATCTCCTGCTCTCTCTTATGCTATAAATACTCAGTGAAATAGATGTGTGGGTATTCCTTTTCTTTCGTATGTTCTCCTAGAAGAATACAACCTATGAGGGTATCATCATAGTATCATTGCTCTGAACATGATTCACTAAATACCATATTTCATCACTCGAGATTAGATATGGCTGATACACATTGGCCAGACTTGAAAAATAGGACCAGGGCCATATGGGTGGCGAGGGAAATTAAATTAACACTCTTAAAATTGTAGAATGCTGTGAGGAGTAAGGCTGGCTGATTTCGGAAGCTGGCCAACACTGTTATCCATAAATCTATGAATACTAAACAGGCCTGGGAACAAAATTGGGTTTCACCAAAATGAAGGACTAGAATTAAGACCAGAGAAGACAGGAGTTGGACAAGGTCATTCTGCACCTGTAGGATCCTGCCTACCTCACAGAACTGTCATGAGGATTAGTTGAGATTATCTACAGGGCTTCTTTCTTTATTAAGGTATAATGGACCTACATTATTCATTTCAGGTATAAAATATGCACAGCAAATGGATGTTAGATGTTATGACTGCCTTTCATAAACTATAAGTCCTTGTTTAAAATGTAAGCATTCTGTCTGAAGCTGAGACATGTTTAAAGGGTTATAGGGAGAAAGTGAGGGGAAGAAATGTCCTTAAACTTGAATTCCATTGTGATAACTCATTTCTTCAAACAGAAGTTGCCTTGTCTATGGACAGGGTCAATGAGAAAACTTCTGCTGTGGGTGGCAGGTAGATTTGGGTGATGAACAAGGTGGGTTAAGCAGTGAGTTCCACAATTTGTTTGGATGGGGATCTCACATGTGGGTTGCTTGTGATGAATTCTTTGATCCCTTTCAAGTAGATACCAAGGACTCAGAGCAGGTATTTTACTAGTAGAGGGCTAAGCATATATTTGTTGAACAAATGAATTATACATTTGACTGTCATCTGAACCTTAGCTTGGTTGAGAGAAAGAACATAGAAAGGGCTTTGATGTCGCCCATCTACTCATGCACACATCTATCCACTCAATAAACATTTATTGAGCAACTGCTACATTCCAGGTTGGGAGCAATACTTGGGTGATACAAAGATCAATGAGGTATGCTTCCTATCCTTTGGTACCCTCACAAAGTACCTAATTTTTGTTGCTGTTGTTTTAAAGATTTTTTATTTATTCATCTGAGAAAGAGAGCACAAGCAGAGAGAGAGGACTCCGATATGGGGCTGAGATCATGACCTGAGCCACGATCAAGAGCCAGCTGCTTAACCAACTGAGCCACCCAGACACCCCACAAAGTACCTAGTTTTCCTGTGACCTTCACCACCAATGTAGTGAAGGCAGTGGGAAGGAACATGTTAGTTAGTACGTGAGCACAGAGTAACCAGATGTCACATAATGCCAGACCCCATAAAGGCTGTCAGCTTTTGTCTAATGCAACAGACACACTCAATAGGGTGTTAATTAATGGTGTCACATGCGATGGAAGGTTTGACTTCAGATGTGAGCCTTGTTGCAAAGAGAAAATGTAGTCACGTCACACATGCATACACATAGGCAAACACACACAAATGGGTGGGGGCAAAAACACAGAGAGACACAGAATATACTTTGTAGATTCCTCCTCTTCCTTTCAATCTATGAGTAGACAGGAGAGAGAGCTAGCGAGGGAAACTCTGTTCCCTTCACATGACTGTTAGGTAGTGTAAGCATTTCCCATGAAAAGTATCTTAAATTCTGCTCTTGACCAGGTAGTCCTGGTCTACCTCTAATGGGCTTTAAAAAATGGGCTTCATTTTTATACAACACAGCTTCCCCCTGTTCCATGGACTTAGTGTCTACCAGCTGTCTCAAAACTGTACTGAGCAAGCTAGGGATGTGTGTGTGTGTGTGTATGCTGGGAGGTAAGTGGGTAGATTACATAGTTGAGGATTTTTTTTTCAAGAGAATATTAAGTCATTTATTGATTACACATGATAATGGATGATACACAAGCTTTAATCCCATCTATAATTTTATCTGATATCATAATTCAATTTAGATATATTGCATAGGATGTGCCAACAATCATATTAATAACCAAATAAACTGCAGGACTTTGCTTGGGTGACCTTTTAATGGTGAACTCCAGGTCACAACACATTAACTGTCAGTTCAACTACACCAAGGTTTGTGCAGACAATGGGTTCTGTGCCCAAGCAGGTTGCAAATAAATTTCGAATGGAACATGGTATCACCCTGAAGGAATTCTAACTTCACACTGTTGGGGTAGTATACCAAGATGGCTTCAGAGTAGACTAACTTTACACAGCACATTTTTAAAAAAGACACATTTATTCAGCGTCATGATCAGACTATTACATTTAGCAATCAACAGCATGGGTGCAAAAAAAAAAAATCTACGTTAAAACCCTTTGTTGGAATGCTTTACACTTTCCACAGAACAGAAACTAAAATAACCTGTTATACAATTCGTCACAAATACAGTCCTCGAGTTTTTTTGCCCATACACATGAGTATTGTCTAAAACAGGTCTTCTTTGTAGCAGCTAGGCCCTGCCACCACTGTGCTTGGCTGAGTTCACAAATCTGTTGTAACCTGTAGCTTCCCTGTCACTTCTCTGGCTCTCCTCTCCTGCAAAGCTTTGTTTCCTGGCAGTAATTAAACTGCCATAGCTGCTGCTGCTGCTGGAGCCACCATAGCCACCTTGGTTTCGTGGTTTGGCGAAGTATTGGCCTCCACCACCATAAGGGCCAGAGCTTCTGCCTCCAAAATTGTCTCCTTTCATGGGTCCAAAATTTGAGGATTGATGGTTGTAATCGCCAAAATCATTAGAGCTTCCGCCACCTCCAAAGTGGCTTCCATCATTACCGAATCCGTCATAGCCATTCCCACTGCCACCATATCCACCACCACCTCGACTGCCACCAAAGCCACCTGGACCACTGAAGTTTCCTCCGCGACCAAAGTTGTCATTCCCACCAAAACCACCTCCACGACCACCACCAAAGTTTCCAGAACCACTTCGACCTCTTTGGCTGGATGAAGCCTAGCCATCTCTTGCTTAGAGAGCGCTTTCCTTACTTCACAGTTGTGGCCATTCACAGCATGGTATTTTTGGATGACAATCTTGTCTACAGAATCATGGTCGTCAAATGTTACAAAAGCAAAACCCCTCTTTTTGCCACTGCCTCGGTCAGTCATGATCTCAATCACTTTGATTTTCCCCTACTGTTCGAAATAATCTCTTAGATGACGTTCTTCAGTGTCTTCTTTCATGCCACCAACAAAATCTTTTTCACAGTTAAGTGGGCACCAGGTTTTTGAGAGTCTTCTCTTGAGACAGCCCTCTTTGGTTCCACAACTCTTCCATCCACCTTGTGTGGCCTTGCATTCATGGCTGCATCCACCTCCTCCACAGTGGCATAGGTGACAAACCCAAAGCCTCTGGAGCGCTTGGTGTTTGGATCTCTCATTACCACACAGTCCGTAAGTGTTCCCCATTGCTCAAAATGGCTCCTCAGACTCTCATCGGTTGTTTCAAAGCTCAGACCTCTGATGAAGAGCTTCCGCAGCTGTTCAGGCTCTTTGGGAGACTCTGACTTAGACATGACGGCGGTGGGAGGGGAGACTTTAAAGATGCTTACTCAGCGGTGTCCACAGGCAGAAAGGAGTAACCTAACGAACCACAGATGGTGTGTCACTGGCTCTTGAAATCAACCTAGGGGGTTAAAACCAGAAATTAAAAAATCAAATAGAAAAAAAAAATTGGTGTATAGTGCATGTTTTAAGTTTTACTGTTATTTTTGGGTGAAATTTTCATTTCAGCTTTAGGACCCTAGGGTGTGTGTGTGTGTGTGTGTGTGTGAGTGAGTATGGGCATGGTCTGGATTGTGATATAATGTGTTTTTCACTCGGTCAAGCTAAAAACAAATTGAAAGCCCCCGATGTTGAAACCTCTTGGTAAATTCCCGAGCATGGGTCTGAGGTTGGACTACCTGATATCTGGCCTCACAGGCTGGCTGTGCCAAAGAGCACGCTGCTACAGGCTGTAAACTGAGCAGATAGAATAGGAAATATGAGCTGGAAGTCATGTAATTGGGGCTACACAAACATCTTAATCATGACCCTGTGAGCCCTTGAGAATTAGGATTAGAAGTTCTGGAATTTTCCAACAAGAGTAGGATGGTCATGGCTTTTTGAAAGTATATTTTAATTCACACTAAAATGTGTGAATAATAACGCATGGGTACTTCGACTCCGTTTCTCCTTTGCTGAATGTGGTGGGGCACATGGGTTCTGAGAGCCTGGTGTCCAGAAGTGCAGGAGGGCCTCATGAGTCACTCAGTGGCAAAACTCTGTAAGAGCTAATTTCCCATTTGGCCTGTGTACTCATCCCAGTCACTTGAAGCTTAACACAGTGGACTGAAGTAACACTGTTGGTGGGTGAGTTGGAGTGGAGACAAAGGTGGTGATGATGTACTGACTCCTCCCGGGCATTTTCTTGACTTAGAAGAAGTGGGTTCACTCCGATGACCCACCCACAAAACTTCTCTGTTTTCTAGCTTAGCTGTTACCACTACATTCTCTTAAGACTTTTTTGTTGTTGTTAGAGACTAGGATACGTGATTATATCCTAGCAAACAAGATATGATGAAATGGAAAGCAAAAAGTTAAAAGAAAGAAGTTGGGGCACCTGGCTGGCTCAGTTGGTAAAGCATGTAACTCTTGATCTCAGGGTCATGAGTTCAAGCCCCATGTTGGGTATAGAGGTTACTTAAAAACAAAATCTTAAAAAAACAAATAAAAACAAAAGAAAGAAGTTAATGTCAATCTCTCACCCTTTTGCCCCCAAATAGTATTTGCTCTAAAGAAGGGTAGAAACCTTTTAGTAACTGACCATTCTAGAGCCTGTAGGAGACAAACTCTCTCCCATCATTACACCTTCTTATTCTCTGTTGTGTACACATTTCAAAACTGCTTTAATAACGTAAGATTTCATAGATCTAAAAATGACTTCTTTTTCCTCTTTCTTCCACTGTCTTCCAAGGCACCCCCACAGCACACTAAACTATTAGATTACTCAAAAGTGCTGAGTTTAGCTGGAGACGTTCAAATGTAAGGTCTCTGTAGAAATTATGGGAATATGAGATGCTATCAAGCAGAAATAGAATACTTTGTGAGTGCTTCGGGTAGGGGAGTTTCCTTTTATAGTTATGAATGCAATTCATGCATTTCAGCACCTCTGTCTTATTTGATTTGATACTCCTAGCACGGTGCCTGACATTTAATAATTGTTTGACGAATGAATGTTTCATCAATTCCCCCGGAAAGGCATATTTCGTTATATAACCTCTGTTAAAATAGAAGCGATTACAACCTAAATAAGTCACTATGTAATGAGAAGATTAGCGATGTCTTCATTTTGGATACAAGTAATGAAGATTTGAGAGTGCATTGACGGGATGTGATTTGTTCTTCTTCCTCTTTTTTTTTCCCCCGTTTTTAAAGAATATAGCTTTTCAAGATGGAACAAATCATACAGAGAAAAGAAAATAAATGATCTAGCCAAAGAAATGAAGCTTTAACTTGTTAATTGTATCTGTGTGAGAGAGTGAGAGAGAGAGACTGAAAGGGTGAGAAAAAAAAAAATTCAACAAATGGCTAAAGGCAGAAAGAAATCCGAAGAAAGACAATGTCTCATTTACATGCGGCTGTGAGACCTTATATTTGTTATTGGATTTGTGGAATGAGAATTGCAGCTCCTGTTTATTTACATTTGTTCTCTGTTTGAAAGACAGCCGGAGAGGTAAAATAAAATGAGCGCGTCTCAAATGCCTTCTAAATTTCCCCTTAAATTGAATTTCTTGTTTTATCAGGGAACAATACTTGCACTGATGTTAGCCAGACAGCTAAAAGGTCAACAAGTTCCCCTGGTTGCCTTTTGTCAAGGGTTTTTGACTTGTCTGTGAATAAAGATCTCCCAGGAGGAAGGCAGACCTGAATTTCCTGTCATCTGGAAGACAGCAATGAATTTGAAAATGTTACAAAAAGCATAAGGGACTAGAGGCACACCTTCTGACCCGCCACGGATGCCAATCGCTGCGCATGTAAACATGTACACAGAAATGTTTTGGATTTGTTCTGTCAACTTTTGGTGGTGAAACAAATTGTTCCGCCATAGCCCACCTTGAATACAGAATGAACCCGAGAGGTTTTTTTTGTTGGTGGTGTTGCTATGGCCTGACACCTACTGTGAAGACGCAGGTCTCTCTGCTCTCTCACAAGGCAGGAAGACTGCTCCGATGGGAGCCCAGGGAATTAGAACGAGCAAAGCCCAAGTTCACGACCATGTCACTCTTCCTTGAACCTCCTCAGATCTTCATGTATTTTTCAGCGTCTTGAGATTGCTGAACGGATGGTAATAGCTAAGTCCTCGCTAGCCTCTACAGACAAAAATAAATTAATCTCCCTCACGAAACGTAAGTCATTCTTTGAAATAAGTGAATTTCTTTTTCTCCAAGAGAGTCCCAAGAAGAAATATTTCCCTCTTGCTTTCTTTATGAAAGTTTGTTTTAGAAAAGGTAAGGGAGGGGCGCCTGGGTGGCTCAGTGGGTTAAGCCGCTGCCTTCGGCTCAGGTCATGATCTCAGGGTCCTGCGATCGAGTCCCGCATCGGGCTCTCTGCTCAGCGGGGGGGCGGGGAGGGGCCTGGAGCCTGCTTCCCTCTCTCTCTCTCTGCCTGCCTCTCCATCTACTTGTGATTTCTCTCTTTCAAATAAATAAATAAAATCTTTAAAAATAAAATAGAAAAGGTAAGGGGGCTTCTCTCTTTTTTTTTAGGATTTTGTTTTTAAGTAATCTCTACACCCGACCTGGGGCTCGAAGTCACAACCCCAAGATCAAGAGCGCATGCTCTCCTGCTCACTGACCCAAGGAGGTGCCTACCCCCCAACCTTCTTAAGATTTTACATAGGAGGATATTTTTACAAACACTTTTTTTTTGGCTGGAAATTCCTTCCTGTCTGCCTTGAGCCCCATTTAGGTGTCTGGAAGTACCAGCTGCAGAAGATAAGGCTGAGGATTGTGAATTTTCCTTTGGGCTCTTGAGAAAGCACACTCATTTCCTGCATTATTTCTATAGAATCACCCGTGGATCAAAGAGAATTTTAATTCTGTATTTCAGCTGTCACTGGTCAACACATATGCTTCTGCACTGTTAAAAAAACAAAATTCAGCTGGGTAAATGTGAAGATCGAACAGGCTTTATTTAGCCAATCTAAGATTCAGGCATCCCATCTATCAAGCAGAGGGGAGCTCCAAGGAGGTGTACGAAATGGAAGGCTTTAATAGGAAGCAGGGCAGGGCAAGAAATTATTAGCAAAAGAAAAGGATTGTTCCAGGCAGGGTCACCTTCCCTCAAGGGAAAGGGGGGGTCTTATCATGCAGATGACCTCACCTTCCTCTGGGGAAAGGAGAGGGCCCATGTGACAGATTACCTCACTGGTGCTTATCAGAAAATTCCGGACTGACTGGTTAAGGCTCTATTTCTGGGGGAGGTTGAAACTGCATCTAGATTAGATATTAAACCCTGTTTGGGGACTTAGCCTAAATGATGCCATTTTGGGTCTGCAATTTTCTTTTTAATGACATTCATATGGACAGTATTTATTGAGTGCCTTCCTATAAGAGAAGTTGAACCAGGTGCTTTGGAGTAGAAAAGCAACAACAATGGCAACCAGAATGACAAGGAGAGTAATTTGAATGTGAACTGTTTCCAGGGCATGTGCTAAGTGCTAAGATATGGAGTCTCTTCCAAATCTTAGAGAACCCTAGAGAAGGATTTTCTAGGAGGAGGTCGAAGCTCTGGGAGATGGAGTCTACATTCTCTGGTTACATAGCTAGAAAGAGATAGAGCTGTGATTTAAACCTACAGCATTCTTAACCAAAAATCCTCCATGGATTAGTGAACAGTCTTACTGCAAAGAAAGATGCGGCAGTTTCAAGTTCATGTTTTATCATGGGTAATAACATGTTTTATCACAAGACATGCCAAGAGTAGTGAGCTATATATACCATGTATGACTGGGTGGTGTGAAGATTCAATACCACAAACAGGCTTCAATTCCTCCTCTTTTCTGGTAAATGGTTAGGTTGGTTTTGTTTATTTATTTTTAAAAGATTTTATTTATTTATCTGACAGAGATCACAAGTAGGCAGAGAGGCAGGTAGAGAGAGAGAGGGGGAAGCAGGCTCCCCACTGAGTAGAGAATCTGATGAGGGGCTCGATCCCAGGAGCCAGGGATCATGACCCGAGCTGAAGGCAGAGGCCCTAAGCCACTTGAGCCACCGAGGCGCCCCTGTTATTTATTTATTTATTTATTTATTTTTCAATTTAAGTAAAAGTTTCTATTGGTATTTTCAGGAAGAACCAACAAAGAAGTTCCAACCCTTATCACCAAAAGTAAGGGCACAGAAATGGCCAAGGAATTTAAACAATGCAGCAATGATGGAAGCGTTTAGCTGGATCATGAAATATACTGTAAAGTTATCATATTTAAATATTTACTATTGGGTGCCTGGGTGGCTCAGTGGGTTAAGCTGCTGCCTTCGGCTTAGGTCATGATCTCAGGGTCCTGGGATCGAGTCCTGCATTGGACTCTGCTTGGCAGGGAGACTGCTTCCCTTCCTCTCTCTCTGCCTGCCTCTCTGCCTACTTGTGATCTCTCTTTGTCAAATACATAAATAAAATCTTTAAAAATAATTTACTATTAATCCAATATTGGACTAATCAACAAGCTCAGAAACAGCCCCAGGAATAAATAAAATTTTAGTGTTTGAGAAATGTGACATTTCAAATCAACAAAGGAATATTTAGTGAATGTGCTGAAACAGTTGCTTCACTGATTGGAAAAAAAAAAATCAAGTTAAATATTTACCTCACACCCTATGCTAAATTAATTCCACACAGATTCAAGAAGTTTTCTGAAATTTGCTTCAGCAGTATTTTATAGCATTATGTCTGCAGAATTTTTATATCTTTCAATATGTGTATTTCTAGGTACCAAGGGATTTTGGGTGGTAATATAGATGGTATCTTAAATTAAAAAAATTTTTTTCTAACTGCTTATTTCTGGTCTATATGAATAAAATTGCATTATGTATATTGATCTTGTATCTGGTGACCTTATAAACCTACTTCCTTTTTAAAAAGAGATTTATTTATTTATTTGAGAGAGAGTGTGTGTGTGAGCAGGTGGGAGGAGCAGAGGAAGAGGGAGAGAGAAAATCTTCAAGTTGACTCCCACTGAGTACGGAGCCTGACACAGGGCTCCATCCCAGGACCTTGGGATCACGACCTGAGCCAAAATCAAGAGTCTGATGCTTAACTGACTAAGCCGCCTGGTCACCCTAAACCTACTTCTTATTTAAAATATTGTATCTATAAGCTCCTTATTTTTAATATTCACAAATATGTTTGATTAAGTTCTAATTCTAGGTTTCTAACAATTTGTATAAATAAGGGCTTTTCTGTGTATGCTCAGATGCTTACATTATTTATATCCTTTATCCTATTAATATGATGAATTATACAGACTTTCAAATTTTATTAATTTATTTTTTTTAATAATTTTATTTTTAAGTAATCTCTACACCCGACATGGGGCTTGAACTCAACGTCGAGATCAAGAGTCACATGCTCTACCGACTGAACCAGCCAGGAGCCCTTGATTTTGAAATTTTAAACCAATTTTGCATTCCTGAAATAAACTTAATTTCGTTGTATTGTGTAGTATTAACTTCTTTATATATATCACTGGATTCAGTTTGCTGGTATTTTATTTAAGATTTTTGTGTCTGTGTTATTAGTAAGATGGGCTTACAATTATCCTTTCTTGTAATGTTTTTGTCAAGAGTAAAAATGAGCTAGAAAGTATTCCCTTTACTTTAATCCTTGGAAGAATTTGTGCAAGAATGACATTATTTCTTTTTAAATATTCAGAACAATTCACCAGTGGAAGTTCTCTGGCCCAAAGTTCTGGTATGAGGGTTTTAAAAAATTCTTTTTTTTTTTTTAAAGATTTTATTTATTTATTTATTTGACAGAGAGAAATCACGAGAGAGAGAGAGAGAGAGAGGGAAGCAGGCTCCCCGCTGAGCAGAGAGCCCGATGTGGGACTTGATCCCAGGACCCTGAGATCATGACCTGAGCCAAAGGCAGCAGCTTAACCCACTGAGCCACCCAGGAGCCCCTTAAAAAAATTCTTTTAAAAAATTTACTTATTTATTAAAAGAGAGAGCGAGTGCACAGAAGTGGGGGGAGGGGCAGCGGGAGAGGAAGAGAGAGAGAATCCCAAGCAGATTCTCTACTGGGCGCAGAGCCTGATGTGGGGCTTGATGTGGAGCTCTGTTCCAAATACCCATGAGATCATGATCTGAGTTGAAATTACAAGTTGGTTGCATAACTGACTGAGCCACCCAGGTATGAAGGCTTTAAATCACAAATCTAATTTGAAATAATTATATTAAATGTAAGAATATATAGAATCATATATTCTATTTCTCCTTGTATCAATATGCATATGTTATTCTTTCCTAGGAATTTGTCCATTTCATCTAAATTTATAATTTATTGGCATATTAGTTTATAATATTCCTTTATAATTTTTAAAATACAATTTGTATTTTATTTTTTAAATTTTTTTATTTTTTTAAAGATTTTATTTATTTTTATTTGACAGACAGAGATTACAAGTAGGCAGAGAGGCAGGCGGAGAGAGAGAGGAGGAAGCAGGCTCCCTGCTGAGCAGAGAGCCCAACGCGGGCCTCGATCCCAGGACCCTGAGATCATGACCTGAGCCGAAGGCAGCGGCTTAACCCACTGCGCCACCCAGGTGCCCTACAATTTGTATTTTAGATTAGTTTGGATTTATAAGAAAGTTGCAAAGATAGTACAAAGAGTTCCCATATTTCACACTCGGATTTCCTCTATTACTAACAATTGTATGTTATTATGGCACATTTGTCACGACTAATGAACCAATAATTAACATATATTAATTAACTAACCCTCCTGTTTCATTTGGATTTCATTAGTTTTTGCCTAATGCCTTTTTTTTTTTTCCATTCTGGGATTTCATCCAGAGTATCTACATTACATTTAGTTGTCTTATTCCATATCCTCAGACTTTCCTTGTTTTTGATGACCTTGACTATTTCAAGGAGTACTGGTCAGATATTCTGTAGAACGTCCCCCAATTTGGATTTTCTACTGTTTTTCTTATTAGGCTAAACTGATTATATTTTGGGGGGGAAGGAAGACCAGAGAAGTGAAGTATCATCCATATCATGTCATATCAAGGCACACACACTATCTACTGAGCACTGCTGGGCTTAGTCTCACCACCTGAGATCATGACCTGTGCTGACCTGAGCTGAAACCAAGAGTCAGACACTTAACTGACTGAGCCGTCATATCGCCTTTTTCATTCTTAATAGTAATTATTTATTTCTCTCATTGTTTTCTCGACAGTTTAAATAGAATTCTTTTTAATTTTATGCCTTTCCAAAGAACTGATTTAGTTTTGAAGATTCCCTCTATTGTACATTTGTTTTATATTTTATTTATTCAATTGTCTTTGTTATGTTCTTCCTTCCTCCTGCTTTTGGGTTTAACTGCCTGTTCTCACTCTAACTTCTTGAGAAGATTCCTCAGCTATTTATCATTCTCTTTTCCTTTTTTCTGCTATTTTTAATATTCTAAAACAAAGTTGCCAATTTTTCAGCAATGCGTTAGCTGCATCTACAAGTTTTGAAATGTAATGTTTTATTATCATTCATTTAAAAATATCATCTTATTTTCCCTGTGATTTTGTCTTTGAATTGGTAATTTAGAAATTATTTTCATTATTATTGAAATGTACGGAGATTCCATAGTTTGTTTTTGGTTGTAGATTCCTACCTTAATTCTTCTGTATTCAGACAACATACTCTGTAAGATTTAAGCATTTTGGAATTCATTGAGAGTTGTTTAATGGGCTAACATATGGTCAATATTGGTAAATGTTCCATGCACATTGGCCAGGAGTGGAGATCTCATTACCAGCTATCTGCTTTAAATGCACTGCAGACCATCCTTACTGGCTTTTTGTGGTGGTTAAAACTCTACTTGTTCCCTGAGCCCCCAAGGCTTAGGCTCCAGTAGGGTCTTCTTTCCATCTGATATCTTCACTTGGTCTCCACAGCATCTGTTAAAATCACTGTATTCCTTTTTCATGTCTAGTAGCCTAGATTCCCCCTTTTTTCTGTTCTACTTCATGCAGAGTTTCTATGTTCTTTTAGTGCAGAAACTTCTCTGCTCCGTTGCCACAAACCTCACCTCCTCCTCTCCACTAAAACATATTGTCTTGTAGGCAAATATTGATTTAGGCTGAATTCTGAATCTGCGGGGTCAGACTGAAGTCTCACCGCACATATAAATGGAATGAATGTCCCCTCTAAAATGCTTGGGTGCTAACTAATGTAAACAACAGCCTTTAAAAATGGGCGATGCACCCTAATCAGAGGAAAGGAATTTTCCTGGCAAAAGAAGAGCTTTGACCCTTCACAAAGTCTATAAATATGAAATGAAGAACCGCCACCTCCAATGGGAACTTGGATTGGAAATGGGAATTTGATTCATTTCACCTCAGTGAATGTAAAGGAAAACGCAAAAGGATCCTAAAGTCGACACATTTCTAAACTGACAGCTGCAAGTTTGAAATGGAACCGTGGCTTTTTTTTTTTTTTTTTTTTTTTTAAGATTTTATTTACTTACTTAACAGAGAGAGACACAGAAAGAGATCGAACACAAGCAGGGGGAATGGGAGAAGGAGAAGCAGGCCTCCCATGGAGCAGGGAGCTCGATCCCAGGACTCTGGGATCATGACCTGAACCGAAGGCAGATGCCCAACGACTGAACCACCCAGGTGCCCCAACTGTGGCTTTCTTTGAGTTAGCAAGTGTTCTTCTTTCATGTAAACCAGAAAAGTATATTTCCCTAAAGGAAAGAAAAATATGTAACCAAAAAAAGCTACAAAGGACAGGTGCTAAAACAGGTCTATATTTCAAAGTAATTGTCTTCATATCAGCAGTGATAACACCATGGTTATTCCCACTGGGTTTAAAAAATACAATGTTAAGGACTCTCCCAGGATTATCTTAATCATTTCTCACACTAACCTTGAGGTTCTTACCCCAGTAAGTTATTAAATGAGAACACACAGTAAATACTAAGATACAACAGGTACAGCCTTCCTGAGGAGGATGTAAGAGGCAAAGGAAGATCGAAAACCAGGAGGAGCTAGGCTATTATTTTCAGTTCTACCTCAAAGAGCAAGGGCATAGAGGCCACTTACCTTCAGTTTTGTGAGAGGGACTTAAGGAAGTCCCTGGAGACCTCGTGATGTGTCCCTAGTTGCTGGGGGAGTAGAGTGGATTGCTGTCTGACCCAAGCTTGTGGAATCTCAGGGCAAAATCTGTGACTAGTGCCTGAGGTGGCAGAGACAGAGGGGGACTGGGCACGTACCCACCAATGGTGGGGCAGCAAGAATGCCTGAGCTTACATCTGGACCAGATGTGGGCCAGGTGGAGAGAAAGCTGGACTAAAGCTAACTCCTCAGAGTCTTGCTTAAGAAGACTGCCAGAGCACCACCTGGGTGGCTCAGTGGGTTAAAGCCTCTGCCTTCCCCTCAGGCCATGATCTCAGGGTCCTAGCATCGAGCCCCCGCATCTAGCTCTCTGCTCAGTGGGCAGCCTGCTTCCCCCCGCTCTCTCTGCCTGCCTCTCTACCTAGTTGTGATCTCTCTTTCTGACAAATAAATAAGTAAAATCTTAAAAAAAAAAAAAAAAGGAAGAAGAAGACTGCTATGGGGTCCCAGTGGTCTGTAGGGAGTGAGATGCTGGGGGGAAAAAAAGGGCTAGAATAGAGCAGCAGTTGGAGGTATGATCACATGTTTCCATGAGGACCTCAGAAGACATGAAAGTGCCCAAGAGAATAAAGGTCAGTTAAAAAAATTTTTTAAAGGTCATCTTTTAAATATGTGCTGGGCCCATATGACGATGAAGGCATCTCATCATGAGACAATCAAGAAAGAACTTCTGTGTTCCTCCTTCTCATCTCTTCTTCTAGTACCTGAATGATACTGGAGTCAAAGCCAGTGCTTGCTGGAACGAGGAAGAGAGGGAAATTATACATCAGAGAATGAGAAGAGGGTCATGTCCTTAACAAGTACACTCAAGGAAGTTTTCAGAAAACCAGGTTCTGTACCTACAGATCACTGGGAATGGATCATCTTCTCACAGTGCACACACCCACATGAGGGTACTGCCTCCTCACTATCACATGCAACCCATCTCATGCGAAGGGATCATCCAGTTAGGGTGGAATGCAAACATCCTTTCACAGAATCAGAGGTTGCAGTGTGGATCTATGGCAATCATTTGAATCACCTGTTCATTCCCATGCTATATGAGCCCTTGGCATGAGTCCTTCATTTGCCTATACCCACAGGATATCCAGTGCACTAAATATTTTTGGGATGCCTACCAGATTAGACAATGAGGCCCAACAGGCGAATAACATGGTTTCTGAACTCAAGAAGCTTACGATCTAATAGAAGAGGCAGATGCGTATATGGTGCAGGGTGATGAGAGCTAACGGGGCAGATAAAGTTGGAGGACAAGGGAGAAAATAGGTTACCTTATGGGGTAAGTTCAAGTAATCTTCTCTATGTGGTGTCTTCAAGAATGCAAGAGAACTTATGAAGTAGACGGACTTTCAAAGAGGGCTGTGCGGTGCATCTGGTTACAGAGTGGGGAACCATCAAGACATCAAGCATGTTGATCTGGTGGGACCACTGGGTGCCGGAGTGGAAGTGTTGGCAGATGAAGCCGAAATCTGGCAGGAACAGACTAGGGAACACGTTAAACCATGGTTGGAACTTCTCACTATAGATGTCAGAAAGCCACAGTTATAAGGTTTCAAGAAGGGTCTATTATTTTATCTGGTACAAGTTTTAGGAAAGTAGTTCTGGTGGCAGGATGGTTTGGGGGGGTGGCCACACCAAAGTTACACCCATCCTAAGTGTGTGGAAGTTAGATGGGAAATCCAAAGGGTCTATTTTTTCCTACCTTAATTCTAATCACAATGGAAGGGCCATGGAAATTTTAGCCCAGCAATTCCTGGTATGCTGTTGTATTTCAGGTATAGGTCTCTAGGCTACTCTACAGTTGCTCCAGAAGCAATTAGCTGAATGCAATTAAGTAGCCAAGCTGAGTGTGCTAGATGATTGTTCCAAGATCTTCTAGGGTTGTCAAATGAGATGAATTATGCTAAGGACTAATCCATAGGTCGTAACTTTCTTTGAGCCTAGATCCATTTCAGGGTCCACTGAAAATTGCCCGTTTGTTTGTGTGCATCCATACAAAATTTTTCTTATGTTTTCAGGGGTTCATGGGCCCACTTAAGGCAGTCTATTGATCTCCTAGGGGGATCTATTGATCCCCAGGTGCAGGGTGCCTACTCTATAACCACTCAATAAACTGCAGGCTAAAATCTTGAGTTGGTGATCAAGCTCCAAAGGGTTGAACATCTCTCTTCATCTAGGAACTTATACAGTTCACCAGGAGTCTCCTAGCAGATTGGAGCTGAGAATAGGGTCAGGGCTTTATGTTTGGGAGATTTTTGTCAACTGCCATCAGCTTTTAGAGTATCAGCATTACCTGTCTGACCATCTTTGTCCAACTTTGGGGATATAGCAGTAGGGACAGATTTGGGCCGGGTTGAGGGCTTCCAAGGAAAGGCTATGAATTCTGGCATAAATGCACAAGTGAAGGCTTGTCCTGTGTGGCTAAAGTGGCAACAGCAGTCATGAGCTTACTCATGAGGGGCTCCTGAGGGATATTTTGTCTAAGCTCTACCAGTGCTGGCCTTGGGGTCTGTCTCTGTACAAGTCAAGCCAATGGAGTTCCCCCACACTTTAGTTTCTCATTTCATTATCACCAAACTTTTTACAGTCCCAAATACATATAATTGGACTCATAAAAGATCAATGATGAACAGAAAAATAGAAAAGAAAACATGTCTAATCTCACGTTACTGCCTGCTTGCTATCCGAGAACCCTGAGCCACTGGAAACTCTACTTGAAGTGTCTTGCTGAGTTACTCTGTAACTCAAATTTAATATGTGTGCATTTTTGGCACAGTGATTGCTTTACTAAGTATTTTTGGCACCTTGGTTTTGGCACTTCAAAATGCAACCCATAGACCTTCACAGTTTTATAAAGACTGCTTTCCCACAGACTAGCTTTCTGTGGTTGCCTAAGAAATCCAGATGCAAAGAGCTTTTTCAAAGCAATGCAATGGCCCCAAGACTGATGCTGGGTATACACATGCATTAGAAAATATCTAGCATCAATACAATATACACTTGTGTTCTTGAGGACAGAGCAAAACTGCATTTCTTTAAGCACACAGGTACATGTCTCTTCTGTCTCCAAAGATTGGCAAAAAATGAGAAACCATTAAAAACCATTCTGCCATCTTGGTAAATAACAATAATGACAAGAACAACAAAAAAGAATCCCACCAGCATGCAATCTTATCTGCTAGTGCAGCTAGATTTATTATATTAATATGTGCTGAGACTTTAAAAAATAGTGATCCTCTATAATCTGGCCAGACTTGATTTTATCACGGTGCTACTATAGAGAAATACACAATATGGCTCTTGGAAATGCAGGTCTCTTTTAATCAGGACCCCGTGTGGACTAGATCTTATCAAGACTAAGAGGCTAACAGACATTATCTATTCCTTGTTTATTTGTTTATTTTTTGAAAGTGTACTAAAGTCAGCTTGCCCAAAGAATGGGAAGACCCCACTAGCTATATTTATTTCTATACAATGACGATGGCTTGCTGAAACCAGCTGTGTTTAGCAGCATGATCCTTGTTATGGTGATATACCAGAGCCCTAGTCCCTTCACTTTTAAAGTTTTCATTTTGTAAAGAAATGCTGTTTTGTACTCATCCTGGACATAGAGCTTTGTCTAGCTAAACCCTGAATCTTGCTTAAAACTCAGCTTAGGCATTGCTTCCTCTAGGAAGACATGTTTTTGTTAGCTTTTTTTCCTCATTGAAGTAGAGTTGCCACACAATGCTACCTTAGATTCAGATGCACAGCTTTGTGACTGGACAAGAAAGTATGTTACATCATCCTCACCACAAGTGTAACGACTATATGTCATGGTACAATGCTATTAGAACATCATTGACTATATTCCCTATGCTGTGCCTTTCATCCCCTCGACTCTTCATTTCACAGAGAGAAGCCTGCATCTCCCACTCCTCTCCCCCCATTTTGCTCATTCCTCTATCTTCTGGCAACCAACAATTTGTTCTCTGTGTTTATGGGTCTGTTTCTGCTTTAGAAAATCATCTTTGATGGTCTTTGGGACACGTGTTTTTGGTATGTCATGAAGAGAGCACAGGGAGTAAATTCAACTGGTGCATCTTAAATAAGATGTAGTTTTGGTCCAAAGGATTATATCCTGTTGGTATTTCCACTAAGTTTTCTGCTTCTACAGAGCATTCAACATTACTTCTTAATGGAAGGGCCATATAATTAGGTATAAAACTGCATACTTCAAAAAGAAATTGGAGGAAAGATACAACCTTTGGAGACAGACCACTTGGTCATGAGCCTTGACTCTTGTTAAAAGCTGCGTGACTTTGGCCAACCTACTAAACATCTCTTAATCTTATTTTCTTCATTTATAAAACAGGAGGGATAACAAATAAATAACAATAACCAATCAGGAGGGATAGTACTTACTTCATAGATTCTTTGTGTGTATTCAAGGCAACAATATATATAATTGTGCTGTTACTATTACTACCATTTTCACTGGCAGTTGCCCAGGCTGGCCTGTCTCTTCTCTTCTGATTCTCTTCTGAATGATCTTCATGGTTTCTCCAGAAGCTCAGTTTAAAGGGACCATCTACTCATTCAGAAAAGAACTGTTTTTAGGCTGAAGTGCATGAGCATTCGGAATGTACTCCCTTCCAGTGACAGAATAAATGCACCCCAGAGTGATAAGCTCTGGTGATGGGTGTCACCTCTACCTCTGTGTGAAGGAGCTGAGGGCAGTGTAGACTTCTTCCTTCGTACCATAAGCTAAAGAGCAGAAAATGGCGTGCCTCTCTGGGTGCCTGGGAGTGAAGGGCAGTATCATAACCACTGAGTACCTTTCACAGCAGGCCACGGTGAGGGGAGAGAGATGGTGAAGTTGGACTCACCCGCAGCGCTAAGCAGAACCAGAGCAGAAGAAGGAAAAAGAAAATGGTCTGTGCTGGTCTAGCTCATAGGGAGAGGTCCCTGGGACCCACCATCTGGGGCCTGCCATTGAGAAAAAGAATGTTCCAGTCCAGTGCCCTCAGCAGTTTCTAGGAACGAGCCCAAGGAACCCAAACTAGGAGAATGCCTTCCTTCCTCCCTCGGAAGTAAATGTTACCCAAGGAAGGAAAACTTCATCCATCAAGGAACTCACAAGAATTCCATTTCCTTTGGTCCCAGGCAGCAAATTCAGGAGCAAAATGTAGGCCAACAGTTGCTTTCTGAAGCCAGAAATTCCACTCAAAAGTTTGGGCTAAGAGAAACGTAAATGTAATAATGTGTATCTCGAAACTCATTTAGACCGAAAAAAATGAGTTATTTACTCGTTCTTCACAGAACACCAAAAATATTTATAAATATAACTCAGATTGCTGCCTCCCCACATAAAGACTCTCCAATTACTTCTCACTGCATGTTAAGTAAAAGTTAATAGCCACACTCATGAGCCTGAACCACGGGGACTGAGGGGAAATGTCGGCCCTCTATCCAGTCTCATCGTGAATACATTCCCACCAGAGTACACTTCTGATTCCTCAAATCCCTGGCTGTTTCTTGCCCTGGACTTTTGGCACAGGATGTTTCCCAAGGTCTCTGAATGGCTGTGCCTTTTTTTTTTTTTCAGATTCTAGTTTCAGTATCACTTACTCAGAGAGACCTGTGTATCTCAACTAAAGTCAATTACCCTGTTCTTCCTTACTCTTCGTTTTTTTCAAAAGATCTTATTTATTTATTTGACAGAGAGAGATCACAAGCAGGCAGAGCAGCAGGCAGAGAGAGAGAGGAGGAATCAGGCTCCCTGCCTAGCAGAGAGCCCAATGTGGGACTCGATCCCAGGATCCTGGGATCGTGACCTGAGCCGAAGGCAGAGGCTTAACCCACTGAGCCACCCAGGCACACCTCGCTTCATCATTTTGATCTTAAAACTTCAGTCTACGACCACCTTCCTGGCTTATGGACATACTTTTCCCTCTGCTCCCACCCCCATCATCTGCACTTAAAATTAAGTTCCAGGGAAGGAAGAATTTGATTATCTTAGTCACTACTGTCTCCTGTATCTAGAACATGCTTTGCACATAGTAGGAACTCAGTGAATATAGGTAGAATGATCGAATGAGTTATTATGAAGTTTCAAAAAACACTGGCCTCCTAAAATAAGGTAAGAGCATAGAAAAAGCAGAGGAGTGGTAGGCCATAAAACTGGAAATGCTAGAGCCAAACTCCATTTTAAGTTTTTCTTCATGACTGACCCCATATACTTTTATCAGAGCATGATGCAATAGAAGTTTGTGTACAAAAATCTTTGCAGTTGCCGCTTGGCTGAAAAACTCCATTTCATGGCTCTTTTTTCTCCAAATACAGCGTGTTTGGGTGCCTTGTCAATAAAGGCAAAACCTATATGCAGCACTTTTGATGTGCCCAGTGCTCACAGAAAGGCTGTGTGTGGATTAAATTATATATCTTTACAATAAGCCTAGAAGGTAGGGGGTGATATTTTCCCCATTTCACAAAAGAGACAAGAGAGGCGTAACAAGTTCAACTCTCATGTAAGGTCATATAGATACAGAACAACTGAGCAGAGATTTGAACCCAGGGCGTCTGACTCCAGAATCTATGCTCTTTACCCCTGTGAGGTACTAATATTTGGTTCCTTGATTATATTTCTGTTTGAAGAACTCTGAGAAATATTTATTTGCTACCCTTCAGGTATGGAGCATCTTCTTTTCATTTATTTCTGAAGGTCACATCAGCTATTTGAGTTACTACACCATTTCTTTTTTTTTTTTAAAGATTTTATTTATTTATTTGACAGAGAGAGATTACAAGTAGGCAGAGAGGCAGGCAGAGAGAGAGAGGAGGAAGCAGGCTCCCTGCTGAGCAGAGAGCCCGATGCGGGACTCGATCCCAGGACCCTGAGATCATGACCTGAGCTGAAGGCAGCGGCTTAACCCACTGAGCCACCCAGGCGCCCCCTACACCATTTCTTTTTTTTTTTTTTTTTAAAGATTTTATTTATTTATTTGACAGAGATCACAAGTAGGCAGAGAGGCAGGCAGAGAGAGAGGAGGAAGCAGGCTCCCTGCTGAGCAGAGAGCCCGATGCGGGGCTCAATCCCAGGACCCTGAGATCATGACCTGAGCTGAAGGCAGCGGCTTAATCCACTGAGCCACCCAGGCGCCCCTACACCATTTCTTAATGTCTGTGCATTTCAAAGTCCATTTCAATGATGACAACAACTCGTAGGTATGCTCTTTACTTGGGGAAATGAGAACAGCATGCCCTTGACTATAAGCTCTCTCAGGATTCATGCTGTCCACACCAGATAGGATAGGCGGTGAATCGTGCGTGAAGATGGCAGGCTCAAAGGGACTCAGGTTGTACCTTACATTGTTTTTCTGCAACCATTTGCCATATTTTGTCCTCCCATCGGCCTGAGCTAAATACAGAGATCTGGTGAATGAAACTGTTGATGAATAGAATAAACTGCTAACACGAAGAAATGCTTCTTATTCTCAAAGAAGGTAAAATCCTCTCACAGGGAAAGAGGAAGTGAGATGTGGACCAAAATGCTGAATTCAAGCAGAAAGACACTAAGCCGACTTCTTGTCTTTTGTTTTTACCGTGCCAAAGGGCTGAATGTAGAAACCGGTTACTGTCTTGTGGGGCTGTGCAACAATTATTCACAGCAGATATCCTTCAAGTTTGACTATGTCCTCTCAAGATAAGCCACCAATTAGGGCGCCTAGGTGGCTCAGTAGGTTAAATGTCTGCCTTCAGCTCAGCTCATGATCCTGGCCTCCTGGGATCGAGCCCCCACGAGACTGCTTCTTCCTCTCCCACACCCTGCTTGTACTCTCTTTCATTCTATCAAATAAATAAATAAATAAATAAATAAAATCTTTACAACAAAACAAATTATAGGAAAAAAAAATGCCTCCGATCCCCTCATCCATCCCTAATTCTCATTGTTGGAAACCCTGCTTTGTGCCTAGAATCAGACTGCCACACCCTCGCCATGAGACCTCAGGCAAGTGACTTACTGGTCAGGATCTCAGAATTCCCAGCTATAAAGTAAGGCTCACATGGGCCATGTGGGAGGGTTACGGGAGGTAAAAATAACATAATTGCAAGGACAGCGCATGGTGGCGGGCACATCCAAGATGGCACCTCTCATTACTGTCCCCAAGTTCATGCTTCCCTGTCTGCACATGCATGGTAATGCCACACCTACAGGACACCCGAGTGTCCACCGCTGCTCTTCCTTTGGTTATATAACCACATTAAACTTCACCATCAAGAACGCAGCCTTGCAGAGCTGGCCTCAAGAAATTTTCCCCGAGCCCTGATTTTGAAGAAAACTGTAAAAATGCCCATCTCCCCAAGGGTCACAGAATGATAAGGTACCCCCCCTTTGTTATCTTTTCAGTTAGTTATTTCAACCTATCACAGCATTAAAAGGCTTCTGTAGAAAAGGTCACTCTTGCTCCAATCAAAACATTTCTTTGCTGTTGTGTTCCCAGAGGGGCACATGGGAACAACAATCAATAAGAGAAGCTCGTGGAACATTTTGACTTACCTTTAAGGAATTGCCATTAGGTCAACATATTTTGCTGTGGTTTTATAACCAATAATTTCTCTCATCATGGCATTTCCTAATCACTGGGTCAAAAAAACTGCTGTTGCCATAGTCGGTCTCCATTGGGAACTTTAAGGTGTTTTCAGAATTCTGACCTTAATATTTTCTTTCCATTTGGGCATTTTTTTGTTTGTTTGATAATGCAAGGATAATAGTTTCCAAGGATAATAGTTTTTCAAGGATAATAGTTTCCTGTGTTTCAAACTAAAGGGATAAAACTTCTGCTCTGAGATCTGCCACGAAGTAATTAAGAATTGCTAACCGTATTTGTCTTTCCATATTTTTAACTTTTACTTTTCTTTTTAAAAAAATACTTTATTTATTCATTTGACAGAGACACAGCAAGAGAGGGAACACAAGAAGGGGGACTGGGAGAGGGAGAAGCAGGCTTCCCACTGAGCAGGGAGTCCAATGTGGGGCTCATCCCAGGACCCTGGGATCATGACCTGAGGCGAAGGCAGATGCTTAACGACTGAATCACCCAGTCATCCCTTTATATATTTCAACTGTGTAGTTATATAAGGAATAAAGATACCTTCATTAGTATAATCCCTCATGATTCTGAATAGTGCCTTTTTCCAAGGTTCAAAACCTGGAATGGGCATAACCTCTACATACTTCCTGTTCCACCGAGAAATGAAGATAGGTTATTGTAGCCTATTTTGAAGTAGAAGAAAATAGCAAGGATTTTTCAAAAGAAAGCTGCTCTGGAAATTTATCAGCCTATAAAGCATAGACCATTATGATGACTCCTTTCATAGTCTGTGGGTCTGCATCCAAATCTCTGTGAACAAGAAAGTCATGTTGCTGGGATCCCAAATGGGAATATGGACAATTGCAGGTGATACGTTAAGCCTGGCAATTTTAGAGAGTTCCTGGAAACTCTCTGGAAAGTTCGGGAAGTTTCTGGAAGCTTTATAAAGTGAATGTAACTCCTAGAAGTTCACTTATGAGCCATGAGAGATGTGAAAAAGGCCCATAGATAATGTTGGCAAATTTCAAGCAAGACTTGCAGATGAGCTCAGAAAAAAATTCATTATCTCTCATTGTCAGGAGCTCAGAAATTACAGATCAGGATGAGGTCCACCTATACATGGTTGAGTTTGAAATCCACTATTTGTTTCAGGTAAGATTTTTTAATTTTTATATATTTATTTTCAAAGATTTTATTTATTTATTTAGGGAGGGCCATCAAAGGGAGGGGCAGGGGGAGAGAGAGAAACTCAAGCAAGACTCTGTGCTGAGTACAGAGCGCCACTTGGGTTTCAATCGCATGACCCTGATATCATGGCCTGAGCAGAAATGAAGAGTTGGCCGCTGAACCAACTGAGTCACCCATGTGCCCCATAGGTAAAATTTTTTTAATGGGATTTTTTTCATGTGATATATTTTTTAAAAGATTTATATATTTGAGAGAGAGAAAGAGCCTGTGTGCCAAAGTTGGGTGAGAAAGGGAGGAAGAGAAGAGGGAGAGAGAGAGAATCCTTAAGTAGAATCCCTGCAGAATATAGAGCCCAACCCCGTGTCTTAATTCCAGGACCCTGAGATCATGACCTGAGTGGAAACGAAGAGTTGTGCACTCAACCAACGGAGCCACTCAGGCGCCCTATTCATGTGATATTTCAACATGCAGAAGGATATATGTAAACCACAAGGCATAGTCATAAAATAATCACTAGTACACCTACTACTCAACTGAGAACCATAAAAATTGCTAATACACAGTTGGAACTACTTAGGTACTCTTCTTTGTACCTACACTGACTCCTAGACGTAAATACTTCCTCAGATTTAGTTTTTGTGTGTTTCTGAGCATTACAAGAACAGCATCATTATATTTATCTGTGTGTATATATATACCACATATCTATGTGACTTATTTTTTTATACCTTGTTATGTTTTCAATATGGTGATTGCATGAAGATAGGATTTGTTTCACTGCTTTGTAATCGTCTTTTGTGGGAAAATACTACAGTTTACTTATTCATTCTCCTGAGCAGACACTTGGATCATTTTGTTTTTGTTGTTACAAACAGTGCTAAGATGAGTTCTTTCGATGCAAATAGGCAACAAAGTCTCTATGGTATATACCTGGGAGAGGAACTGGGTATGTGTAGGAGATATGCAGGGTTGGAGTGATATATGATATGAAAGTAATGTCAAATTATTGTGTAGGACATGGTACCGATATGCTGGATCCACTTTACCACCTGGGGTCTGGGGGTGCTGTGGAAACCAGCTTTGGACTTCATTTGGAGCAACTTCCCTTTGACACTTGACTCACATCCTATGGCTGAAAGAGAATACAACTTCTCCATCATGCAGTTACCTGTCCTATAAGTGAGCAGAGGGGGAAAGCCTTTTAGAGAAAGGGTATAAAATCCAGGATATTACAAAGAAGGCAAGGCTCCTATATATCTAGGTACTTAAGCACCCCTCAAGATCCCTAACATAGCAACTTGGGGTGGAGAAACCATGCACAAGTCTTTGATAAACAAATGGGTGCCCAGGAGAGTCGTGATGGGCATGTTTTCACTCTTTTCTTCTCAAGCTATCTGTCTTGCCTCCTAGGTTGTTCCAGAGGACAAAAGCCACCCATCAATATCATGATTGTCCTAGCTCCTACGTACCCTACCTAAAAGAACAAAACAAAATGAAACATCCAGAGCCAAATTCTAGGTGCGTGTAGAAATCTATCTTACCTTTGTCTTCATTCCTTAGGTGTCTTTGTAAAACCATGTCTTCTCAAGCAAGAGGCTTGTGTTTAGTCCAGTCAAAACCTATTAGGACAGAGTTGAAACCTGATTGAAATTGGATTCATTTACGCCCATGTGAAACATGGCAAAAAGCGACCCATAATAAATTTTCCTGTCCTTAACTGAATGAAAATAGGTTTTTATAATTGAATTTCTTTGATGGTTCTCACATTTGCATCCTTGGGAAAATGGAAAGATTTATTATAGGCTTAATATGAATTGCCTATCTGTAAGAAACCTTTTAATAACAGAAGTTTCTACAATGACTAGAAGGACGGAATGATAAGAATGGTCTGTCAGCTATCCTTTACGATGAATTCAGTCAAGAGCAGAGACTTTGTAAATTTCAAAGAAATCTACAAAAGATAGAGTGACTTTTTGGACCAAAAGTCTAAATTGTTAGATTTAGTGAGTTCGGGGGTACACGGTAGGTGGATAGAACCCAGAATCTCCCTCCCTCCCTTGGAAACCTATCTGGATATTTCACATGAGCTCCAAGACTGAAGTTTTCAGCTGTAACTATAAGCCTTATGACAATTCAGCTGGAGTATTTGCCATCTCTCTTATCATTTTTCATAATGCCTGAATCGGGGAGATGCTCAACATATTTTGGGGGAAATAAAAAAATTAATGTAGTTGACTGACCCACCCTTATCCCGCTACTACAGTGAGCCATGATGGAAAGTTAAAGAAAAAGATAGTGATCAAATGTCTGCCAAAGGTTAGACACAGTCTTCTCTGGGATTTCACAATCAAACTTCCCTGAATCTGGTAATGAGGAACACAAGAAAAACAAGAGCAGGCATTTATTTAGTGTTTATGAAAGTTGTGGATACTGGTTCCTACACCTGGTATTTAATCTGGCTAACAGGCTTACAATAGAAATCTCCTTCTTTTCATTTTAAAGATGAGTAAACCCAAGACTCCAGAAGCAAACAGCAGAGACAGCAATGAGACACAGCTCTAGCTCACTGTGCAGCACAGCCTCCCATGAAAAACATCAACAAATCCTTCCCACTGTTGGCTTGTGAATGACTTGTAAAGGGAATTTTGGGGAAATTAAATATATGCTTTTGATCCAAAAACTCATTTATTTTATACATGACATGGGAGCTTTGGTACAAGCTAATGGGGCCCCATGATATATACAAACCTGAGAAATACACATCAACTTGCATTTATTGCCAGAAATACACAGAGAAACTCTGAATACTCAGGGGAAAAGGGGACAGTAGGGCTGTGTGCTGGTGAAAACCACATTGCCTGGATAGGCCGTCTCTGAAACAGGTTTCAATTACATTGTCCACGACTATGCTGGGATGGAATGGTGCCATCTGGCTGATGGCTGACAGCGAGCTCTCTAGGCAGAGCTGAGGACTGGGTCCAGCATGGGGATTTAGTAATGCAGGAAGCGGGTTCTCTCTAATATAAGGACTCAGTGCCCATCCATCTCCTTTTCAAAGTTTCCCCTCAATGAAAACGACACAACGAAACATAGCTCCCCGCAATTCTTTTACGACCCCCCCCCCCATTTGCCATTCTTGTTTTCTTTTCTCTTTTTTAAAACATTTAATCTCTTGCTGGTTGAACCAACACCCTATACTTTTTCAGTGTTGATTTGGTGTGTGCCTCTTTCTGAGACAAGGCTGATTTTTGTGAGGATGGAAGCAGCGAGCAGTTCCCTTGCTGTTTGGCTCTGACGAGAGTAGGTTTTCTGGAGGTCACTGCTTCCCACCATAATTGCTTTAAGAGTTTAGCACACACTGGCTCTTACCTTTGCCCCATAGAACCACATTCCCCAAAAGGCTAGACATTCGTACCCCCCCAGCCTGCCATCGGTTCCACGTCTCCTATCAGGGACCACTAAATGGCAAAGGCCAGGTACAGAGTAATTCTATCCTGCGGTGAAATTTAGCTCACTCTCTTGAAAATAGTCATACTATTTTGGGATTTTACAGTAAACAAAATCCAGACAGCAGACCAGAGGGGCCATTTATGAGTTATAAAATTGCCTGTGTGAGATAAGGCAGCTCATAAATGATTCAGCGAAGTGCACAGGATAAATCTTGCTTCTCATGGACACGAATCCAAGAAGCTTCTGTGATGTTCTTAGCCCCTGATAATGTAAGAGGAGAGCACACGTCACATTAAGAACCTGACATGGCATTAGAATGCTATAAAATGTTCAATTAAACATGGCAACTGCAGGACAAACGGTACCCTGGATACAGTTCTTTGTTTGCCTTTAAGAACTTTAATGCGTGTTATTTATTGAGGGCAGAGAACATAAGGATAGTGAAGTGACAGGCTCCAACCCATCTGAAAATATTTGTGTTCGTGTCAAGACGAATAATAAATGGGGCTGCCTTAGGATCTTAGCCTTTTCAAAAGATGGACAGAGTTGCGTTTGGTGGATTGCACCTTATGGAATTACAGCCAACTTAAGGAAAACTGCTCCGGCATCTGTCTTCTTTCAAGCCGAGTGTCAAGAGGAAAAAAGACTGGGGGTTGGTGGGGGGTGGGGGGAGGTAATTGGGGAGGGGATGGAGACGAGCGGGAGAGGTGGGGTGGGGGAGGAGACAGAAACGAGCAGGGACAGCTTGCATGTTTTAAACCCTCAAGATAAGCTGTCGCTTAGAACCTTGACGGCTCCAGAACTTGACACACGCGTTTGCCCTCTGGGGGACCTTTCTTGCTGCTCGGTGGGCAGATCACGGCCACTGAGCTGTGACGCCCCGGCACTTGCCTGACCTGATATAATGGGCAGCTATTTACTGCAAACAAGGTAGATGGAAGAACATAGGCTTAAATGATGCTCTGGTGTAAGTAGGAATCCACTGGGATCCCTTGCAAACCAGTCAATCTTCTGGGTTTTTTTTTCTCCCCTTCCTCCCCTTCTTCTAGGTGGGGACTATTTATTTCTTTCCCTCAGGACCAAACCAGAGAGGCCAGACTCTGAGCAATGCCCCTCTTCCCTCCAACCCCCACTGCCTCCCGCTCAAGATCAATAGAGTGGGTTAGAGAAGCAATTGCATGACAATAAATAAAAAAGAAAACTAAGTTTGGATGCTACCACTTTCAAACTGACAATTTTCTGGGCTTGTTTTTATCTATTATTAAGGGGGGAAAAAAAAAGAGAGAAGAAGAAGAAGGAGAAGAAAGAACAAGCCCAGGAGGCCTCCTGGTTAGGCTGTCAGATCGCTTCAATGAGAAACCCAATCAGACTTGATTTGTGAAGAGTGTCAAAAGCTGTAGTGAATCATGCAAGCTGAAGCCTTCTCATGCGTGTTTCTGAAGCTCGTGGATGTTTATTTTTCCTGCATCTAAGAACACACATTTGCGCTCTACATTTTCTGATCAAGGGGAACCATCAAAATGGGAAGTCTTGGGTAGCGAATGTGAGTGAACATGTAACCGTGGCAGGGGCGGGGGGAGGAGGTGGGGGACTGGCCGTTTTTTCCTCTGTCTCCTGGATCTGAGCCCATCGAGGGAGAGGAAATTATCTAAAAAGTCTTTCTTCCGTGGCTTCTTGTTTTCCAAAGAGCCAAAGGGATTTTATTTCGGGTATAGAATGTATTTCCCGTTAAGTGAGGTAAGGGCAGGCAGGTACCTCTGAAAAAAATCTGAAGGTCAGCGATGTTGGACTTCCTTGTCAAGGTCATGGCGCCAAAAGCGCATGCTGGGGTCCACATTTTCCAACTTCCAAATTGGTCTGTTTCTCCCTCGGACTGAAAAAAGAGAAGGCAAATCTCTCTCTTGAATCTTACCAAGATTTAAATGGCCCAAGTCAGCTTAAAAATCCTTAGTTGGGTCTCGGCCCCCGCAGACTTAGTGCATACCCTTCTGTCTGTGAATTTCCTTACATAATATAAGAAGCTCAAACCAAGAGTCTCTGTTCCTTGGATGTTTGCCATGAATGGAAGCCAGGCCCCTAACGGAAACCGATACTGGTTTTTTCCTTGTAAGTAAAGCCTACGTTAGCTATAAAGGAGAGAGACACTCGACAATTTTATTATCAGATTGTAATAGCTGTGTTGGACCTTTACACTGTGTGAAGTGTAAGATCATACTGCTTGCCAAACAATGTCATCGACCAAGAAAAGTCATCGTAGAACTCTGCCAACTCTCCTCATTCGTTCTTCTGGGTACTTTTACAAAACTTTCATGTCACTTAATGATTGTTTACAATAAAGAGGAACAAGAGTGAAACAGACACTTGAAATCCACAGATAACCTCTACCTCTCAATTCACTTCATTCTTCCTAACCCATCTTTCCCCAGCACTGTTTCGTACAATGAAATTTCTTTTTGCTTCAGGAGGATCACCTACTGCTCCATCTCCTATGGGTGTCAGTGCTGGCGGGGGGCAGAGTATCGAACAGGTTTTCCTTTCCTTTTCTTCTTTCAAAAATTTCTGTGTGTCTGATTTCTTCCTGCGACCTTCAGCCGAGCTCGTGGAAGGCTCGGCATGGTTTTTGCATATCGTGAGCACATGGTCAATTCTGTTTTTTCTTTCTTTCTTTCTTTCTTTCTTTCTTTCTTTCTTTCTTTCCCTCCCTCTCTCTCTCTTTTTCTTTCGGCTGCCAAGAGTGATCTCATGTGTTGGGCGACTTTCATATTTTCAAATAAATTATTTCCAAGACTCTTATTCTCCTATCTGCTCTGAGAAATTCCACTCTTGGCTGTGAAAGTGTTCTCTCAGCTCCAAGAGCATTTTTGCAGCTACAGTTTTGTCCCAGAGAAAGGGAATAAAGAAGACAGTGTTGGGGCTCCTTCCTAGGAATGGAAAATGGGGGTCTCATTCCCCCCTACCTCTAACTGAAACTTGTGGAACAATTACCTGTTAAATTAGAATGGTAACTCTATGAAGAACATGGCATGGGTTGCATGGAAAGATACAGTTGGAGGCTGTTTTCTTCCCTTCTGACAAAAGCGTTTATCATTCCTCCGTGCATTCAGTGAGAACAATATATGGGACTTCTGTACCATTGGCTGGTAGATAAAGTGGGCATCTCGGTTTGTGTGGCATTTTACCCTCATGCTGGCTTCTCAATGTATAAGCGTCTGTAGTGTTCTAAATCCTTTGTTGTCATTTCAACAATTTTCATGGCATCTTCCCTCTCAAGGCACCACTTGCTTTGCTCATCCTTAAGAAGCAACTCCTCATCCATTAAAGCTTTATGAGATTAGAGCAATTCAACCACATCTTCAGACTCCCCTTCTACTTCCAGTTCTTCTGTTCTTTCTACCTCATCTGTGATGACTTCCTCCACAGGGGGCTTGAACCCCTCAAAGCCATTCATAAGGGTGGGAATCCATATCTTCCAAACTCCCATGAATGTTTGACATTTGGATGTCTTTCCATCAATCATGGATGTTTTTAACAGCATCTAGAATGGTGAATCCTTTCCAGATGGTTATCAATTTACTTTGAGTCAGCAGCTGCCCCAATTTAGCATCATTCTTAAGGGCCCTAGGATTTTCAGAAATGGTAAAAGAGCTGCGAAGTCACTAGCTGCTATAGCCCCTAACAAGAGAGTTAGACTGTTCTTTGAAGCCAAGGTACCAACTTCTCTTCTCTAGCTATGGAAGTAGTAGGTGGCATCTTCCTCCAGTATGAGGCTGCTTTATCTACCTTGCGGATCTGTTGCTTGGTGGGACCACCTTCATGAATGATCTTAACTAGATCTTCTGGATAACTTCCTACACCTTTTAGATTAGCATTTGCTGCTTTGCCTGCGACTTTTGTGTTATGGAAACAGTTTCTGAAGCAACCTCTGTAAGCTTCCAATTTTTCTTCTTCATCTTCCTCACCTCTTCCAGCCTTCACAGAATTGAAGAGAGTTAGGGCCTTGTTCTGGATTAGGCTTTGGCTCAAGGGAATGCTGTGGTTGGTTTGATCTTTTTGCCAGCCTGCTAAAATTTCCTCCCTATCAGCAATATGGCTATTTGATGTTCTTATCATTCATGTGTTCACTGGACTAACGTTTTTAATTTCCCTCAAGAACTTTTCCCTTGTCTTCACAACTTAGCTGACTATATGATACAAGAGGTCTACCTCTTGGCCAGTCTCAGAATTTGACATGTCGTCCTCACTAAACTTAGTCATTTCTAGCTTTTGATTTCAAGTGAGAGATGTGTGACTCTTTCTTTCACTTGAACACGTAGACAACACTGTTGGGGTATTCACTGGCTTAATTTTAACACTGTTGCATCTCAGGGAATAGGGAAGCTGAGGAGAAAGAGAGAGTGAGAAAGATGGGGGCATCGGCTAGTCTATGGAGCAGTCAGGACACACACGACAATTTTTGGTTCAGTTGGCCATCTCACATGGGTGTTGTTTATGGTGCCCCCAAACATTTATATTTACTTATTTTTTAAATGCTGTTGGAGAAAGGGTGCCAACACATGATGGCTACGAACCTCCCATGTATAAAAAAAGGCAGTGTCTGCAAAGCACAAATGAACAAGGCATCTGTCTAGTTCTTTGTGTGGAGGGCTATCCTGTATGTTGTAGGATGCTTCACAGGGTATCTGGCTTCTACTCACCAGAGGCCAGCCCCTCACACACACACTAGATGTGAACTGGACTATCTCCAGACATCGCCAAGTATCCCTCACGGTGGGGGAGGGGCAGGCAAAATTCCCCCAACTGGGAACCACTGAAGTCAGGTAATACAGTACATGTAACTTTAAGATTCCCTCTTCCTGGCAGAGTGGCACTGGGTTGTTTTTACAGAGAACTTCTGAAGCTACTAGGTCAGCCATGGAGGCATATCACTCACATTTCCCTTCTAGAGAGAACCTACTGGCAAGGGGCTCCAGCTGCTACCACATTCACACTGAGGCCACGCCCTCCCCTTAGCTGAGAGCTAAGGACTCAGCATGATAGGGACATTTGAAGCTGGGCCATTTGTTCTCCACATGGAAGCCCTTGGGTGGGCACATGACCTGGCTGCACAGGAGTGTGAGGCTCTTCCCTCCTCCACCCCCTTCCTCTCCCAGGTGTCAGAACTGCATCATGATCTCGGGATCCCACAACCTCCACCCGCTTCTTCTCCCCTCTGTATTTCCAGAAAAATACCCCCAATAAATCTCTTGCCTTTCTAATTCGATCTTAGATCTGCTTCCTGAATTATCAGACCTCACGCAGCCACTATCATGTTTGTGCAGTCCTGGCTCACTTGTTCTTCCCCAAACACCCTGAAATCGAATCTATGGTAGGGCCTTGGCAGAAGTGATTTCTTCCTTGTGAAATGGGCTTTTCGCGGCTCTTGGCTTAGCTTTTTCCCTGCTTGAGGCTTAGATGAAAGGTTATGTCCTTTGTTTAGCCTTTTTTGATGCAGAGGCTCAGACTGCCACCAGGACATGTCCAACATGTCACCCATTTTGATCTTCTTCCTAGAATCTGTTGTCGATTTTGTGTGTGCGTGGATGTGTGTTTCCCTCCTTTAGAACAGGCACTTTAGAGACAGGGACCATGTATCGCTTGTTCAACACTGCCCTTCTGGAGTCTGCTACAATACCTGAAACAGCAGGAGGACCCTAGACCCTGAAGCTCTGGCTTTCAGTGCCTTTCTTTTACAAAACTGGTCGTGAAATGATAATTTCAAACTGGCTGTTTCTCCCTGGTTTGGAGGACATTCCCAGCCTATTTCTTTACCAAAGAATTAGATTTTTTAACAGTACACTTGTCGAGAGCACAAACTGTTTCAGAGTATGGACAAGGGGGAATCTATCAAATCCAAGTCCTACCAGACCATTTTTGGAATTAAGAAGCTATACAGTGAAACCCTAACAAAACAGTAAGTGGGCAATTTCAGCTAGGGTGCGGGAAAGAGGGGAGGCGGAAAGGAGCGTGTGAAGGACAAAGTATGAAGTAAGTGAAGAACTGGTCCCTGACCTTTGGGGCAGCTCCCAGGCCAGAAATATTTATTTTTGTTTCAAGTGAAGAGAAAGCCAGGTTAAGTGGATGGTCTGGGGCACATGCATGGACCTGAGACAGGCCTATCTATGGAATCTGAGCCATGCTTCTGATTGATTTATTTATTGGCATTAGCACAGATTTTTATAGCAGCAGTGGGAAGAAATCCTATGTAACTCAATGAAAATCTCACAGCAGAGTCTGAACTTTGATTAATTACAGAGAATATAAAATTCCCTGTTGTTTTAAGGAAATGATCATTTTGTATGGCTTGGTGTAAATCAGTGTGTCGTTGGCTGGTCTGAACCAATAAAGAGGGCGGCAGAAGGTCTGGACAAACGTTAGTGACGGAAGGGTCCCTTGCCCCTATATAAGGTGGGTCTGGAATTGATTTAAATGCCCTGTTGCTATATCTTCATTCCTTGTGTCCATTTTGTATATGTATATGCACACCTATGTGGCCAATAGCATGAAGAAGCGGTGGTGTCCAAACTCAGCTTTGACCTTGTTCTCCTAGGATTCCTGCCTTCATCAGGTGAACAAGGCCTCCAGCCCAACCTCCAGACTGAGAGCTCTCCTGAGCCCCAGTCTAATCAGTTAGTTATTCAAACCAAGGCCACAGAAATTTGAGAGAGCCCAGCCAAGATCACTAGACCCAACTATGTAACTGGCAGCTGATGGCTACAAGTGCAGTAGAGATCACCCAAGGCCTGCCCAGACCCACAGGGCCATACCCCTGACCTGCAGACTTATAAACAATGGTTGTTGGCAAAATAGTGATTGCTTAAGCCACTAAACACTTGGAGGTAGTTTGTTATGCGGCAACAGCTAACTTATTATTCCAGTGTATTCTGTGTTCTACATGCAGTGTTGCTGAGGAGGCCAGATGAGCACACTAAGGGGTAGTTCTAACCCAAAAGGAAAAAGGAGTTAGAGTAGGTGGGGTAATGAAAGGATACACCAAGGAGAGAGGGACTTTCGTGGACCCTAATGGCCTGCAGGGTGTAAGTAGGTAGGAAGGTGTTCCAGGCAGAGAAAACCCAGTAAATGTGTGGAGATGGGAAGGAGTACATAGTGTGGGTCATGGACAATGATGACCTGGGCTTCCCCGGAATGGGTGACTTATGAACACTGGACTGGCATGAAAGGTAGCATGTAGACACGAACCAGTGACACTTGACCAATCATATAGGACACCGTGTGGCTTGCTGCCAAAGATGTGTTGCAAATTGAATCTCTGTTGAAATATATGTTCTGATAATTCAGTCTCCTTCCCAGATGTCTTATCAAGCAGACTTGGGAACTGTCAGTTGCATACTCTCTGTTTGGAGGAGGTGGAGGAGCTCAAACCTGTCGAGCACACTAACTTGCCACCAGGGGAGGCATGGCTCTTCACCCTAGCAGGATCGCTGCCATGGGGATCACATTCATGTTCAGTTTCCTTTCCCAGGACTTAATTGCAAGTCACAGATGACTTCCATGACTTTACCTTTGGCTTTTTGTAGGTATTCGTAGAGGACAGTGGGCAGAGCTGCTGGTGCTAACAAGCAGCTTCTCTCAAAGGTCTGGGTCTGTCCGCTGCTACTGTTCTTTCTGTCACTGCTGTCATCACAGCCAAGGTGCCAAGGCTTGTTCCTCTGCCTGGAGATTCTTTCAAGAGGGGTCTTGGGGTCTTATGAGCAAAGATTTCAGAAAAAGTCTCACTCCTTATACTATTTCTTAAAAACCAAGAGCGTTTTGCTCCTGGGTAGTATGGAGAACACATCCAAGATGGCACCATGTCGCCGCAGTCAAATCACACCCCTCTGGCAAATTTCTTCATTGTCCAATTACTCTGAATCTTTTTCCAAATTGAAATGAAGGCAGAACGTTAAAGATGCCTAATGACAAGGGTTCATTTCACTTCAAATGGAAACAGCAGATACACTGCTAGCCAGGATTCTCCTGGCCACTGAGAGCATGCGCGCTCTGGCTCCTTTGCAACCTCTGCTCTTGCTCTGCCTCAGGCTACAGCAGGTGTTTTTAGGATGCTGTGGGAAAGGTGGACTCCAGACTATATTTGGAAAACCTATTACCACCAGTCTAGATCTCAAAAACAAAAATAACAAAAAGTCAATAAGGAAGGGAGCTCTTGGGAGAGGGCAACATACCTACAGGGTACTGTTATTTTAAAGTGTTGGCCTCTGTGTCGTCCAGCTCCTATCTATCCTGTCCCTAGCTCACTTGGCTCCTACCACAAGCCAAAGTGTCAGCCAGCCTGGGTGTCAGCCATCATTACTCCCTGGGTGTCAGTCATCTTGGCTTAGTTGAGTTCCAGACCTGATGTCGTCCCTCTTGCCATGTGTTGGTGACTGAAATGTCCTTTTTCCTTCCTGCCCCAGCCCCAACTCCTCATGTGTAAGTAACTCAGTTTCACACTTATGTGCCATTATTTCCTTAGTGAAGCCTTCCCTGAACCCCCAGTTCAGGTAAAGTTTCCCAGTTATAAACTCCTGTAGGACCATTTACGTCTTGTTCAGAGCACTTGCCTCATTTGAAACTTATTTTAAATTTACTTGTGTTTTCTCATCCGATTAATATGATCCAAAAGGGCAGAGCTGCCCTTTTTCCCTTAACGGTTGTACCCTCAATACCTGGCACATAGCAGCTTCTCAATAAACACATGACAGAATGAGTAAATGGACACATGCATGAATGATTTCATGGATTTTCTCTGAGAAAGATCATGAAATACTCACTATGATTAGACCTTCTAGATACTACTCCTTTATACTTGCCACAACCAATTACCAATGCCCGAAAAAATAGGAAGGCTACCTGGATTTGTTCTGGAAAACGGAGCTTTGCTTTTTTGCTCAGGATCTATTACAGAAATTCTTCTGTGATGAGGTTTATAAAATGCCTTCTTGAGACATTCTTGGAACAACAGTGAGAGAGGGCTTCTGGCCTCTGGGAACTATGCATTTAGCTGCTGACAATGGACACTTTCTTTTACTCCTTATCCCCACCCTCCGTCTACATTTTATAATATTGAAAGATGCAACCCAACATTTAAATGCCAAGCAACGGAAGTTATGGAAAGCACTCGATGGATAAATTCCATCAACTAATGGAATTAAATGTCTTAATTAAGTGGATTTTCAGAGTGTGAGGGAAAACACCCTTGCCTGTGCATTTAGAATACACTCGGACAACTCAAGGGGATTTACACATGGGAGATGATCCAAGGAAGACTCAAGCTGATAGCGCACAACTCCACGTATCTCAAATGAACACAGAATATTCTTGCAACCTTCATGTAAGACTTCTGCAGACAAAAAAAAAAAAAAAAAAGGACTTCTTCCTCTGCATCTCCCTTTTTTAGTATTCAAGAGCCTCTTTGAAGAGCTCTATCCATGAGTAGTCAAAGCAATTTCAGCCCTGGCACGGTCTCGCTGAGCCATGTGGCCTACTCTAACGCATCATTGCCACTGTCAGGGACTCTGAGAAATGAGCCTCCTGAAACCTAGATCTCCCCTTGCCTGAATAATTTGGCAGTACTAGTCCCAGGGTGCCCCAAAGCTGGTATGGTTCCCTCAGTCTTCCATGCTGGCACATAAGCACTTGGGACTTCAAGAAAACTCTTCCAATCATTAGTTGCTCTGGTCAAATGAATAAAAAAACTGGGTCAGAATCTCCTTAAAGGCAGTAGGAATAGGGGCATAGAGGTTAAGTTCAAAATTTTGAGCTTGGCTTTGACTAAATGCTCATCTCCAATGTAGCCTTGGCACCCTTATACGACCAACTCAACGCTCTGCCTTGGTCAGGCGCGCGTACTGTAGGTAAGCTGCTATCTTCTTTCTTCTTTTGTTCTCTCTGGCTACTATTCATTCCTTGCACAAGCAAGTGCTTATGCTAATAGCAAGATATAACCCAACCTTAAAAAGGGTGCAGTGATCAGTATCCATCATCTTTCCAAGTGCCTTGTCACTACATCAATTAATACAATTGAGCAAAAAATGTCACGGCCGGGTGGAAAAACCTTTTCACAGCCTTTCAGGGGGAAGTTTACTTCCAGCTTTTTCCCCTTGCATTAGTTCCTGTCATCTACAAAACAACAGAACCCAGTGGTGTCAATTATATTTGATTGACTGAGTAAAGCACACACACAAATAAGCGAAAACAATGGACACAAAAATCTATATATGACTCCCCTTGTCAGAGAGAATGCTTGTCTTCTCCATTTTCATGCGGCACGGTGTCCTGCTGCTCCTGGCTTAAATGTTTCCTTCAGCCCCCAAACTATCACCAATTAAGTTAGCAGGGTCTTCAAAGGTGTCAAACGACTCCCTAGGCAATCGGCTCTAACTGCTGTTCAATAAATGAGGTCTAATTTATCAGTTTAACTTCACTTCTAAAAACCTAATGCTTCACAGTGCTGGGCGCCATCCACCTACGGGCTCTGCCACCACCAGCCATGTGGGCAGAAGTTATGGCGCATCTCTTCACGACGGCACGTTTCGTTGGGTGCGTATTTTTCCCCCTTTTCCTAAGGTCACTGTGCCCTCTCCAACTTTGCACCTTTTTGCACACACCACTTTATACACATGGCACATGCAAAATCCCCACAGGCCAACATAAAACCCGACTCTGGTTTATCTTTGGTGGCAGCACATTTAATAATGGGTGAGGAGAAGCAGAGCCCTTTTTTTTATGCTATGCCTTTGTGTTGTCGCTACTTGGAGAGACACACATTTTTAAAGACTCCAGGAGGTTAACTTTGGCAGCAGAACAGGAAATTAATGCAAAGGCTCTTGTTCTTAAATAAACTGAACAGGTATAGATGTGGCAAAAGGACTATGTAAGTAGAAAATCTTATCAATAAATGGGCCAGAAATTTTAATTAAATGCTCATGAGTGAAAATCATTCAAAACCATCAATGAGACCAAAAAAAAAAAAAAAAAAAAAAAGCCGTAATTTAAAGCTCAAACATACTAACCACATTAGAATGGCTCATTATTAATTTATCTCAGTATCAAAGACAATGAGCAAGACAGATTAAAGTACATTTCTTGATGGATATGGAAAGAGATTTAAACAGAGACTTTAAGGTTATATACTCAACTGAGCCTGGGTGGCTCAGTTGGTTAAGTGTCTGCCTTCAGCTCAGGTCATGACCCCAGAGTCCTGGGATCGAGTCCCACATCGGGCTCCCTGCTCCATGGGGAGTCTGCTCCCTCTGACCTTCTCCCCGCTCATGCTCTCTCTCACTGTCTCTCTCTCAAATAAATAAATAAAATCTTAAAAAAAAAAAGGTTATATACTTAACTTTATATGGGTACATGTATATATCCATCTTTATAGAGGGCAGTGTGTGTGTATCTACCCTTATATAGGTGTATGTGTATATATACATACATGCATATGTGTATGCATATATATATCTTTACATACTTGCATACATTCCTTACATAGATCCTTATATAGTGGTGCATGTATATCCTTATATAGGTGGGTACCTATATATGTTATTATATAGGTGCATATATATCCTTAAATGTGTGCATATATCCTATATATGTGTGTATGTATGTCCTTATATGTGTGTATATGTATATCTTTATATACCTATGTGTATATACATATATCTATATAAATCTTTTTAAGAATATGGGTTTATTTGTGGAGTAAAGCTATATAAAAAATTGGGGCTGGGTCAACAGGCAGTACCATGTATTATATTGGGGAAGTATGACTGAGTATACAGCAACTGCGGAGATGCTTTCATTTTAATGGGAAGACATGGTATTTGCAAATATTCGTAAATCTGCAGCTCTATCCCAGGGAAGGGGTACTGGAATTTGGATAAAAATGACATTTTTAAGCAAATTTATATCATTCTGGAGTCTTGGCATTTTTCCATGATCCAAAAGTATTTCTTAAAGACACCACCCATGGTATACACGGCGGGGGGTGGGGGGGCAAATTTTTATAATTAATAGGCTTTCTTTGCCTCATCTGTGAGCACATTAATTTTTCCTCAAATCTACCTGAGGAATCCATCTGCCTAGAAGAAGATTAAGATTTGGCTACAAAAAGAAAGCCAGTAGAGGCAATATATTCTTCATCTCCCGACATGCACAAGATTTTCTAACAGGAAGAATAACTATATCAACCAGTTTGGGCTGGTAGTTTGTAGATTTTTTTGTTTGTTTCTCCTTTAGCATATCAGCAACCAGGAGGTTCCAGCTCACAGAGTTCTCCCATGGCATAGACCAGATTCCTACCTCCCAGGACTTTATGGCAGTATACACAGAAGACAAGGAAGAGCTCCTCTCTCTCCATCCCCCTTCCTCTTTCTCTTGCCCCTTCTTCACTCCTGGTTAGAGAAATGGTCAAAGCAAGGAAATTGGAGAAGATGGCAAGCAAACACTTGGAGCAGGACAGGGGGCAGTGTGGGAGATAAGAATAAAACAGCGACAGAAGATTAGGCTGGGAGGGGCAGCATGGTGCACTGAAGGTCCTTAGCCGTCCCACATTTAGTTTCCTCAAGCCATCCTCACCTTCCAATGGCAGTCCCATGCCAGTCCCAGGCCTGACATACAGAGGTCTCTGGCAGCTCCAGCCTATGAAGATTCCCATCCCCACTTACCACCTCCAGCGCCTCATGCTGCTCTAGTCAACATCACATAGCATGGGGCTTGGCTGCTGGTCATTTGCTTTACCTATGGTAGACCCGAATCTCTAGCTAGCTTGTTGAGTTACTGACGAACACAGTTTGGTTTGACTCTAGACTCTGCCCCATGTTAGCTGGGAAATGGTAAACCTGGTTCCTCACCTCAACATTGGGGTACTACTCCTCCCATAGTGATGTTTTGAGAATCAGGGGAATCAATTTATGTAATAGACTTACCCAGGAACTGAAACTTTTCCCTGCTCAGAAATACTTGATGGCCTCTCATCAACTCAGAGGAAAAGAAGTCCAAAAACAAACATGCAAGGTCTGGTCCCTGCCTACCACTCCAGCACCATCTGCCTGCTTCTCCTCACAAATCTGAACTCCAAGCATATTAAGTGTCCCATAGGTCTGTGAATATGACGTGCTTATGTTATGCTTCCATTTCTTTATTGTCCTATTTCCTCTGTCTAGAAAATCCTTTAAGAAAATCCTCTATGCCAGGTGCTTGGGTGGCTCAGTCAGTTAAGCGTCTGCCTCTGGTGATCCCACCATTCTGGGATTGAGTCCTACATCGAACCCCGCATCGGGCTCTCTCCTCAGCAGAGAGCCCGCATCTCCCTCTCCCTCTGCTCATGCACGTGTGTGTGCTCTCTCTCTCTCAAAAAAAAAAAAAAAAAAATCTTAAGGAAGGGAAAATCCTCTATGAAATTGCAGCCTTCCCAAGAGAGAAGAGACTCTCCTTGTTGGGAGCACGCCTGTAGTCCCTTAATTCTTCATAGAACTCAATCACATTACAATTAGTTTCATGCCTTGTTCGGGTAGGTAGTAACCTCTTCGAGGGCAGAGATAGTATCTTCCTCATCTCTCTTCTACTGAGGACACTATATCTGGCACATAGATTTTCATTAAATGTTTGAGAAATGGTCCTTCCCCACAGCTAGAGTAACCAGAGCATAGCAAGTTCTCAGTAAGTATTTGATGGACAGGCAGGTAATCCTTTTTATTAAACTTGCAACTGAGCTGTGTAATCAAGAGGGACGTAACTGAAACTTTTTTTTTTTTAATCAGACACTTATCAGCTCAAATTTCAATTTCTTAGTATTTACCCTCAGTATTTCAAATATTTCAAGGATGTGTACTTTACCTCTCCATAGATCAAATAGCAATATTTGAATAAATTCTTATCGGAGACTGTTAATGAACCAAATAGGTTATTCCTTTGGAATTGTGATGGCATGTCAACATTAATAATATTTTGGTTGGTGCTAGTTTTCTGCATCCTCTGTGTAAGGATAAACTGACTATTGGTTGGCATTGGACTATGAACGGCTAAGCACAAGGACACAGCTGTTACCCATTATTACACCTGTATCCAGGGACTTGAGATCATATCTTCCGTTTCATGAAAGGGAGTGCAGCTAACAGATCGAATTTTAAGCAAATGGCTGTCCTCAGAAATGTTCTGCACATTTAATAGCATGTTCCTGCTACAAGGTCAGTAAAACCCAGCTAGAGATGATCCTGTTGGAAACAGGCTAGAGGAGGACCATGTTGACATTAGAAATTTTTGTGGGCGAACAGTAGGGTGTAAGGGAACAGTTAAGCTTTAAGGTCAAGCCTCCATCCTTCCTATGGTAGAAGAAATGGGCAGGCCCAAGGTTGGAGGGATTTAGAACTGCAGAGATGGTCAGGCAAAGACGCTAGCCCAGAGGAGCATGATTTGGGCTTGACTTACAAAAAGTGACTGGGTGCCTATCAGAGATAAAGCAGAGCTTCCCCAACTTTAATGTGCCTGCAAATACCGTGCAGATCTTGTTAAAACATAGCCTGTGATTCAGTACTGGATGAGGCCTGAGAACGTGTACCTCTAACAGGGACCCTAAAATGCAGATGATGTCAATGTTCTTTCAAGCGACAAGATAATAAAACCCCCACTGTGGCTTGGGAAAAGCAGATTTACCCAATCTGCCTTAATTCAAAAGGCAAAGCAAGGATCAAAAAGTCAGAAGAACCGCTAAGAATCCTCAAAGACTCTCATGGCGGTTCTCCACTTGTTCAGGAAACTGGAATCTTCTTCCTTTTTTTTATTTTTTATTTTTTTCATGGCTAGAGAAGGGGGTGGCCAAGGAGAGAACTAGCAGCAGGTTCTTTCTGGTTTAGTTACCAGTAGGATGTGCTATATAAGGAGCTTTAACAAAATAACAGATTCTCCTAGAACAGGAATCAGAATAATGTGGGGAGAATATGCATGCCTATACAGCCTCATGGGCAACTCTGACCATCAGGAAGCCCTACCTAAGTAGGGACGCCTGGAGGTGATGCCTTGTTCCCCATGCTGGGAAAGAAGGGTCGGGGCAAAGGAGTAAAGGGCAGCCTGGTGTTGTCGTACTTCTAAATTCAACTTGTGCCTACTACTGTTTAACGCCTGCAAATAATTATTGCAACGCTTGGTTTGTATTGGATTTTAAGACTGAGTAGCGCCTGTTTGTTTCCATTAGTTGCTGTTTAACCTAAGTGTCAGCATGTGCATACTATAACTGCACCCAGATCTTATTTGGAGCTCTAGCCAAATGCCACTGGAAGCTTCTCATTTACAGCTTTGGGGAAGATGCTGCAAACTTAGAACTTACCACACATCAGGACTCTTTAAGGAGGAAACAATGGATCCAAAGACGTCCGAGCAGAATACATCGAGTGTCTGGTTTCTTATCTGCGATTCCCAGGGAGTCTGGAGGCTGATTTCCTGGGTCATAATTGAAGCCTAATTGAATTAAAAAAAAAAAAAAAAGCCCATCACTCTGTGGAGCAGCTCATGCGAATCGAGGCTAAGTTGGGATCCAGGAGGCATTTTCTCAGGGCTTCTCCTTATGAAGCCATTACTCAATTTTTCACATTAAAAGACATCCCCTAGACAGTCTCAGCCGAGACAGGAGAAGACGAAGAAAAATGACACTGCATTTCTCGAAGAAAACAAAACCCAATTCCAAATGCTGCCCATCAGCTCAAGCCATTCATCTTCTCTGCACTTTCCTGTCATCCGACTTTATTGCCATCGAAAATCCACCAGGCAGGGATATACCTCTTGAGTGATCTGGCCAGCACTGGTGATCCAACTGCTGACCAGTGATTCTAGGCACTCAGCCTCTTAATGAAACCGAAGAGGAGGGAACATCCAAAGAACCGGCAAATTAGGAGAAAGGTTACCAGGTGCTTATTGAAGCAAACAGGAAGAGTAGGTGGAGCAGGAAAAAGAAGAGAAGTTGAGTTGCTCAAAGATGGAAATATTTACATTTCTATGCCAAGATGCCATGTGTTTTGGGTATGACATTTTACTGCATGGGTTGCAAGTCAGCTGAAAACTCAGACCAAAAGAACGTACAAAACCCTTACTTGTCAATCCAATAAATTGAAGGGAATGTCTACTCTGCGCCTCATCTTTAAAATGAGAACTCTGAGGGTAGTCTCAAGGATGAAGCCAGGGGTGGAGAGCACTTAGCATGGTGCCTGGCTCAGAGTAGAACGGCTAGGATCGAAGCCATTCGGAGGGACTGCTTCGATGCACACAAATAATGAGCAGAGATGAATTTAAATGGCAAACTTTCTCAGTATTAGAAAGTTTAATTATGCACAATTCAGATATATTCATCCATTTTTAGGATCTAGGAGGCTAAACTGTAAACGTGTAGACAAGTATTCTCAATTCGTATTTTGAGCACAAGTTATTTTGTGGAGTTCTGGCTCCAAATGCCTTGTGTCCTCTCATATCAATACCCTGTGCATTACACAGGTTAGTAAACTAAGACGAAATACATAGTGGGATACAAGCAGATAAAGAGGTATGTGTGAGAGGACAGGGGACCATTAAGAAGGGGTGTCTTATTCAAGTATTTCTTAGAAGAGAGAAAACTTAAGCTGAGTAAAGTCTTGACAGGAAGAACAAAAACAAAAACTTACAGGCTGAAGAATCAGCATATGGAAAATTCAGAAACATAAAAATGCATGATGCATTCCAGGGAGCAAAGTAATTGAGCATGGCCAGGGAGAGGCTGCCTGTGGATAATACTGGAGAAGGTGGGCGGCAGTGAAATCCTGCCACGGCGGGATTTCTGAACCAAGCCATGGTGCTTGCTGCCTTTACATCTCGGGAAGGACCCTGTCAGCTTTCTATTTCAGTAATAGTATCACCTGGTCGCATATAGGCGGCTGATAGCAGTCTTCAGGATGAGAACTGAGTCATGTATCTGTGAACTGCCGTCCATTTGTATTGTGGCTTAACAGAATATAATCAGAGGGAGTGCTTCTAAATTGATTCTTTAGCAATGTAGTCGAAGACTTCCACATCATCTGTGAGAATTCAGCTGGAGACAAAGACATAGTGTCTGGGTGGGAGATGGCAGAAAGTCACACCCTATAGACTCTTTTCTCTGAGATGCAGGTGGGGCGGTCGTTTGTTAGCGAGGCAGGTGGAGTTTGGGTTCTAATTTTAGGATTTAAAAGCTGGATTAGGTCAGTGAATTAATCACACCTGGAAAATTATACCATCCACGGTAACAGAATTATGGAGGATTTCAGTGCCCATTATCATCAGGGTTATTCTTGGGTCCTCTGAGGACAGCCTGAACCCTAACACCTTTAGCGGGACCCTTAGAATTCCCTAATCCTGAAGTGGAGTACACAACACTAAACATGCCTAGGGCCAGCTTTAGCAATAAGCTGATCATTTGAAATCACTGATATTGACAGACGTTAACTTCAAAACTGGCAGCTCTGGGCACCTGGAGTGGGCTCCGTAGGTTAAACAGCTGCCTTCGGCTCAGGTCATGATGTCAGGGTCCTGGGATGGAGCCCCGCATCGGGCTCCCTGCTCAGCCAGGAGTCTGCTTCTCCCTCTCCCTCTGCCCTTCCCCTTGTACGTGCTTATGCACATACACATTCTCTCTCAACTAAATCTTTTTTTTTTTTTTTATCTGACAGAGATCACAAGTAGGCAGAGAGGCAAGCAGAGAGAGAGAGGAGGAAGCAGGCTCCCTGCAGAGCAGAGAGCCCGATGTGGGGCTCGATCCCAGGACCCTGGGATCATGACCTGAGCGGAAGGCAGAGGCTTAACCCACTGAGCCACCCAGGTGCCCCTCAACTAAATCTTTTAAAAACCTGGCAGTTTTATATGGTTCTATCTAATTGTGTTGTATACCTATCAAGGGCCTCAATATTTTGAAAAATGATTGGAGGCAAATTCACGCTGAGAGGTAGCGGCAGCCCCTCTCGTCAGCTCGGAGAGCTGGGAGTTTCTGTCCGAGGCCCCTATTCTGAGACTAGAGGAGATGTGTCCACTGACACATTTTCTCCTGCACTAGATGCTCATCAGATTCTTCTGAGCTCTTTGCAGCTAAGCTTCAACTTATGGAATTCCACGTTCACCTCCATATCGTCCAGTTTTAGCAAGAATCCTGCTATGTCAAGGTAGGTAGAATCTCATGCCTTTGATACCTGATCACCTTGGTTATTGGACAAGGTTTCTCATTCCCCAACATGCCCCCCGTGGATGGGTGATCAACCTCGCCTACCTTCAGCATGAATCCTGTTTGGTCAATTTCATCAGAATCTCTTCTTTCCTCTTCTGTTTCCTTAATGCTTTCCCACCTGCTGACCCCCATCCTGTTCCTTGACTATAAAGTCTCACTTTTCCTTGTTGTATTTGGAGTTGAGCCCAATCTTTCTACCCTACTGCAAGACCACATTGCAGTAATCCCAAAATCCATCCTGATAATCTCTCTATATAGTCTGCATTCCTGCTCTTTAATGAGTATCACGAATATTCTTCAACACTGGTAATCACAGAGAAAAGCAACCCAGCCCAGCCAGCAGCAGCTGCCAATCCCACAATCCCCTGTGTGAATGACATGCTCTGGGTTAACTGCTTTCTGCTGTTGACTCTTACTGACCCTCCTCCATGTGGGATGCAGAACCAGCCAGGGTTCATGGTCCCCCTGCCTGCCCTCAGCTGGACCCTCTCAGGCTTGGGTGCCAAGCATGAATTTCTGTTAAAGTTGGGACCAAATGCATTCTGCCTCTTATCTCTCTTCCACAACTGACTACATGCCTCTCAGGTCATCTTTTGTTTTCCCAGACTCTCAACATCTCACGTTTCTGCCCTTCCCTCCATGTACCCACATCCCTCCCTTCCCCTCTCTCCCAGACCCTTCCAGGGAGCTGTGGGGAACTCCCTTTCAGACGAGTCATCTTGCAAGTGGAGAGACAAGTCAGGACTCCTTAGAGACAAGGCCAGGATACCTTAGTTTGAAACAACCTTACTGTGGCTGTAGATCCAAGCTGGGTTTCCCAGTTCAGCTTGATTAGAAATTATTCTGATATTTGAGGTCTATTTCTCCTAAGATTTCATTTTTAAGTAATCTCTACACCTAATCTGGGGCTCAAACTCAATACCCCGAGATCAAGAGTCACACGCTCTACCAAGTGAGCCAGCCGGGATCCCCTGAGGTCTATTTCTGAGTCTGGTTCCTCTGGTAGAAGAAGAGCTAAACCTAGTACCTCCATGACACCAACACAAAGGGTCAGCCCACTGGGCATGGCCTCACCTCCTGCCATGTTCTGTCCTAAAATCCCCTGACTTCCCTTCTTGCTCTGTTTCAAGTCCATGGTACATCATTCTCTTAATTCTCAGTTAAGGAAAGATTGAATCTAGGAATTCTATTTCTCCCTCATTTGAGAAAGAGAAAAATGGCAGACAGACAATCAGAGACATACATGGAAGTTGAAAAGTCCCTGCTTTCTTCTAGAGCATCCCAGTTTTAGTTATTATTCTCCATCTTCACATCATCTCCTAGACAATAGGTGGTTTCACAATTTCCTGAGGTTAAACACCAGGCGCTGCAGCCAAGCCCGACTTTCTCCCTTCTCAATGGTCTCTCCACTTCCAAACAGTTTGTGGCTAAGGTAGGGATCACCTTCCAGAATGATGAGAAAAGTAGGAGCGCAACTTAAATTGGTTTTGGGCCCAAAGGTCTCAACATCTAGAGATCCTAAACTTCTCTGTGGTTGAAAATTGTGTTCATTGCAAATAACTGCCAAGACATATCAACTTTTCAAATGACAAATTCTAGGAAGACTATGGATTGGTCACAGGGAATGGATCTGCCCATATTTTGTCCAAAGACATTTCTCTAATGTTATCACAAGGCCAGGATACCTTAAATAGATCCCTTCTACTATTAGTGAAGTATGAAAGAAAGGATTTGCTAGTGGATTAACACTCCTTCCCTAGTTCATGCTTTGTTAGCTCCATAAAAGACTGGGGGCTCTGCTGGGCACAATGCCACATAGAAACCTGCAAATGGAAAGTGGGTCATTTCGTAGTCTTTGTCCCTTCTCTGTCTTCCTTCCAATCTACTGCTGGTTCTGGTACAGAATTTAGATCACTAGAAATCTTATCTGTGGCAGACAACACTAGCTGTTTATAAAAATTCATGCTCTTCTTCCCAACTATAATACCTTTAACAGGCTCTTTGGGAGTTGGGCATGGCCATGCGCTTGAGTGATAGACAAATGAAAGGAAATGCTGTGTTGTTTCTGGGCCAGGGCTTTCTAAGAAAGCCTGTGTTTCCTCTAGTCTTTGCCCCCTTTCACTGGCTTGATGGGCTGGATGAACTGATGGCAAGGCCATAGCGGTAGGCAAGGCCAAAGAAGGAACTCCCTGGGACACTGTGTGCAGAACTCCTGCATCCAGAAGCACCAGCCTGGATCTTTCCATGAGCAAAAGATACACCTCTGTTCTACTTGTCCCTGTACATGTTCGTCTCTGTGGCCTAGCTTACCCGACCTCATTCCATATTTTCACCACATTCACTTAACTCCTTATAAAGGTTTTAAAGGTCTCTTGTATTTATTCAAGCAGATGTTCTCCAGCTTGAAATCAAACACTGGCCCATCTGCATAAGACTTTTCAAGACTCCAGCTCTGGCCATGTCAGTGCTGCCATTTGTGGGCCTCATGCTAGAGTCTGTATGACTGTGCTCATAGTGAAAGCTCAGATTTCACTCTCTGCTTATAGTCCTTGTTTCAAAGGTGTTCACTTACTCCTGAGTCAGTGTTGCTGAACCCTGTTTAGGTTTGTAGTCAACCCGTCCTAAAAGGGAAGACATTTGCTTGACCATGGCGCCTAGTATCTCTTAGGAATATGGCCTCCTCAGCCCAAAGATCAGTGTATGTAAAGCCCTAATTTTTGTCCACTGCCTAATTATCATCTATTATTTGTATCTGACCTGGTGAAATCTGGGGGTTGTAAAGGGGAGGAAGAGAAGGCTGTGAAACCTGAATCAGGGTCTCTTGTATTTAACTCAAAAGGGCATGGAAACTTTTTGCCACATCTTCATGATAACATTAGACCTTTTTGCTTAGAACACTTGCTAGGCTAGTGGATATGTTTCTAACAACAATGAGATCTACAAAGCCCTTGGGAGCTTACATGATTTTACTTAATCTTCACAACAACCTTGGGAGATAGTTGGGGTGGTCTTATGGTTCTGGGATTCCATTTGAAGAAACCAAGGTGTTGGTGGTCCCTGTCCAGTGTCCTTTTTACGATCAAGCGATTCCCCACCTCCAAGGGCACCATTTACATTTCTGTCCTGTGGCATTGTTTTCCCTGAGATGGGGTGTTGGTACGAGCTGACTTCCAAGGTTCCTTCAGCTAACATCTTTTATGACTCCATTCTGTTCCCTGCTTTCACAGAAAGAAGCTTCTAGGTACCCATGATACCCAAGGCCTGGGGGTTTTCTCTTGGCAAATTAAGTGAATGTGGTGAAAATATGGAATGAGGTCGGGTAAGCTAGGCCACAGAGACGAACATGTACAGGGACAAGTCTTCACAGTGTTGAAAAGTCTTCAAGTTTTATTTCCCAAAGAGTCCCTTCTCATTTCTCTTCTCTCAACATTGATTGCATGCCCTTAAATACATTATGTTTGAAGCTGTGATTTAGCCCTGCAATCAAGCCAGGAACGAAGTTAATCTCAGCCCATTACACTACTAATGCTTATCTTCACCTCAGGATGTTTTCCAAAGTACTTAGAAGTCATTACGCCTTATAGGACCTAGCGGTTTGCTAAGTTGCCACTGTTTAAAATTAGTGTGACCATATAATTTATTACCTTCACTGGGATACTTTTAGTAGGAAAGGAGGCTTTATTAATAATTACACTAGGACAGGTGGCATTGACTGGGACTACCTCAGTCAAATGGGCATGTACCTGAAAAGTTTCTGGAAAGTACCGGAAAAGGTATCCTTTGGTGGGGAGAGGGCTATGCTCTGGACTTACAGTCTAACGCAGGTACAACTACACCCCACCCCCAGCTTATTTTCTACTTTAACACCCAATGCATTTTTTCTTGGGGTGCCTGGGTGGCTCAATGGTTTAAAGCCTTGCCTTCAGCTCAGGTCATGATCTTAGGGTCCTGGGATTGAGCCCAGCATCGGGCTCTCTGCTTAGTGAGGAGCCTGCTTCCCCCTCTCTCTCTGCCTGCCTCTCTGCCTACTTGTGATCTCTGTCTGTCACGTAAGTAAATAAAATCTTAAAAAAAAAAAAAAAGAACACATTTATTTACGTACTTTTAAAGTATCTGAATTCCTCATTCCACTTTTTTGTTCTGTAAGGCAGGATCTGACATCAAATACAACATTCAACATGCAGTAGATTCTGAATAAATGCTTGCTGGACGAAGGAATAAGTAAGCCTGCCACTCAGAGGCATCTGATGATTCAACAAGATCCTCAAATAAGCAAGGTTTTTGCAAAGGAAACCAAAAGCCAGAGACTGGGCTAGAATTCAGACCTAAACAGAGTTGCTTTGTATTTGTGCTCTCTGGGGGTCAATCCCACCCTTTCCCTGGCTGATGGCATAGGGATAGATTTTGTGCTGGGAAACATTTAAATTTAATGGCATTCAAAAATGTATTAATAGTGAATGAAAAGGTGTAGTGAAGGTTATTTCCCGCCCCCCCCCCCCATGAAATGGAGCCAAAGAGTGGTTTTCTGGTTGCTCTGGGAGCCCACAGTGGGGCAGAACTTTGGGTCCAGAACAAAGGCTTCAGGGGCCATTCAGGGGCTCATCATTGGCAACAAAATTCTACTAGGTCATTAAATTGGTAAGGTTTTAGAGAACTGACTCATGCGAATCAGACTCCGAAAAGAGCAATGAAATGGGCTGGAATGCCAGTCTTTAACTTTTACAAAGAAGACTGGGCCAAGCATCCCAGAAGACTCATGTCTACTGGTCGGCATAATCTCCCCTGTGGAGCAATGTGAATTCATGCCCAAAGTCTGCTTGGGAATCTAGACGCCAGGTAGGGGGTTTCATGATCTTAATGCTGTTGGAATTGAACTTGGAGAGTGTGGAGTGCTCAGGTTCTTTAGGGATGTAAATAATGTCAGGGCTGAGAGTCACATTAAAGAACTCTGCTCTTTCGAGATTCCCCCTTCTCTATAGAACTGGATAAGCCTGAATGATTATAATTTTAATGGGTGGTATGAAATTGTTTGTCATAATGCACACCATAAACTAGGAGATTTTTATGATTTTAAGTGGGTTAAGAAATTAGAAAGCAAGAAAGAAATTAGAAATAAGGGATTCAAGAAGGAAAAAGAAGAGGAGAGGGAAATAACCTGATATTTGCATAGAAAATAGAGTCTGCAAAGTCCTGCATGCTTGATGGAGGAAGATTGTAAATCTGAGCTTGAAATTTCCAGTAGCCAGGATGGAGAAAAAAATGGATCAATTCTTTCTCTCCAGGTTCCATTTATCATCTCCTCATGCCTGACATGTTAGCAAATAACTGGGTGATTAAGTTATATCCTGGTTTCAAAGATTAGATTGGATGGGAAGACTACCTAGTTTTTCCTGGTATAGATTTACATATCATCTCATTGGGATGATAGTTCTACATATGGATGACCTATGGTATCAAACATAGGTGTTTGTTTCTTAAGCTTATTTCCAAACCCTGTAGGGTGTGTCCTACTTGGGAACAGAGAGCTGTGTACTGGCTCCCATATACCACTGAATAATAATCACGAAGACATGGCGTATTTAAAACATGGTGATCAACCAGGTTTTCTAATATGTAGTGAAGGTTATTTTTAGAGCATCTGGGTATGCTAATATGTAAATCACAGGTTTTTTTCTTTTAAAGAAAGCAACACTTTTATCCCCCTGACACATATGGTCTACTATAATTGAGGCAATGCCTTGACTCATTCCCCTTTTTGGCATGGCAAGGAAATGAAATTCCTTCCATAATTAGTCAATATCTTACTTTCCTTCTTATAACATCATATGGACCACAAGAAAATATTATTTTGCTATAGACTAGTGATTCTTAACTGGCCCCTCCTCTGTTCTCCAGCATCTTCCAGCCAGATGAAAGTCATTGCTGGGATGCTGGGCCCATGACATAGTCCTCAAGTCACAACTTCATTGGAAATGCCACAGAGAACATTATTTGAGCAAAGATTCAAATTTTTCATTATGAAGTCACTTTAACTTAGCCATGAGCTGGAATGTGGTCATGATTTTGTTTTAGTGACCTTGTTGTTAGAGCCATATTTATTTTATTATCATCTAAACTATGTTGGAAAAGAGAATTACCAATAATTTGCATTATCCAAACTTCAAGATACTGAGTTTTATAGTTGTATGTACATACACACACACACACAAAGAACACAAGAAAAGTCCAGCAGTAGAGAACTCTATGGCATGAACATATTTTAAAAACATCATAATAAGTCATGTAGAAGGTAACATATTGCTAACTACCCTAGGCAAGGAAAGATAAGAGCCTTCATGGTGCTTAGGGATTGCATTCAATTAAGCATCCAATAATTCCATCCCTCATTGGAGATAATCAGTGTCTAGAAACTAGATTGATAGATGTTTCTAAAATTTTGGCTATGATTATACAGAAGAAGTTATACTGGAATTAGAGAAAAATCATAAAGAAGTTATTTAGTAAAACATTCACAACATATAAAGATACTTCTTTCCTCATACCTCACTCCAAGATTAGGTCTTACTTATTTATCAGAATTGTTTTTTTTTTTTAATTCTAAAACATACCCTACTGGAATCAAAATGTAAAAACATCTTATTTATAAAAAATACAACAAAATCATGGGCCAAAATAGATTTTTACAAGTTTAATATCCTGATTTAGCAAATGATAATACTACATCTTGGAAAGGATGGAACTTGAAATTCAAATCTTTGAACCCTATACTCTGAACTGTTATATGGCTATAATAAGTACAAGAGTGTGTATGTGTGTGTGTGGGGGGGGGTAGGTGTGTTTTCCTAGAACTGGGGTCTTTGTCAGATTCTCACAAGGTTTGTAACTTTCAGAAGATTAAGATTTATTATTTTACAAGCTAATTTGGACCTTTGTATATAGCCCCAGGGTTGATAGCATAAGATAAGAGCAGGACAAATATAATTAGAGGGTTAGCTTACTAGTAACAGAGATATACGCATGTTGTATAAAAAAGAAACCCCAGTGCAGACTTAGAAAATAAGACTTAACAGAAAGTCCTTGGTTATAATTTCATTAAGCCCAAACAGGAAATTAGTGAGTTAGAATTAGCTGTAGAACTTCCTAGATTCAGAGAAAAGAACTGTAGGGTTTCTTATACTCTGGAATGTTTCAGTTCATGACAGTGTTCTGCATTACTCTTGTTGAGACTGGGATTTGCAAAACTTTTAGAGCATCTGGGTAGATATTGGGAAAATCAGAACCTCAGAAACCTGACAACTTATTATGTGGTTCAGAGTCTCGTTTCAAAGTGTTTGGAACTCAAAAGTCTGCACATATTTATTGGCCTCTAATTTATGTACCACAGAGTAGGACTAACATTTTCAGATGCATCTCTGTAAGTGAAAAGTTGCAGTGGCTACTGTGTTTGGCAGGAGCAGCATTTGGCCTTGCTGATGCAATAAGCAAGAGGAATTTGGTGACATAGGAATTAGGCCTGAAGTATCAGTTAACTATGTCTTTGATTTTTAGACTCATATCCCCATCCTAGATGTAAGTGGGAGTAATTAGATAAGAACTAAGCATGATTTAGGCATGAGGCACTGGGATACTAATTCCATGATGAGATGAGACCAAGTTGAGACTAGAATTCCATGTGTTGGCCTTTGTATAGGTTCCTTGCCCTCAAGGTCGCCATGTTTATGCTCATAGATACAAGGGGCTCCAAAGAGATTGATATATCACCATTCATGGTAAAGAAAAGCATTGGGTCATCTGCTGGCTGATTATATGGGATCAAGACCTCCACACAGCAATTTGTGGGCCCCTCTGATACTGTGTTAATGCCAATCAGTTTTTACAACTGAGACTTCTCTTTCTAGTTCATAGGAATCTGTGAATTTTACCTTGCTTCTCCTGCTGGGCTTCCCTTTGTAGGGAGTGAAAAGTAGAACTTCTAGGAGAATAAGAAAAGCCAAGATCTGCCATGGAAAATTGACTTAAAGAAAAGAGAAGGTAGGGGGAAACCATCACCTGTATACACCTGTATGCATATGTGTAACCTGTGTATGAATTGTATGGCTATATAATATATAAACATACAATTTATTAAATATTGATTTTTCATTAAAAGGGAAGTCAACATTTAGTTTTAGTTTTTCTGAATTCTTCTTCATTGTATATATTTTTTAAATTAAGATTTTACTTTTTAAGTAATCTCTACACCCACCGTGAAGTTCAAACTCAAAGTATCAAGTATCACACATTCTGCCCACTGAGACAACTTAGGCACTCTTTCATCATACAGTTTCAATTCCAGCACCTCTGAAGAATTTCTTTGTTCATTATGTATCATAAAGGTAACACTGAAAATGGTATTTAGCAAAATGTGTGCTTTAATCAAACTCACTGTATTATTCAATATATTAGCAAGCATATGTAAGAGCTCCACATATACAGAGCAATAAACCAAAAAAAAAAGTTTTATCTTCAAAATTTTAAACAAACATCACTTCCTTTTGCTTCTGGCTGGAGTCACACATGCCCCAGATGGAAATCATCCTGTTTGTTACACAGCCACAGGGCAGGCCACAAACAGCTATACAAAGAAAAAGATGCTATTTGTAAAGAAATAGGCTTTGTGTTACATTATGAATTGTACATGGGCTACAAAATTTTATGTGATTTTTTTTTTTAAGGCTCTGTAGTGAAAGAAGGAAAAGAAGACACACTGAGTTTTTGTCCCTTATATACTGTAGATTTATGGAGTAAAATTAGTGAGGAGGCAGTGAAATCATCATGGGTGCTAAGGGGTCTATTAAAGCTTAGATAACCAAACTCACTTTCCTGTTAGAAGCACATCAAAACAACTACAATTTTCTATAAAAATGAGTAATGCAATAATATCATTTAATGCCTCAGTGGATAACAGGAGGTCTGAATTTAAGGTTATTCTCTATAGTCGATAGATCACCTCCTTCTAAAAAAGCAAAACAGGGGCACCTGGGTGGCTCAGTGGGTTAAAGCCTTTGCTTTCGGCTCGGGTCATGATCCCAGGGTCCTGGGATAGAGCCCTGCACCGGGCTCTCTGCTCAGTGGGGAGCCTGCTTCCCCCTCTCTCTATGCCTGCCTCTCTGCCTGCCTCTCTGCCTACTTGTGATCTCTGTCTGTCAAGTAAATAAATAAAATAAAAATAAAAAATAAAAAAGCAGAACACACAGGAAAGTTTATCATCCTTCTCAGCACACAGACTACCTGAAGACTGAATTCAAGGTCCTTTTGGTGACAAAATACAGAATATGCTTAGATGTAACTTAAACAGGACCTTCCTCCCACCTGGCTGATAATCTTTGATCTTTCTGCTTTTATGGTGACTGCTTTATAAGTAGTCACTAACCCTTGGTCTTACATTTACAAAATTGGTTAATGACTATCCCAGTGCTTTACATTGTTAAAATACTTGAGTCTTCCAAAGTTGCTCATTAAATATGGCAAAGACTTGGGGCTATGGGGTTTCGCAAACAGTTTTAACCCCAGAGAAGTCAAAACACCTGGGCTTACAGGGCACCTGGGTGGCTCAGTGGGTTAAGCCGCTGCCTTCGGCTCAGGTCATGATCTCGGGGTCCCGAGATCGAGTCCCGCATCGGGCTCTCTACTCAGCAGGGAGCCTGCTTCCTCCTCTCTCTCTCTCTCTGCCTGCCTCTGCCTACTTGTGATCTCTCTCTGTCAAAAAAATAAATAAAATTAAAAAAAAAAAAAAGACACCTGGGCTTACAATTTTTGTTTTTTACACTCTCTGTCTTAGAGAAACCCCACAGAGTAAATCCTCAGGTGATGCTGGCATTTGTGGTAAAAATCTGCCCTCATAACTCTGGCTGACCTCATGGAAGCCCAGAACCAACAGAACAGCTGTTACAAAGGAGTTACACTAGTTTCCTTTTGCTTCTGTGACAAATTACAACTTTGGCAGCTTACAGCGACACAAACTTATTTTACAATTCTGGGAGGCTGAAGTCTAAAATGGGTTTCGCTTGGCTAAAAACAAGGTGTAGACAGGGTAGCTATGGCTTCTGAAAGCTCTAGGGAAGGATGTGTGCCTTTTCAGTCTTGTGGGAGCTTCCTAATTTCCTGGCTTAGAGGCTCTATAGCTATGTCTTATCCTCAAAGCTAGAAGCCCAGCATCTTTATATCTCTGACTTGTACTGCCTTACCTCTCTCTCATTTTTAAGGACCCATGAGATTACATAGAGCCCACCTGGGAAATCCAGGATAATCTTTCCATCTCAAGACCCTTAATTTAACCATATCTATAAAATCCCTATTTTTTCAAATCTTATTTTAAAACCTCAGAGAAGTTTCATACTTTTTTGAGATTTTTTTTTTTTAGCTTTCAGATATTATTGCTATTGTTTATATGGCAAATGTGATTATTTTTTAAATTGCATTTTCTAAAGGATTATCACTGAATTATAGGAAAGCTATTGCTTTTTTTTGGTATATTATTTCAATATCTAGCCATTTGGATAAACTCTGTAGGTTCTAGATGTTAAATATATTTTCTTAGTCATTTTACAGAGCCAAAGAATTTCTCTGAATGATGAGAATTTTATCATTAACAACATTTTTTTTATTGTGCTAAGTACAGATAACATGAGATCTACCCTCTTAATTTTTTAAGCCTACGGTACAGTACTGTTAACTATGAAGCATGATATTGTACAGGATATCTCTAGAATTTATTCTTCTTGTATAACTGAAACTGTATCTCTCGAGTAACAATTCTCCAATTCCCCCTTCCCTCAGCTCTTAGAAACCACTGTTCTACTTTCTGCTTTTATGAGTTTGACTATTTCAGAAACCTCATAGAAGCAGAATCATATAGTATTTACCTTTCTGTGACTAGCTTATTCCATTTAGCATAATATGCTCAAGGTTCATCCGTGTCACCACATTTAGTAAGACATTACTTTTTTAATAGATGAATAATATTCCATTATATGTATACAACACATTCTCTTTATCCATTATCGGACATTTGGGGGGGGGGGTTCCACATCTTGGCTATTGTGAATTATGTTGCAATGAACATGGGAGTGTGTAGGCCTCTGAGATTCTGATTTCGGTTCTTGTGGATAAATACCCCAAAGTGGGCTGCTGGATCTTATGGTCATTCACTTCTAATTTTTTGAAGAGTCTTCCTGCTGCAGCAGCTGACATTCCCATCAATGGTGGACACAGATTCTAATTTCTCCAAATCTTTGTCAACAATTATCTTTGTCTGTTTGTTAATGGCCACCTTCATAGGTATGAGATCATGTTTCACTGTGCTTTTGATTTGCATTTCACTGAAGATTCGTGATGTTGAGCAATTTTTTCCCCTATATACTTGTTGGACATTTGTATGTCTTCTTTTGAGACATGCCTGTTTAAGTCCTTTGCCCATTTTTCATTTGGGTTTTTTGGGCTTTGTTGTTCTTATTGTTGTTATTGTTACTGAGTTGTAGGAGATACTTATATATTTTGGATATTAATCTCTTACCAGATTCATGGTTTGCAAATATCTCCTACCCCAAGAGTTGTCTTCTTATTCTGTTGATGGTTTCCTATGCAGAGCAGAAGATTTTTAGTCTGATGGAGTCCCACTTGTCTGTTTTTGCTTTTGTCGCAGGCTGTTTGGAATAGGATCTCTCTCCCCCTGGAGCATATTCCTCTCTCCATCCCTTACATTTGTGATGACTTCCTCCAGGCCCTCCTGCTAGAAACAGGTGGTGACATTGAAACTATCAAAGATGCCGTCATCATCCAGCAACTTCTGTGTCTTGGATGAGGTCTTTGTCCTCCTACCTGCTCAGCTACAGCTCTGGACAAGGTACTTCAGCATCTCTTTCCAGCTTCCTTTGCTTCTTCAGAGGAGTTCCATGATGCCCCCTGGTTTTCAGGAATAAGCCCAGCTTGGACCCATGGAAAACTGGTAGTTTCCAGTACCTCACCAGAGCTGAACTTCTAGCCATCTCTGTCTGATTTTTGATTTGTACACCAGAAGGTCTGCTGTGTTTCTGGCCTATGGAGTTATAAATACTGTTTTTGAATCTAGCTGGTGTTACTTTTTTTTTTCTATTTGTTTTATCTATCCAATGGAGCCGAGAGGTTACATTAAGGTATGACTTTCCTCTCTGCTTCTCTTGGTCAGAGATGGTGCTTCCTGGATGCCTCGATGGCTCTCCTGCACATTCTGGATGTTTAGAGGTCCTTGTTTTTTGTTTTCAGAGGAAGACAGGCTCTTATTCTGAATGACTGACTCATTACCACTATTTCTTAATGTACTTCTTTCCACTGTGCTGTGATCTTGCTCTATCAATTACCCTCTGATCTTTGAACTCTTTCTGCAACCTTCCTTTCTGAATGAAAACATGCTAAGGCTTCCTTTTAATAAGAATTAACAAACAACACAAAACAAACAAAAACTATTCTTTTCATTTACTCTGATACTCCCCTGAAAGATAATGGCTCTTTATTTTCCTTTAGTGTTTAAACATTTTGGAAAAAAGAATGTTACACATTAGTTAAGTCTCAGGTTTCCTTCCCATCTCATCATGCTGCTTGCAATCTGGCTTCTGTTTTTACTACTGAAAGCAAATGGCCCCCTCAAAAGTCATTAATAAATCCTTATAGACCAAATGTAGTGGATGTTTTTCAGTTTCATTCTTTCTCACTGTCCCTATAGCATACCAGGTTGCTGGCTACCCCTCATGGCTTTTAACTCTTCCCTATTTTATGTGTCTTCCCTCATATTTTGCCTAATCCTTAGTGAATTTCCCCCTTGGCATCTCCGTTTGCTCCCATTTTCACCCTCTTAACAGATGATCTCAAAAATTTCTTGGTAAGCAAGCAGTGCTTCACATCTTTTTAGAGGAAGCGAGTTGTCTTAGAAAAAGTTCTGGAATTGAAAGATCCTACTTCTCTGCCATCAAACAATGTTCTCACTGTAAAACATGGATAAGAACACATGTTGGTGGGTTGTTGTCACAATTAAATGAGATACTATGTAAAGTGTTTAGCATATGACACTCACTGGATTGGAGCTCAAAATGTTAGTCTCTTTTTCTCGCCTTCCTTATACAAAGAGGCAGACTTTAAGTTGCGTAAGCTCAAAATGTCCACTCCCATATTGTCTACACCCCGTCTCTATCTAGTATTTCCTACTCTCTGTTAGACATCTAAGCTATGTTCCCCAATAATGCTTCAAGCTCAGTATTCCTAGGTGAATTTATCATCCTCCCCCAAATCTTTGTCTTTACCTGAAGTTATGTTTCTGGGAACCATGGCAGCCTTCTTCTGGTGTGTGATTTGACTTGGCCCCATTGTGTAATTTGGTCCTTAATACCCATAATATATTGTGTACCTAATTATTCTTTTTACTTCTGGAAATCCTCATCCTCGTTTAGAGCTTTATAGGCCTTTTCAAGGCCACTGCAATAGATTCCTGTCTACTTCATTTCAAGCCTTGTTGCTAGATTCATCATCTTGAAGCATTGCTTTAATGTAAAAATCTCCCTAATGTAAAAATCTTCAGATGTTCCCTATTCTCTCCTAAATAAATCTGAGAAGTCCTTTTAGGTTGGCATTCATGGCTCTTGACAAGTGTGGCCCAACGTTGCTTTCAGAGTTGATATTCTCCAATGTCTCACTCGGGGATTATGTATCCAATTTGCGTGTGTGTGTGTGTGTGTGTGTGTGTGCCTGTGCTTTGTTTTTAAGCACGGGTCCCACTTTTCCAAAGCTAAATCATAATAAAAGGACCCCACTCCAAATACGAGCTGCTTAAGCTAGGTAGGAATCTTGCTTCAGTCTCAACCGATTTTACCCACATGCTCTTGGTGGCTCCCTGGAGTGACGAACCCTTTGAGTCCTGCCATAGCCAGTGTACCCCTTCATTCGCCAGAAATGTCTCAAGTTTTTTATCCCCTGATCCATTAATCCAACTATTCCTTTTGCCTTCAAAGAGCTGCTGAAATCATACCCATCCTATGCAACTCATCTCAGCTGTGGAATTTCCCCCAATTATTTTAGTCCAGTGAGATCTTTACCTCTGACTCCAGCATCCTCTTAATATCCAGCCTAAGGACTTTAGATTCTGCTTCATACTACAGTCATTTATGTTTACATCTGACTTTCTATTGTAGATTGTAATTTCCCTGGGGATAAGTTTTATTCATTTAAAAAAATTTTTTTATAAAGTGAGAGCGTGAGCAGGGTTGGGGGGAGAGGGGTAGAGGAAAAGTGAGAGAGAATCCCAAGCAGTCTCCTTGTCGGTGCTGAGCCCCGTGTGGGGCTCAGTCTCACAACCCCATGACCATGACCTAAGCCAAAATCAAGAGTCCAACAGTCAACTGACTGAGCCCTCCAGGTGCCCTACGTAAGTTTAAAATTTTAAAACTCCTTTGATTATCCCTTGCATTCAAAATGGTTTGATGGAGAGGACACTTGAATGAAATATTTGTATGATAAGTTTGTATGTATTGCTTACAGCTTAGAAATTCCTTGAAACTCTAACAATTTACATCTAATAATTAATCATATGTCTAATAATTTAATTTCATATTATTGCTGGAAATATACATGTATGTATATACACACATATATGTATATATACACATGGATATAAAAAATGTTTGAATAATATCATAAAATATATAAAAATTTCAGAAGAAATTATTCATTTATAACAGGATTCATAATTAGACTTATCTTTAAAAGAAAAAGTTTCACCTGAAAAAATAAGGAATAAAACCCAAAGCAATAGCCTACTACTTCCATAGGTTAATCACTGTAGGAGGTGCTTTTGGTTTGGCGAGTCAGCAGCACTGGGTTCTATATTCAGAGGTCACAGTTGCTCCTAATTATGAAGAGTGTTGCTATTTCCTAAGAAGTTCCAGGCAGTTTACGGTATTCTGAGTCTCTGTGGTCGCAAAGCCTTCGTCAGAGAAAAAAGCTTAAAGGCTTCTTAACTGCTATTTGAAAAATCACTTTCAGTAATATGTTTAATTACATCTCTACCTTAAGAATTAAATTTTGCTCTTTTTTTAAAAAATGCAATCAATGTTGTACTGCTTTTTCACGCACAACCCATAGTTATTTTAGTATCGTGTAATACAAATAACTTGGCTTGCCACCAAAAAATATCGTTTTGAGGAACCCGAGGTGCTCATCTTTGATTTTCTCATTTTCCCTCCCAATACATAAATGAAAATGAGTTCAAAGTGGCTGCCTGAATTCTCAAAGTCTCTCAGAAAAAAATGAAATCTTCTTTTCCCAGACCACAGTGTGGTGAAATAAATTAGTATAATGATTTATGTTTACTGTTTTAGTCAATTCTGATAGAGATTATAGAGACAAAATGACAAACTGCCTTAGTGGTAAACTTAAATCATGTCACCCAATCTTTAGTTTTTCCTTACCCTAATTGCTCCTCCTGTTCATTTATCTTCCCAGACAATCTTTGGAAGACATACTAGTTCAATCAGTGCGAGTGCAAACCACTCGAGATAAAAAAGTTTAGTCTAATTTGTCTCACTGCATTGTAATGCCTCTACTAAACAAATCTTGGTTTGAAGGAGACTAAAGAAATCTGAATAATTATGGTGCAAAACGCTCTCTCTTTGCATTTCTAAAGATACCATTTATATACCGGTAGTCTCTCTGCTCTTCCCTCCATACTTCATTTCCCTGTGTCTTTGAAAACATTGACAATTCCCAAATTAGAACCCAGAATTGCATGCAATATTTTTACTCAGGTGGTTCAGGACCTGTTCAATATAAAATAAAAGGTATAGACTTTTTAAAGGAAAATATCCCTCTGTATTCTACCCACGCTGTAGAAGAATATGTTGAGAAGTGACTTTTAGAGAGAGAGTAAAGAGATTTGTGTTGAAAATGGAGATAAAACCACTAGCTATATAGAAAGGCTTGGAGGCATGTAATCTCTCAGGTGATGAGAACAGGGTTAAGAGTTTCTGTCCTGGGACGCCTGGGTGGCTCAGTTGGTTAAGCAGCTGCCTTCGGCTCAGGTCATGATCCCAGCGTCCTGGGATCGAGTCCCACATCGGGCTCCTTGCTCAGCAGGGAGCCTGCTTCTCCCTCTGCCTCTGCCTGCCATTCTGTCTGCCTGTGCTCGCTCTCTCCCCCTCTCTCTCTCTGATAAATAAATAAAATCTTTAAAAAAAAAAAAAAAAAAGAGTTTCTGTCCTTTGTTTCACCAGCAAAACTTTATAATGGGCGTACTTTGTGCCCCAAATGGCTAGGTAATCCAGAGAAATTGGTTTGTATCAAGTCTCTTTGTGTTTCTGTTGAGGAATTTTTGTTGAAGAGAATGTCATCTACTTCTTAGAAAACCTATCAAACCAGGGCGATTATGATTAAAGTCTTTCAATTTTTTTTCTTCCAACATAGGACAAATCTGACTTCTCTGACTTCTCTGTGGATCCATCAGAGAGAAGATTCAAAATCTGAGTTGTTAAGTGGGTGCCTTTGTCAACAAGAGTGGGGTAGAACTGTGCAGCAGACCCCGAAGCCCTCTGTCACTCTTGCCTGCTTGAGAAGGAGAAAGACCACTGAAGCCCTTGGTGGTCTGTGGAATCACAGTGTTCACTTGAATGCCCACCACACAAGTGTCTGATGTGACATCTCACGAGTCTCAGATGAGGGTGCCTTTCCAGGCCATGGCTCAGCAGTATCCCTCAGACCCACGAGATGGATTTTCATGCTTATCAGGAAGCGTTAGATTAAAGTGGTTTTAGAAACCATCTCTAAAATGACAGACATGAATATAATGGAGACACTGTGATCTAGAAAAGGTAAGGGATTTTCTTAATATCATATGGGAAAAAAGGTGGAGAGCTTGGATGGGACTAAAATGTTAAAGCAGACTTGACTCTTTGCTGGTTAGAAGAGTCACTTCTATGCCAACGTACTTGGACTTGGGCATCTAACAAGCCTGCTTTGAGTCTTCTCTTTTAGAAGAGTGGCAGAGTGACTGATTAAACCCTGTGCACAGATCACCATGCTAGGAGCTTTGCAGAGAACACAGAAGACCACTGCCTGACTGCAAGAAGCTCACACGCTGGTGGATGAGATGGGTGGCCAAATGACCTTCTGGAGTGCAAAGCTGAATCAGTCAACAGCATAACACAAGTTATTCGTAGTTCAAGAAATACCGAGAGAAGATACTACTTGGATATAAAACTTCTCTTTATTAGTGGATCTTGACTGTGAAGGGGGAAGAAAAAGAACAGTGTCTATATATGTGGACAACACAGCTGGGTCGAGGTGTTGCAGTTCAAGTGACAGTCAAGTTACCCATGTGTGTTCCTTTTCCAAACTCAAGAGAGAAAATAATGTGTGATGTGTACAGACGAGAAACAAAGAGACCCATAGTTTTCTTGTACTTTGTAATTCCAGTGGCCAGTTTAATATACAAGAAATAGTGTTACCATATTTCTCTTCTGCAGGACATTGTTACGGGGAGAGGCACGTACCTGGCAGCCCAGCGGTTATGGAGGGGCTCACATTGATCATGCACTACTGGGTTGCCACACGTGGTCACAGGCACTTTGATGTATTTTATCTCATGTCCTCATCACAGCAGTCCTATAAATCATGGTGACTATCTCCATTTTAGAGATGAGAAAATTGGATTTTAGAGAGGGTAAGTAATGTGCCCAAGATCCCATAGGTAACAAATAGCAGAGCCAGAATGTTAACGAGATCCGAAGACCCTGGTATCCATGCTCTTCCTGATCCCACTGCTAAAGCTTGACACTTTGGAGAACGGAAGAGAAAATGAAGGATTTCAATCCCAGGGAAAGAAGACTTTTCACAAAAGAGGAGAACATTTGGGCAATCAGAGGCCAGAAGAAAGAAGGGACCAGGGAGCAGTGTGGCCTCGGAGGCACATACGTGATGACTGACCCTGCTCCTGTCTTTTTCTTTCTCTGCCAAGACCCTCTACGCTCCCTGAGAATAACGAGAACCGAGGTGGACTGCAACTCTTTCCTTCGGAAGCCCCAGCAGGAGGGAAGAGTGGGTAGGTTTGAGTTAGAAACCACATTTGTGTGCAAGCCAAGGGCTCCGGCGGTAAACATACCATGCAGTCATGCTGGATTGCAAGGAGAAAGGGAGAGAGGAGTGTGGAATCTCTACACGGAGGTAATGCATGTTCCTGATGCCCTTGTTAAAAGAGGGCAATTACGCGTGTTTGCAACTTCGGTAACAAAGTATTTCTATTATAGAAAAACAGTTTCAATATTTAATAGGAGTTGTTGGCCTTCACGGGAAACCCCATCAACAACAACAAAAAGAACAAAGCAACACAAAATCACGAACAAGGAAAGGATCTTAGAGCAAAGTATTTGGTATCAGACAATAGTCATGAAATATTTTGGGGAACCCTCTCTGTTTAAATGTGAAATATTTTTTGTAATTAAGAAATTAAAGAGAAAGATAAGAGAATCTTGACTTCTGTATGAGTGAGGACATAACTCACGCCAAGCCTTTGAATTCTTATCACTTTTCCCATGATCCTCATTTATCATGGTCATCTAAGTGCTTATCAGGCCTGCAAGAGGTAAGACATCAAAAAGCACAAGCAATCTCGAGCCCTTGAAGAAACCCTGATACTGGGCACGACCCTTCAAAAGGCATCCTCATCTAATAGAAGTATGTCAACTCTTTCGCATAGCAAGAGGTTATAATGCTGAAGATTAAAGACTCAATGTTACCAGAAAAACAGGAGAAACTACCATGAAAAAAAAAAGAAGAATGAGATAAATTTCCTCTTTTTTTTTTTTTTTTGAGCTCTTTTCATGATTGTTCTCTGCAATTTGCTTTATACAGAATTGCTTGGCAACAGTTTTTGGAAGGCAAAAGCTTAAGGGAAAAATGTATTGTTAAAAACATAAAGAATTATTTACTTGTGTCATTTTATCCGGGATCTTACAGCCTATTTGCCTGGCTGCGATGCTAAACTTCAAAGACACCAGAATGAGAAGGGACCAGGGAACTGGCTAGGAGAAAAGGAATGGATGTAGGATTCAACATGGTGTCACTGGATATGTCGTAATAAGATTTCACAGCCTTCAACCAGTCCTGCCATCACAGAAACCAAGAGGGTAAGTACCTGGGATTCTCAGCTTTCATTTTAGGGAGCACCTACCTGAGGCTATCTGTGCATAATACAGATGGACAGTGAATAAACAGTCGTTGAGCACATTTGACCACATTTGAGCTGTTGCAACCCAAGGGAATGTTCAGGGGCATCCCTCAGGAAGTACAATGGGGTCCACAGATTTATCTCTAGCTTTCGCTCCAAGCAGAGATTATAAAATCTTTGCACCTTCCACTGACCTATGAAGGAACTCTCACCCTGCAGTGAGAGATGGTGGGCACAGTCGTATCCACAGGAACGCGGCAGTTTGGCCTTTGCAGAACACATGGGAAGGAAACTTAGCCTTCTATGGATAAGCCCTGTAGGAGCTGAGGCTATGTCTCCACTAAGTGCACAAACAAGATAAATAGTATGAAACAATAGGCAGGAAGACAAAACCCTGGATGCAAAGGCAGATCTGGACTGAAACAGAATGACCCAGAATTATCCAGTAGTCATATTAAGCAAAGGTCCCTTGGCAGGCTTTTTAGTGCAGAGGAATAGGACTCTGATATCAGCATCTCTCTCTCTTACAACTAAGACTTGAGAACCCCAAACTTTCTTGGGTGGGACCAGGAACATTTAAAATTGCTTGAAAAATTTGTGAAGGGGCATAAATGTGCATTTCTGCCCCCCCCCTCCCCCCAGGAACTGATTATCAGATATGTACACAACGTTTTCATACTTACTGTATACACAGGTATATGCATCGCTCTGATGCATGGTGGATGTGTCCTAACTCAGTAAATCATTCTCAATACATCTTTCTATTGTCTTGGTTTTTTTTGTTTTGTTTTGTTTTGTTTTGTTTTTAATTTATTTGACACACAGAGAGATCACAAGTAAGCAGAGCAGCAGGCAGAGAGAGAAGGGGAAGCAGGCTCCCCACTGAGTGATGAGAGAGCCCAATGCAGGGCTTGATCCCAGGACCCTGAGATCATGACCTGAGCCAAGGGCAGAGGCTTAACCCACTGAACCACCCAGGTACCCCCTATTGTCTTAGTTTTCACAGTCTTTCATTCAAAGACTCTTCTAAGTTTTTCCACATTGCTACATGAAGCGGTGCAGATGCTATCTTGTTATGGGCACCAGTGGTTTGATTCTGAGTGTTTACAAAGCCAAATAAATAGCTACCTTCCTGAATTGACCAGATGAGGTTTAGTTCCGTCTGGACATGAATAATTCCAGACAAAGGTTGCAAACTCAGATGTCTACAGGGGCCAGATGCTTATAGAAGGTCAAGCCATGAGATGATAAAATGCAGTGAAAATTCACCCTTTCTCTTGGGAGACACAGGGAAACCAGGAGCATATATCAGAGGGACCACAGCTCAGTTCTGGTGAACAGTTATCATAACGGATCATATGTTCAATATATTGCCAGACCTTCCAGATTTCTAAGAAGGTCTAGAGATCTCATTTTTCACAAAAATGATAGTTACATCAAGAATATCCATACAAATCACTATTAAGATATACAGATCTTTACTTGATGCAAGACTGAGCTATAAATCTTAGTTTTAGGTAACATGGATTAAGTGCCCTAAAGTCTTATCAAAGGTATCTTTAAGATTGATGAAACTCAAAGTATTTCAATGTGAAATGCTAACATGTAAGAATAGGGAGACAGTTGGAAGCTCATTCCTCTCTGAAGACATAGTTGATCGTATTTTCTGCATGTACAGAGTGTCACTAGGAAGAAGCCCAAGAAGAATGAATGTTCTTCAGGTGTTATGGGGAGATGTGACCTTGATGTGTGTTGTCTGCAGTGGATGTAAGTTGCATTGTCACTAATTCTGAAGAGTGGTGGATATTTGAGAAAGGAAATGTTAATGCATACAATTAGAGAAATGAGGTAGCAAAGTTTAGGCAACACAATGGGCAATGGAAGTTTATGGAGCCCAAGCTGCGGGTCCCTTCCTTCCCTCCTGAGATAAGAAGAGCTGGTCACGAGTCAGAGCAGCAGCGGCCAGGCATCAAGGGCTCGTGATCTGGTGGAGAAGAAAGCCTGGGCTACTTGTTTCAGCAAGACAGGCCTCTACTGAACAGAAGGGTTGAGTTTCTAGTTTTCCCTGGGATACTTACTAGATATACTGGGAGACCAGATATACTGGGAGACTCAGATATACCAAACCTGATTCAGCCATACCCATGAGACACTGACTCTCACAAGCCCAGTAGTTAATGGACAATGTTGGACGAGAGCCCTAAGGGATCACATGAGGTTCACGTTCAGCTCTTGCAAGAAATTCAATGCTTACCAAAAGGGCTGATTTCACACTTAGCTAACTTGTAATCTCTTCGTTTTAGTTCCAGCCATGAGAGTCAAAAGGTGCCTAGTGTGTTCTAAAAGGCTTCTCTTTGGAGAGGGGAAATAGGGTATTATTTTGTATGCATTAGATCTCTATTCTTCATATATACATATATAAAGAAATAAACAATATATATTATTTATTATTATAATATACATTTATAGTATATATAATTTCTTTATATTTATTAATTTATATATATACATACAGTTGACACACACTGTTACATTACAATGTTTCCGGTGTACAACTTATGAAGTTCCAGGTGTACAACAGTGATTCAACAACTCTACATGTTATAATTTATTTACTCCGTAACTAGAAGCCTGTACCTCCCACTCTTCTCCACCTATCCCCCCCGCCATCCACCTCCCCTCTGACAAGTATCAGTTTGTTCTCTCTATTTATGGTCTGTTTTCACTTTTTTGGTTTGTTTTATTTTTTGGATTCCACATATAAGTGAAATCATATGCTATTAATCTTTCTCTGACCTATTTCACATAGCACAATACCCTCTAGGTCCATCCATGGTTCTGCAAATGACAGTTTTGTTCTTTTTTATAACTGAATAATATTCCATCACACACACACACACACACACACACACACACATATATACCTCACATCCTTATCAATGGAAGCTTGGGTTGCTTTCATATCTTGACTATAGTAAATAATGTTATGGTAAACCCAAGGGTGCAGGTATCTTTTTGGATTAGTATTTTCATTTTCTTTACAGAAACGCCCAGTAGTAGAATTACTGGGTCATATGGTATTTCTATTTTTAATTTCTTGAGGCACCTCTGTACTGTTTTCCACAGTGGCTGCACATCCCCACCAACAGCACATCAGGGATCCTTTCCGTCCACATCCTCGATTAAGGACACTCCCAGGGGTCCATTGTGAGGGCCAGGCCTAAGAGAAGGATACTCTTTACGATTACCATGGACTCCTACGAAATAATCAAATGCAACTATATGAAAAGCTATTTAAAAGCTCAGCATCAATTTTAACTGCTCTTTTTCTTAAAGATTTTATTTATTTATTTGAGAGAAAGAGAGAGAGAAACCGAGGGAGAGCATGCAGTGGGGCGGGAAGAGGGAGAAGCAAGCTTCCTGCTGAGCCCGATGTGAGGCTCAATCCTATGGTCCTAGGATCATGACCTGAGCCAAAGGCAGATGCTTAACCAACTGAACTACTTAGGCATCCCAATTTTAGCAGCTTTATAAGCAAAACGAGGCTGGAAAATATGCCATTAGTTTATTCTCTATATAATTTAGCTGTTATCACTTCAAACTTCAATGTGAGTTTCAAGTTTTCACACATTTCTTTCTGCCCTATTGAGATGTGAGAGCCAGACAAAATCTTTCTCATAGTTAGGTTCATACTCTTTTACCTCCAATGGCTTTTTGCCTAAAATTTGTAACTTCTTAGGAATCTCAAGTTAGTAGAAAAATTAAGATAATTTATTTTGTGGCCCTTTAACAGGGAAATGGTTTAGAATGTTTCTTTCTTTCTTTCTTTATTTCTTTTTTAAGATTTTATTTATTTATTTGACAGAGAGAGATCACAAGTTAGGCAGAGAGGCAGGCAGAGAGAGAGAGGAGGAAGCAGGCTCCCTGCTGAGCAGAGAACCCGCTGCGGGGCTTGATCCCAGGACCCTGGGATCATGACCTGAACCGAAGGCAGAGGCTTTAACCCACTGAGCCATCCAGGTACCCCTGGAATGTTTATCTCTTATCAGCCTAAAATTAAGAGAGTTTCTTCATCTTGTCTTGTTATTTAAGGGAACCATTCTTTAGAAAAATTAAAATGTTATGGGGTGTCTAACATTGGTTAAAATCTGACTCGTAATTTCAGCTCAGCTCTAGATTTCAGCTCAGGGCTCCGCGTTTAGCATTCTCTCTTTCTCTCTCTCAAATACATGAATCCATAAATAAAATCTTAAAAAAAAGAAAATTAAGAATTTTAGATCTCCAAATGTACCGTATACCCAGATTAACACAGAACACTTCTTTGAACTCTGGAATACAAAGACCATTATTCATGATATGGAAATTGACCAATTCTAAGAAAATTTTAAATGAAAAAAATCTATATGTAGACAGAAAAAGTAAACCATTAAAAATTTGCTTATTATTATTAGTCTTAAACTTTCTACAAAAATTGGAGAACTAACCTGACTTTTAGAGTGACTTTTGCGTGGGAGGATGTATGAAATTCTGGAAAGAAGACCTGCTGTGTGAAAGAAAAGTCTAAAGGAAGAGTCTTAGGCATATAGAAGAAGAGTTAAAAGCATGGAAGTCAGAAATCAAGTTGTCTGATTCTAATCCCAGCTCCACCCCTTAGCCTCTGTAAGATGGGAAAAAAATTATAGTACCATCTCATAGGGGTTCTGGGGAGGGGATTAAATAAGATAATACCTGCAAAATACTTAGAACCATGCCTGGCACGTGGTAAGAATTCTTCCCCCCCCCTTTTTTTTTAAACCTTTACCATTCCAACAAGTGTGTAAAGTGTTACCTTTTTGTGCTTCCAATTTGCATTTTCCTGATTAATCATGTTGAGTGGGTTTCCATGATCTTTATTGCTACCTGTATATTTTCTCTGGTGAATTGGCTATTGCAACACTTTGTCCATTTTTCAATCCAGTGGAGGTATTAAATCTTCTCCCTTCACCATGGCCTATGGGAAGAATAGTCACCCTGCACTGGCAGGGTAAACACAAAACGTTCGCAGAGTGACTCAGGGTTGCCTCGTCACCAGCCACTAATAGCAATGATGTACAAGATTGCAGAGAAATTGGTGAATTGAATCTTTGTGCTCTTAGGATTTGCTGTTGACTTGTCACTAGAGAAGCTTCTAGAAAAATTTGGTTATGGTGCTGGTATCTGGTCACAAAGATAGTATCCAGTTTGGGGTCTCAGGTGAGAGAAGTGACCTCCAGCCTTACAGACAAGGAGACAGCTCCTTAGACCTCCAGTAGTGTCAGATCTTGGTCACTCTGATGGTCTTTTTGATTATCACAGACCCCAGTTATTCAATCAAACACTAATGCATGTGTTCTGAAGGTATTTTATAAAGATGCTTCAAGTTGACTGTGAGAGAGTCTCCTAGTTAATCTGGGCAGGCCTGATTCAATCAACTGAAAGATCTCTGAAGGAGAGCTGAGGCTGTCCTGAAACAGAAGAAACTCCCCCTTAGGGCCAGCTGGTGTCAGAGAGTTACCCTTTCTGAGGACCTGCCCTATGGATTTTCATCTTGCCTGGTTAACCTTGACAATTACATAAACCAACTCCTTATAGTAAGTGTCTCTTTCTCTTTTTAAAGATGTTTATTTATTTCCTTATCTGAGAGCGAAAGCGTGAGAGCAAGAGCCCAAGTACGGGGAGCAGCAGGCAGAGGGAGAGGTTGAAGCAGGCTCCCCGCTGAGCAGGGAGCCGGATGCAGGGCTCGATCTCACCACGCTGAGATCACAACCTGAGCTGAAATCAAGAGTTGGAGGCTCAGCTGATAGAGCCACCCAGTTGCCCCCTTCTACTGCTTTCCTTTGCTGGTTTGAAACCTATACAAATGCATCCACATTCTCTTAGTGATCACTATTATTTTATATCCATATTTATTCGTAATTTTAATAATAAATAAACAAAGTTATTCCATAACTCTTCCAAAAATGCCATAAAGCTTAGCAGGTTTAAGTCAAACAACCCCAAACTAAATACTGTTTCTTTTAGAACTTTAGTTTCACTCTTCTTATATATTCTAAAATTTATTTTGGCTAATTTTTATAGTATAGTATATAATACAGTCATTCTTTTTTTGACCATTCTGTATGTTAGATGCAAGAGAGTATATGAACCTAAGAAGCCAATTTGACCTTGAATTTACTTTTATTTTTTATTATAAATTTTCAACATTTGGTATGATCTTAGCAAATTAAAATCTTGAAGAGATATCTTAAACTGTTTAACCTAGAGATACTCTAAAATTTCACAAAACACAACAAAAACATGAGGAAACGAAACTGTAAGAGTCATTCATTACCTTTTTTATGGGGTCTCTTGTCTCTTTCCATGAATTTCTAGAATCTTGTGCCATCAAATAAGAAAAGAATAATAAGGCATCCACACATGCCTTTAAAATATCTGGAAGCAAAAGGTTAACCTCTAGTGGTATTAGATAAAAATTTAATATAACTTACATACAGAGTTATGGATTATGCAGTGCAAGAGAGCATTTAAGATTCCAAAAAAAAAAAAAAAAGCCCTAAACTTTTTTTTAGACCTACAAAATTGCTCCTTAATTAAGAGTCAAATTTTTACACTCCTACTAATTAAACCAATGTTGTTATTGAGAAAGATTGTGGCTCTCGATCCCATCGATTCACACAAAGTAATAGCCATTATTACACTGAATCCAAGCCTTCTGGGAAAGCAGAACACAAACACTGAACTTAAATAAGATTCAGAGTTGTTCTAAAAATGCTGTAAGTCAATATTTAATCAATCAGAACAAATGTGTTTTTGTATAAAAATTTAAACACGCAAAATGAACACCTTGAGACACTTTTGGAATACATAAAAGCAAAGAATTTCCAAATAAACACAGTCTTCGCTTATGAGTAAAGCCCTCCGTTGTTGTGGGCCACAGAATAGCAGCACAGTATAGACAAAGCGTGATAGGGCCATAGATCACAGTAATAACATTTGCAATAAACAATAACAGAACAAAGCAGACATCTATAAGAATCCCACAAGGAATTTACGTTATCCATAATTTTTCTTTACATTTGAGAAACTATGGCAGGAAAGGCCATTACATTCAATGGCACCAATTAATTTCTGCAACTTTTAATGACATCTTTCTGAGTAAAAACCTCACATAATGCCCCGGGCACATGATTGATAGCAGCTTATGTTTGATTTGTACTGGATTCCTGATTTTTTTTAGTATTTTTAAAGAGTCCCTCTGCAGCCAATCAAGCAATCAACATGAAATACTTAGATTCTCTCTTGAAAAGTACAAGAAAAAAGAAAAGACAGTGTGGTTTCTTTCCTGGGCCAACAGCTGACTGGTGATGTTATTTAAGTAGTTTTGTGGATGATGGATCACAGAGAATTTTATTCCGACGGAAAATGATAGTCAAAGAAAACCATTTAATGGTTGCTCCATTCAGGATATCAGAGTATATAACACTACTCTTACATATGGGTTTATAATATAATTCCTCTTTATTGAACTTCCTAAACTTGAGCACAAAGTGCTTCTTTATATCCTAGAAAATATCCAGAGTTTGTAATATCGATGAAAGGATTTAAACTGAACAAATAGGACCATGCAATAACTCACAATATTTTTAGTGGATCCAATCACAGGAAATGAATCCTCGATGGGCACGGGGTTTAGAGGGAGCCTCTTTTTATTAACCATAAAAGCTCCAGTCAAAATTTGGTTGTGTGGTTATCAAAGAAAACTCACAGCCTAAGATAGCATGTCCATTGGTGGTGTGCTGGTTAAGTGCAAGGTTCCTACCCTCAAGGTAGGTACTACAGAGAAGGGTCTTCCGAATGGAAAACAGAGAAACCTAGAGACAGGCGACAGTGTGTGTGTGGGAGTGACACTCTAAAAAGGAAAAATGGCCCCATGGAGACCAAATTCTGCTCAGAGCCATTTATCCGTGATGACCATGAGGAGAATATGGAGGGTTTAGGAGGGACAGACCATGAATTCATTCCATAAATATTCATTGTCTACTTTAGTCTGATTACTGAGACAAGTTTAGAAGGCCCCCAGGTGGATGGTAGAGTTGAGATTATCAGCTCATTCCCAAATCCTATGTTAACACTTATACTTTAATACGTCATGGAAATAAACAAGAATAAACAAGAATTAAAGAATAAAAGAAAATAAACAAGAATAACCAAGACATTGGATTTCAAGACTTAGTGGATTAAAATGAAATTTACTAAAACAATTTCCTATTAATTGGTGGTTTAGATATTAATCTAATTTTAATCATAGATTAAATTTGATCAGTCAGATTTTAATTGTATCAAAAGATCATAGTTCTTATTCAAGGGCTCTAGTTAACTGATAGCAGACTATGTTCAAAGTGAAAGAAGAATGCCTAAGGTAGTCAGGGAGTGAAATGCACCAGGCTTTAAATTCTTACAACTTTCCTATGATTTTCTATGGTTCCCAGTATGTTCTTTAACTAAAAATTTTAGATAACCCAGAAATCACCCACACTCCATAACCGTTGCTGAGAAATGGGGTTTTGGATGACAAAGAGAGAGGAAAGATGGTAAAATTCCAATTTTACACTATTATCAATATTGTCATAAAACAGTTCTGTGGTTTTATGCTGGAACATGCCATGGGCTACTTCTGATGTGTGCCTTACGTGATCTCTCTTTCAAACCACAGAAAGCTACATATAGTAGAATAATTTCTTTTAAATGAAAGGACTCATCCAATTTTACTCTCTACATTGCTTTGACCTATAAGATTCCTGCCTCTTTACTTCTCAAATGCTATCCCTGTAGATAACTACCAAAGATAATCCTATATTAAGGGCGGGGTCCCAAAACGGGAAGTGACCTCAGAGGTAACAAACTAAAATATCCCCATTTTACAAATCCAGACATTGAAGCTTTAAAAGTACCTGCCCGAGACCACCAACATAAGTGGCAAGGCCAGGACAGAACCTTAGTGTTCACCGTCCTAGTAAAATGCAGTAGCACACCCTGATCACTGTTTATAACATAAAAATCAGAGTAAACAACACATTGGACATTGTACTGTGTTCCTCAAAACACTCTGCAAGGCTTGTCAGAGACTGAAATATTGTTTTCCTCCTCTCTCAAGGAGACACAAACTTAACTTGCCCAGAAAGATCAAGGTCACACTTAAAATTATTCCCCTAAGTATAAATACAAGTATTCAGAATAGTCAATATTGGTCAGTGTCCTTCCCCTTAGCAGAGACAGAGTTACGTGCTGCCATGTACCTGTCCTCCCTGTGAAGCAAAGTGTGCCCAGTGTATTGGAAAAGTCTATTTCTTATCCTACTAAAGGAAGTAGGAGAAATGGGAAAGGAGCATGGAGAAAACCAATAAGAAAAGCAGCAATGTGGGGAAATAGGACAGGGTAAAGCGAGATATCCAGCTTAGCCCGGGACCACCACTTCACACTCATTAGGGTGGTGATTATAAAATAAGACAGTGGGCTGGCTGGTTAGCTCTATTGGAACAGAGCATGGAGCTCTTGATTTTGGGTTTGTAACTTTGAGCCCCACTTCGGTGAAGAGATTATATAAGAATAAAATATTTTTTAAAAATGCATTCAAAAATAGACAAAATAAGGTAAAACAGGAAATTACAAGAATGGTGAGGATGCTGGGAAACTGGATTGCTTGTGCACTTCAGTGGGAGTACAGAATGGTATAGCGTCTGTGGAAAACTTGATGGTGATTCTCAGAAGTACACAGAGAACTGTGATATGGTCCAGCAATTATGCTTCTCACTATACACCCCAAAGAAGTGGAAGAAGGGACTTGAACAGACATTTGTACACCTGTTCTCACAGTAGCATTATTCACCATAGGCAAAACATAGGGGCAACCCAAATGTCTGTTGATGGATGAATGGATAAAACAAACATGACACATACAGGAAATAGGATATTATTCAGCCTTAAAAAGAAGGAAATTCTTGGGGCATCCAAGTGGCTTATTTGGATGAATATCCCACTATTTTAGCTCAAGTTATGATCACAGGGTCGTGAGAGGGAACCCTGTGTTGGGCTCCATGCTCAGCTGGGAGTCTGCTCGAGATTCCCTCTCACCCTCTGCCCCTTCCACCTGCACCAACCCTGCCAGGGCTCACACACCCTCTCTCTCTTTTTCTCAAATAAATAAATTTTTAATAGAAAAGAGGAAAGAAGTACAGGGGAAATTTGTGAAAAATGTAAATGACCCTCATACTTCATATCCACTTCAAAAAAATCTCTCTGAAATAATATTCACTATTTTCATCAAAGGCAATTCTTTTCATTTCCAATAGAAGCAACTGTTTTCCAATGATAAGTGGTTATTGAAATAAGTGATGATTCCACTTTCTTTCCCCATCTTCAGCATTTAGAGGCAGGTAAACAAGTGCATTCTTTTTAGCTTAGAAAAGGTATCAAGGATTTCCAAAGTATATATTCTAAGGAGCCAAAATATTTTGTTCCTTGTGCAGCACAATAATCGCTTTATTTGTATTTGAAAAAAACAGTCAAGTCTTTGCTTTTGCAATACTCTTTCTGATCGATCCAAAGGCATCAGAAATGAAATATTTGTTCTTTCTATCCCTTTACAGTTAGTTTTTCTTTAATTACAGGAAACTTTCATTATAAACATGCTCCGTGTTATCAGGAAGCATCGGCTCTTGGTTACTTAGCTTGGCAGCCAAGTTTATTTTAGTCTTTATAGCTGCTACCTTGCAAGGACATTCCAACTTCTCCCACATCCTTTTAGAGCTTGGGTAAGTGGCCAAACTGCAAAGGATCATTATTTATTCAAAGACAGAGTAGCTTCCCATGAGCACAGATAATATGAAGCAACTAATTTAAGGTATTTAAAGTGGTACTCATTTTTGTTTTGGCAAAATACGTGGACGAATGTGTGCTTAATCATGACCGCGAGAATGTCAGGTTATCATTACTCCTCTAGACTTTAGGAAGCTGTTACTTTGTGCTAGATCATGTATGATGTTGTGATGCAAATGGCCAACACATATGGTTCTTGCTCCCCAGAAACCTACCATTTGTCAGAGGCACTCTATGGATTGACCTTGGGTTAACTTTTTACAGAATTTTGTAGTTGGAATGGTTCAAGAGAAGTTTTGTCCCCTCAATACTGCCAGAAAATGCATCCTTTTGAATGTATCTTCATCTCTTGTAGGGTGAGGATTTCATCACACAACTTAGCATCTACGGTAACATGACTTTAGGATTCCATTGCTGTCAAGAACATAATTTTACTATTTCAAGAGTCTCTTGTCTAAGTAAATAACTGGATTGTTTGTTACAGAAATTTCCCAAAAAGTTCCATCAATTCTTCAACTTTTATAAAGACATCACCTGGAAGTTCCCAGTCCCAAGACTCCTTAAGCTTTTGCTTCAAAATGTTTGTCATTCCTAGCACTCTCAAACTATGATACAATAATCCTTACCTGGTCATACTCAAGTCCTGGCTTTGAAAAACCAGCCTTGAACCCAGATTTCAAAATTCCAAGGAACTAGAACTTGCCCTTCCCTAAAGTCTATGGTATTTACAGCAGCCAAAACATGAGACAGTGACAAGTCAAAGTCAAACATCTATCAATGGAGGAATGGAGAAACAAAGTGTGGTATATCCATATAATGAAATAGTATTCAGCCATTAAAAAAAATCAGAGTACTGATACATGCTGTAGTGTGCAGAAACCTCAGAAAGATTACACTCAGTGAAAAAAGCCAGATACAACAGGTCTGTATGGTTGTATGGTTCCATTTATATGAACTATCTACATTAGGTGAATCTATAGATAAAGCAGGCAGGCAAGTGGTTGCCAGGGATTTGGGGTTGTGGTAAGGGAACCAGTAGCAACTGCTTACCATTAAGGGATTTCCTATGGCGGTGATGCACATATTTTAGAACTAGATAAATGTGATGGTTGCACAGTATTGCAAATTTATGAAATGCTACATAACTGCACACTTAAAAATGGCTGACTTTATGTTATATGAATTTCACCTCAAGTAATACAATTTTTTAAACCTATGGAGTCATGTTCTTTCTTAGTTTGATAAGGAACAAACTGTCTTGTACTATTAACAGGTTGTTCTACTGATATTTGGGGAACCAGCATTTGACAGGTGTAATTTAAACCAGAGCTTTGTTTGGGTTTTGAAAATAGATCACAATCCCTTTGGTTGGGGCTATCAATGACTTTCAAAGATGGAATTCAGTTTCCCTTGAGTTAATTCCCGTGAGTAAATGGTCCCCCTTTTGCCAGCGTGTTTAATTCTTTTATGTCTCATCTTCTTACACTTCAGTGATCTTTCAGATGTCACTCATTTCAAGGCACTCTGACTTGTAAATTCTAACCCTGTTTGGTTTCTCTGGCATAGTTATTCATTATGATGTTTCAATCCTTAAAAATCTGTAGTATTTGTGTATGTATATATATACATATATGTATATATATACACACACACACATACACACACACACAATTTTTGGGTTGTTTTTGCTTGCTTGCAACCTTCGAAAAAACTATGATTTTTTTTAAAAAGTCCAATTTCTAAGTTGAAAGCACAGAGACTCTCAAGACATCTTAGAGTAAGAGATCTGCATTCAGCTGAATGTGAACAGGACTCAAATGGCAGCTGCTGGGCTTGCGAGGCTCTGTTCCTCTGAATGCAAATGTGAAAGGTGTGAGTGTGTAGGAAACAGTCCCCGTTCCTGTCTTACCTGTCCAGGTTTTTTCTTTTTGTTGTTGTTGTTTGTCTATTTGATGTGCTTCTCCTGACTCTTAATCCATTTTTTTCTTCCTGATGACTTCTCAATTTAATCAAAGTGTAACATAGCCAGAAAGCAGTTATCAGCATGAGGATGGGCTTGACTGTTTTGCTGTCCATTTTTTCCCACTCTGCAGAATATACTCCCATCTAAACATGTTCTAAGTCATGGATAACTCATATAAGCGTGTGTCTTCTTTGTTCAAAGACAACTGTTTCATCCTAAAGCCCCAAATCACTAGATTTATCTTCGACAATTACTGGGCTTTGATCACCCTGGAATTGGTGGTGTCACGCGGTATGTAACTGTCCTTTTCCAGGGCACTTCCCTTATCAGGATACATGTCTGTTGATTTGTGGGAAGCTGGCTGTTTTTCGTTCCTGACAAACTCCAGTGATTAAAATGTAGTGCTTGCTCTTGTTCCCCTGATAAAGGTGACAGCTGCGAAGTTTCCAGTGCTGGTGGATGGCGTCCATGCAGATTGCTTTTTAATGAAAGCAATATATTATCTTACCTAGAGACCCCGAAGCCTTACCTTGTTAATGTATTCTGGCTTGGCACCACATTTATCTATAAATTAGTTGTATTAAACACACTCCTTACTATTTATCCAGCCTTTAAAGAGTTTTTCTAGTGGGAAGATATTGCCCCCTTTCTTCACCTCAACTATTGTTATGCCCAGTGACAACCCCACCCATATTTTTTAAATAGAGTCTGGAATAAAACATTCCCAAGAGGGAAAAGATAGGATTACCACCATACTCAACAACTTGGTAATCCTTCTGCACACTTAGCCATAAAAATTAAAAAGAAAATGGAATTCATTAGAGAACCAGCCTTGTAGGTGAGTCTCCTAAAAATGTGCAGCAATTTTGAAATCAAAGCCCACTAAATACATCAAAAGGATGAAGTCCATTTAAAATTGAGATTGTTGACTAGGATATAATCAATTCAATGTCAATAAGAACAGAATAAAAAAATAACATTGAGACTGCAGACCTTCAAAGGTTGAGATCATAGGAACCCTCCTATCCATATGGAGAAAAAGCTAAAGAAAACCCTGGCACACGTTAAAAGACAAATAATCCTCCAACATACAACTCTTTGTCATCATCAGAGCTCACAGGGGGTATATATAACAGCGTCAGGTCTACTGTGAGTGGTCACAAATCTACGGGAGGTGAATGGCATCTATTGTCCTTTGGATGAGGACTCCACAGTGAGGTGCAAACTCCATGCTGTGGCTTTGGAAATAGTTACAACACCCAGGCCCTGTAATGACCCATGAACTGAAACTGGAAACAAACAACTATTTTGCTGAACGTGTCCTCTCTGACCTAAACCCAATATTAAACTTTTTACAGAACTATAAATCAAATCCATTAAAAACAAAAAAACCCAGTGAACCAGTCTGAACTAAATCCAAACCTACATATTTTCTAAAACAACTGAACTGTAACAAAACTAAAACATCAAAATATTCTCCAACCTGAATCGATATTTCATTTGGTTCAAGTCTCGGAACTATATTTTCTATTTCAAGACAGGATTATTGTTAACTGTTAACCAGCACTTTCAAGAGGAAATAGAGAAGGGGAGTTAAGGCCATACTTAGCACTGATCCTGAATAAGTCTGTAGTAAGATGTGTGAGAAACCTCCATTTTATGAATTATTGGGTTAAACACACTATCATTTAAGGAGAAGCCCAGAAAATAATTGCTGAGAAGAAGCCAATGCAATAATCAAAGTTTTGAACAACAGAGAAGATATGGAGGAATCGATACAGATCCCTTTTAGGAGGCGGTCAATTCAATGGGGGAGTGAACTGATTCCATGGTGTGGTAGAGGAATCCAAACAAGAAATTACACATTAAGTGCTGCTGACATCAACTTATATTTTAGATTCCAAGGAATTATTTTCATTCTTGTTAGAATTTTCCCTATTGACTACTTTTGTTGATTATGAACTGCAGAGAAATAAATAATGAATGGAAAACAGCTTTAGAATAACCTTTGGTCTGTATGAATAAGAGACTACAAAATTCAAAAGTGAAGTATTTGAGCTTGTAAGGTATTCTAGACAAGTAAAAATACAGATGATTTTCAAAACAAATCTTTGTTTCAGAAAAAATTCTCCAACATCCAAACTTGCATAAATTGTCCTTTTGTCGTATACAAACATGAATGTCCCTAGAAATAAACAGAATGTACTTTCACATTATATTTAACTAGGCTTTGACACATACATACATAAGTATGTGGGTGTGCGCGCGCACACACACACACACACACATTTATCTAGAAAAGTCAAGCTTTTCGTGAATAGAATATCATCAGGAAAATAATCACAGGACAGAGAGCCTGTGGACCAATGATTTTTCCAAGTAAAAGGAAAGCAGGGTCCCTGATAAGTGTACTAACATATTCAAATTATCTACCACTTAGGGCTGCGGTGAAAAGCTAGAAGGCCGACATCTGCTCAAAATACTCATAAAATATCAAGATGATTCTCTGGAATCATAAGAGAAATCATCTCATTAGAGAAATTTCTGGAAATTTCTCTTCAAGAAATAATCATGAATATGAGAGTTACTCACAAGGATTATCTACAATCACTATGCCATAGAAACTATTAACTAATCACCAAACCCATTTCCTTATTTTCCAAGGCACATGGCTAATGCACATTTCCCAGCCTCCCCTATAGTCAGAGGTGACCACCTGATTAAGTCCTATCCAATGGAATGTGAACAGAAGTGATATGTGATGTGTGTCACTTCCGGTATCACTGGGGATTGCTTGTGCTCTTTCTCTTTCCATGTCGACCTTGAAAGCCACATGTTAAAGATGGTGGAGCCTTAATAAGGAAGGATACTCATGCCTGAATCATTATTTGAAGGTGATCAGAAACACTGGTTTGGACTGTATGTGAACAAAAAATAAGCAATCAATCAATAAATAAGTGTGAAATCTACAGAGATTTCAGGGGTTTATCTGGAAAAGTGTCACCTTAATATACATCTTTTTTAATAATAGCAAATAATTGGAGACAACCTAAATACCTAACAAAGTTGTAGTGACTATTTTATTTGGTTAACATCGATCATTTTCATTTTCTTCCTTGAATGGTTCTGAATAATCTTCATTTTCTATAACTTATACATAAGACACTTATAATTAATACATAAAATTTATAATATTGATATTATAAAAATCAAATTAAAGGTATGTAGTGATGGTATATGGTACTGAGAGTATCCATAGTGGTAGTTTTAATAGAAGAAGAACATATTTTTATGCTCATAGTATGTTGTAAGTAGTTGGGAAAAAGAAAAGAAATTCTTTTTATTTTTTCTCACAGTTTGATTGCATTAAATGGAGAATTTGTGATTTTAAGTGGAAAAATGTTATTGGTTGACTCCTGCATATATATTGTTAAAAGTCTGGGGGTATGTGTGTGATATCTAATAGAAATCAAATCAAGATTTGACCAAGCAAATGACCCCGGGATAAATGGAGTCTTAGTATTCCTAAAAATCATATTGAATGGAAGCCTAACTGCTGCGAAACATGTAAGGAATCATTTATGATTAGGTGACTAATATAAGAATAGAAGAGCATATTGAATTTTCTTTTATATTCACTAACTTTTATTTTAGGTATCGATTATGTTCTTACTATCCCTTTTTGTGACTGTCATTATCTATATTACATAATCAGCTTTAACTCATTACTTTTATTAAATCCAGGTGCACATTGTCCTTTACTCACATAGTATGTGCTATCTTTTAAAAAAAAATTTTTTTTTGAAATATTTTATGCATTTATTTGAGAGAGAGAAAGAGAGAATGAGCATGAGCGGGGGGCAAGGTGGCAGGTGAAAAGAGGCAGAGGGAGAAGCGGACTTCCTGCTGAGCAGGGAGCCTGATGTGGAGCTCAGTCGCAGGACCCTGAAATCATAACCTGAGGGGAAAGGCAGACGGTTAACCAACTGAGCCACTCAGGTGTCCCAGTTTTGTATCATTTTCACGTGAGCTGTTCTGTCTCTTCCATCCAAATCCAAGTGAACCAAGCTCACCTGTGACAATCCTTCCATTGCTTCTACCCTCATCCTGATTCTACCCATTGAAAAGCCAGGAACCGAGCTGACCCATTTAGAACCTCTCTCACAAGGCAAGAAAGTGTTCAGCCTGAGCCGCCAAGATAGGGTTTTCATTGGCAAGTGGAATGAGAGAGAAAGAGGGCAGACACATATCACTTCATAGATCACTGTCCATCCTATCACAAAAAAGGACAGACCTACATTCTCAAGAGCCATAACTGTGCTTCAAGGCATCTAGTTTTTTTGTTTTGTTTTTTTTTTTTAAGATTTTATATATTTGACAGAGTGTGAGAGCACACAATAGGGGAGCAGTAGGCAGAGGGAGATGGAGAAGCAGCTCCTCACTGAGCAGGGAGCCTAACGAGGGGCTCAATCCCAGGACCCTGGAATCATGATCTGAACTGAAGGCATACACTTAAACAAATCTAACACCCAGGTGCCTCTAGAATGCGCTATCTTAATTGGCTGGTACATAGCCAGCTTAACCAGAATATCCATGTCTTCTTTGCACTGATAAACCAACATTCAGATTGAAGTTCATTTCATATAGAATGCATGTAGTTAAGAGGGTATCTTCTAATACCTCTGCATATTTCCAGAACTAACAGTTGAGCCATATGCTTATTGAGGGCTGTTGGGTCTAAGATTTGACTTTTACTCTATTTATAAGTTAGTGAATCAGGCTGTTATTATTTCAAGGATGCTGGCAGAAGACAAAAGACTCTTGGGTCAGAGACAAAGCACTTTATTATTCACGGTGTAGTTAGCAACAGGAACATCAGCATATTTGCAGGAGTTTCCCTTACTTCCAAGCGTCACCAGGACAATATGATAGACTACACACACAGACAGTTTGTGTTAAGGCCAAGAAGCATTAAGAGCTGGGGAATCTACCTGTCTTATAGCAAGCAGTAAGCAAACCTCCTCTGTGTCTGGGAAGAGATGTAAACTCATCTCCCAGTGTTGCTGCAGAAACAACCCTGAGCAATGATCTGAATGGAAGAGCAGTCAGAGTCTTTTGGTCTTTGCAAAGCAGTTTTTAAAAATTGCCCTGAAATATAGTGTAAGGGAGATAATTATGAAATATTAGTAAATACCACATCCAAATCTAGCTGCCTCTTAAGCTAAGATGACATCACAAATTTTAAAAGCTCTCACTGCATTTTAAAAGAAATTGGAAATAGAATTCACAGATCATGCATTCTGGTTTGTGAAGTGAAGTCCACAAAGAACTGTAATAAGTATAGACACACTCAAAGTAATGGCATTAAATGGAGAGACTGGCAAATAAATGCACATTTATGCCTTAAGTTAAAAAATATATTTAAGAAAGGTATGTATAAGCATAACTTGGATATACTATAAGTTCAGTTCCAGATGATTCTAATAAAGTGAACACTGCAATAAAGCAAGTCAAAGACATTTTTTTGGTTTCCCAGGGCATAGAAAAGCCGTGTTTACACCTGAGTTTATGAAGTGTACAGTAGCATTATGTCTTAAAAAACAATGTAAGTGCCTTAATTGAGAAATACTTTAGGGACGCCTGGGTGGCTCAGTTGGTTAAGCGGCTGCCTTCAGTTCTGGTCATGATCCCAGCATCCTGGGATCGAGTCCCACATTGGGCTCCTTGCTCAGCAGGGAGCCTGCTTCTCCCTCTGCCTCTGCCTGCGCTCACTCTCTCTGACAAATAAATGGATAAAAAGAAAAACACTTTATTGCTAAAAAGAGCTCTCCTCTGTGTGTTTAGTGAATTGTAATCGTTGATCACAGATCACCAAAACAAATACAAGAATCATAAAAAGATTCGAAACATTGTGACAATTACCAAAATGTAGCACGAGACTCAAAGAAACCAAATACTGTTGGAAAAAATGGCTCTGATCGACCTACATGAGATGGAGTCATCACAAACCTTCAATCTGTAAAAAACCAAGTGTCTGTGAAGCACAATCAAGTGAAACACAGTAAAACAAAGTACGCCCACCCAACTATTTTTGACTCAGTCACTTGCTTTAACCTACCTTCTCAATTAGTTATAGTTCCAACTATTCTACTGCTCTTCCTTTCCAAGAGTTGTTTATTATCAAATGATACCTACTGATGGCCTCTGGCCTCACTAGTGGTAAAGAACTAGACTCTCCCTGGGTGTTTCCAAGAATGTGTCTAAGCGAAGAGTATGATAGTTACACAATGCCCCAAACCCAAAGCCACAATATTCACTTTTCGAAGCGATTTCCTTTTGGAAAACACTTTTCCTCTCTCAGAAAACATGCATCTTTCAGGTTGTGGCAAGTAACGGCAAACCTAACTACCTTAAAAACTTGTTTCCAGTTTATGAATCACTCACGAGAAGACATTTGTTGATAACCAGACAACTTCCATACGGAAGATCCAATGCAAATTAAAAGGGAAAAAGGGTCTTACCAGCTACGCTCTGTATCCTCATGCAATTATTTATGAGATGTTTTTCCAGAACTTTTTATGAATCACCAGCTGCCTTTGGCTGAGCTGCTGTTTTTCCCATGGACAGATGATATCAAGGTTCACACCTATCTTGCATGGGGCTTGAAGCCTAGGACTGAGAAAAGGAGTGTGGAGGGACACATGCAAAAAATCTCCAAGCCATAGCCATCAGTATTATTGCATTTTATGAGCACCTCAAGTACGGCAAAGGGGATTTTTATTTTATAAGCCTAGAGGTCTCCTAATGGGGCTGTAGGCCCATAAACGCAGTGACCCATTCACACTAATCACGTTCAGAGCTTTTAAAACTTAATCTAGTGTACTACCGTGAAGTGACTGGCAAATAGCTTACTCTCAATGCTTACAGAAAACAAACTGTTGAAAATGTTGCGACCCAATCTAGGTTTGACAAATTACGGCTATGACTTGTGTTTATGTGATATTAAGAGATACTAGGACAGAACAGAGTTTTCTTCATGAGAAACAAGTTTTGACCATGACCTTGTCCAACAATTACAGAGTTCTGTACAACATATTCAAGTAGATCCCTGGAAACCCTGAGGAGCCCATTTATCCTGTGCATCTGTAACCCCAGTTCTTGCTTTCTGAATGGCTAACCTGCTGGGATGCTTCCTTTCTTCACCCCTGTTTTGGGCTCCGTCCCTGTTACACCCAGATAATGTGATTGACAAAAATGACCTCCTGATGCAAGAGAGGCGAAACATTTCCAGATTTAGATTACTAGGGAAAAGAAGGAGATTATCAAAGATCTAAATAATGCAACTGATGGCAACACATCCTAGTAAATCATGCAAACCCAGCTAAATTAGATAGCACTGTCCATATACAATTACACTGTTTGGCTCCCACGACAGCCTTTAAATGTGACATGTTATTTGACATGTTTGCAATTAGAGCTGAGAAAAAAAAAATCAATTTTTTTCTATTCCACTTAAAATAAAAAATGTACTGTTTTCCAATGAAATGCACCTTTTTTAAATTCAAGACAGACAAAAAAAGTAATACCAGAACAAACATATCACAGCTGCATTATGAAGATAGACATTTAAAGTCCAATTTTATTAGATTTTATGAAAGGGCAGAACCTAGAAGTAATTACCAGCATGTTGTATTTACTTTCACATCATTATCCTTATTCACTTGGCCCCTAGACTGGAACAGGCATTGAGGCAGACAGTAACTGGCAGTCCTGGGTGAGCTTCTGAAAAGTCTATGGGAACTGTGTCTTCTAACAACTCAAACAGGGGCATTTTCCTCCTTCCATCAGCCCCTTTGAGACCCGCTAGTGGACCAGAGAAATCTGCCCTTTCTCCCTCCACCTTCTGCTTTCCCTCAAGGTTGGTATCAAACCACTTCGAATAATCCATACATGTTGGATAAGGATATTCGAAGGTGAGATTCTTAACGGAATGAAATGTTTCCAATTTCTTGTTATTCTTCCTTCTCCTTGCCCCTTCCTGCTTCTTGTATCCTCTGAAGATCTAGAATTAACATTTGATATTTTTTCTCTTTCTGGGAGACATTTTTGACCTTCAACATACTTTGCCCCATCATTAAGTATCAGATAAGCAATAATAATAACAACAATAGGAGAAATAATAGTAACAATAAACTAACATTATTTGTGTAGTTTCCATGCACCAGTCACTGTTGTAAGTGAGTTATAGGAACTATCTCAGCTGATCTTTACAGCGACCCTATAGTTGTTATTACCATCATCAAGAAATATATCTGCCATTATCAATAGATTAAGGGATCCCAGGAATCATTCTGAAGTAAATCATTATAATTCTTGTTAGTTACTTGAACACAAATAGGGGGCTTATGATATTTACATAAACTCTGAGACAAATTTTGGGTCAAACAAATCAAGCATTGTGGTAGGCAGAATAATGCCCTCCTCCGAGATATCCACATCCTAATTCTCAAAACCACTGAAGTTTACCTTATAGGTCAGAAAAGATGCTGCAGGTGTGATTAAAGTAAGACTCTTGAGATAGGAAGGTTATCCTGGATTACAAGAGCCCTGTGAGAGCTGGTGGGACTGTCGGAATAGGAGAGAATGGTTTTGAAAATGGAGGAAGGGGCCATAAGGTAAGGATGCAGGTAACCTAGAAGCTGGAAAAAGCAAAGGAACAGATTCTCCTCTATAGCCTCTGAAAGAAACATGACCTGTTAACACCCTGATCTTAGCCCAGGAAAACTCATTTGGAATGGTGACTGCAGGAAGAGTAAGATAATAAATGTGTTTCTTTCAGTGACTAAATCTATTATCAGTCTTTCTGGCCAGTACCCCACTTTAAATACTATCTACATTTATGTAGATAATGTGGATTCTGTAGGTAGTGTGGACAGCCCCCATTCTAAGTCCTAGCATTAGCCCATCTGGCATGACCGAAAACCCCAGGCAAACCAAGATACTCCTAATAGACATGGCACTCACGAGAGCCCAGCAATTTCCCCTGAGAACTTGAGGGCAAAGAACACACCTTTTCTTCGGGCAAGGCTAAATTCCTTATAACACACACCCCAAGCTGTGGTTAAAGCATGAGTGGGATTGTTCCCTTTGGAGCAAAAGAAAGGGAAAATGGGCATCTAAGACATAGAAAACAGCATGAACACAGGTACAAATGTTTGTGGCATTTCTAAAAAATACCATGGACTGTGTGGCTTAAATAATTTTTTTCCTCACATTTCCGGAACCTGGGACATTCAAGCTCAAGGTGCTGGCAAATTCAATTCTCGATGAGGGCCGTTCTCCTGGCTTGAAGACAGCCACCTTTTTGCTCTGCTCTCACATGGTGGAGAAAAAGAGCTCGGTGTCTCTTCCTCCTCCTATGAGGGTACTAAGTCTTTCATGGGGCCCCACCTCAGCTAAACCTAATTACCTCCCAAGGGCCCCACCCCCACCCCATAGTACCACCACACTGGGGGGTAGGGCTTCCACACACGGATTTGGGGAGGGACACAAACTTTCAGACTGTAACACTCAGCATTTTCTTCTATTTAGTTGAGAACGGCCCAAGGGGGTCTTCCCACATGAAGGCACACCATTATCTGTTATTCGCCTTTAACAAGCTTGTTTCTATTCGAAAGGTAATTGAAGGTTTCTTTCTCTCTCTCTTTCTTCCTTTCTTTCTCTCACTCCCCCTCCCTCCCTCCCTCCCTCCTTCCTTCCTTTTTATTTATTTTAGAGAGGGAGAGTGTGTGTGTGTGTGCTTGTCGGGGTAGGCAAAGGGAGAGAGAGAATTCTAAACACACTCCACACTGTGCAGAGCCCTAGGCAGGACTGGATCCCACAACCCTGAGATCATGACCTGAGCTGAAATCAGGAGTCCAGCGCTTAACCAACTGAGCCACCCAGCGGGCCCAAAGGTATCTTTTAATTGATAAAATTATCCTACATGCTTCCTGGGGTAAGGAAGGAATACAGGATTTCAATGCCTAAGAATATGACTTGACTATCTTTGTGTGATCTTGTGTATATATTCTTTTTAATTTTAACCTGTTAAATGGGAAGAATAATTAATTTTTTTTGAGTCTTTGGAAGACCAAGGAATACTGAGATAGTTATATGCCATCGTACATGCAATGTTTCATTTACAGGACACAAAACACTGCTTTCATTTTCTGGGAGCTTTGTGGCCCTGCAAGATGTGTTTAAAGACTCGTCCATTAGAAAGCACTACTCCCTGAGGAGCCTCTGGGGAAACAAAAAATAGGAAAACCTGGGCCCTATATTCTCAGGGACCTCAAGATCTAGTTAAGGAGATAAGTTACATGGGCACAAAGATGACCCCTGAAATAAGTTGCTAGACTTAGCAGGTAAAAATAGAAGATTTTCAGTTAAATGTGAATTTCTGATAATGAAAAATTTTCTTGAGATAGGTGTATTATAAATGCTGCCTGGGACATACTTGAAAACTCCTTACTAGTCATCTGAAATTCAAATTTCATGCTGTATCCCATAGTTTACTTGGCAATCCCCCTCATCAGCCAAATGTGCAAATGAACTCTCCTGAGAATCAAAGGAGGCTCCGTAGGCTCCCCAGGAAGCAAACTGAGGCAGAGCTGGGAGCACAAAGGTTTCAGGCCCACCGAGGTCTGTGAAGGGACACTCAAGAAGTAAGGCTGGACGGGGAAGCCAACAGACAGTGACGCGGACCTGGCCAAGTCTCCTCACCAGGAGCTCTGGATGGAGTGTCCATTAGAGGAGTCCACAGTGGTTAGAAACAGCGAGGCTTTTTGCACCAATGAGTTTCTCATTCTCCTCTCATCTCCCTCTGCGGTGGGAGATGCTCCAAATTCTAGAACGAACATACCACTGCCACCCAACAATGGAGGACCGGTTAAATCCTCTACCTTTGCACATAGCCATTCTACGGTTTCATTCAAAACAGTCACAGAAAATGTTTACCCAAAAATGGGTTAAAACTCAGGTTATGTAATAGGACATAAAGTATGATCTCATTTTGTTAAAGTGTGTATTGGGGTTCACATTTATACACACATAGGCGCACGCGCACACACCCACCCACCCACCCGTGGCAGGGAGATGGAAAGAGGAGAGAGAGAGAGAAGACGAGAGAGAAACTGATAGGACATGCAGTAAAATATTAACGACCATTACCTCTGAGTGGTGGGACGATGGGAGATGTTCACTGTGCTTGTAGGTGTTAATATTTTCTAAAATTTATATAATGAGTTAGTGTTATTTTTGCCTTATGGAGGCCAAGTCATTATGCTTTTTGTTTTGTTTTGTTTTCCCCAAAGCCACTAAAACACTTGTTGGTCTTTCCTTCCCTTCTTGCAAGAATTAAATATTTTTTCTACACATCATATTTAAAGCATCATTGGAAGTTGCCATAGGAAATGATGTCACCCCTTTCTTCTTTCTACTGGAGAGAGTGATCTAAGAAGTTTCCCGGGATTCTCCTTTCTAGAACCCTCTACGCCATCAGTGACACCAAACACTACTGATAAGTGCTAGTGGTCATGGGGGAGAGGATTTTTGTTTTTTCCCTCCTACAGAGGAGGGGGAGAAGCAGCAGCTTCCCATACTACCTTCCTCTGTCTTCTTTTTACATTTCATCTCTTCTTCCTTCTGGGGAACAAAGACACCACTTTACTATTAAAATACCTTGTGCTCATCAAGAAAGCTTTTGGATTAAAGAGCTGGATGTGGAGCTGAAGAGGTTTGGCAATTTTTAAAAAATATTTTATGTATTTATTTGACAGAGATCAGAAGTAGACAGAGAGGCAGACAGAGAAGCAGGGGAAGCAGGCTCCCCACTGAGCAGAGAGCCTGATGCGGGGCTCGATCCTAGGACCCTGAGATCATGACCTGAGCTGAAGGCAGAGGCTTAACCCACTGAGCCACCCAGGCACCCCAGGTTATGACAATTTTATTTATTGGGGATGTGGGATGGCTGGTTCACAAAATACCAACACTTCTACATTTGCCTTAAAGCTACGCTGGTCTTCTTGGTCTGTATAAACTACTGCCTTCAGCAACATTACAGGAAGGAATTATTAAATACTCTTGAGAAGAAAGAAAGAAAATAAGGTCTTACTGACTTTGGATGTTTGAAGTTACTTCTTTGATACTGTCAATCCTATGACTTTTTTTTTTTCCTCTCAGTTTAGGCACAAGACGTAAGATAAGACCGTGCAAAGAAAGAAGGAAGGAAATGTTTAATTCATTCACGAAGGATATTTTCAGGGGAGAGATCAGTAAAAGAAAAACTGAAGATCTTTTAAAAGCCAAAAAAAAAAAAAAAAAAAAAAAAAAAAAAAAAAAAAAAACCACTCCTTGTCTCCTTTTTTCCCTGGGGAAGAGGGGCTAAGTCTTCCTAGGGATCCAAAGAGAAAGTGCTCAATCTACCTACTCCTGATTCTCTACTCTAACCAGTGCTGGTTGAGTAGATTGGAGGAGACCCTGAGAAGGCTTTCTACCAGAGGGAATTACTTGTCTGAGCCTTGGAGGACAAGGAGGAGGGAGACAGACAAAGGAAAGCACAAGGGACAAGTGTGCAGAAAGGCCCTGATGCAGTGCAGAAGTCCTCGGCGTGTTTGGGGAACTGGAAATGGGTTGATACAGCAGGAGGGAAAAGACAGGTTTGCCGGAATGATCGCCGCCGTAAATGCAGAGGTAGAGGGGGGGCGGATGTCAATGGCCTGACAGCAAATTAAGGCACTGGGGAGCCAGTGAAGGGTTTCCAACAAAAGGCTGCCTTAATCCAATTTGAATTATAGAAAGTGACCCTGAGAGCAGTTCAGGGAATGGGTCTGAGGCTGGGGGGGGCGGGGAGCGGGGGGGCAGAACAAGGAGACACAGGAGCCTAACTTGATGGCCTGAACTGAGGCTGTGGGCATAAAAAGAGATGTGTCCCAGACACGTGTAGAAGGCAAAATTGGAAAGACTGGATCATAATTAAGTGGGCTGGGACTAGGGTTCTATGCGATGGGGTGTGGTCCTGAATGCTGGATTGATTCCCAAGGTTCTGGCTCAAATGACTGAGGGATAATGGCGTTGGTCACTAAGGTAAAGGATAAAGGGAAAGCAGATTTGGATGGCAGGAAGATGATGATTTGGCTTTTGGAAACTCTGAGTTCGTAGTATATGGTAGATTGTGTTTTCCAGAGATGATCCCAACCTTATCTTTCTTTCACATGCTCTTGCTAAAATGTTACAATGTGACTTTGGTATGCCCACCACCAAGAGATAGAGGCCTATGTTCCTTCTCCCTGCCCTGCTGCCCTCCATACCTTGGTGGGACTTGGTGACTGCCATGACAAATATAGAATATGATAGAGTTGATGCCAGGTGACTTATAAGGCTGTATCATAAAAATTGCACATATGTCTGCTTGGCCCTCTCGGGAGGCTTACTCTCAGAACGCAGCTGCCATACTGTGAGGAAGTCCAAACTAGCACAAGGTAGAGACACCCCACAGAGAGGCCATGTGCAGGCTTTCCTGCAAACAGCCCCACTGAGGTTCTAAGCAACAGGTATATCAACGATCACACACGTGAGTGAAGGTATATCCAGATGATTCTAGGTCCAAATGATCAAGTTGTCTGAGCCCTGAATGACCCCAGTTGACTGAGTTGGCACATCACAGATCAGTCATCCCTCCTGCATCCCCTTTGAATTCCTGGCCCAAAGAATCTGTGAGCACAGTATCATGGTTGTTCAATACTACTCCATTTGGGGGTGGTTTGCTACATGGCAATAGTTATGGGGAATTGGAGACACGGGAGATATTGAGAAGAAAATGGCCGGTGCGGATCTGGCTGTGTGTCCTGGAGCTCCCAGTGTAGGTCGAGGCTGGAAAGGCTGAACTGGCCATCACAGGCACAAAGACTATAACTGAAAATACAGATGCAGGTGACCTCCCAAAAAGTGCCATAAGTAAGAAGACAAGAAGGGACGATCTGGAACCTGAGAATGGACTTACAGTTGAGGAGGAGTTAGAAGAGAAGAAGCATGCAGAACGAGCTAAGAATGATGCTGGTCAGGGTTGAGACAAGGAGCTAGAAATAACTACAAGTATTTCAAATGAGGAGGCAGGTATTTACTAACACATTGGAGGGGCTGGGCGTCTGACAGTAGCTTCCTGGTTCATGGCCATAGGTGTAGTCCAGAGTCAGAGTGCTACTGCCACCCTCCAGGGGACAGGGACCCCTGGCAACCTCGTAGAGCCACCTCAGCACAGAGGTGATGACAGGTAGGGGACTGTGGAGGCCACTCTCCTCCACAGCCCACACCTGTTGCCACTGCTGGGGGAAAAGAATAATGCTCACTTTCCAAATCCAACACAATGCCTCTCACTGTGTCCAAGAGCACAGGTTTTATCCAAAACCCCAATGCAAAGGAACAGAAAAAAAATGTATCCCAGGCTACTCCTGGTTGAGAGCCTACAAGGGAGGTGAGCTCATGACCTGAGATGAAGGCAGATGCTTAATGGAATGAACCACCCAGGCGCCCCGAGACCCCACTTCTGAAGCCAAGCCAGGCAGTGAAATGGAGCAGCAAGATGGCAGTGGATTTGGGAGTCCAATGATCTTGAGTTCGAATCCCCATTTGGTCACATACCACATTTCCCCAGGCTTCTGTGTCCTCTACTGTCCAACACAGAGGAAAAGGCAAACACTGCAGTGTAGTTGGGAGAACAGAGAGCAGTACGTGTTGGGGGCTGAGCACAGAATGGAATCCCATCCCGAGGCAGATGCCAACAATGTTACTTGTAAGGAAGCAAGTGAGGTGTGAGGCAATCCAGCAGTGGGCAGGTCCCTGTGCATACTGCGGGGGAGGGTTCCATCCACTTAAGGGATGAAAGGCAATGCACCCGTGAAGCAGAAACTTCCTGAATGGCGTTTTGTCAGATTTTATTCAAGAGCCCTTGGTTTAACACTGCTTCTTCAGAGATATTTAGATAAAAGATGGCCTATATCCCCTTAGAGAATTAGTTTCAACACATACTTTGAAAGGTGGAAGAAAGTGGCCCAAACAACAACATAAATTGCCGAGAGATCATTTAAAGCAGGGGTTGCGGGATGGGTACCAAACTGGCAAGGTTCAGAGCTAACCCCAACCCCTCCGCACACCGTAAGGCTGTTCTGATCCTAGGTAGGGCTCCTTAGCCTCCTACAGCTTGTGAATGCTCGTCTGTCTCTGATTCCACCTGCTGTATTTATTTCCAGTTGCTAAGTGAGAGTCCAAAAGATGTTACGGTCAAAATACGGCATGTACAATCTAAGAATGCTTAGCATTGTGTAGTGGCAAGATCACAGCTGGCTTTTGATCCAGGTGACGTTCCTTCTGAGCTGGGTCGCCATAGCTCCATTCCAAACCTCTCTCAGCCTCAGTGGTCCTTATGTAGTAGCAAAAATGGACTCACGCCCTTGCAGGATGGCTGTGAGGATGAAATCAGTTTGATGACAGCTGCCATTTATTGACATGTACGTGCCAGGCCTTGTGCCTAAGTGTGTTTTTTTTTTTTTTTTAAGATTTTATTTATTTATTTGACAGATCACAAGTAGGCAGAGAGCAGGGAGAGAGAGAGAGAGAGAGAATCAGTCTCCCCAAAGAGCAGAGCGCCCAATGCAGGGCTCAATCCTAGGACCCTGAGATCATGACCTGAGCTGAAGGCAGAAGCCTAACCCTTGAGCCATCCAGGTGCCTGTGCTTTATATATATCTACTTCATTTACTCCCCAGGGTGAGCCCAGGAGGCTTGGTTATCACTAGCCTGGAGATAAGGAACCTGAAGTTTAAAGAGATTAAGTAACTGGCCCCAAATCACACAGACGCAAAAATGCTGCGCAGGCAGGATTTGACCCCTGCTGATGGAAGGGCCCAGCATGGGGTCTGGCATACAGGAAGTCCTCAGGAAAAGGAAAATGGTATTTTTTACTGGTCCAGTGCACTCCCTCATTTGACAGACCCCAAACTGATTCAGAGAGACTTACCAAGAGTGTAGGTAGGGCTAGGGTTATCTTCTGATTAAAATCCAGTGCTTTTTAGGTTTCCCTAAAGCCGTCCTTCCCCATATCAAATCCCATTTTAGGAAGACTGTAAAGTGAAACTTGGAAGGGCAGAGATCAAAGGAAACATGTGCATGCCAACAGCGCTCTCTGCTGGCCTTTCAGGGAACGGCATGGGGTTGTTGACTAGTAAGAAAAGATTTATTTATGTATCATAACCTTACATCTCAGGGGACTACGTTGTCCTCCCTGCCTTTTTAAATTTAAATTTAAGTTTTTTTATTTTTACATGAACCCGTGTGTCTTTAAGTCTTTTATTTTTCCTAGAAATTCATCCTTGGCCTTTGAAAACTTGTGATTCTGCCCAGAAGGGGCGTGACCCAGGCTTAGGGAGTTCTGTGATTTTCCTCTATGATTCTAGCATGTTCTCACCAACTTCCAGCTGCCCCTTACTGATCACTACTTTTGTGATTACTCTAACCAATGCCGTTAGTTTCGGGTGTGCTGGTGAATGACAGAGTAACAAAAGCATGAACTATGGAAAGATAGGTTTATGGTGGAAGGTTTCTCTCCTCTCAACGCTGCAAAAATCACGTGGGAGAACCAACCTGCTCCCACAACCCTGTATTTGACTCCAGCTTTGGGTCTGTGCTTCTCTGTCCACCAAACTAAAAAATGTTTAGGTATATATTCCGCAATGAAAAAAAACAAAAAACAAAACCAGAATCTTTTAGCATCTAATTCGGGAGATGAAACAGATGGCTTTCAATGACCACTATTTATTCAGTTACTAGTATTTGGAGCAAATGCTGGTGTTTCTAAATGATGAACACATTGACAGCCAAATCCCTGCTCTCACTGAGAGTTTAAGGGGACATAGTAAATTATTTGCACTGCATGGTGCCTGCCACTCAGAAAGCAATTAATACAGAATGGCTAGGACAAACAAAACGAAACAAAACAAAACCATTATGTTCCCAAAGCCAGCACAAACTCTCTAATCTCCTCAATTCCTTCTAGAGATTGGGCACTCGCAGGCTCTTGGAATGGGAATCTGATTGCTGGGTACTCCATTCCCCGGACCAGTCTCCTGCCTCATCAGCCGGCTGCTCCTGGCATTGGAAACAGTTATTTTCTTCCTTCCTTCCTTCCTCCATTCCTTCATTTAAGTAGGCTCCATGACCAGTGTGGAGATGAATACAGGGTTGAATTCATGGCCCTGAGATGGAGACCTGAACGGAGATCAAGAGTCAGATGCTTAACAACGGACCAAACCACTGAGGTGCCCCACAAACCTATTTTCTTCCCCTTCAATCCTCCTGTAATTACCCAGAGTTTGCTTTTCTGTCCTTTATTTTCAAGTTAAACATAATTCACCCAAACTTCTTGATAGTTCTCTTCCAGAAAAGAGAGAGAAGATGGGGTTGCAGTGAGGAAAGGAACTCCATTATAGCGCTGACAGAACCTGCTGATACTGGCCTGGATGTCGGTCCTTGTCTTATGCAGGAGGCATTTTCACCAGTGGGGGCCTGGCCAAGTCCCACTGACGTATACAACGTGACAAGAGTTTCTGTTACTACCTCAAGGCTGACTGTGTAAGCATTTCACTGAAAGGGGTCATTTGGCAAAGAGCACAGACTAAGACAGTCCTGGGCTCACAGCCACATCCGTCACTTGGTCACTGGGCAGTCTTGGGTGATTTAACTTGAGTTCTTCAACTCTCAATTATTGGTAATGGCAACAGGATCTCTGTCAGCAGCTCTTGCGAGGGTTATAGGAGAAAATGGACGGAGCTGCAGGGCACTGTGTGTGGCAAAAAGTAAGCTTTCAATACTTGGTGATTCAGTAAAAGTTGGCTGAGTTCCTATTGTGCCATCTAGCTGGGGAAGACAGATGTTCAATTTAAGATAATCTGGAATGCTGTTCTGTGAAGAAAAATAAAGCAGCAGAAGGGCTAGACAGTGACTAGGGTGCTTTTTGACGGAGGGAAAGCTTTTTGTTATTTTTTGTTTGTTTGTTTGTTTGTTTTTTGAAAGGGAAGGCTTCCCTGGGAAAATGGCATTGGGGAAGAGACATTAAGTGAACTACGAGACCCGAGCCGTGGGGATGATGACCCCAGGAGTAGTGTTCCAAGAAGACCAGTAAGCACCAGGCTCTGAAGCAGGGGTGCACTTGGACTTGGAACAGCAGCAGGCGAGCCTGCTGTCCCCTGTGGGGGGACAAGCTGGAGGAGTACGAGAGGTGGCGGGTAGTCAGCGTCTAGGTGGCAGGTGGGACCTGCAAAGTTACAGGAAGGACCAGTCAATGAGCAGGGATGGTGTTTGGGCCAAAGATCCAGAAGAGGCCACCACAGTTTTCTTTTTTCTTGGCTGCTTCACACTTGGCCATTTTTGCCCTGGGCTTAGTCGAGGGTGGATATCTGTCTATCCAGTCCCAACCTGGAAAATCATTCTCCTTCATGACCATTTTTTGACCTCTCCTTGATTGTGGAGAGTGTGAAGACTCATGAGACCTGGAGCTCGTGGTGTCTGGGTCAGAGAATTTTCTCCATCCTGGGATCCATTCTGTCTTCTTGATTCAGTTCTGGCATTAAGATCATTGTTAATATCAAATGCTTCCTAACAGTAGCTTATTTTATTGGTGGCTTAGGAAGGTTTTAGAATTACATGTTTGAAAAATCCACTGATAAGCGTTGAGCAAATTAACCCCGGGTGGTTTGCTCATCCCACAGACATGAAGGTCGCATTTGCTTTTCCCAGGAACAAAAACCCAAAGCTATCGATTGCTTCTTTCCTTCAGGGCACAGAAGTAAATATTTTATTTCCCAACTTGAGAAATATTGCAAGGCAGAGAGTCATCCTGAAAACATAAATCTGTCTATCAAGAATGTGTTTAGTGATACAAAACAGACTCTTGAACTTACAAGAATCAATTTTTATCAGAAATGCATCTTGTTTTGAAGGATATTTAAGTTGAGCCCCTAGGTATGTGGGGCGTGTGTATAAGCATATACATATGCCTACACACACACACACACACACACACACACACACGTGCATAACAAATTATGCTGAACCTTATTGACTTGAAACAACAAATCTATCTCGTATATTTGGAGGTCCAGGCATCCAGGCACAGAACATCTGGGTGGCCCCAGCTCATGGTCTCTTACTAAGCAGTAACCAAGCTGTTGGCTGAGGCTTTAGCTATCTTGAGGTTTGACTGGGGAGGGATCAGCTTCCAAACTCATGTACACTCGTGTATATAGCTTCAGTCTGTGGTACACAGCCTCCAAGATGGGTTCCCTGTTACCTGCCCCCCCCACCCTGGAATTCTTGCCCTTGTGTGAATTACTCCCTCTTTAGTGTGGGCTGGCCCTTGTGACTTGATGCCAACAAATGGAAAAGTGAGGAGACGTCACTTCTGAGATTAGTATGCTGAAGGACTCTAGCTTTGGTCTCGTGCGCCCTCTACTCTTGAACTTGTTCCCTCTGAGGGAAGCTGGCTGCCATGTTGGTACACACACGTGCATAACAAATTATGCTGAAGTTTATTGACTTGAAACAACAAATCTATCTTGTGTATTTGGAGGTCATGCCATGTTGTGAGCTGCCCTGTGGAGAAGTCCATTTGGTAAGGGACCAGTGTCTTTAACTAGTAGCTAGTGAGGCGCTAAAGCCCTCCCAGGGAGTGTGGAAGCCGACCCATCCCCCATTAAGCCTCAAGATGGCTAAAGCCTCAGCCAACAGCTTGATCTCCGTCTACTAACAAACCATGAACCAGAGACCCCCAGAGGAGCTATGCCTAGATTGAAGACCCACAGAATCTGTAAGATAATGTTTATTGTTTTAAGTCATGAAGCTTTGGGAGAAGTTGTTATTGAGTGACAGAGAACGAACAGGTAGCTCACACAGAAATTTTTTTTTCTTCTGGCTTTTTCGTGACATCCTGGTTCAAACAAATACTTGAGAAGTATGCTGCTTACTAAGAGCACTAGGTCTGTGTTCTGAGTCCAGAAATCTCAGTCAAAAGACTAAGAGTCAAGGAGCTTTTACTACAGAGACCGAAAAGCACGTAAACAGTCAAAGCATTTTATGCCAAACTAGTAGAACAAACACTTTAAAATTCTTTCCATTATTATTAACTCTTCTGAAATACATTAAGACATAATTGAGGAGTGCATTTATTTCAACATGGATTGATCTATCACTTGATCTATCCACTTGGGGGCAGGTGCACAGGGTACAAGATGACACAGCCCCGCCTCCAGTAGCTTGCAGCCAATTTCATAGTTGGCATACCAGATAATCTCCAATGTTACCACTACCACGTAACAGGCTCCGAGATAGTTCCTGATGTCCTCTAAGAAGTCTATCATTTGGACTAAAACTTGATCCGTTCTGGCACTGGTATTTGCTCTTATAAAAAGCCAGACCAGCAGAGTAAGAAACCACGACTTGGGTCTAGATTATGGATCAGAGGCAAAATAAGGACTGATGTACCATCTCTTTCATTTACCTGGAAAATTCCACCAGAAGTGAAGTAGTTATAAATATTGTTTAAGATTCCAGAGCTAAGTAGTTACGTGGGGCTAAAGAGAATGGTTTACTGATGAACAGCTGGAGGTAAGACAAAAAATATCCCCAGAAACATTGAGATGGCAGCAAACCAAATAGCTCTGTTTATAGGGGAAAAGGGCCTCAAATAAACACATAAATAAACCTAAAAGAAGAAGCACTGACATAATCATGAGCACTTCTCACATTAAGAGACCTGGAATGCCGCAAATTATATTTACTTCGCTAAATGTGAATGAAATATCGATAAGCCTTATTTAAAGAGTCAGGAAGGAATTAGACTAGAGTAAAACTGGATGCGTTGGCCAGAGTGTCTTTAAAACTTGCTTTCTGAATCATTAAAATCATTTGGAAATCCAGTGACCTAATAACTACGGAAGACCAAAGCTCATAAGTATTTGTTTATCTCTAGTTTCAGCTCCTACTCTGTGATGTATGTACACATACAGGGACTAGTCTCACCATCGAGGATTTGCTCCCAAAGAGAACTCCATCCCTTTCCTGGAGTGTTTACAGCTCTCCATGTGTCCTTCTTCCTCTCCAAACCATGAACGCTCTAAAAGGGCTCTAATTCATTTCTTTAATCCCCAGGTAGCCCCATCGCTGGCCCATAGTAGATGATCAAATCATGGCAGTTGAATCAACGACAAAGTGAAGAAGTTGAAGGAGAACTTAATGGTAGCCTTCATATCCTAATTCTTCACAAGATGACAATCTCACCAGATCTTTACTTCCCCCACAAAGGACCACCATCCACAATGTGAACTGAAGGGGGCTCCCCTGTGCACGAACTCTCAATTTGTGGCCATCACCCTGAATCTCGGATTGCTTTTTCTACACTGTCTCCTTTACCCACTTCTTGTATTTTTTCTGTGCTGGGGTGGAGTTTCCAACAGAGCACTGCCATGACATGATGAGCAGAGACAGAGACAGAGACAGAGGCTTCCCATCCATCCACCACTTGTGGGGGGAGGAGTCAGTGGCTACCCGGAATCATTGTTATCTTTTTGCATGACTTGAGAAAAATCAATCGGAGCCCAATAAACTCAAGAAATAAATACTGATTTAACTTCTCTTATTCAACTTAGTGTGTTCAGAAGATTTTAATTGGTAAAGAACTTTTGTAATACTGTCTTGAGCAGGACATCTTGCCTAAGACAAAAAATGATTCACCATGGGATAATTTACAAGGGAGGGCCTACAAATATCAATGGAGTTGTGGACACACGAGCACTTTCTCAACTTTGGCTCAAAACACAACCCCATGGCCATGCCTACAGAAATTTTACTACCCTTCCATCCAAAGTCTTAAGGCATACCTTCTGTTTCTTACGTGACCTCTGAAGGAGGAAGCCACCAGCTTACAAACTGGAAATCTAAACCACCATAGCTGCTTTCTTAATCTGGGGCAGAGATGGCAAATAAATGTCTCACTCATGGCACATCAGTCATGAAGCTCACTTCTGTTAGGTTTGGGCAGAACTCAGACTCATTTTCAATACAGCTAAGTACAGCTACACCATTTGGTGACATGTCAGAAAATAAGTACTTCCCATCCCCAAGGACACAGGGCCAATGCTAGTTGTGACCATGGAGAGACTGTTCTATAGCTATCTTAGCAATGGGGACCTGCAGATTTGTAGGCAATACTCAGGGAGCTTATCAACTGACCAAGCTCCTGTAGCAGGTGGAACGAAGGCCAAGTGTAGCTTGAATATGGGACGTGTAACCTGAAGTTCTTCAACAGTATTGGGTGGCTTCTCTTTTCACCTCGATATTGCATTCCGTGTGCTTATAAAGGAGAACACCTGGGAAAGACAGAGCTAAAATCTCAATATTTTTCTTGATTATACATTACCCTTCTCTAACCTCTTGGTCCAGTTATGGTTAGACAACCATTACTCTTCCTCGAAACTCCTTGCTGTCTCATGTACTCCCGACTTATATACACCCCACTCGTAACCGGTGCTACCTTCTCAGCTATGGATCTGCGGAAGTGTTTTCATCATGAAACTTTTTTTTTTTAAAGGTTTATTATTTGTTTATTTGTGAGAGAGAGTGTGGGAGGGGGAGGGAGAGAGGAAGAGGGTGAGAATCTCAAGTAGGACTCTGAGATCATGACCTGAGCCAAAATCAAGAGTCAGAAGCTTAACCCACCGAGCCACCCAGGTGCCCCCATCATGAAGCCTCTCATAATAAGCTTTAGACTCCTACTGAATATATCCCCCAAATATGAAGGCTTAAAATCAAGAAGTAACATGTGAATCAAGAAATACTTTTGGAAATAGTTGAAAATGTACTCAGAGACCTAGTAGTTTTATAGGAGAGATCATATCAAATATGTATTTGAAAAGCCATTCCAGAGCAAAAGAAAAATGGATAGCTTCTCACCTCATTCTATGAGGTAAGACAAAGTTCCTGCTACCAAAATGAAGACAGCAAAACATGCAAGCAAGCAAACAAGCGAAAATAGGAAAACCAAAACCAACCGTAGATGAGACTGCTTCCTGGTCTACTTGGAGGACTGTGGGGAGGGAAAGGAAACCAGAGCCTGGATGTCATCTCTGACCAACAAGGACAATGAGTTTCTGTTTTATTTTTTAAATTTTATTTATTTGAGAGTAAGGGAGAGGGCAAGAGTGGCACACGCATGGGGGGAGGGGCAGAGGGAGGGGGCGAAAGAGACTCCCCACTGAGCAGGGAGCCTGATGTGGGGTTCGATCCCAGGACCCTGAAGATCATGACCTGAGCAAAAGGCAGATGCTTGACTGACTGAGCCGCCCAGGCACCCCAATGAGTTACAGTTTAAATGGGGGGCATTGTCTCTGTCAGAAAAGTGATTCAGTTGCTAATACAGAAGACCCCTTCTCCCCAAGAGGAATGAACTCAAGACACCAAATAAATATTTTATATAGCAAGACCTGTATTTATTTCCACTAAGACCAAGTTTTACTTCAGGCTAAGGAGGACTTGTCAAGTTGACCACCAGAAGGTCACATTAGATTTGTGGGTGAGCAGCAAGAACATTAAGCAGGAGGAATCAGGAAGCAGGAGTCCTAACTATATCCCTTACTAGCTCTCAGAGCTTTGGGGGGTCATCTGATGGTTGGGATCTCATGTGTTTATCTGTTAGCAGGAGCTGACTCTCATGGAATACTGAGGATCAAAGAAGATAATAGGAAAGGACCTGAGAATTTATAATATACTATTAAAGAGGACTGTCTGGGGAGGAGAATCTTCAAAAGACAGAGATAAAATATATTCTGATTCCATTATTTATTAAGCCACTCATTAGCTTATGGCCTTGGCATGTTATTTAACCCATCCGGGATTCAGTTTCCTCATTAGCAAATAAGGCTATTGTAAGGATTAAGTTAGTGCTTTTTATTTATTTTTTAAAAAGTATTCCTTTTAAAAAATATATTTTATTTATTTATTTGAGAGAGAGAGAGCTAAGGGGGGAGAATAGCACAGGGAGAGGGAGAAGCAGACTCCCTGCTAAGTGCAGAGCCTGAAGTGGGATTTGATCTCACAACCCTGAGATCTTGACCTGAGCTGAAATCAAGAGTCAGACGCTTAACTGACTGAGCCACCGAGGTGCCCCAAGTTGGTGCTTTTTACAGTGCTTAGAAATATAAGTATTTATTAAATATTTGTTAAGTAAAATAAAAATCAGATTCAATGAGGTATTCCAAAAGTTGTTTCCCATAAAACAGTAGCTTATATGATAAACAATGAAACAAGATTTTATACACATTATAGCTCATCATTTTTGACAATTTTGACCCAGTTTGTGGCAGTCATTTTAATTTTGGTGTAGTCCCTTACCCTTGCATTTGGTGATAAATGGCTCGCAAAAGCTTGTCTTGCAAAGCCATCCACCCAGCAATGTGGTCGCAGGTCACAAACCACTGGCATAAGGCTTGGATTATAAGATGGACTGCAGAAATTTGACCTTTATTCTATTCCTGAATATTCATTTGTGCCAAATTTCCAGTGATCTAGGAGTATGCTGTGGGATTTGTGTGTTCTTACGTTGATCAGATAAGATGACAAAGCTTTAGGATTCCTATGTGCTCAAGCTCTTTTGAAATTCACTGTAGCTTCTGCGGTACACCAGGAAGAAGAGGCCTGAAATCCTTCAGTGTCAACCAAACATCTCCCTTCACTTTGAACCTGAAGCCATCTCGCTGAACCACTGCCAAAGTGGTTGTCCTCAACCACCCCTTGGCCTTCAACTTCTCCCATCTTACAATTGTTGCTTTCTCATTCAAGAATTTTCCCATCTCCCAGAATAAAGGCACACATTCTGAAATTGTAATTTTTTGATCACACATTCTGGTTACTGCAGAAATGAAGAATGCACACAGATACATGGTCATGGGCAACTTGAAACGTGCCTCAAGATGGTACCAGATGTATCGGTAAGCAGTTGGGAGTTTCACATGGCGAAATTACCATCAGCCAAATCATGCTTATAGGAAATTATTTTGAGCCATATTTAATAATTGTAAATACAGGGGTCTTCACTGGAGACAGTTACTGAAACTTTTCCTTCAGTGTTTTAATCCTGTTCCATCAAGGTGGACCAAACCAGAGTAAAGAATGTGGTCGCTCTGATGTCCTTCAAACAGCAGCCATCTACCAAGAAGAGGCTTAGTGCACTGTAGGCTGTCTTTAAGAACATGGAGGTGCTGGCTGCTAAATGGGTAGTAGGGGAAGTGATCTCATTCCTTTGGCAGGAGCTTTCTAGATCCAAGGTTAACACCTGACCCAACCTGGGCTAGACTCTGTTGGGGGAAAATGGAACTGGGACTCCTGGAACTGGGACTCAGTGGCAGTCAGGACACTGAGTTCAGAGGTCATACTGGGTTGTCTGGGCAGCCCTTTTTCTACCTATACAGAGGAAGAGACAAAACCAATCCACGGAAAAGACGCAAACAGATGGGCAGGGAGAAGGAGACAGGTCTTCTGGCAAGACAGTGAAGAGCATGGGGAGACTGAGGTTGCTTTGGTCCCTCACTGCTCTTCTGCCCTTATTCCTAGGTCTCGCAGAAGGCTGAGATGCTTTCTGCCCTTATGATCTATGAAATATTCTTAAGTCCTTCCAGGAACACGTCTTTTCTCCCCTTTGGCCTATGTTAAGTGGGTTTGTTATTTTCGCCAAATAATCCCTGACTAGGTCAAGCGGGTAGGCAGAACCCAGTGAGGGGAGGAACCAGGGGACCCACTACTGGGTTTCCTGGGTCCTGTTCTCCAAACCTGTCCTCTCAGATGGGCTACCTGGCGGTGTGGCAGAATCGGCCTTCTTTGTAGGTGTGGGTTCTGTACTGAGGAAAGGTAATCGTAGATTTGTCATTAATCAGTAACTACCTAGAGAACATCTTTCTCATGCCCACACACTCAAGAGGCACCAGAGAAGTCTAGATTAATAATGTCAAGTTTCCCCTCTTATTAGCTCGGTGTTAGGGGACTAAATGTCTTCTTCAATCAGGTCTGCTGTGAATCAAGATAAAATTGTATTTTAACTCCTTCAGTTTTAAAAAATACTCTCCCTTCCCACGGTGTGGCACATATTCTAAGGAGAAGCCTGAAGAAAGTTTAAAATCCAGAAATTAGACGTCGGTTCTTTAAAAAGTGAGACCAGATGGTATCAGTGTAGCTTCTGGATCTGTCCCTTACACGGAATATTCTGGTATTTATGAATCTAACTTCCAGTTTTCAGGCAAACAGTCCTACAGATGAATCCCAATCAAACTCTCCTTTGCCTTGGCGTGTCCATTTTCTTCCTTCCAAAAAAAAAAAAAAAAAAAATCTGTATCTAGTGTTGCTCTTGCATCTCTGTCAAGAACCCCCAGGATCTGACTGTGGAAACTCCAGGGCACCAGGGTCTTGATGGCTCGGGCTGCAGGTGCTGATGCTCGGGGCACAGGGTGGAGGTGGTTCCCCCCACCCCACCCCACCCCGGAGCCTCCTTGGGCGCCAAGCTCCTACAGCTGCTCCCTACTGGTTAGAAGCACACCAGGCAAGGGGAGGGTAGACCAGGAAGACGAAGGGGTGGAGGAAAGGAAAACAGCCGCAGTAGAGGGAGAAATGGAACCAAAACACAGAATTCCAGCCCTGGCAGGTCTCCTCCAGCTTCTCTGCACTTGGCCAAATGTGGCTAAAGCAGGCAGGCCTGCTGATGTCACGAGCTCTGTCTCCCTCTTGTGACCACTCTTAACCATCTCCTGCCTGCGACAGCTTCTCTAACCATCCCTGCTTTTTTTAGAAGCTGGAGCTTGCATGGATTAAAAAATGCTCACTCTTTCCCTCCCCGAGACTCGAATGGGAGCTTGGGTTGGGGTGCTGGGTAATGGCGGTGGGGGCGGCGCAGGGGGCGGCTCTGCCACCTGCTAGGAAGCATGGGGCCCATCCCGGAAGCTCTCTACATCTCTTTCCTCATCTGTCGAGTCAGGGTGTGAGCTGCAGGACCCAGAGGCTACAGGGATAACTGAGCAAGACACCCCCATCAGCACTTGCACAGCACCCAGCAGAGGGAGCACACATTGCTCTGACTCTGGGAACCCTGAAACTGGGATGGACGAAGACACACTTGTCTTTGGGAAGCATGGCTTTTGCAGCAAGCCAGAAGCATTTGCAAAGGAGGCATTAGCTATGGTGGTGGGGGCAGGGGTTTTATGTATTAGGAGCCTGTTTCCTTATGGAAATTCCCAGCATTTTCAAATTACATTATAGGTGGTAAAAACAAAAACACATGAAAAACGTCTAAAAAAACCCCAGATCCTGGTCACCAGAAGAATTTAGAAATTTCTGTCTCAAAGCCTGACTCGTGGGGGGTCAAATCCTGATCCCACCACTTTTTAGCCTGTTTGACTTTGGGCAAGCGATTTGGCTTTTCTGAGCCTTAACTTCTTCCTCCCTAAAATGGGAGTAAGATTGCGCCCCACCCCCCACAGTGTTCTTGGGAGGGTTCACTGAGACTATCCGCAGGAAGCATCTAGGATATGTTTGTGCAGAGGAAGCCCCCAACATATGGTACATATTATCAACTTCAGTGCAAGCTGAGCTTTTCACTCTCCAAGGAAGACTGAACCCAGCCTCGAGGGGGAAAGCTTGCTAACTATACAGTAATTTGGGAAGCAATGGATTTAGCAGGAAGGAAGCCTGCATTTCTTCCCCCTCCCCCCCAAAAAAAGGTGGTGTTCAGAATTAATTGCTTGGAGAGCTTGAAAAAATGTCTGAACTTGGGTTCCACCCTCTGAGGTTCTGATGAAACTGGTCTAGGGTGTGGCCTGCCAGTGAGATTTATAAACACTCCCCAGATGATGAAAATATGCACTCAACGTTGGGAACTCACTACCTTAAGAGTACCTTTTCATATACCTGCATGATGTTAGGTTGTTTTTAAAAATGTTTTATTAATAGAACACTTTTTTTTCACCTTTATGCAAAATCAGCTAAAAAGCAATTTTACTTTAAAGAATTTGTTTATTTATTTATTTATTTATTGGGGGGCAAGTTGGGGAGGGAGAAGGACAAGCAGACTTTGCACTGAGGGTAGAGCCCAGGTGCTGGGCTCCATTTCAGGACTCTGAGATCATGACCTGAGCTGAAATCAAGGGTTGGACGCTCAACCGACAGAGCCACCCAGGTGCCCCTAAAAAACAATTTCTAAGAACAGAGTATTTTTGAAATGAGGTCGGCTTGACTGGCTGTTAAGGATCAGGTGAAACAATGGGAACAGACACAAAAGTCGCACCAAGTGTTTTTGGATATTGTGAGGCTCTTTAGGAACGTAAACATGTCCCTGTTCTCTCTGAAGTCCCCCTCACTGACACAGAGGGCTTAAGTCCACTGCCGTCCCTCAGGGAGCTTAAACCTGGGGTCAGTTGTACGCACATGCGCACATGTGAACTTCGGTCAACACCCAACACCGAGGGACACTGTAAACGGGAGGCGTGGGTTGGGGATCAATGGGAAGAATGTGCCTTTACGTCTGCAGCACAGGACTGAGAGTTCTACATGCTCCAGGCCCAGAGCCACTCTGAGAAGAGGTTAGGGTCAGGCAGCAGCCACCAGCCAGCCCTCAGGGATGAGCGTCTCAGGGGAGTGGCATTTTAGGGTGGCAGGGAAAGTACAGCTTTCCACCTGAGCGCGTGCAGCCGTGTGGAAAGAAACCCACCCTGGGGGGCAGAGTGACACATAACTAGTGAGTCTGGGGGTTGCAATGAGCGGTCGGATGAATTCCAGTTTTGCCAATTACTCTGTGACCCCAGTGTGCTGCTTCACCTCACAAGGCCTCAGTTTCCCCCTCCGTAAAATGGCAACAATTAGAGCACTCACCTCACAGAGGTGTTGGGTGGGGAGAGTCATCCACATGATGTGCTTTGAGTGGTATTTAGGACATGCTGAGGGACATATTAAGTGTTAGTATTTTTATGATTTCTATTTCAGCTCTGAAGAAACATTTCTTAAGTCTTCCAAAAGGAAATCTAATGAAAACACAGGTGACTGCCATGGGAGGGGGGTGTACCAAAAAAAAAAAAAAAGTGTTTTTAGTTAGTTTGTGGAGAATTTTTATACCCCTGCAACAAGGACCCTTCCTTAGCGTTGGCAAGAAGACATGTCAGGAGGGCAGCACAGCTGGAACCCAGCTAGGAAGAGAAGGCCGGTCAGGCCAGAGGCAGCTGCTGTCCTCTGAAGTGACAGCCAGGGATGGGAAAACACAGGCAGAGCTGCAAACTTTTCACCTCAGGCAGAATTTCATGTGCTGAAGGAGAATAGCCCAGCTACTCTGGGAAGCAGGGATAAGAATTTGTTTCCACGCTTTGTCGTAGGGGTGACTGAAAATGACTGTCTCTGTTGGAAGTCTTGTAGCCCCTTTCCCACAAAGGTGGGCGTCAGTTACTGACCAGATGGTTGCCAGCTGTTCCCTGAAGCATGAGGCCTATTAAATCTGGAGGCAGAGAGACTCCTCACACTATACTGTCCTTGGGGGCCATTGTGCCCCACCAAAGTTCCAGAGCAACTGCAGAGGTCTTGGGAACTGTGTGAATGTGAGATGGGTTGCAACCCACAAGGAGAATCCTGGGCCCTCATCTTTGGTGGTGACAAACCCACAGACTCTAAGACTTTTCTCAGGTTCCTCTGAAGCGAGTGGGCAGGTCCCCAGTGATCACCAGAGTTCAACAGGCCAGTCAGGTTTTAATCAAAGATGTTGGAGTGACCAATTCCGTACCTACTTAAGCAGTGATTTAAGGGTTAACGAATTCTCCCAAACAGCTACAGTCCAGAGAAGAGTCTAGAAAAGGTGTAAGTCAGATTCAAAAGGTAGCATGATAAAAGAAAAACCTCTGTGAGGGTCTCTGTGAATGAGGCCCTCATGTAAAGTTTTCTCAGAGAAGGTTTTTCAAGAGGACTCAGAGTTTTTCAAATTAATTAACATTTTACATTCAGCATCCCATGAGTTTCACATCTGCCACTGATTTTCTGACTAATTAGTAAAGCTGTTGGTAGAGGGACTGTTAGATATTTGCACAGTACAAATTAGGGCATAATTACAAGGCAGGGTGTATGTTAATGAGAAGCAAGGCTGATAAACCAGTGTTTACACCAACGGAAGAGTCTTCCTTCTTGTGGTTCTTTGAGCTCATTTCTGATAGAATCCTGTCTGAGTATAGGTACAAATCCCTTTTGATAGTTAGGTGGGAGTTGTTTGGAACCATATGACTTTCAGAGGAGGACCTGCCCTCAAAATCCCATGGACGATATTGCATTTGTACACTACGTGTTCCCAGATGGTATCTGGTGAGACCTAAGACTTCTTATATTCCTGCCTAGTAGTTACTTTGGAATGTTTCTAGATCTGCATCTTAAAGAGTCTCTTCTCTTTGCGGAGCTCCAGCTTAGCAGGGGCCAAAGAGGTCCCGGTTCTCATGGAGAGCCAAGGAAGGCCAAGCTAACTGTTCCATGGCCCCAGCCTTCTTTCTGCCATTACTGCTCTGCCACTTTGTCTTCACGGTCTTACTCCTGCACTAAAGACAGACTGCTGATTCAAGTCAGAAAAAATAAGGAGCATAAGCCATTCTGCTAATACACAGTAGTTTGACATAGGTGGTAACAGGTGAAATGTAAAGCATTTCACCTGCGCACAAGTAGCTGTCTTACTGAAGAAATGAAACATGCGCTGAAAGTCAACCCCAGATAGGATATGAGTGGTTGTCCAAATGAGGCCTCTATGAAGGTTTCTGAGGCCAGAACCTCAGCCTCAGAGGACAGCAGTGGCCCTGGTAAGAACCTTCACCCCATGAATCATGGAGAACTCTTATGGGATCCCTGCTATTCTGTGGTTCCATAGAAGGAAATGTTTTAGAAGGAAACTGCCAAGGCAGAGCCTGTCAAAGGTCATGACTTGGCCCCAGATGATAACACCATGTTGCTGATACAAGCTATTTTCTCCTCTTGGGGAATCCCTGTCCACTGTCAGCTAGACCCTCTTACAGCCATCTGTAACCCCTATAGACATGTCCTGATTCGCTCAGCCTGAGCGCCTTCCCTGTAGCTTCACGTCTTTGGCCATACTCACAGCCAGGATCTTTGATCCAACACCAGTGAGCACGGTCTCAGCAACCACCCTAGGCTACTTACGTCCAGCGGGTCTGCACCAAGGTCGCCTACACCTGGCCAAGCCCTGGGGCTGAGCTGCACATTCAAAGTCCACAGAGGCCCGAGAAGTCCCCCACAGGACTGGAGAGACACTGGCCAGCCAGAAGGCATCTACTCTTTCTACGAAAATAGCTGTCCCTTGGCTTCAGCTGCACAGGAACGTGGACTGAGCGTTACCCAATGCTTCTGATCCCTCAAGAGAATGGAGAACACTGCATTTGTACAAGAAAATTGGCCAGTTTTGGAAATGTGAACATATTCAAAACTTTATAAAACTACAAGTCAAACAAAGTAACACACACACACAAAACTCCTACTGAGTTCATTGTACACGTGGCCTCAATAGAATCTGCCTTAGGCTGATGATCTCAGTCGCAGCAAATATCAACAGAAAGTGCCAGCAGAATCCAGAGGTTGGGAATTTACGCAGAAGCTGCAAGAATCATGGAAGACCATGAGAAGGACGGTGACAATTCTGTCATTTTGTACTAAAGATACGATCTTTGGCACCCTGTTTATTATTCCTTTCTCCCGTTCTAAAGCACCTTTTCCCCTAAATCATGAAATATTTTTAATTTCAAAAATATTCTGTCGATACGGTGCCAGATTAAGTCTCTGTGTCCCTAGAAAGCTGTTCCCAGCAGTTCATGTATCTACTTTATGAGATAATATGTTAGGACATAAATAAATCAATCCTTCAGGCAAAATGCAATTTTTACAACTCAGGAGTTTTAACACACAGCATTTAAAGAATCTAGTCGAGTTACATTCTACTTAAAGAACACCTACTCTCTAAAGACATATTTGTAGCCGAATGTTGCCTTCAGGAACTGGAAATGCCTCATTTTCACCAAGAGACCGTGTATGAAGTAAGACTTTGCTGACATTTGAAAGACAGTTGTGAAATATTCCTTTTAATATGCCAGTCAAGTGCTCCTTTTGTGGTAACAAGCATCTTTTTCTGCTGTCACGTTTTTAAGAGAGAGAACTGCTTTTAAATTTTATACTGATCACCTGTTAAAGGGATTTATTTTCCCTGGTCCATTTCTTATATTCTTTCTCATTAAAAAAATTAATTTAATACATAGCAAAAATCCATTCCCTTTTGTGCACGGTTTTGTGGGTTTTATCAAACACAGATGTTGTGGTATCTCTGGTGCCTGGTTTTGACCCTGGAAATCCAATATAGAGACACTCTTAAACCCAGATTCATCAGTGGCTTCATTTTACTCTTTTGTGCTGAGGGAACTGTTTTAGCTTCTATTACATACCAGGCACTGGGAGTACAAAGGAGCAAAGACATGGCCCCAGCTCTCAAGGAGCTTTCCGTTCTGTAGACCAGCCAGGCATGTGAAAGTGACAACACACCATGATGACTACTTCAAAGGACATGTGCCCAGATATGACCCCCTACTTGTTCATTTCACTAATGTAATCAGATGAAGCCATGAGGACCAGATTCTCTGCTGCTGAGGGTGACAGTAGATGATGGAGCAGGGAGCAAGCTCACAGGCCAGCCACGAGCCTCTAGAGGGGGATGTTCTGCTGGAGAATGACAAGAGCCCTGGGCCCTGCACAAAGCCCCATGTTGCCCTGGGAGCGGAGGGGAAGGGTGCCAAGCAAGACGTGAGACTCTTCTGAAACTCCCTAGGCAATTTTTCCAACATGGCCCAATTCTAGAAAGGGATGAATAAATCTTCATGGAAAGGTATAGAAGTTGCAGAGAGGATTGATTTATGACTGGTTAATGGTGAAGAAAATGCGAGACAGAGCATCTACATTCAACTACAACCCAAGAAAGTTTCTTTTTTTCATGTTCCAAGCAGGCATAGAAAAATGGTAGCCTTGCTGACAGATCCCCTGATCCCTGCATTGGCGGCCCTGGGAATACCATTTATTAGTAGATGGAGGACAGAGAATGGGCCTGGGTATCCAGCTGCCTTGCCTGGCTCCCCAAGTCCTCCAGCTCCAGGAGGTCAGAGTCTGGGCCATGGTAAAGCAGACATTGGCAGGGCTCACTCTCAGACAGCCATGGTGCCTAGGTAAGCTGGCCTAACAGGCTGCCTTGGTTACTCTATCAATCTCAAGGCAAGAAGATCATGTCAGGAGGCAGCCACAGTTGTGGTTCTCTGGACTGGAATGCTTGGTTTTGACCAGATCCATTGGCTCATCTTCTGTATCATCCACCATGGCTGGCTGGTGTTCATCAGCCAACAAAGGGGACAGTTCATTTAAATGATGGGCAATTTGTAAGTTCTTTTCCCTGCTTACTTCTTCTGCCTCCATTACCAATGAGTGGAAATGTCCACCTCAAGGCTCTCACCCACAGCCTCACAGTCCCATCTGCATTTCTCTGTATATTCAGATGCCAAGCAAAAGTCAGTCTTAGAATCAGGGAGATAAGGATTTCTCAGCCTCAGGACTACTAACATTTGGGGCTGGATAAACCTTGTGACAGGGGCTGTCCTGTGCATGGGAGGATATCTAGCACCATCCCTCTGCCCAGGAAATTCCATGAGCTATGTCAACCAAATACATCTCCAGCCATTACCAAACATTCCCTAGGAGGCAAAAGTGCTCCTTGTTGAGAAACGCCAAGAGAGGGCCTGGGCTCTACGTGGTTCTGTTGCTTATGGTTACTTAGCTTCTCTGAGTCCCAATATCCTTGTCCATAAAATATTTCCTATGGTCATTATAAGACTTAGAAAAATGTACAGTTGGTTAATTCCAGTGTGGTAGGTCTTCAAAGGGCAACCATTATTACCATGTCAGGACTCTGTGAATTTTCCTAGACAATTTTTGTTGTTATAGTAATGTCAGATTTGTGGTGACCAAAGATTTTCAAGAAGTAGAACGGACAGAAACGTCCTTGGCTCTGTCTCTGGCCACGTAAGGAAGCTTGGCTTGGATTGCATCACCTAAAAGTATAGTTTGGGGTCTCTCTCCGGGAAAGCTGGTGTTTTCAACATTCCTATAGAATGGGATCAGCAGCCCCATGAGCTTAGGGATTTTGGCCTTCTTACTGCCCATTTTGGGGTTTGAACAGACCCTTTCACTTCTCATTATGAGCGTGTAGGTCACTGATGGTTTCTGAAGCCAAGGTTTGAATCCCCAGCCTTTGGGATTCAGGGCTTAGACCTGATCCAAACTGATTTAGTAGTAGAGTTTTTAAAGAGTTTATAAAGAGGGAACTAGTTCTTGGAAATTTATAATTCTGAGAAAATGGCCTTTTTAGGATTGCTGATCAGGGTTTATGGAATGTTCCCTCTCTTCCTCTACCACCCCAACACATACATTCTTGGAAATGTGATCTTTTTATATAATTACATAGAAAAGCATTCTTCAAGAAATTAATCATCTTCTCTAAGTTGATTTTAAGACTACAGAAGGGGAAGAGCATATAAAGAGGACATTTATTTTGCAGTTTATCAAAGTGTGAAGTATCATGTCAGTCCTCCAATATCCTCTCCCTCTTCCTCCCTCCTTTCCTTCTTCCTTCCTTGTTTCCATAAAAATCTTTTGTTTTAGGGCCAGCCATGCATTGATGATATTTACAGACCCAAGACATAGTAACTGAACTGAAGAAGAATGGAAAATTCTTTTTTTAGTTCTACTGGAATGAGAGACAGGTCAAACTCAAGTAGACTCTAGTACACAGATTGTGGTCAATTATTCTTACTATTTTGGATGAATAAGGGTCTTGGGAACTTAGGATCCAAGGAGCAGTAAGATAGTATCTACACCCAAGAATTAGAGAATCTAATTGGGAGACATTAGATGAGAGGATTATATTAGAGGATTGAGAGGATTATATTAGAAAACCAACCGAAAAGAGATGAGACCAATCTTACAGAATAAGGAGTCAATAAATTTTAGGAGAAAGAGAAGTGGAAGGCAAGAGTGAGGGAGGGAAGGTGGAAAGGAGGGATGAAGAAAGGGAGTCTGCTTCTCCCTCTCCCTCTGTGCTCTCTCTCAAGCAAATAAATAAAATCTTTTTTTAAAAAATTGACTCTACCTTCAGTAGGAAAACCTATTTAAAAAATGATAAAGATAATTCCATGAGGACCGTATCAAATCTTTCATGGTTTGAAAAATCCCAGTTATATCTCTCAACATGTATCTTGCCATTCAAATTGGGTTAGTCCTCATATTCCTTTCAGGGATGGCTCATCCTGTTCTCCAAGGAAGTGAGGGAGGAACTGAGGGAGAGGGAGGGAGGAAGGGAGGGAAGATCTTATAAAAGAGCATATATTAAATGACACATGAGGGGCACAGATAGTTCTTTAGGAATTTAGAGAAGATTCCAGGCCATGGGCTACTCTGAGAAAACTCCTGAATCATGTGGCGAGGCACAGGTCATGTCAAATAGTCAAACAAAACCAGAGGCCTCTGTTTTTAGCCAACAACAAAATTTCTAAGAGATAAACACTTCTCAGGCAACAATCTACAAAATATGAATTCTTCTGAATTGCTAGACTTTCCTGAGTTTCTTGAAGTAGCAAGGTAATGTAAGACCCTAAAAACCACTGCCTCTTGGTGTCTTAAACCATGTATCCTTACAACATAAGCCTAAGATCTGCCTGTGTCGTTGGTGCTCTGCGCCTGAAGGAGACACCAAGGCATGCCCAGAAAAGGGGCTCAGCTGCCCTCCTCATAGAAGGGAAGACAGAGAGGCACTCCTTGTTTACCTCCTCTAAGCTGGGGCTTCCATGAGGACCCTATCAAATCTTTCCTTTCTCTCCATGCAGGGTTGTAAGTTCTTGAACTAGCAGCTGTATAAGTAGCAATTTCTTAGATGAGTCCTAACTTCACCTCTTTTGGATGCTCACGTTCATATCTGAATCCCTTGATATTCCAGGTCCCATATGAGGAAAAACATCTCCAACTCTAAGTCTTCCATTTACCTATTGGCCGGCACTGTTGGTTCTTGTCCAAATACGTTTTCAGGATGAAGTGGGATCAAATATTCTTTTCCATTTAGGGCAAGAGAGGGGAAGGCATTCCTAGATCTCATCACATTTGAGAAAATAAGATGATAGTGAAGCTGGACCTGGAAATATGAGGCCCTATGGAAAGTATATCATTTGGTATCCCTTCAGACGGATACAGGCTTTGTGTATCTGTTTAATCTTTATGTAACAGGGGTGAGGAGATACTGGTTTTTTGTTAATAAGAGGCGTACCTCTCTTTCTTAGTGTTCCATTAAGACTTGATCACATGTGAAGTACACAAAATTACTTCTTTTCCTTTTTTTACTTATTCCTAACAGTCTAGGAATTTTCCCATTCTGAACTAATTTCTTGGGAAGCATATTAAATTATCTAAGCTTCAGATAAAAAAAAAATAATCACTTATTCTCAGGGAGCAGCGCTCTTGGGCAGCGGTACTGGGCAGGCAGACCTTCAGGAGGAGGGACTTTGAAAGTTCACTTGAGAAGCTGTCTACTTTGTGGAAAAAACAGGACCTATTTATATTTTACTAGTGTGAACTGCAATCTGGATAGCGACCCATGTTAAGGCATGCCAGTTTTACTAGTTCATTATGCCCAGTTGGCCCGCCACGGGACACCCACCTCTCTGCCTACTGGTGATCTCTCTGTCAAATAAATAAATAAATCTTAAAAAAAAAAAAAAAAAAAAGTTACCTTTGGTCCAGTAGGGGCAGGACAAATCGCACCTTTGCCCTTGGAAAACCACTTGTTATCCCTCTGTTGCCTTCCAGACCCTACACCTGCACATGATCTGTCCTCTTTTTTCTCTGACGTTACCTCCTATCTGCCTCGTTCACTCTCTGGCTCTAGGGAGGATCTTGCTGTTTCTTCAGAGTTTTTTGGGGCCTGGAATACTGGTCCCAGATTTCCATGGGGTTCATTCTCTTACTTCACCTATGTGTCTATTCAAGTGTCACCAAAATGGGGAGGTTTTTCCTATCCCCTCCTTCTAAGCACACTGCCAGCCTCTCAATCATGATCCTCTGATTTTCTTTTATCATCAGTTTCTGATGTGATAGCACATGTATATTTAGTTTTGTTGACTGTTTTATCCACTAGAATACGAACTCACCTAGGGCAGGATGTTCATCTGTATGACTGTATGCCTAGGACCTATCTCTAGAGTCCAAAGCAGATGAACTGAGGAACAGAGCAAGGAATTAAGATAAGGAATATGGCACGCAGTTACCTAAAGGACTTACAGCCCCACATTAAGGGCAATTCAGAGCCACCAGTTAGAAGGGAAAACAAGGGGCATGGAGGTATTTGAGGGCAAGTCTCAGGCTCCATAGTAGGGGGGGATAGCAATCTATATTTTTGCATAAATAACTAAATGCCTCAAATTACGAGTTGGGATTACAAAATTTCCAATATCCTCTCTAGTTCTAAAATTGTATGGGTCTATAAAATCCCACAAGCGTCATCAATTTGGTAAAACAGGATCCCTTGGGGATTCCTAGAAGATCCTAAACTAGGGGAATTCTGTCAAGAGCCTACGGACAAGACAGAATGTTTAGCAAAGGGGTAGGCTTGTCCCTTTTTTCTTTTCCACTGGAAAGAATAAGAAAAACATAATAAGGAGTCAGAGTGTTTCAATAGTGGAAACTAGGAGAAATCACGGAAGGTGTGCTCTGTACTTTCCAAAGCGCCCTGTTGGCAAGCGTGTAGAGAAGTTGGAGAGTGAAGAGCTGTCACCAGGGCCCCAGGCAAAGCTGCAGAGAAGGTCAAGCCTACATTCTGCATTCCAACCCACCCCTTCCTTTCTGAGTCCACTTTTCACCCCAGTTATTGGACTCTAGCTATTGAGTTTCCTTGTGCTGCCATTTGCCTTCTAAATCATTCCTCTCCTTGACCGCTCTACTGCTCCGCACAGAGATTTGTCTTGTTGCCTTGTCATCCAGCTAGAGTTCCCATCTCCTGGGTGCTGATGGCAGCCCAAATGATGAAAAACACTTCTAGAACAGTGACCACGAGGCCCACAGAACATCTACAGTTTGAAACAAATGGTCCAGTGTCGTCTTCTTACATGGTCTTCTAGGACCTGAAATGGAGGGATAAAAACTGTAGTCTCAGACATGTTCTTCTGTGTACACACATACGCACCTGCGTGCACACCGCCCTCCCCGCCCAACTCACACACACACCCTGTTTCTCTGTCAGGTTACCCTGGAGGCTAGGAGACAGCAAACAAAACCTCGCTTTGGTAGAAATCCCAAGTGCGCAGCCTCATGCATGCTTATCTCAATACCCATGGGTTTGTAGGTACAATCTTTTGAGACTTTTCTAATCAGACCAGTCTAGCAAATAAAGGTTTTCAGACAAAGCAATTTTCTAACCGGGGTCTTATGGCACAGACTGCAGAAAAACGTCCTCTGATTTAACACAACAGTTGAATAGTAAGACTCCCTTAGGGTCACCTTGACATGGAGCCAGAGCAGAGACCCTCATTTTCACTGTGCCATTAAAGGATTTTATCCTTAATCCAGGATCTCAGGGGTAAGTGTGAGTTCCCAATGTCCTGACAAGCAGCTGCTGATGATTCCTGCGCCCATGTAAGTGCCTACCCTGGAGAGTTTTGGGGTTACTGAGGGGTGAGGATCCTATGAAAACACTGAGCTGTTAATTTGTCTCGGAGCCCTCATAATTTGCTGTATAAATGATCAGAATGACATCATTTTATGTCCCCTAAGATGGTGAAGTTTGAGAGGGGCTGTTATTAAAAAGTGAGGCCAATGTCCAGTAGGGCCAGCCCGGACACAAGGGGGAAGTGAGTTTCTGCGGAGCCTGCAACAGCGACTCAAATCTAGTGCAACTGGGAGCATGAGCAGTGAACACGGGACAGCACCGTATCATTTATCTTGGATTTAAAGTAGACCTATGGTCAGACTTTGCAGGAATAGGACCCAGGAACCTGCATTTTTTTAATGGATACCCCAGGTGACTGTGAGGCCCAGCTAGCCAGACCGGAGATCACTTCCTATATAAAGGCCTCCTCTAGGGGAGTAGACAAGGGCTGGAGGATGTATGTGCTGATCCCTAGAAAATACGGGAAATCTCTCCAGGAGGTCTGCAAGGGGCAGACTGCCAGATGCAAGAGGTCTTGACCAGCTGTGGCGCAGGAGTGGGACAGTCTTAAGTGGATTTTTTTCTTTTTTAAGATTTTATGTATTTATTTGAGAGAGAGAGCACAAGCAGAGGAGTGGGGCAGAGGGAGAGGGAGAGAAAGAATCTCAAGCAGACCCCGGGCTGAAAGGAGAGTCTGATGTGAGGCTTGATCACAGGACCCTGGGATCATGACCTGAGCCACAGGCAGATGCTTAACTGACTGAGCCACTCAGACATTGCTATATTTTGAAATCAATATGTAATTTCTGAAAATCTAAACTCCTTTCAGACATTTCATTGGGATTGTATAGAAACAACAGGCCAATTTGGGACAACAGATATGTTAGCAATATTGAATTTTTAAATCTGTGAACAAAGTTTATTCCTGTGTTTTTAGGTCTTCAATTTCTCTCAGCAATGTTTTGTAGTTTTCAGTGTAAAAGTCTTACATGCATTTGTTCAATTTTTTCTAAGTAGTATCTTGTTCTTGATGCTATTATAAAATATTTTCAAATTTTTACTTTGCAATTATTCACTGCTAAGACATAGAAATGCAATTTATTTTTGTGTTTTGACCTTGCATACTAAGACCATGCAAAATTCACTGATTTAAGCTTGAAATCAGGCAACATGATGCCCCAAGCTTTATTTTTCTTTTTCAACATTTCCTTAGCAATTCAGGGTCTCTTCTGGTTCCATACACATTTTAGGATTGTTTGCTCCAGCACTTTGAAAAATGCTGGGGGAATTTCGATCGGGATGGCACTGAAAGTATAGATTGCTCTAGGCGGTACAGACATTTTAACGATGTTTATTCTTCTGATCCAGGAACTTGGAATGCTCTTCCATCTTTTTGTGACTTCTTCAGTTTCTTTCATGAGTGTTCTATAGTTCCTCAAGTACAGATCCTTTACCTCTTTGGTTAGGTTTTTTCCCACGTATCTTATGATTCTTGGTGCTATAGTAAATGGAATCAACTCTCCCTTTCTGAATCAATTTCCCTTTCTGTATTTTCATTGTTAGTGTATAAGAAAGAAACTGATTTCTGCACATTGAGTTTGTATCCTGACATATTACTGAATTGCTGTATGAGTTCTAGTAGTTTGGGATGGAATCTTTGGGTTTTCCATATAAAGTATCATGTCATCTGTGAAGAAACAGAGTTTGACTTCTTCTTTGCCAATCTGAACACCTTTTATTTCTCTTTGTTGTCTGATTGCTGTTGCTAGGACTTCTGATACTATGTTGAACAAGAGTGGTGAGAGTGGGCATCCTTGTCATGTTCCTGATCTCAAAGGGAAGGTGATCAGCTTTTCCCCATTGAGGATGATATTCACTGTGGGTTTTTCATAGATATATTTTATGAAGTTGAGTAATGTTCCCACTACCCCTATACTCTGAAGACTTTTAATCAGGAACGGATGCTGTATTTTGTCAAATGCTTTTTCTGCATCAGTTGAGAGGACCATGTGGCTCTTCTCTCTTCTCCTGTTGATTTGTTCTATCATGACTTATTTGAGAATGTTGAACCACCCTTGCATCCCAGGGATAAATCCCACCGGTCATGGCGGATAATCTTTTTAATGTACTATTGGATCCTATCAGCTAGGATCTTATTGAGAATCTTGGCATCCATATTCATCAGGGATATTAGTCTGAAATTTTCCTTTTTGATGGGGTCTTTGGGTTTGGGGATAAGGGTAATTCTGGCTTTACTACAAAGCTGTGATCACCAAGACAGCATAGTACTGGCACAAAAACAGACACACAGACCAGTGGAACAGAGAGTCCAGATATGGACCCTCAACTCTATGGTCAAATAATCTTTGACAAAGTAGGAAAAAATATCCAATGGAAAAACGACAGTCTCTTCAATAAATGGTGCTGGGAAAACTGGACAGCTATGTATAGAAGAATGAAACTCGACCATTCTATTAAACCATACACAAAGATAAACTCAAAATGGAAGACCTCAATGTGAGGCAGGAAACTATCAAAATCCTAGAGGAGAAAATAGGTAGTAACCTCTTCGACATCAGCCACAGCAACTTCTTTCAAGACATGTCTCCAACAGCAAAGGAAATAAAAGCAAAAATGAACTACTGGGACTTCATCAAGAAAACAGCTTCTGCACAGCAAAGGAAACAGTCCACAAAACAAAGAGGCAACCCACAGAATTGGAGAACATATTTGCAAATGACACTATAGACAAAGGGCTGATATCCAAGATTTATAAAGAATTCCTCAAACTCAACACCCAAAATACAGATAATCACATCAAAAAATGGGCAGAAGATATGAACAGACAATCCTCCAAAGAAGACATACAAATGGCTAATAGACACATGAAAAAATGTTCATCATCATTAGCCATCAGGAAAATTCAAATCAAAACCTCACTGAGATATGACCTTGCACCAGTTAGAATGGCCAAAATTAACAGGACAGGATACAAGTGTTGGAGAGGATGTGGGGAAAGGGGAACCCTCTTCCACTGTTCGTTGGGAATGCAATTTGGTGCAGCCACTTTGGAAAACAGTGTGGAGATTCCTTAAGAAATTAAAAATAGAGCTTCCCTATGACCCTGCAATTGCACTACTGGATATTTACCCCAAAGATACAGATGTAGGGAAAAGAAGGGACATCTGTAGCCCAATGTTCATAGCTGCAATGGCCACAATCACCAAACTGTGGAAAGAGCCAAGATGCCCTTCAACAGACAAATGGATAAATAAGATATGGTCCATATATACAATGGAGTATTATGCCTCCATCAGAAAGGATGAATACCCAACTTTTGTATCAACATGGATGGGACTGGAGGAGATTATGCTGAGTGAAGAAAGTCAGCAGAAAGTCGATTATCATGTGGTTTCACTTACTTGTGGAGCATAACAAGTAGAATAACACGAAAGACATGGGGAGATGGAGCGGAGAAGTAAGTTGGGGGAAATCAGAGGGGGAAACAAACCATGAGAAACTGTGAACTCTTAGAAACAAACTGAGGGTTTTGGAGAGGAGGAGGTGAGGGGTTGGGTGAACCTAGTGGTGGGTATTATGGAAGGCTCGTATTGCATGCAGCACTGGGTGTGGTGCATAAACAATGAATCTCAGAACACTGTAAAAATTAAATAAAATTAATTTTTAAAAATTCACTGATTAATTCTAGTAGGTTACTTTGTAGATTCTTTAGGATTTTCTTTGTAAATCATCATGTCATCTCTGAATAATGACAACTTTATTCTTTTCCAAGTTGCAGGCACTTTATTGCTCTTGCTTGCATTAATACACTGGCCAGGAATTCCATTACAATTTAAATTATAGCGATTAGATGGCACATCCTTGCTTTATTCCTCATCTTAATCTCAAGGAAAACCATAAAAATTTTTGCCATTATGTAGAATGTACGCTTTTCTAACATGCTTATCTGGTTAAAAATGTTTCTTTTTGCCCTGATGGTTAAAAGTTTTACTCACAAATGGATATTAAGTTTTGTCAAATGCTTCTACTGTATCTGTTAACATAATCATATGCTTTTCTATTTTATTGTCTTATTGTGGTATATCCTATTGAAAGATTTTAAAATTATAAAAAACAACCTTGTGGCCCTGAAATAAACCCCACTTGGTAAGTATGTATTATTCTCTGTAGTGCCAACTTCAGTTTGCTAAATTTTTATTAAAGATTTTTGGCTTCTATTTTCACAAGGAATATTTATCTACAGTTTTTTCTTTTTATGTATTTATCTGGTTTTAAAACCAGGGAAGTAAAATAAATTAGGAAATATTCTCTCCACCTTGATTTTCTGAGTTTCTATGAAATCAGCATCATTTCTGAAATGTGTGATAGAGTTAACCAGTGAAGCTATTTTTATCTGAAGTTTACCTAAAGTTTTAAAAAAATCATTAGTTCAGTTTATATGTTAGATATAGGATTCTATGATATAAATATGGTTATTCAGATTTTCTGTTTCTTATTGTGTCAATTTTGGCAATTTATGTCTTCTAAGAAATGTGTTCATTTTTTGTAAAGTTGTCAAATTTATTGTCAAAGAATTCTTCACAGTATTCTATTATCATTTTAATTGGCCATAGGATCTATAGTGAAAATGACTATTTCATTGCTGATATAGATTTTTAAAAAATTTTTTTCTTGATCAGCCTGGCATTTACCAATTTTACAAATCTTTTCCAATATCTAGATTTTCCCTCCCATAGATTTTTATCTATGGTTTATTTTTTTTTTCATTGATTTCTGGTCTTTTTTAAAATTTCAAATACATTTTTATTGATATAATTATATTTGTATTTTTTATTTTTAAAATATTAGATTTCTGTTCTTATTCATTATTTTACTCCTTCTATTTACCTCGGGTTTAAATGCTTCTCTTTTTATAGCTTCTTAATGTGGAAACTTATATAAATGATTTTAAACTTCTTTTCTAATATAAGCATTAAAATCTAAACGTTTGTCACTTGGCATTGTTGCTGCTGCATTCCACAGATGCTGATATACCGTGTTTTCACTGTTTTTCTTTTCTTTTCTTTTTAAAGATTTTATTTATTTGAGAGTGAGCCAGCACAAGCAGTTGGAGTGGCAGGCAGAAGGAGAAGCAGGCTCCCCACTGCACAGGGAGCCCAATGCAGGGTTCGGTCCCAGGACCCTGAGATCATGACCTGAGCCGACGGCAGACACTTAACCAACTGAGCCACCCAGACACCCCTCACTTTAAAAGGTAAAAATAAAGCTTTTTTTCTCATTCCCTTTGTAGTTTCTTCTTTAAACAGAATATACACACACAAACATATAAGAATAAAAAGAAATGGCATTATATTCTATCTGTAACCTGCTTTCAGACTTAACAGTAAATCAAGAACACCTTTCTGATCATTTTCTGCAATATCATTTTTCATGCAATTTAGTACATTACAGATCTTTGTACAAAATTTATTTAAACTAGGCCTCTATTTTTGGATAACTTAGTTGTTCCCATTTTTTTCAGTTACATATTGTTGTGATAAATATCCTCATATAGTAGCTTTTGTGTAACTAAGAGATTTTTTTCATTGTATAGTTTTCTAAAAGTGGCATTGATATATATGGGGATCCACTTTCAAGGCACTTTCCCATTTTGATACTGACTTCTTGGACCTGAGCCTGTATTTTTTGCATGGTTCATTTTTTCCTACAGAGTTGATGTGGTCTGTGGGCTGCATCAGCCCTCAGGCACAGCAATTTGGCATTCACAGAGGTGAAAAATAGTCAACTGCCAACATCCAAGATTGCAGGGGAAAGGTCTTATATCCACATCTGGATTTTCAGGTTCTCCTGGTTAAGTGGGAATCTGGCAACACTAAACCAACATTCCTACATGATAAGACTTAGTGGGAAAGGAGTAATTACTTTAGATAGGGCAGTCTCTTTCCATGTTGTCATAGTTCTTAGTCTGTACCTCTTGATTAGGACATGGCTTGACTCTTAGAGGATTTGGGTTCATCACCCCTGATCTGGTAGGACAGAACCTACGAGAAAGCTCACACCAGTCATATGCAGGCAAACCCTGGCTTACCAAACCATGTGACCTTTCCCAGTGCACAGGACACCTCCTTGCACTTCATTCTCTAAGAAATTCTAGAGCTCCACCTGGTAACCTATCAGATTTGTCCTTCTGAAACAAAAATCTGTTCTTCGGAGTTAGAGAACAGAGATCGTCTTCTCTGTGCTTTAATACACATGAGTTTTTCTAGGCAAACATTATCTCTAATACTATGCAAATGTAATGTACCCACATCACGGCTCTCAGATTTTCTGGGTCTTGGTTTACTGAAGATACAGCCCTCCCCTACCAGCAGTTTTTAACTCATGGCAGTTATGTTAGGATCAAATTTTGAATGTGGCATGATTGCCGTCTCTTCCCCTCCCCTAGCCAGCCAAAGGGAATTCTCTAATTACCAGATCAATCTCCCTATTATTTTTCTTCCTACAAAGAGGAATTTTTTTTTTTTTTTTCTGCTACAGGAGAGGTAAAGTTCATATGCATGCTGAAGCGATACAGAAAATAGTGAGGACAGACAGAAAGAGGAGAATGATGTGTTGAGAGCAATTTTGGGGAATTGTGAATGGAAGGGCTCTGCACTGGCACCAATGTGAGGGAGACAGGAAGAAGAAGAAAAGAGATTTGAATACATATGGTCTTTGGATCTGGATTCCCTTTATGGTTCCCAGGGAACCTAAAGAAGGGGTTTGAGTTACTGAAATTACTTTTGGTTGTAGGAAGCTGTTTTCTTGACTGCAGTTCTGTTCGGAGACCAAACTGTCTCTGGCCCGGGTTTATAAGGTTACACAGGCTTGTGGATACATTTTCCTTGTTCATATCCTTCTTACATTGTGCTATGGTTATATTAATTTGCTCTTTGTGAGACACCAAGTACCGGACACCTGTTTAAACAGATTTAAGATTGTTCCTTCTGGCTGGAAGTTTTGTTGTGTACCCTCTTCAAAAAAAAAAAAAAAAAAAAAAAAAAAGTCCAAAACAGAGACAACTGAGACATAGATTTCTGTTCTCCTTTTCTGTTTAGATTTCTGATTCTACAGTTTTCCTGAGGTGGGGAGTCCACATTAAAGGTCATAATGCTTCTGGCTCTAGGGTTGGATTTCTTAAACACATCCTCAGGTCAGCTGGAGGGCTAGAGTTTATTACTTTTTAAAAACCAAACCCCTGCCAAGTGAAAGGAGAGAAGGGCATGTTTAGATTAAAGTGCTTGATGTTCAAATTCTGTCGTTTGTTGACATTTTATTGCTCAATGCAGTTTTTTCCTATCCTTCAGGGCATTTTGCTTAATGGTTTCCCAGGAACACTGTGATGAGGCTTCAAAGCAAACCCTAGGTTTTAGCAACAATGCTCTTATTCCAGTTTATGTGAGTCACATGTCCAAAGCCTTGTACACATCTCAAGTTTTTCCCATAAACACTCATGCCCAGAAAATATGGGAAACCATGTTAACAAGCCATACTCGATGTCGCACACTAATATGCAAACAAACCAGGTTAATTCCAGCGTAATAGATTTTTGTGTCACTGGGAGGCAGAGGGGTATACCTACACTAGATGCTAGCTCTCCTAATGTCCTTCAACAGGATCTGTCACAGGGGTCTGATAGAGCTGGCTGTTGGGTACAAATCTGTCAGTAGGAATTGGCTAGGTAGCTGTGATGCCTTCAACATTCAATTATTACAAACACACCAACAAAATGATGTACAACACCAAGAAGTCTGTCCTTCACGATTATTTATTACCTGGGTCAAGAGGAATATGAGCCATTTATTACCTTTAAAGTGGTTCTCATCTGACTGACCCCCATATATGCTAGCAAAACATGGCTTCCTGAGGGGATATATTTTAGTACTTTTATAGTTGAAAAATGAACTGCTGATGCTTAGACCTGGCACTTAAAGTGGTGTCTAATTTCTCTCTTCCAATGATCTCCTTCTGGAGCTAATTCTTTCTCCCTCTTTCTCTGTTTGCACTGTATTGGGTGCCTGTCATGGCCAACCAGGTCAGTCTGAATGGGAGCTTTTCTCAGAAGGCAGCCCCACTCAAATGAGTAGAAAGAAGGAGAAGAAGAGATGACTGCCGTTCACTTACCTCTGTAAAGTTCCCTAGAGGTATGGTGAGCTCTCTTTCTCTGTACAGTTAAGAAACATAGTGACCCTTCTCACAAGTGCTGGCAGGTGGCCGACCTCTCAGGTCTCTCCTCAGAGTACCATGCTTTTCCTTTCCAGGTGTTTAGTACTAAAAAGCAGAAGAAATGGTGCTCTTACCTTCCAATAAGAAGATTTAATCACAGGTCATGTTGGCAGAGCCACTTCTGTGGTGATGGTTTCTACGGGTACAATCTTCCAGGAACGAACATCAGCCAGACCTGCAACGTTTAAGGAGACTGTGGGGTTTGAACTTGTGTTTTGGAAAATGCTAGTCCATGTCTGAAACTTCATCTGACAGGACTTTCTGCACTATGCATTGTGCAAGAGAAGACATTTGCAGCCCTGGTTTTTAATTTTCTTCTCTTTTGTGGGCAGAGAGACGGACCTCAATGTTATTTTAACTTTGTTTGCTCCGGGCAAGGAGATTTATTTAATTAGGTAGCCAATCCAGAAATTCTGTTGCTGCACATTTTGTGTCATACAGGCTGTGGTGTGTCTGGAAAACAGAAGGGGCATGGGAGAGGAAGCGCAGCCTTTGAAACTTGCCTAGAAGGAGGCTGAAGGATATTCAAATAAAGTATTTTTAAGGGTTCACTGGGCCGAGATGAATTCTAGCAAAATGGCGCTAGAAATCAGAGGTGTGATTTTTCTTAATTGTCATGATGTCAGTTTGGGAAGAAAGCATGGTTCAGAATTCCCTTGGAAAGTTGCTTTTGTAGATGCAAGCAGAAAGAAGGGCTTTCCATCCTCTCCTGACCACTCTGAAACTTAAGGATAAATGGCTTCTGTTGGAGACTTATCATGACAATCCAGCAAGGGTTGGGAATGTGACATCACAGGATTTTTTTCACAGACGTGTGTGCAAATCCAGATAAACCTGGAAGTCTGCAGCCAGGATGCCAGGCATCTGTTGAGATAAGGAACAAACAGAATGGAGCTTTTCTCCTTGCAGTCTCTATAGGTTTTGGAAACCGGCTGAGACTCTCTACATCTTGCATGTGGGTTGGGAGAGGCAGCCTCCATCAGTAACATAAGGAAGGACCAGCAACTCTGCAAGTCTACCAAATATTTACTCCCTGTACCTGCAGTTTACTGCCTGTAGCAAGTTTATGAAAATTTTAAATATGTTTATGTTTAAAAATACATGTCTTTCAATAGAGATGAATGCAAGGGAAATAAATCCTATAGAGATAAGTAATTTTAGTAATTTGCTTATGTGTTCTTGGTGCTAATTAACCTACATAGGGAGACAGATGATGTGAAGGAGAAACTGGAGGTGAGGGAAGGGAGTGTGAGTTAGTCACCTGTGAAAACAAGATTAGATTTTTTTAAAAGAGTTTATTTATTTATTTATTTCAGAGAAGGAGAGAGAGAGAGAGAGAGAGAGAGTGTGTGTGTGTGTGTGTGTGTGTGTGTGTGTGCGATCGTGCAAGTGAGCAGGGGTAGAAGCAGAGACTGAAGGGGAGGGAGAATCTTAAGCAAACTCCATGCCCAGAACTCAGAGCTTGATCTTAGGACCACACGATCATGACCTGAGCTGAAATCACGAGTCAGACACTGAACCAACTGAGCCACCCAGGTGCCTCTGAAAAACAAGATTGTTTGAGCAACGAGCAATAGAAGTGAAAAGAACCACCAAAAATCACTGGGGAGAGGAGCTTTATGTAAAACAAAAGTTCTCTTCACCTCTCATAAACTCTAATTTTCTTCAAACTCAGATATCACGCTCTACCTGTGTAGTAGGATGAGTTTTCCTCCATCATATACCACCTCTCTCTGCCCCACTGGCCCCACTCTTTCTCCCACCTAGCCAAGACCTTGTCCTTCTGTCTGGATCTTATGGGGCCTAAAGAACAGAATATGGCTTTTTGTGATGTAACTCAAGTTATGGAAGGAAATCAGGACGTAAGTTACGGGCAACATCCATAGTAGCACCATTCATCTTTGCTATGAGAAGACCTGTTGCCCTACCTACCTCCAACTGTAAGGTCCTAGGCCCCATCCTCACCTCCCCTTGCCTAGTGGGGCAAAGAGAGGAGGATAGCCCATGCTGAGTGCTGCAGCCAAGAGGAAACTGAACTTGGGATGGAGTGCAAGGCGAAGTAAAAGGAGGAAGACATAGGAGGAAGGTCAAGGAGTTTGTCCCTTAAGGTCATCTGAGAAGCAGCCACCAAAATGGGATTAGATGTGCAAGAGGTTCCTTGAGGAACATGACTATCTGAAAAATAAAGGGGGAGGGGCAGGAGGTGGCAGGGTAAACCTTCAGACTGGGGTGCAGGGCTGACACAGGGGAAGGAAAGAGGGAAGGGCAGAGGGGAATCATACAGGAACTCTCAGAATATGCCATATTGTGGAGAAAATGGTGCCAAGATAAAGGGGAGTCCCAGGCCACCACCATCCCTTAGAAGAGTCCCCCAGCTAATACCCCTGCTGTGCTCATTGTCCAAGAAAACCTGGGGAGAAGTGTGGCCCTGGGGTGAGCACCACAATGAAGTGGGAGGTGCGTCCCATAGAATCTTCTCAAGACAGCTCAGCAAGACTAACTTCACAGCCACAAGGAGGGACCCATGGTGCCGACACAGGCAAGGTCATGGTGAAGGTTCTAAGGGTCTAGGACCATGGCCCTGCATCTGGGCTAGAGCAAGAAGACAAGTGGGATTATACAGAGGACTCATTTCTCAATCTCTGCTCACTTGTTTATGGGTGAGAAAACCCTGCTCGGTCAAGTTCAGGGCAGACTGAACATTATACGAGATTCTCAGAGTTGGACCAGTCCAACTACTACCAATTGTAGGCTACCAGTCCTGTGGATACGTGATGTTGTGTGCAGATCTGGGAGGCTCCTTTTTATAATAGCATTACCTGGGGACTGGGGTAGCCAACCACTGTACCTGAGTTCATATGTCTGCCTTTATTAAATGCAGACCTTACAGGACACCTGCCTGGCCTCAGCCAAAGTCAAAGGGATTCCTCCCTCCTCTCAACAACACTGTCTCCTAAGCCCCCACCCCTATATTATATCTGTCTTGCACTTTACATATGTGTCTCTATGACTTGTCCCATCCTTGAAAGATAACGCACAATTTGAAGCTAACTATTGTCTTATACTTTGAATCAGTATTCTCTTGCATACATAGTTGTTTTGGGTTTTCACATCAGGTAAATAAAGGGAATGAGCAGTCAGTGGGGTAAGTGGGGGAAAAAAAACCCAAAGAAACATATGTATTTCAGCCCATTTACTTTTCAGGATTAGCAGTCACTTATAATAGAAGACTCAGATGTATTTCAACCAAGAAAAAGAATCAATATATACAATGTTGTCAATTTATATGATGCTATCTGTCATATATTTTTATTTAAAAAAACAAAGTATGAGGAAATAAGGACAAAGAAAGAAGGTGAAGTTGGCCTGGGTACAGCTACAAAAAAATGAAGCTAAGGATTGCTACTGAGATTGAATACAAACCTTACTCTTGACCTTTTCCTGGCAGGCAAGACAAAAAGGAAAACACAAGTTATATAAGGTTCTTATTAGCTAGTAAAAAGAAGCATGCCAGCTTTTCTGTACAAGCAGATTATTTTTCCCCCCTAGCACTAACTTTAAGAATTTCTTTTATGGTCCCTTATAAAGCCATTGACTTTTAAAATATAAAAGTTATATTTATAAAAATATAAAATATACGATGGTTTCAATTTTATAAAAAAAAACAAACCTTAAAAAATAATAGAAACTTCTTTTTTCTGTATGGTCATTTCTTATATTGATTTTTGATAAATGTCATAGTTCAGAGATGGCATTTCTTTGGGGATTTAGGATGGAGTTCAGCCCCCAGCAGGGAAATGAAGTTGAAGGATGATGTCTGGGCCTGTACCCTATAGAAGGGACCCTCGGAATGGTGGGATCCAGTTTGTAATGCCCACGGGCTAAGTAGCAATATGAGATTATTAGCAAACAAATGAAGTTGTATTAAAAGAGAATATTTTATCAAGATCAGAAGCTTTTGCACAGCAAAGGAAACAGTTAACAAAACCAAAAGACAACTGACAGAATGGGAGAAGATATTTGCAAACAACCTATCAGATAAAGGGCTAGTGGCCAAAATCTATAAGGAACTTATCAAACTCAACACCCAAAGAACAAAGAATCCAATCAAGAAATGGGCAGAGGACATGAACAGACATTTCTGCAAAGAAGACAAACAGATGGCCAACAGACACATGAAAAAGTGCTCCATATCACTCAGCATCAGGGAAGTACAAATAAAAACCACAATGAGATACCACCTCACACCAGTCAGAATGGCTAAAATCAACAAGTCAGGAAATGACAGATGCTGGCGAGGATGCGGAGAAAGGGGAACCCTCCTACACTGTTGGTGGGAATGCAAGTTGGTGCAACCACTCTGGAAAACAGCATGGAGGTTCCTCAAAATGTTGAAAATAGAACTGCCCTATGACCCAGCAATTGCACTATTGGGTATTTACCCTAAAGATACAAACGTAGTGACCCGAAGGGGAATGTGCACCCGAATGTTTATAGCAGCAATGTCCACAATAGCCAAACTATGGAAAGAACCTAGATGTCCATCAACAGATGAATGGATCAAGAAGATGTGGTATATATACACAATGGAATACTATGCAGCCATCAAAAGAAATGAAATCTTGCCATTTACGACAACATGGATGGAACTAGAGCGTATCATGCTTAGCGAAATAAGTCAAGCGGAGAAAGACAACTATCATATGATCTCCCTGATATGAGGAAGTGGTGATGCAACCTGGGGAGTTAGGGGGGTAGGAGAAGAAACTAGATGGGATCGGGAGGGAGACAAACCATAAGTGACTCTTAATCTCACAAAACAAACTGAAGGTTGCTGGAAAGATGGGGGTTGGGAGAAGGGTGGTGAGGTTATGGACATTGAGGAGGGTATGTGCTATGGTGAGTGCTGTGAAGTGTGTAAACCTGGTGATTCATATACCTGTACCCCTAGGGATAAAAATATGTTTATAAAAATTTTTTTAAAAATGTAAAAAAAAAAAAAAAGAGAGAGAGAGAATATAACCTTGGCTGTATTCTTTTTTAATTTGGCCCAACAGCTGGGTCCCAACAGTTAGATCTCAATTTGACACTGGGCCTTTATCGTAATAAATTCCATACACATGCAATGATCTAAAATTGACCCTGCTAAGACCCAAACAAGCGTTCCCAAGGAAAAATCCTCTGGTTTACCCATCCACTGAAGCACGAGACACAATGAAAGGAGCTGCTATTGTATTCTGAGATTCCTCGAGACTGGCCTAGGCTAATGTGCTCTCAAAGCTCCCTCGGGAGACAACCCTGACTGGAGATTAGTGTGTAGGAAGGTTCCTAACAGATGGCTCCCGGGGTCAGTTCCTGAGGAAGACAAGAGGAGGGGAGCGGAGCAGAAGGGAGGCAGAGGAGGGGCGCAAGACAAAGTGGAGGAGGAAGTGAAGTGAAAGCCAGCGGGGGCACTGGACCGGGCGTGCCTTTCTGGAGGTGCCTCTCGTTGGGGGAGGGGCTGGGGCCCTCGACCCCACCACTCACTGGATCCAAGCTCTCCTTCTGAGGCGATGTCCTCAGGAGTATTCCCTGAGGAAGCTACCACGTCAGGGCTCTGGGCCAGCCGCCGCCAATGAGGGGGGCTATGTCCCAGACTTTTGAAGGTGGTCCCTCACAACGGATCGGGGATTTTTCTAGGCGCCATGTCCCGAACTAGCAGAACACACTTTACTCCTGAAGCATGACTAAAATAATCTCCCAGACCTCCCGGTCTTTGTGACATGCGGCTTTATTCCCACAGCCTGGATGGATGCGCTTTCTTCTGTAGGATGAGCACCCCCACCCCGTTCGGTTTTCTCTTCGGCCGCTCCTACCCGAGGGCGGCTACAACCAGGGACCTAGTCGGTGAAGAGCTTATCTGACTCACTTCCGGAATTTGGAGGGACGGTCCATAAGCCGACGCAGCGGCTCATGAGCCGGGTTCTTTCTCTTCTCTTTGAGTCCCTTTTTGGCAGGTCACTTCCGGGCTTCTGGCTGCAGGAGTCACTGCTGTGTCCTAGAGCGGAAAGCACGCGCAGCAAACCAGGAAGGCCAGGCACGCTTCCTCCTCCCCAACACTTCCGGAAGCGCTGTAAGAGCGCTACCGGCTTCCCATTGGCCAGAGCCGAGTCACGTGACTGTACCTAGTTTCCGGGACTCCTAGGAAAGTCGTTTTATCTGAGAACATTTAGCTGGCTGCACTTAATTGGGAACAAAGAGAGAAAGGCTGTTGACTGGTAAGACAACCAGCACGGCCGCGCACGAGTCATAGAAATGAAATCCTTCCTCCCTTGGTCCTCATGGGCTGAAGGACGGCATGAAACAGACGCCATAGAAAGAAAACAAATACAGTTATAAAATATTCATGCGACTAGGGGCGCAGCATCGTAACAGAGAGCTCTGCTTTCCAGATTTCTCCTGTTGAACTCAGACTCTCCACATTTCATCAAGAGCAATATGCATTCATTACCCCAGATTTATGCTTGCCTTTCTGCCCCTTGGGACAGAGCTGTGCACGTGGTAGTCATTCGCAGTGTATGTGTTCGTGTGTGTCTGTGTGTGTGTTGTGTAAACAAAGGAGCGTCTTTGGCGTACAATATAGCACTGCACTGTGTCCTCACGTCATAAAATCATGAAGTCGTGTGTCCTGGTGGCATATATGGGAAGCCCCGCAGTGGTGGTTGAGGAGTGGTTTTGGGATGGGTTTCAGTCTTTGCTTGGCTGTGCTTTTGTCTTCCTTATGCCCCTGCCAGATGGGTAGCTTTCCGATGATTTGATTTCATACATCCAGACTTTAGAGAACTTTGAAAACAATGGAAAAGCGACCCCCAGTATGGTTTAAAAAGTGCAATGGCCCAATCCTTTCTTGAAAAATTATGATTTCTTCTACCCCTCCCATCCAGAAAAGAAGCCTCAGTTTCTATAATTATATGATTTTGAACTTTCTGCATATGAAATTCTAGTATGGAGTAGGATTTCCATATATACACATTAAACTTATGGATACTGCTTAGTGAAACAGAAGAATATGACGCTGCCAGTGGTATTTCCTGAAAACACCTAATACCCTCTTTATATTTAGACCTAGGTGCAGGGGCTCATCATTCTTCCCCTTTCTTTGAGGAAGGGTTTTTTTCTGTCAAACTGTCTTCTCAAACATTATTCTGATAGACAGTTCACAGCCTCACACAATTAGAAATAGGGCCCACGGTGAATGTCACATGATTCTGAGTTTCTGATATGCTCCCAGCTGATGCCCATACTAATGTTCTCTGGCCACACCTTCATGATTGGAATTGTGGGGAAAGTTTTTACAAATACTTCTCTCTGGGTTCTACCCAGAGAGTTAGATTTATTATAGGTTTGGTGTGGGCATCAGGTTTTTAATTTTTTTTTTAGCAGGGAGGGAAGGCAAAGGAAGAGGGAAAATCCCAATCAGACTCTGCACTGAACACAGAGCCCAACGTGGGGCTTGACCCCGTGACCAGGAGATCACGCCTGAGCTGAAATTGAGAGTCAGATGCTTAACTGACAGAGCCACCCAGATGTCCCTGGACATCAGTTTTTTTAAAAGCTACCCCAGATGATTCTAATGTATAGCAATATTTGAGAACCATAAGCTCTGAACCAATTACTTTTCCCCATGTGTCCATGTGTCCCTTACATATCCTTGTGCGCCCCCACCATGGTTAATACCAACTTCTGGGGGGGTTTATTCCAAGACAGTGCCTAGCACGGGGCCCCATTCTTGGTATGGGCTCAATCAGAGTCTGATGACCACATCAGCATATAGAAAGATGCTGTTCTATTCACATGCTGTGGCAAGAAGGAAGAGAGAATTTACTTTTCATTGTAAATATGGGTTCAGCACACTTCATACTCACTGCAGTTCCTTTGCCAGGCTTCTTCCAAGGAAAGCCCATAAAAGGGGTTTTCCAGATCTTGGGAACCTAGGCAGACAAAGGGGGAAAATGGAGAGCAGAGATGTCAGCAGAGGAAAGAGAGGAAGGGAAGGAAGGACAGAGAGAAAAAGAGGAGGAGGGAGAAGCGATGGAAGAAGAATGGGGAAGAAAGAAGAAGAAACTAAGATGGATATAAGGGTAGCAGAAGTTGAAAAACACTAACAAAAATTGCTGGTAGATACTTACTAATCACCATCTCTGAGAGACATCAGAGGTTCTTGTGGAGCTCAAAGAATGTAGGATCTCATTAGTAGACAGGAATCAGGCACTCAAAAAGTTACACTGAACTATGCAATGGAGAATAAAGGGAAATAAAACTGGAGATAACATGGGACTTATAGAGAGACCCATCAACAAATGAGAGTTCCAAGGCAATAGATAGCATGAACTCCATTTTCATGTGGGGAAATGGTATTAACTCCGTTGCTATGGATTCCTTATTCTTACTTGGCTTTATTAGCTTAACTCAGATTATGTACATAGGTGGCTCCTGGAGAGATAACATTTAACCCATTCCATTATCAGGGGGTCTTTCGGGGTATTATTTAAATATTTTGTAGTTATTTCCTCAAGCCTATACCATCCAGTATGTTGCCTGCAAATATTCTGAGAAAAAAATTAATTTCAATATTTACTTGAAGATAGATACCTTTGAGAGTCCTCATCCCACTCCTAACCCCACGATGCCCATCTAGAAGTTTCTTCTTAGAGTTGAGGTCATGGTACTAATGTTTTATGAGACTACGGAATGGGCATTCAATCCATTCAAAGTGGTGAAGGTTTGGTATCTTGTTATCTTTTCTAAGAAACGTTCTTAATTTGATGGGTTGAACTTCGGCAAAATGAGTCCCTTTAGTGACATAAAAGCAGCCAGTCTTTAAAAGACGCTGACAGATGCTGAGAGAGTTTTTTACAGTGGGCTGAGTTTCCAGCTCTGCTGCATGTAATTAGGCAGGCAGATAGAGCTTCACTCATTTTACTAGCCCAGTGGGAGGGAGAGGGGGCGGGGGGCCCCAAAGTTCCGCTAACTTCAAGGAAACACTCTCTCTTTCTTTAACATGTGTGTCTCCATTTCTGTGAAGAAATAAGTCTGTGTTTCATTTTATAAATTCTGCACACAACTGAGCTTGTGGTAAGGAACACATCATTTCTATTTATTTCAAGCAAGCGTAATTTATCCATTTCATAAAGAACTTGGATGGTAAAGATGGTATACATGTGTGATTTAAGGATCAGCATTTTTAGTGTGCTAACAACATCAATAAACACAGAATGCATTATGTCGGCAGTTTGGCTCATCTGAATCTACTTGATTTTCCTATTTTGCCTTTTTTTTAAATTTAATCTTTGGTCTTCAGGGTTTAATACTCTGGTGTCTGAAGTGCTTGTGTCCATAAACAATTGAATTGCCAGTTTTCTTGGTCAAGGTAGCATCTCTTGTTTTCAAACTCTTGGTTTTCTCTGCTACATTTAATTGGGAACTCTGTGTCTGGCTCATAAAAATCTCTACAGAATGTTCCCCCCTTCAACTTTTAAGTTTAAAAACCCAGTCTGTCTAAGAACAAAGCTGGGGCTTCTGGGGAACAGAAAGAGAATTCTCTGGGTCCCTTTCCCTTGCAAGCCCCATTCTAGAATGAAATCTAAAACTTGGCTCATGTGTACCAAGCAGAAATCACGAGAATCTCCACATGTGCTGGCCATATATTCTATATTAGAATTGCAAACCTAGGACCCCACAATAAAATGTGAAGAAGTAGAGAGGATCCCTGAGGCCAAGGGGCCAAGATCAGAATAGGGACTCTCATTTGAGGAAAAAAACCACATGAGCAACTCAGAGCTATGAAGGACACTAGGCTATAATGACAAGAACTCAGAGGACCCAAGCAATGACAGAACTATTTGGTTGAATTCCTAGACATGTTGCTCTGTAGGTCGGAAGGAACTCACCTCCTAGATGTGCATGCAGGCCAGTCTTGCCCTTTTCCAGGTTGATTGAGGATGCAGTGTTTCTTCCCCAAGACCCATCCAGAAGTAGAGCCAACACAACTCAGGATCCCTGTGTACTAGTCCAGTGGGAATAATGAGCAAAGCTGGGCCAGAGCCAAGTCTGCTGTTTACAAGTTGTATTACTTTGGACGTAGGACTGAAAGCTTTCTGAACTTTAATTTGCTAAGCTATAAATTGGTTGTAGGAATATAACTATGTAAGTGTGACTGGTACCTAAAAGGTCCTTCTTCTATACCTCATTGCATCTTGTCAAGCCCAAGTTTGTCAGGCCAGGTTTGTTACCCATATATCTAAGATTACCTCCTAACTTAGTACCTTGGCCTCTTGTGTCAACCAAGATACAGAATGGCCCATATCTGATGGCTGGAACACTGCTTGTAACTGTGAATAACATATAGGGCTCCCTCCTACTGGGAAGCACACACTCAACTTCCAGACTAAAATTTGACAGGCCTCTTATGGGCCATGCCAACACTTTGAAAATAAAACTCTTGAAGTTGCAGCAGAAATATATTTTTACATGATAGGACGAAACCATCTGGAACTTACTGCTTACATGGACTGAAAGAGCTGTATCAACAATAGGGTTGTTATAAACTCAGGCTCCACACTGTCTCCTAAAGGGATTAGACAGGTCTCATAATGTGTTCTAGACAGAAAAAGTGACCCAAGCAGGGGCTGAATCCTTAGCTGTCATTAGTATTTTCCCATGTCAACGCTGGGATTTGAGAAGACAGAAGGAATTGACTTACTTTATATACTTGTCTGATCCTTTAGTACTTAATGAAAACTAGAATGTTTTATTTCACCCCTATGGGAAAATAGCTAAAACAGGCAGTTTGTTCCTGAAATAAAATATCAGCAATCAAAATACTCTCAAGGTCCCTTAGAAAGCAGAACATCACAGGCTTATTACAAAATAGGTGCCCCAAGCTTCTAGGTGCTGTTAACATTGTTTTATTTCCTTTATACAAAAAGTAGAAATGACAGAAAAAAAAAAAAACAAACCACCCTTGACAGAAAACAATACCACTGACCTGGTCTCACTGAGGAGCTGAGCCCAAACTGCCCATTTTACTAGAAAAGTTCAGTCAACATTAGCAAACACTCATGCAACTGATGAAAGACAAGATGGGGCCAGTGGCTTGGTGGACATACCAATCCAATCTTAAAAAACATACATTGGCCCAATCATGCTTTTAAATGGCATCTCTTGAGAAACAAGTTATATATACAAATATCACCCCAAAATGTGTATTATATAGTCTACCACTATAAATTTAAGGCATCCTGATATTGTTCTTCTGCTGGTGAGGCATTTTTCTCATGATTCTATTTCCACAGTGGATAGTCCAGAAATTTCCAATAGTGTCCAAAGGGCAGCAATGAGAGAGAAGAAAAAAACGATTTACAAGAAGAGTTCTTTTGACTCTGGCTCAGCATTGTGCTTTATGCTGTAGGATTTCTTCATTTTTCTATTGATGTCATTATGCCTAAGCAGAAGAAAAACCATAAAGGCCAGAATTAGATAAAACTATGGTCAAGTTACAAGACAACACCACTAAAACAACTTACCAAAAATGGAAATTATCCTCATACAAACCACACTGAAGAACACTTTATTCTACTAGGCAAATTATTCTTTTCATATAAACCACTCTTTAAACAATAAAAAACTACAGTCATGTAATAACACACACTTGGCAAACACTTTTTAATTTGGTTCTGGAAGTTATTTCTCAATCATCCTGACTGGAATCCAGGCAAGATTCTAGTCAAGTGAATTTTATAAAATTCATGTCAAAGTCACGTCAAATCAAATAGTAAGTATAGTAATGCTGGTTGAGTGGAAATGAGATGTTTATATTTTATTGACATGGATTCATTGGTGACATCTTTAATGTCCAATAAGCTTGAGTCCTAATTATTCAAAGAAGATGCTTATTTGGTGGTGTGATTACGGCTGGAAGACAATGAGTAGGAAAGTCTAGGGAAAAAAGAAAAAAAGACCAGGAAAAAGTAATGCTGTTCTCCACCCCCACCCCACCCCACCCCCCATATTTGATACCTAGTAAGCCTATGGAAAGAAGTACAAGCTTAAGCCTTGAACAGTCATGCTTTGTAAGTGAATTTCCCTCTAGGTGGACACATTTGTTCACATTCTGGGTATAAAAATCTTCTGAGAGGAGTCACCTTCTGAAGGTGGGTGAGTCTACATATTAATAAATTCCTTCTTGTTGCTACATTAGACAAAAACAAAGTGTTTCCAGTAATGCTACTTGCTAACACGAGGACATATTTGGATGGGGAGCTTCAAGTGGAGTGTTATGGCCTCAAAATCATGCTTGCTTGCAAAGACTGTGTAGACTATTTTCAGTGTTCCAGGAAGTATTTGATCCTCATCAACACCTGAAAGTTCTAATTCTTACTTTATTTATTCCTCTGAATAGAAATTTATTAATTTTTTAAAAAGATTTTACTTTTAAGTAATCTCTACACCCAATGTGGGGCTCGAGCTTACAACCCTGAGATTAAGAGTTGCAAGCTTTACTGACCAAGCCAGCCAAGTGCCCTGAGTAGAACTTTAGAGATTGTCTATGGGCAATAAAGGGAAGAAAGGGAAAGAAAAACCTGATTGGTAAAAAGATGCTCTAAGGACTTCCAATTAAACATGGTGGATTAAACACACACATTCATCACCCCATTCTCACAAAACAACACTAAAAAAGGAAAGTAAAGAAATAAGAAAGGAATAAACCTAAACAAATAAGGGAAGTGAGAGGGGATGATAATACACAAAATACCAACACTATTTCAGAAACAGGAAGGTCGAAGGGCCTGTGGAGCTGATTCAGCTGAGCAGAAGATGCAGAAATCTAAGCCCATGGGCAGGGAACCCAGCAAACTGATCTATGCTGCAAGATGCAGAAACCAAAAGCACCATGTATTTCTGGAAGTGACAGTGGGTGCTGAATGGGTGCTAAAAATAGGAAGATTATTGGGAAAAAAATTTTTTTAAAGATTTTATTTATTTGACACAGAGAGAGATCACAAGTAGGCAGAGAGGCAGGCACAGAGAGAGAGGGAGAAGCAGGTTCCCCACTGAGCAGAGAGCCTGATGTGGGGCTCGATCCCAGGACCTGGAGATCATGACCTGAGCCAAAGGTAGAGGCTTAACCCACTGAGCCACCCAGGTACCCCAGATTATTGGAAAAATTTTTGGAAGTAGCAAGTCAGATCCCAGATTATCTCTCTGACCCAGTGTAGCTGGGTAACTGTCTCTTTCCCACTGTGAAAAAGACTGGAGGTTACAATTTGCAAGGTGCGAACCAGACAGAATTCAGCTAAAGGGGGCAGAACCCATGAGATTAAATGAAAGTCTCCCTAAGTGAGAATATGATTCTCAACCCATCTCCTATTAGTCTGACTCATGAATTTTTGGCACTCAGGCTATGGGCACTAGCAGGAGACTGGAGTTTCCTTAACTTGAGAAATGAACTGGCCAAGAGAACAGACTTACAAATACTAGTAGGGACTTTCCCAACAGAAGAGCCTAGTCCTCACCAGTTGATGTGAAGCAACACTGACCAGTCAACAAGCCTCACCCATTAAGTCAGAACCTCCACTCAGCTTTAGTGAATATAAATGAGTCAGAGATCATTAGATATTTGAGGAAAGTGCTACTATGAAAGACAGAACCAAAATCAACAGAAACGGAAGTCAAAGTGACTAGAGATAACATACGGAGCCAATGAGAGCTTTAAAATCTTTAACAAGGAAAGAAACACTGGGAAAATGTCTGTAATTCATACCATAAAGGGTTAGTCTTTCTAATATGCAATATAGAAAGAGCTGCTATAAGTCAAAAGAAGAAGAAGGCCGAAATCTCAATAAAATGAAGGATTAAAAATAGTACCTTCATACAGTAAAATAATACCAATGTAAATACCTTTTACTGCAAATACTTACTGCAATACTTTTTACTGCAAAAAGGAGGAAAAGAAAAAAACATATATATTTATATTTGTCTGTAAAATTCACATGTATAATGCTACAATAAGGAAACAAAGAGAAAACCAACAAGGTACTTTTAGAAATTAACACTATTATAGCAAAAATAAAAAATTAGAAGGTTGGAAGGTAGAGGTTAGTTCTTTCCTAAAAAAAATAAAAAAGCAAAAGTTCTTTCCTAAAAGAACGACAAAAGACAAAAGTATGGATAAAGATAGAAAACTAGTTAGCAAATCTGAGGATCGATTCAGTGTGCCCAACATTACAATAGTATGATTTCCAGAAAGAGTGAACAGAGAAATTGCAATGGACAAAAATTTCAAAGAAATTGTACAAAAAAATTTCCCAGAACTGAAACATATAGGCTTCCAGACTGAAAAGGCCTGCTGCGTGCCCACATGTCAGGAATGTTAATGGCATCATGACAAAGCATCAATAAATCAAAATACTGGGGATAAGGAGAAAATCACAATAGCTTCCAAGGGATTTGCAATTTGAGAGGAATGGAACTTTGCAACAGGCACACTGGAAGCAAGAGGAAAATGAAATGTGTTAGAGATTCTGAGGAGAAGTGTTTCCTACCTAGAATTCTATACCTAGCCAAATACATCTAACCCAGTATGAGGGCAAATTGAAGATGTTTTCAGACAGGCAAGGTCTCAACAAATTTAGCACCCATTCACCTCCCAAAGAAGGGAAGATGTGTTTACTAAAACATGAGCATAAACCCAAAATGGTAAAAGATGGATTCAGGAAACAGGGCTCTACACAGGAGAGAAGCAGAAGCAATTCCCAGAATAATGTATTGGGGGGCGGGGAACACCAGGAAGACAGCTGTACAGCACTGCTAGATAACAGCAGTCCAGACTGGGGCAGGGGGACAGAGGTTGTCTCCACCAACAGACAAAATGAGAGACACCTAATCTGCCTGAATGTGCTAAAGGGAGGTTTCTGTCTCCCACAAAGTATTTAGAAAGGAATTATAAACTGAGAAGTCAAAATTATTTTCTGCCCCCCAAATGTAAGGTTATAATTATAATTAGAAAGAAAACACATTATGACATACTCCTTGGACCTACTGTGATTAATATTTATATAGCCATACTAATAAACAACACCAAATACTGACTTAACCCCAAAGAGAGATACAACTGTATTATTAATGGTGGGAAGAGGAAGGATGGGTGTGTGTGTGTGTTTGTGTGTGTTTGGGGGTAGGGGGCAGTGTTAGGTGCTAAAATAGAGCTAGATAAGTTTGGTTATTTGTGGAGAATATAGATTCTTTGAATCCTGGCTCCATAATTCATTATCATTACTATACAAGCTAGGGTAAGATCATAATCTCTCTGTGCCTTGGCTTCCAATATGCAAAATTTGATAATAATAGTACCTAACACACTAGGTCATTATGAAGGTTAAAACAGTTATGATGCGTGTGGTGCCTGGAATATTCTTTCGTACTTGTAATTGCTTTATAAGTGTGAGCTATCATTTTATTCTATAGAATTATAGTAGAATGAACAGAGAGAATATCTAAAGTTAAATATCTGAATGAGCACGTGACTTAACAAGGCAGAATACTAGAAAATACTTGTGAAAGAAAGCAAAGTGATTGATTCAGAGGAGTGGGATTACAGAACAGGGTAGATTGGGCAGAGGAGAGCAAATTTTTGTTAGAACGCTAGCATTACTGTCTGTCTTTCTCTGTCTTTCTCTCTCTATATATATGAATGTGTGTGTGTGTATATATATATGTATATATATATGAACCTATAGCAGCTCAACAAAAATGTAAATGAAAAATCAATAAAAGCTAAAAAGAAGCGTTAGTTTGTAATTTAAGGATGATCTCATCATTTAGACACTACCAGAGTATTTCTACTTTAATATGAGGGGTGTCATGATCAAGAACATTAAAAAAGAACACTTTCTGCAGGACACAACCCAGCATGATAAGAGCCGAGTGTGTATTTGAGACATTTATTTGAATAATATCAGGATAATTCAGGCCTCCCCGAATCCTTCAATTTCCCCCCTAGTCCTGAATTACCAGTATTCAAAGGAATAGAATTGTTTGGGTAATTCTGGCATGAATTATTCAGATAATTAGCTGTTCCTTGATTTCATTTTTGGATATGAAATCACATTCTCAGTGACCAAAATTGGGAAGAAGAAAAGGCTTAAATTTAAATAACAGTTTTGCAAGTAATCTAACTTGCTGATTCATCTAGGCACGGATTCCACATTTCCAAAACCCATCGTGACCAGATAGCAATTTACTTAGAGGATTAGTCTAAAAGGGTCTGCGGGCATGCATTACTCTTCCACTGATACCCAAAACAGGGAGACTTTGTTACTTTTGTGATCTCCTTCAGAACTACACTGAGAGCAAATCTCTAAATCCCATCTACTAAAAAATGGGATTCCAGCTAAAGAAGAAACAACTTGCCCTCCAAGTACCCACACGAAAAACTCACTGTAGGCAGGTGGGCCTATAATCGAAGGGCCTAGATATTAGATGGAGGACACCATCTTTCCTTGGGATGACAGGCTCAGTCCTTTTTATTTTGTTTCTGCTTTTACCTCTTCTTTCTTTTCTCTCTCTACTCTTTCTCACCAAATATTTATGAAGTCTCTAGCATGGGCCAGGCACCAAGCTGGACACTGGGGTTACAAATGGGGGTTGTGGGGAGGCTGTCAAGGGTCCACACCCTCATGAAGCTCCTATGCGTTTCCTGGAGTTTACTGTGTTTTAGCTGTATAGTCTTTTAATTCTTCCTGGGTTCTGATCTCTTTTAGGAAGGCAGCATGTCTCATACTGGCACAATGAAATGCCGGGCTTAGAGGGAAAGACAGTGGTGCCGTTGAGTGCACTGGCAAACCAGGGATGTGGCATTTGGGAAGGTAATGCATCCGCTCGAGTCTCAGCGTGGGAAGGAAAATCCCACATGACTGTGGTTGCAGCAGGGATGCTTGGTAAAGGTACTGGAAGTTGTCTGGGTAAAGTCTCTAGCTGGTACTTTAAACCTCAAATGAATTGCTGCTTCTTGGAAACTCCAGCCTTCCTCTGAGCTTATAGACAGGACCTTCTCTTTTAATGTTCGGAGAAACCCCCATGGTAACAGAGATGGTGTCTATAGGACACTAACAGGACGGTTTCCTCTGTGACATTTCATGGTTCACCCCAGGACCGTGGAGCGGAGGGAGGAAAAGAAGATGGAGGTGGGAGAAGGGAGTCATTTGTTCTTCAATTCTGTGATTGCATTCAAACCAGGATTCACATGCTGAAAGAACGCGTTTCTGGGGGGATGGTTTTGGTTTTGAAGGAAGGTCTTCTCTCTGGACCCTCCTACTTGTTCCTGGCTGTTGCACATGTTCATTTCCTGCCTTCCAAGGGCAGTGCTTGAAGACTGAACCTGGGATCTCAATTGCAATAGCTTTTTTCTGTGTCTCAGCTCCTCATATTTGGAGACTAAACTGTAATTGTCTTTCTGTGGCAGAACATGCTTTCTCCTTTTCCCGGTGGATATACGGCATGTATGAAGAAAAACTCCATTTGTGAATCAGGTTCTGGTCAACCTTGGGAACTCTAGTGGCTGTTATTAAGGGCTTGCGAAGTCGTGCTGAGACACTGGGAGGGTCTGATCATTTTAACTATTCCCCACAACATGAGTATTTCCCTCCACACACAAGATTCTGCTGTGCAACAGCCAAGCGTAATGCAAAACCATGGCCCATGCAAAGGAGAACCTGCTCTTGGGGAAATGTTCAAGACTGGGTTTTCCTCTCTCCTCTAAGTCATAGGGACAAAGCTCTAGTACAAAATATGGGTTTTTTTTCCTGTGAAACTAGTATGAACCCTAAAGAGGCAGAGGTGAGCGTGGGAGGGATAAGAGTTGTACAGGGAACACACTGAAGCTGGGGACACATGGGGAGGAAAGGAGGGGAAGGAGACCAAGTGGGTTCTAGGGGGTTCGGGAGTAGAGGAAGTCACCTCAGGGAACTGATATCAGTTCCTGCTGATGGGCTGGCTCTAGGCCCCAGAGCTAGTATTTTAAAAATGAATATCCACTTCAGATCATGGCTTAGAAGTCGAAATTATAATTTTTGAGCAATAATGCCATTGTCTGTAATCACTAAATTCCCTTTTTGTATTAGCCCTTGAACCAACTTTTCTAAACTGTTACATTGAGAAGACTCTGTCTGCTCCTGGGGAGGTTTCTCTAGAACTAAGTCCTGGAAGTATCACACAGCCGTGACCAAGAAATAAGAGACGCATCCTTTCAAGAATTCTTAAAAAAGCATATGGATTAAAAATAGATACTTTAAGCTAAAAAAATTAAAGACAAGATTAGAATGTGGTTATTTTCTTATATCCAGAGAAATGACGGCAAGGATGCCTTTGTTCAGCAAGATCAGGGGCTAGTATTTTTGGTGCCAACTGGATTTTCCCATCATGAGTCTGGAAATGCTCATCAGTGGGGCTGAGGGCACTCACTGTACTTGGGAGACAGCTCTCAGCCAGGGCCTCACCTCTACTTTTCCAATGATTTCCCCATCTTTGTTCACTTTTTTTTGTTCAGCATGGTATCCTGACAGTAAGGACATAATGTGTGTTGTGTGCAAGCACTTGCATCTGTGTGTGTGTTGGAGTGGGTGGCACCCTCAACTCTGACCTCTTACTGGGCCTCACAGATGACCACTGCCACACCTCACGTCACATCAGGCCAAATATATGACTCTTGTTGAGGGGTTATTGAACAACCTTGACATCTACGCAAAATATCGGATACTGTAGCTCTTGGCTCTGGATGGATCATTTCCCAGGTGGCTGATTCCTTGGCAGTAAAACCCACACTCATAGTGTTTATCACTTCCTGTCTTCTGAAGCAGTCTGCGCTGGTGTTGGCAGGAGGACAAGGGTTTCAGGCCACAGTGGCACTGTGGTCACGGAGGGCGTGGCTAGGGGTCGCCAGGAGGCTGATGTCCTCTGTCTCTTGGTAGCTGGATGCAAAGCTCATGCCACATGTCCCAGGTCTCACTTAGACTTAAACTCTGGGAAATGAATGTCTTATTGGCGTTTTAAGACAATAATTGCAAACATCCCCTTGGGGTTGTGATAATTCAAAACCAACTCATCCTTGATAGGAAAAAGTAAAGATAAATCTGTTTGTTATAAACAAAGTCATCATCGTCTGTGGAAACACTCTGGGAAAGCTGTCCAGAGTAATGGAGTTGGATCTAATTTTAAAGGGCATTGAAAAGAAATTTAGATTCTGGGCTATCAAGCTGTGACCAATGTAGGAAAATAAATAGCAAACAGAACCCCCACCCAGAGGTGATGTTCTTTCAAATGTGTTTATTGCTCCTATCTTTCCCTTACCAGGAAAAAATAAACATTACTTAGGAACTAAAATGTGACTCTAGTGTATGCCTGCAACTAGGTGCTAGGGCCCCACTCTTTCTCCTGTGCTCATAGGGATAGGGCTATTTGATGGCATTAATTTTTGGAACCAACTCCAACCCAACGACTGCCATTGGTTTCCACAGTTACATAAGCCTGGAGAATCTCCGTTACCCAAGAGGAGATGTTTAGCCTTCAAGCAAATTCTCGGGCCAGGATTTGAAGGCATCACTGAGGGAGGAACACGTGGGTTCCTTTCTACAATGTAACTTTCTGTGGGACGTTCCTTCAGTGGGTCCCGTGGACAATATGAAGCAAGTGCTACAGTCAGTTAGGTGTTTTTCATGCCCACGATCTCATGCTAGTGTTAATTTCTCAGAGGAATCTTCATTTCCACTATAGCTATCCACCCTTATTTTGTCTAAAGAGTGACCTTGGCCCCATTCTCTCTGCCTCTGTGTCATTTATGGGGGAATCCGAGAAGCCTCCCCTCTCCAGGGTGAGCCAACAAGGGACTTTTCTCTTTCTGTGGAACACACGAGAACCATGATAAATTAGAGGTTAATTTATAAAGGAGGGAGGGGAAGGGGTCTTCTGGTACCTGGAAGATTCTGTTCTTGTCCTTAAACAGAAATCACAGGATGCTTATTTAAATACACTGAATATTTTTATTTTCGGATTTCTGCTTATCACTGAACTCAAATTCTGTTAATATGAAAATCCAGTGACTCTGAGGCTCAAAACTGAGCCGTTAGAAGTATTGTTCCCTAAACTGAGTAGGAAAGGTTTAACCTAGAGTTAGATAGCTCTGTAGCCCCAAAGCCTCACTTGGTGCTCTGACTTTTGTAATTCTATTACAGAAGGTCATTCAGCTTTGTTCCATGGCTTATAAAAAGACAGGATGAAATATTTCTGGCAGGACAGTCCACCGTGATACTAACTGTCTTGTTTCTAGGTATTGTAGGAACCTTCGAGAGATGAGAGATGTTCTCCTTCTCCCTCCCCCAAGAGTTTGTCAAGTCTTTGTGCTGCCTTTCCTGAGGGTATTGCTGGTGATTTCTGTTTAAGGACAAGAACAGAATCTTCCAGGTACCAGAAGACACACCTGACCTCACCTAGGACTAAGAAGGGCATGGCGGTGGGGAGGTGGGTTGAGAGAAACAGAAGGTGCCTAGTACCAATGTCTGGGAAGGGAATGGACATTTTTTTTTCCCCCTTTCTATTTCCTTCCTACCCCAAGCCCTGGGTTCACAAAACTGGTTGAGATTCCCTGCCCCAGGGTGGCCGGAAGCAGCCCAAACTCTGGCACTGTGTGAGCCTGACCCAAGCTGAATATTGGTGAACAGTAAATACCTAAGCTCCAAGATGCTTCCTTCAATGTACTGAATTAATGAGTCCCCTAGGGGCACTCCCGGAAATGCCAGAGATTTACTTCTCCTTTGGGCTGACCAGAGACCTGGAGCAGATTAAACTTGATTTAAAGGGTCAAAAACAACAACAACAAAAAGAGTGACATTTCTTGTGCCTTAGTATTCTGAACTAAAATTTATAAATTTATACTTACAATACACACACTCCGATTTGGGTGTGTTTGTCATTCTATAGAAACATGCACATTCATAAAAACACTGCAGAGGATTTTGGAAGGGTGCTGCAAGGCGTGCCGGGTTTTTCTTTTAACTTAATCATATCAAAGCAAGATTGAATGATTTAAAAGTGGCAACCTCCCTTAACATGAATTTGGGGGTTTCTTCTGACAGAAGCCAGTCACCCCATGCACCAAGTGCAGGAAGTCGCCCTCCACGACTCTCCTTTCACTGCTCTCTTTTCCTGCTTTGTTTGGGAGTGGGAGTTGTGCACATTCCCCGGGAGGTGGGGGGGGGGGAGGAACGAAAGTCCGGATGCAGAAGGACTTTGCCCAGTGAAGCGCCCAAGCCCCCGGGGACCTGTGAAGATGAATCTTTTCTGTACACAGTCCATGCATTTTGAAGCGTAAATATTTTGTTTGGAAAAGCCCCGTGGTTTGTCTGGTGGGCACACCCAGACGGGCTGACGGCAGGGCACCGGGGTTCTGAGCGTTAAGCGAGAGCAGTTTCAGAATGGCAGGGCCTTGCTTCTCCCAAGCACAGTGATGAAAGGAGCTTTCAGTCTAGCATCAGCAATGAAATAAAACCTCAGCCCTCCTTCACAGCTCCGATTCTGATCAGAGATCGACTCCGTCCACCCGTGACAGGAAATTTAATTTCTATACTTACTGGGTACTTGAATCCATTAAAACAAAGACTGAAAGCCAAAGTCAACCGGGAGACTCAGCATGTTTGTAAGGTGAGTAGCTTCCTCTGCCCTCTGCGGCTGGAATGAAACCCCGCCACAATCGGGCCCTTGGTCCCTTTCTAAAGCCCCATTATAAGACTGGCTGCTTCTGTTGAGGGTCTGTGTTGCGGGGGAAGGGGTCATTTTCTTTGTCGGTATCAGTTCCTGCTAAGGGTGCTCAGGGACCGTGGTTTCAAAGGTCACGCTGCTGGAAGCCAAGGCATGGCCCCAGTGCGCGACGGACCCGCGAGCTAGCACCACGTACCGTGCGCGGTTATGCTGAGGCTCTTCGGTCAGCGTGTTAGAAGAAAGGGTGATGCAGCTGCCGTACATCTCCTGGAGAGGTGCAATTAAACATCATCTGAAACATGCAACAGAGCTCGGCACATGCATGTGTCCCAAACAACAGGAGGCATGCAGGAGGCAGATTAGTGGACAGAAGCTTTGTTCACACGTCAGGAGCACAGGGAGCTGCTGAGGTCATCCGTTCCCTCCCGGTGACAGAACCCATTAAGTGACTTGGGAAAGTCTAATGTGAGCAAGGTAAGGCTGGCCAAGTGAAACCCAAAGGGGCTAGGGATTGGAGCACATGGGGCAGCGGGTGGGGGGACTTTTCTAGATGAAATGCATACAACACGGAAGTCCCTTACGACAAAGAATTCACGTTGGAATTCAATGTGTAGTTAAAATGGGCGTTCAATTAATGAGAGTGATATTAACAGAAACTCGATTTCAGAATTGCAAAAAGAATCTGGACAGGTCTTAAACCTCAGCGTCAGGAGGTTTCTCCTTATGGCTCATAATCAATTATCCACGTTGGAACTCTCTAGATTGGGGGGATATTTGGGGTCCTTCCATTCCTTAGAGGTTCACCTTCTGGGATGCCATACCATTTTTGGGGGGATGGCACCGCATGCACAGAGCACAGAGCAAGATTTATCGCTGATAAAAATGTTCCTAGCTCTTCACTGATTTTTAAAGTGCATGCCTTTCTAGGAAATACAATTACAAAACGTAGTTCATGGCACACTCTGCCATGCCTCAGGTACTGAGTGCTTTAGATGGCTCCGGCATTATCCTGATCAACGCTCAGGGGGGGTTGTGTCATAAAATGCCAATGCAGAGGGTCCCTGCGGGTGTATTCATGTTAAAGGTCATCCCAGAGTTGAGCAGTTAAGTCTTTAGAAATAGAGTATCTCTTTACATGCTCTTCCACTGGGTTTGACTAGCGAGTCAGATAAGCAGAGCAAACGCTTCCCGAGGAAGACCAAGTGCCAAGGAAGGGCCTGATTTCACACCACCTGGTGGTCTGATCATGTAGAAATGCCTCCCAGGTTAGGACTCCTAACACTCAGGGGTCACACTATTTTGGGCAACTGGAGGATCAGCATATCATGTCCTGTGGTGTATTTGATCTTTCTCTCTTAGAGCATTTTCTAAAGGAAGAGCCAAGGGCCTAGACTCTAATATGCCATATCTCATTAGAAAACACATGGATGCAGCGTTCCGTGCATCTCTTGGGAATTTTTCTGGGGATTCCCTCATGGTGGCAAGGGTCACCCATCTTAGCGTGAGGAACAGCATAGTGAATTCAAAGGCAAAAAAGAGAGTCTCCAAATAGAACTCACCGCCTTATTCTTTCCTTTGCTAGCAGAGTTCACGGGATTTCCCTTGGCATCTGTTGTCTTCCTGCCAAGTGAGGTTAAGGGCAGCGTGGACGTCTTCAGCTGGTTGGCTGCCTGGTAGTTATTATTATTGTTTTGGTTGCCGCTGAGTGTCTCCATGATAGACCGGAAGGTTCCAAAAGGCCTTTTCAGTTGGTCCCCCGATTCACTACTCATGGAGGCCCTCTGGAGGGTCCTGCCTTTATCTCTCTCCTTTTCTCCATTTAGCTCAAGGCTACTTTGTTCCATCTGTACCACAGGCTCCTCAAAGGTAACTCTGAGTTTCAAGTTCTGGGAGGTCCGGCGCTTGGAAGATGGAGACTTGAGGGCACTCTTGGGGCTCATAGCCATTTTCTGGGCAACAGTGCTGTCAGGGCTAGGCTGAGTGGGGTCTCCAGATGGCTGGCTTGGGGGAGTGGTCCCTGAGCCGGGACATTGGGATTCCAAGTCAGGTTCGCTGCTCTCTGAGGTGGGGGATGGGCTATGGCCATCCAGAGATTTGGAGGCCTTGATGCCAAAAGGAAACCTACGTCCTGATGTCAAGGTGTGTTTCTTTATCATCAGGTGTAAGCTTTCTGCGCTGTCCACACTCTCCATACCTCCCACGATGGGCTGCGGCCGGGGCCTGTCCGCCTTCCTTACAGGTGTGCTCTTGGGGTCCTCAGAGGTATTGGAATCGGTGTCGGACTCACTCAGGGACCGCTGCATCAGCTGCCTCAGCCGAGCTAACTTCAGTTCCCTCTTCTCCAGAGGGATCTTCTTGGAGTTTCTAGAGGAAGCCTGGGAATCTTGGAATTCCAAGGACAGCTTTTCCTGGGTGCAGACGCTCTCTGAGATATCCTTTCCCAGTAACTGGCGTAGGATTTTGTCAGAATCTTCGTCTTTTGCTTTGACCCTGGCCCGGCTGGATGCTGACAGGCTTCCGAGAACCTGAATCCCCTCTTGGACTCCAGGTTTGCTTTTGGCTACAGACTCATCATCTGCATCTGGAGATTTCCACTGGGACCTTCTGGAAGCCGGGGAGGATGGTGAACTGAAAGATGATGAAGAACATATGAGGGGATTTCCTCTCACTGATTTCCTTCACTGCCATGAATGACTTACAACAAATCAATAGGACTGGAATAAGGATAATCCCTTAAGGTCCACGCAAACCAATCTCCAGAGTGGCAACTACGACCAGAGTATAGTAGTGCCTCATACCTAATGCCATGATGATATATTTATCTACTGCTCTACTGTTTATACATCCATTTGGCACTAATTTCCTCCATTGTTCTCATCTTCAACAAACTTACGAACCTACATATTCATGTTCCCATTTTAAAAGATGAAGAAATAGAGTCTGGAAGAGTACGTGACTTGCTTATAATCAGGGAATGAAGAAATGTCACAGCCAGAGATGAACCCAGGTTTTCTGACTTTAGATCCAGAGCTTTTTTCCCCTGTAAGCTGTCAATTTTATTCCTCTTTATAAAAATAAAATATTGTTTTCTTTAAAGATATCTTTTCTAAAAGTCCAAAAGAAGGCTCAGAGATTAAAGATAACTAAGCACACTAACCACCCATGTTCCTAGTATTACCTGGGTGAAGAAAGGAGTGACTCTGATTTCTGGGCTTCTAGAAGTTGCTGGAGCTGGTTTTGCAATGTGACGCGTTCCATTGTCTGTCTAGGAAAAACAAATGGAGCCGTGTGAGCTCTTGATACATGGCCACTACTATAAATGAGTACTTACAAACTTTTTCGTGATTATTTGCAATAAATTGCAACAAATCCCGAAGCCTTACACATGTGCGTATTTTTCATTTTGCAGTGCAGGTATTTTCCTAAGGATACTATCAAGTACCCAAAAGGAGGCTTTTTATTCAAATTAGAAAAAACTGGAAGTAACCTAAATGCTCATCAACAAGACTAAGTGAATAATTTAGTTATTTCCATAAGGGCAACTACTAAAATTGAGAATATATTTCAGTATCAATGACATAGAAAATGTTTCCCTAATATATGTGTATATATAAAGTACACACACACACAAAGTATAAAAGTATGTACATAAAGTAAAAAAGAAAGTTACAAAACACTGTCGTGTAATCCCATTTTTAAGAAATCTCTCTATATAACATATATAAATATATTACTTATAATGTATATGCTTATATATATTATTTACTCTTTCTGAATTGTTTAAATCTTTAAAGTAATTGAATTAATTTAGTGATCAGAAAAGAGCAAAATAAAACAACACAACTATTTCCATATTGGTATTTTCCTACATGAAAAGAAACATGATATGGCAACATGCATTTTATTCTGGAAATAAGAGCATATGAATGAGAACGTGTTTTAAATTTAGGAAACTCAGTTAAAAGCCATAGGTTACAGAAACTGCAATCTGTTTAGAAAGCATACTACTTGAGAACTTGAGAAAAATAAACCCAACTGATTCTGACTCCCAAAGAAGAGCACTATTTACTAAACTCTAGTGTTAGTGTGGTGACCTCCCCACTCCCTGTGAGATGTCTATTACATTCTAATCCCTAGAAGGTGGGACTATGTTACCTTTTGTGGCAAAAGGGAATTAGCGTTGAGACAGAATCAAGATTATTTATAGGCTGATAGGTAAACAGGGAGATTATCCTGGACTATTATTAAGGGTTATCTAATCTAGTCACGAATCTTTAACAGCAAGGAGGAGGTAGAAGATGAGGTCAGAGCCACTCAAAGTGTAAAGACTTGATCTGTGGTTGCTGGCTCTGACCATGAAGGAAGGGGTCATGAGTCAAGGAATGCAGTGACCTCTAGGGACTGGCAATGACCCTTTGCTGCCAGCCAGCAAAAAAGGGGACCTCGGTCCTACAATCACAAGGAACTGATTCTGCAACCAGACCCATCCTAGAGCCTCCAGAAAGGAATGTGGCCTGTGGACACCTCGATTTTAATCTGGAGACCCATTCTGGTCTTTGGACCTGTAGAGCTGTAAGATGATTTGTGTTGTTTTAAGCCATTAGGTGTATTGTGATTTGTTACGGGAACAGAAAACTAATACAATTAGCATAAAAAATGGTAGTCCCTCTCATGAACCAGAACATGGAACTAAATGAATGAGCTGCAAGTGTTTTATGTGGGTTTTTTGTTTTTGTTTTTGAGAAAGAAAGAGTGCAAGCACATACACACAAGCAGGTGAGGTGGGGTAGGGGCAGAGGGAGAGAGAATCTTAAGCAGGTTCCGTGCCAGTGAAAGCCCAAAAATGGGCTTGATGTCATGACTCTGAAATTATAACCTGAGCCTAAACCAAGAGTTGGACACCACTGAGCCACCCAGGTTCCCCGAGTTCTAAGTGTTCTTAAAATGACTGCTTGACCTTAGATCCAAGCTTGAGAAAGCCCAGTGCTCTCCTTGCCAAGTGTCACTGCACATATTCAACAGCCATTGGCCACCTAAATCTAATTCTGTGAGATCAGACTGGGATGACACCCTTCCAACTCCCCAAGCATCCTGTTTTTCAGACATGGTTAGTCTTAGTCCTAACATTTCATCCCTAAGATAAGAAACATCTATAATTTCAATTTGCCTCATTCATTCTGTGACTCACCTACTTTTCCCTAAAGGTCAGATAATAAATATTTTAGGCTTGTGAGTCATACGGTCTGTGTCAAAACTACTCAACTCTGCTTTTCTAGCATGAGATCAACACTACATAGTAAGTAAATGAATGTGTATGTGGCTGGGTTCCAATAAAACTTTACTTACAAAAACAGACAGTGGGCTGGATTTGGCCCGTAGTCTACAGTTGGTTAACCCTTAGTCTAAAGAAAGAAAAAAAAACAAAAGTACCTAAGAACATTCTACTTTCCCCACTTTGCAAGCTGGTATTGCAAGTCAAGTTTTTTAAGAACAATAGCAAGGGGCTAAAGTGGACGGAGCAAGATTACGGTCTACTCTTAGAGGATTTGTTAGGTGTCAAAGTGAATTATGGTATAGTTAAGAAAACTATTTGGGGGTGATTGGGTTGACTGATGGTTGAAATTCCAGGTATGAATGGGAAAAAAAAAAAAAGAGGACTCTACTCTCTAGATTCTAAAGAAGCCCTCAGCAAGGACTGCCCAGTTTTAAATACATAATCATGTGAAATATTAATATATAAAAGTTTATGAAACATGAGAACATATATGGACATATGCTATGCTGGGACCATTGTGAACCAAGCCACAACAGCTGGGAAGTTAAAATGGCAGAAATCTATTGTCTCACAGTTCTAGAGGCTGCAAATCTGAGTCCGAGGGTTTGGCAGTGCTGGTGTCCTCTGAGGGCTGAGATGGAGGCTGTTCCCTGATTCTCTTCTTGTTTCTGATGGTTTGCTGGAGATCTTTGGCTTGTAGATTCATCACTCTGACAACTGACCTCATGCTCACATGATGTTCTCCCTGTGTGTGTCTGCCTCCATAGCTAAATTCCTCCCCCTTTTTTTCAAAGATTGATTGATTGATTGATTGATTTGAGAGAGAGTGAGAGAGATCACAGAGTGAGAGGGAGAGGGACAAGCAGACTTGCCGCTGAGCGGAGAGCCTGACATGGGGCTCAATCCTAGAACCCTGAGATCATGATTTGAGTCAAAGGCAGATGCTTCAGTGATACAGCACCCCCATGCATCCCTAAATTTCCCCTTTGCATGACAATGCCAGTGATACTGGATTTGGGCACACCCTCATGACCTCATTTTAACTTGACTCCTTCTGTAAAGACCCCATCTCCGAATAAGCGGATATTCTGAGGTACGAGGGATTAGGACTCTACCCTATTTTTTCAGGGTCAGGGGGGATGGCATAATTCAACCTGTAATATCTAGGCTTGTACATCAGGATTTCTAACAGAGCTGAAGGTTGTCACTTTTTAAATAGCAATTACATTTATTCACTGCAAAGAGTTAGTAAAGATATTCTGGTAGGAAAAGGCACTCCGGACCGTCTCCAACTCAGAATTTTGGACTGGAAAAACTCATGGTTCTCATCCCTCCTCCTGCACTTTTTGGCGCTGATGGGGGTGGGGGAGCCCTGGAGCCTAAAAAGCACAGGCTATGGTGGCCATACTCAGTGGACTTCACTGTTAACTTCTAGTTCTGCCCATCTCACTGAGGCATACAGTAAGTAAAAGACCGGGGTCTGCAGCCTAACCTCTCATATTTTATCTTGTCACTGGCCTAACCGTAACTGTCTGCAGCATTCAGCCTCGGAGACAACAGAAGAGCTGTTATCTATTAGTGTACATGTGCATTTTATTCTGGGCCCATCAACAGAGAGGACAGCCAAGACCCTGACCTTGAAGAGTTCACCAGTAAAGAGTTATAGCTCATGAACAGCTCACAGATTCCACGATACAGGGCTGAGGAGAATGTTTTGAGATCTTTCCTCTGAGTATGAATCTTAGGGGAAAAGAAACAAAACCATTCTATTGGACTGTTTTAAAGTTCCTCTGAATGGATATGTCCATACACTTCCCGGTGGGGAGGGATGTTTCTACAACATTTCTGGAAGGGTATTAGGCAATATCTATGCACAGTTTAAATACATATGCCCTGTGTTTTAGCAGTTCGCGTTCTAGGAACTTAACCTTAGAACTACTTACACATGCACGTAAAAATATATGTACGAGTATGATTGCTATGGAAAGGCAACTTACTGAGTTGTGAGTTTGTATCTGCCCTTCAGTTGCTCTAAGTCCTTGGAGCTCATTTAATGCACCTGCCCCAGGGGGAGTTTTGTGTTTTATTTAATATTTAATATTTAATTAATTTTTAATTTTTAAACCTTATTTGTATCTAGTAAAATCCTAACCAGCTCATTAAAGTGCATATTCTAGTAGGGGAAGGGTCGGGGTGGGGACAGAGACTTGGCCTCTGGGGCAAGAGGACGGAAGTAGACAGAGGAAGGTTTGTCCCAGCTTAGAGAAGAGCCGGAGGGTGTAGGGACTTGTCATACTGCTGCATGATCAGAGAAGGCCCCCCACCATCACAGGTCTCTTTTCAAGAGGAAAAAGAGTATTTTTACTTTTATTTTTAAATTTTTAAAGATTCTGTTTATTTACTCGAGAGAGAGAGAGAGAGCATGAGAGAGATCATGAGCAGGGGAGAGGGGTAGAGGGAGAAGCGGACTCCTGGGATCATGACCTGAGCTGAAGGCAGACACTTAACTGACTGAGCCACCCAGGTGCCCAATAAAGAATATATTTTAAAATAATTTAAAACACTCACTATTTTGCCTCTAAAGTCTAATTTTTGGGGTGTATTCTCATAATCTGTCTACATGACTTGGAATACCGACTGGCATCGCTGGTGAATCCCTCCTCATCATGGCAACTGTACTTTGGCTGGTATGTTTGCCAAGGGCTGACCTTAGAGCTCCCAGAAGGTGTCAGCTCCTTGATTCTTTGGACTCCTAGTGACCTGCCTGATGGCTTCTCCTCTGTCCCCCTGTTGTCAGGCGTATCATAACAACCTCCCAGAAATGCTCCCTGACCTCTCTGTAGGCAACGGCTACCAGTTTGATAATCTCATCAAGAACAGAATGGACTCCGTCGAGACCAAGACAGAACATCACGCTGACCAAATGCTATTTTACATCCCGAGGACTCATGAATCATGAATTTACTGGTGATGGTTGTTGGATGATTTCCCCCAATATACATTTTTCATTAGAAAACCTGGGAAACTGGCCCATGCCTTCCCCCCCACCCTTTCTCTCAGGCTTCTTATGATTTCCTAGAATGTAAAGGACAGAAGTTTGGGGAGGATGCATGTGTGTGCTTAAGTCATGGGGCCATGAGCTGTGCACATGGAGAGAGACTGTCTCATTCAACTCAGAGTCCACACACATGCAACAGACCTACTAATTGCAGCCAGCCTGGGAGGAGCTGGCTGTGAGGGGCAGAGCCGTCTCACTCCCCACTCACAGTGTGTGCTCAGCACTTTCTTCTTGGGGGACCAGCCTATTCCCATTGCATGGATGCTGCCTGGCAGGACTTGGGATGAAAGAGGAAGACAAGACAGGCAGAAGGCTAGGGATTCTCTAGACAACTGGCATGAGGGCAGCTCACCAGGGCAGCAGGCTCAAATTCAAACCTTAGCCCGGTGAGGACCAGCCCACTCAGTTCACAGGGAAAGGATGGGCCACTTACTCCTTCAGCTGTTTGGTTAGCTTCACCACCTGAGACGCCAGCGACATGCAGGTCTCCACCACCACCAGGTATCGGGAGCACAGCGTGTGCCCATGGCGCTCGGCACTCTGGGACGGCTTTTCCCCTGCGTGGTTCTGCATGGTGACATTTGCTCCATATTCAACCAATGTCTGTGGGAACATGCAGAGGCATGGGATTGTTATGAGACCTCCCCAGCAACCTTTTGTACGGATGGGAAGAGAAAGGTGAGTGGAACATTTCCAGCCAGTCCAATACCAGTTACCAGAACCCATGGCAGGGTGTGGAAGGGGGCAAATGGTATCACCACATACAGAAGAAAGCCTCTGGGGAGCTTGTAGGAGTTGGTATCAGATACCTGCCTCAGAGCCCACACACATGCAACAGACCCCACACACATGCAACAGACCCCGTCCTACCAATGGCACCCAGCCTGGGGGGAGCTGGCTGTGAGGGGCAGAGCCGGCTGCTGTCCTGAGAGGGCTGTCTCCCCAGCAGGCAGTGGCTAGGTGGGCTGATTTGTCCCTTTCAGTAGGTGGGCCCATAAAGTTGGGGACAGCTGTGAGAAGACAGTGGGATGGATTTTGTTTACCTGTTCCTATTTGCTCGGAAAGCTTATGTAGTCTGTCGCTGAGCCCACCCCGCCAGTAATAAAAAAAGAACTTTAGAGAAATGACCTGTAGGGGCTGTGGGGGGAGGAGCCTGCACTCCCACCGTATGTCTGGCAAGGATATGACCCAGGAATTGAGGAGACATCGTAGAAGGGGGCTTGGGGTGAGCTTGCTATCACCCAACTACGGAAGGAGAGGGTTCTCCAGCAGCAAGAGTAGTGGGTGTGACAGGTGGAGGGGACTGTGTGGGAGGAGGAGGATGTGAAGCCAGGGTGAGAGTTCCCAGGTCAGGTATCAGAGGGGAGGCTCCAGAGAGCTCCCTAAAGACCTCACCCATTATCACACCAGCAGAGAGTCAGCACAGAAGCCTGCCACAGAGGACATTAGTGGCCCACCACAGTGAGCCAGAGAAGCCATGACAGCTTTCACAGACAGTGCCATGACCTTTGCCAGGTAAGCAAAGAGGCAGGTAACTTTTCTCCCCACCCTCCTCCTTGTCTCCAACACTGTGCCCAGCAGAGGGAAGGGAAACGGGGCTCAGGTGAGGTGTACAAAGCCAGTCATGCCTCCGTCCTCAGGCTGTGTCCTTTGAACCCTGAGTCTAATCTGGGTTGGAGAGGAGAACACTTTGATTCCGAAGTAACACCGAGATTTTAAACTGGTTTAGAGTAAATGTTAAGTCACAAGTAAGCAGAAAGCTATGGAATCTGGCCAAGGCATCGTTAAAAGAAGAGAGACTTAATGGACCATGGCTGACATCATTAATTAAAAAAAAAAAATCAAAATTCTTTTCTAGTTATACTGTGGTGACATGAGATGCCACAAAAAGCTGTTATATTATTAATCAGCTACCACAATCTAACAAATCCTCTGACACTATCAAGATGAGACCGACCTCTGGGTTTATATTAGTAAAAGGTACTGTTGCTCCCAAAATTAACCCTTGAGATTTTTAAATTCCTAGATTTTGCTCAAACTCAGAAGTCACAAGGGGCTTCATCTCCTTCTGGTTTATAGCCACTCACCATGAAAGTCCAAGTTACTCCTTATGGGAGTGGCACTGCAGATCACTTCAGCCCAGAGCTCCCAGGGCCTCCCCAGAATGTCTCTGTCAACACTCACTCCCTTGACTCTGGCCTCTGCCATCTTCCTCCCAGAGTTTCCTAGCCTCGGTCTCTGCCTCCCCTCAAAAGGGCCCTTGGTCGCCTCCTGTTCTGCCCTCAGTCTCTCCGTGTCTGTCCTTTTTTAAAAAATCTCACACCCAGCGGACAGACCCGCTTCCAAGATCATCCAAGTTTCCACAGGCACCGTATCGACTGCCAAAAACATCATTTGTGTTAAGTGGAGAGATGAATGGCCCAAAAGCACAGACAGCCTCTCTTCGCATATAAAAGGAAAATAACCGAAATCTCAAACAGAATTAGTGCTATCAGCTGGTTTTCTTTGGCTTCCAGTCACTTATTAGCTGATTAAAAAAAAAAAGAGTTTAAGGCTATTAAATATTAGAGTGTTTTGTTAAATGGAAAAAAATTGAAGTTTTCGGTTATGTTCAATTATTTTTCCTCCACAAAAAGTCACGCTACTTCTTTCATCTTTTGTAGATCCTGGTAACAGTTTAAATTTCTCTTTTCTCTCGGCCCTGAGTTCTCATCACTGCTTTTACAACATCGTGCCTTAAATGAAAAGATGCACACGTTGCCAGCATTAGTGGGGAAATTTCCAGAAACGTGGAATATTTCCTATCAACTTCGTTCTCCAAAGGGCAGACGCTCTAGGGAGCGTTGTGCTATTACCTCTGCTTTTTGCTTTTATTAGTCTCTTGCCTTCCATGCCTGCAGCTTTTCCAGATCCTCTCCAGTCTCTTCTACCTTTCTAAGCAACCGGTTCTCACTGCCCGATTTTCTTTTTTGGATACAATCTACTTTGCACATAGTAGGATATCAGTAAACCCCTGTTAAATCAGCACGCTGCGTTGCAATAAAAGAAATACCATATAATAAGGCAACAAGAGATGCTGTTTTCTTAGAGTTGCTGTATACACATAGCTTATTCTGAACTGCATGAACTCCATGAGATAAATCAAATTCCAGGCCAAATCTAAACAAACTTCATTTCTGATGTATATAGCCTTTCCTTCCCTCACACGGTCACACTCCTCTTGCTCCCCCTCCTTCTCGTTGGTCACCTTCCCTCTTTGCTCTGTCACTTAGGGCCTTAACATTTTTTGAAGTCAAGGGATCTACCTGGTTTTTATAGTCACATGTGCCTCAAACTCCTGAGGACCCTCAATGGGCTTTCAGGCACATGCTATTACGATGGCGGCACTGGATTTGGCTTGGCTTCGTGCACCAAAGCAGCCCCTGGCAGGCAGGGGCTGAACCTCCTCCACCCTTCCGTGGCTCCCCATCCCTACCCTCTTGCACACACAGACTATGGTAACACCTGTGAGGCAAGTAGGCATAAAGGGGGAGGCCACCTGAGGCTGTTGGGTGGAGAGGCTGGCCACCCTGCCTAGCCTGCCCATGGAATGAGGGGAGCAATGGTAATATCTGAGGCCTCCCTGTTTTTAGTTCTGGGGCTTTCTGAAGGCATTCGAGAAGCTCCACCCTACCCCACAGAAAGGGGGAAATCACAGCCCTCCATCTCTGATCTCTTTTGACATACTGCAACACTCAACAGGAAACCCATAGGGCTCTTTAGGTTGATGTTTCTGTGAGTTTCTGGAAAAATGAACCTATCAGTGTAATTCCTTATGATCTACTACAACAGAAAAAGCTGACTTAATCCACACATGTCTTCCAGTAAACAATATTTCTGTGTTTTAGTTTCATGACTTGATAAACTCATTTGTCTCCTCAAAGCAACTGGCCCATGTACCTGGATGCACCCAAGGAAGCCATGCTGGGAGGCTACGTGGACGGCACTGTTACCATCTTGGTCCACTTCATCCAGGGAGATGCCCTGTTCTTGCATAAACTGAAGAAGCCAAAGAAGAATTTTTTCCTGCAAACACAAAGACAGTGGCAATTAATGGACTATCATGCAGCAAGTCTGAAATAAACTCAGAGGAAAACAGAACTCTGACATGGGAAGCTTGCATAGAACCAGGTTTATCTTAATAGCAGAAAATACCATTCCTCCTGAACTGAAAATCCATGCATCTCTCTGACTCAAAGTCCATGAAGGAGGAAAGCCCAGAGAATTTTAAGAGTGGGAAGTTCTGTCAGAACTGGTCTTGGTTTACTTAGTTATTCTTTAGATGTACAGTTGGTTTGTAGAACATTTGAGTACTTGTTCCAAGTGACACAGCTAGACAGGTGGAAAGCGGGAATCTAAGTCTTTCAAGGCCAAGGCAATTTTTGCTCCTTTGTTGTCCTGTCTTTGGGGTCCAGGAATATTATTATAAAACTTCAGTCATAAGAGAACCAGCTTCTCCTTTGAAGTTGATGATGCTTCAACCATGCCTTGGTGATCCTAGACCTCCTGCAGTCAATAGGCTGACAGAGCTTAAGTGACTATGAGATAACCCCACCAAGAGAAAACCTGGACCCTCCTGACTTCTCTGACTAGATGTCGGTGGGGTTTGAAAGGTAAAGTGTTCCCTTATTCCCTGCCAAATGGAGGGCATCCGATGATCTGAACGCAACCTTTCAAGAGCAAAGAGATAGTGTGCTCAGCGTGTTGTCAAAATCCGTTTGCGTTCTACCCACTGTGTATTTTGTGGTATTTTCATGTTATGTTTGGCCTCAGGAGAAAGCAGGGGGATGGGATTTCACTGTTTTAAAATAGATGAATTAAGTATAATGTTAAAAAAACACGAGAGTGGTAAAAACAACAGCATGAAGTTCAGTGAGTGGAATTTGACATTTAAAAAGATGATCGTGTGTTTGAAATAGCCTTGAACCTCTCCTTTGCCTTGTAAAGGTTTTTTTCTTTTTTTCCAGTTACTTGCTTGGACTGGTCATGAACTTTTATACTTTTCTGGATTAGATTTGCCTTCACCTTCTGAACATGCCAACTAATCTGCTTAAGGAATGTTGGATAAAAACAGCCAACTCCTTTCATGGTTCGCCCTTTGTGGGGGAAGCCAGGCACTGTTTACAAAGGAGGCGTTGGCAACATCAGGGACAGAACGAACATTCGCACCACACTCTTTCAAGGGGAGTGAGGAGGGAGTAAGACCCCCCAAAGAACAAGAAGGGTAACATGCAGTCAATGCCTATTACCTACCAAGAAGGCACCCAGGGAACACAGGGTGAGTGCAAAAGCAGACCCTGCAGAACATGAAACCCTCAAAGTCCCTGAAGAATGAGGTGGGGCAAAGCCTGGAGGCCTGGGACTGGGACTCTGGATCAGGGTATGCTGATGTGCTTGTCCTCTTCTTCGGAGGCAAACCTGGGAAAGTTGGGGCTGATATTTGGATCAGAGTGGGTGGTGATGTATCCTATGTTCAAGGCAGACAACTTTCTTTTGGTTTCCTAATTGGGAAGGGGAAAATGGTATGACTTTGACTTGGAACCAGATGATTCTACCATGGGATCTTAACTCCTTAAAAGATCTGGGTGAGTGGATGTTTCTTTGGATGAAAAACACAACCTATTGGTTTGAAGCCGATGGAGAAGATCTGGAAACAGCAAGAGGGTGGGTTGCCGTGACCCAACGGGTGACAAGGACAGCCCTGCCAACTCAGTGGGTCGTTCTCAAGCCTGTGGTGACTTGGCTTGCTCTCTGATATTAATCATGGAATCCTAAAATTGCAGAGTAGGGGAGACTTGAGGGAATTATCCAATTCAAACACCCTTGTTTTACAAATCAGAAAGCCAAAGAAGACAAGTATGTGTTCTCTGATGTCCTAGCTAGAAATATTCCATATGTAACTGCTTGCAGGCATATTTTTACCTTTTTCAGACTCAATTCATATCATAGTGAATAAGGCTGTTTCACCTGAAAAGAAAATGACCTTTACTATTATTCACAGTGTGTTGACTTCTAGTCACAAGGTTGTAGAAAATAGAATACTACATTTTGTAAGACTAGGAATTTTCTCTTTGTCAACATATGGAGAAGAATCTAGAGACCTGGACTTTGCAGGGGCTTGAAAATCTGGGCAAACAGGCCAAGGTCTGTGTGAGGCCAAGAGCTGCTTTGGCTTGCGACAGTCCTCCAAGTCAGGTTCAGTCCGGATTGCTCAATAACCTGCCTTCTTTTCTTCTGAAGGCATGAAAAGCTCTTCTGGTAATTAAGGATCTTACCCAACTCATTATGCGACACTTATATAAAGGAAGAACTGTTATTCTACTGTTCCATACAGGCACATCTTTGCTGAGCCCCTCATAATCAGTTTTGCGTTCCGTAGCGGGCAATTTAATAAGAGAAGTAGTCAGCCTGTTCACTGATAAACCTCACAGAAACCAAAGATCTAGAATTCCTGGGTTCTGGTAAGAGCATACGTAGCATCCACTCTCAGATAAATGAGGCTTTCTGCTCTGATTCTGGAGAATGTGCCAGCAGAAATCGACGGTCCTATAATTCAGACAGCGACTTATTTGAGAACTACCTAGAAAGGAGAACAAACAGAACTATCTTCTCCAACTAGGAAGGGCCTTATGAATGCATATATGTAATATATATATATATATGCAGTGAGGTCTACCTCTCTCCTTAGACATCCAGCACTCTCTTCCTGGGCTTGTATGTGCACACACGCGTGTACATCAGGAAGATGCTCAGTGGACAATGTAATTCCTGACTTTCATCTTCCCTTACGTGTTGCTTTCAGAGAACATCTGATGCAGTCACGTGGCGGGAGAAGCCCTTCTGTGTTAGCTCTGTTTAACAGAATGCCTCTCTAGCTTACCATTCTACCCATCGACCCATACACTTACTGATACCTTCGGTGTTCCTCTCTTGACTATAAACTTCCCTCATGTCCTGGTTTCCTCTCCGGGGGATATTCTGCTCTTTGGGGAACCTGCTTTATTGGTGTTATTTTGTGTGTTCTTAAAGGCATTGCAGTTTGTTTAATGAGACAATTAATATAGGAAAATGAGATTTTCTGGATAAAGTCTAATAAAAACATAACAGAAAAGGGGGCCCGAGGTTTTTTACTGGCATCAATAGTCTCTACAGTTTTCGTTACAACCGTTAAGTCCTAAAGGAGGCAGCTTTTTCTGCAATCGTATATCATAAAATCCAATACACCATCAATGATATGATTCGGTCTGGTTTTTTAGATGGCAAAGTATAGAAAAGTGGCCAGCCATAATTTCATGATGTCCTTTATTATAAGATAAAGGTAGACTCCAGAGATAGTAAAATATGAAGAAAAAAAAGTATATCAAAGTATTTCTTAAATTGGTTAAGGCCTAAATATTTTTTGCCAAATTTCCCTTACGCTTTACTTATGGTGAAGTAAGTAAATTCAACAATCCTGATATCAATAAAAATGGGAAATTGGGAGACATCCAATAATCCTAAGAACCAATATTTATATCTACTACGTGCCAGTAAGGGCAATGTTTCATGTGGTTTTTTTCCACTTAGTCCCCGGAGCTGCCCAGTGAAGAAGGTTCTTTTATCTCCATGTTAGAGATGAGGAAAGTGAGGTGCAGAAAGAGCTTTTCTTCTTTAAAAAAAATATAAAAATAGAGGGTATGTGCTTTGGTGAGTGCTGTGAAGTGTGTAAACCTGGCGATTCACAGACCTGTACCCCTGGGGATAAAAATATATGTTCATAAAAAATAAAAAATTTAAAAAAATAAAAATAAAAATAAATGTCTCCAAGGCCACTGAGCTAATAAGTGGTAGGGTTAGGATTTGAACCCAGACACAGAGCTCCTGTTCTCCATGTCTCCACTTGCTATCTACTGAATGTGAATGTCCACAACCTGTTGCTCACTGACCTGTGACCCCTGATTCCATGACAGACACACTCATTCTGCACCCAAAGGGTCCCAGGAAGCACGGTTAACAGCCCGTCAGTTGGTGGGTTCGCGGAGCTCAGGGCCACTTAAGCTGTTTCAAAGAGCTGTCCTTGAAGAGCAGATGGATGCCCAGGCTAATCAAAGATTTTTCTATTTTGCTTTCATCTGCAATCACAGCACTGTCTGAATTGTTTATTTGTTTCCCCCCCATGACGGTGAAATAGTGAAGTTAACAAAATATTATCCTTTTGAATCATGAAAAAACAGTAACACATGGCCTGTGGAAATATCCCTCTTGCTAGCCTGCCTATCACTGTTCATGACTATTTGTAGGAACTGCTAACACTCTTCTTTATTCAGAAAGTGTCCAACCTCTCCCCCCACCTCTCTTTCTCTTTTTTTTTTTTTGGATCTGTATTAGAGCAAACATTTAAAATGGGACAATGCACACAGTGTAGGCAAAGGTGTTGTCGGTATATGCCAAATGCTACCACGGAGTTGTTTCTGTAGCAGGTTCTCCATATCAAAAGTCACAGGGCAGACTCAGGAGCACAACGATCCCCAGGTTTGACACTGCAAATAATAACAGAGCCCACTGAACCAATGTCCAGCGTGGAACTGCCCGAAGCGCCCCCATTCCCCCCTCGAGCAGCTGAGGAGACAGCCTTGCAGGAAGTGGGGACCAGCCCACTGGAACTTTCGTGTTGAAAGCAAACAGCCCCAGTCATACGGCTGGTGACTCTGACTTGAGACACTTCTGTTCCCATTGTTTCGCCAGCAACGTCTCTCTCAAGGGACAGCAAATCGGGCTGGCTGGCGGACATCCCTGCTTTTTCCCCCGAGTGCCCCCCACAGCTCTCGCCTTGGCGCTCCCTGTGGCGAGCTCTGCTTTGGACACTGAGGCCATGAAGTAATTGCACCCTCTGAGACTTGACGTGTCACGATGAGGAAAATCAATTCGTATCACCCGAAGATCCATCGCTCCAGGAGACCACTAAAAACTGCTGGCTGCCCCGTGGTACTGGAGTGTTTAAGGTAATTTTTACAAGAAAGAGGACACAAATTGGGAGTCAACGAGAGCCTGCTCTTTAAGAATCCATATGAGGGGCAGAGGGCAAAGAAAGTAAACCGAGAGAGGAATTTTGCTCGGTACTATCCTTTCCAGAGGTATTTACTCAAGAAACAAAACCAGGACACACTCGACTGCCTGCCTGACAGAGGAAAAACTTGCATGTGCTGAATCCATTAGAAAACCGTTCGCTAACAGTCTTCCTTGTGAAAATATTAGCCTTGTCCCGGTTCCAAGTTCAGCATCTCGACAGGTTATCTGTTACATAAGTGCCTGCAGTGGCCGCAGGATGGCCGGACGGAAGAGAATTCACGGCTCTGAAGGGCTTCTACGCTTTCCACTTGGGTAGGACTGCTCTCCTAAGGGCGCCGCTGGGCTGGGCTGTTCGCTGCTGGCCTCAAGGTCATGCACAACTCTTATCAGCTTGAAATAACGACCTGGAGCCTGATAACTTGCATGAGGCAAATGTCTGACATGGCTCTTCTACTGGGTCACCCACTTTCGGCTTTTCCTCAAGTCCCTTCTAGCAAGCCACGCCATCACCCAACAGGTTCCAGAAAGGGCACTTGCTCTGGTTCTGTCCCAAGAGCTTCACAATTATGAGAAACCCACCGTGAGAGCTGACCAGAGAAACTGGCACGCATCAAGGAGCATTTCCTGAGACAAAGAAGGCGGGGGGCCCAACTATTTATACTTAGGGTCTCAGAAAGGCAATGTAATCCTCTCCTGCCTCTTTGGCGAGCTCTACCAAAAGAGCAGGTAGCCTTTCCACTGGTATCGAAAATTCCGTGTGAGGCTTTAGATAAACAAAATGAACTCAGGAACATGAAGTAATTATTCAGACAGTCCACGAATAAAGAACGTTCTGTTATTTAGACTGCAAATGACTTATGAAAATTATCAGTGATGACATTCTTCTGGTCATTCGAAAATTCTAGTCTCCTCTTTGCCAGTATAAGCAAAAAAAAAAAAAAGGCATCCCTCACAAATGCTTATTAACTGTTATGGTTGTTGGTAGAAAATCATGGCTGGGGCTCATGAGGACAGTACACAGAGAAAAACGGAGTGATTCTTTCAAAATAGTTTGACAAATTTTAAATGTTCTTCATGCCTCTTTCTTCATCTCATAAATTTAGTACCAGATACTCCCTTCTTCGATTGAGCTGTGTGTCACAGTGTGTTGTTAGCTAAAATTGTAAAAAAAAAAAAAAAAGCCTTCCTCGGCTAGATCGATGACGCTGTAAACAGGCTATACAAATTACCGACACAGGTGGGCACAAGACAGGCTTCAGCTGAGATGTAATCTTTGCTTACCAGGCCTTGGAACATGTGCAAGTCACTTCAATTTCTTTCTTACTCTCATCTAGAGAACAGGTAAAAACAGTAGGCTCCAACAGGGTTTTTTTAAGGGAAAAGTCAGATAATGTACACAAAATCCAATGGCCTGGTGCCTGGCCCATACAGGAAATATTATATATTAATAAATATTATTATACATATAATTATACATATCAATGTACATATATTTATATTATATATTAATGTGTATATTATTATACATGTTATATATGTTTACATATGAAGTTACATGGCAGAGAATAAGCCATCACCTAACATGGACCTCCACTAAAGAAGAGACTGTAGTAATACTCTCCAAGGGTATTTTTTGAACTTGAGATTGTCATGCTCGAAAAAGTATAATCTCTTGTTGACAATACCACAATTTACTGCCACTGGGAAAGGTTATGAAGCCAAAGGGGATACGGTTATATGCATGAGAAGCAATTTTCTTTGCCACAAACAGATATGATTAAATCTATTTTAATCCAGTGCTGACTTTATTTATTTATTTATTTTTTAGACTGAGATTGGCATTTTGTAGTGCCAACTTAAAAAAATATGTATAATTGGGGTGCCTGGGTGGCTCAGTGGGTTAAGCCTCTGCCTTCGGCTCAGGTCATGATCCCCGGGGTCCTGGGATCGAGCCCCGCGTCGGGCTCTCTGCTCAGCAGGGAGCCTGCTTCCCTTCCTCTCTCTCTCTCTGCCTCTCTGCCTACTTGTGGTCTCTCTCTATCAAATAAATAAATAAAAATCTTTAAAAAAATGTATAATTTATACTTTTCCTTCTCAAAGGAAGTTACTTTTACTTTTTCTTTTTTTTTTTTTAACTCCATACCCTGGACTGTGATCTGTGTACCTCTATTACTCACCCTGGGATTTCCTAGTGTAGGAACTGGTTGTAACTGAGACTCATCTAGTTAGTGTGTTTGTTCAATAGAGAGAGACTTCCTTAATCAACATCTTACTGAAGATTTTCCTTTTACTATTGGGTAAAGAAACTTTACCATTTTCCCTGCTGACAAAAGACAACTATCATATGATCTCCCTGGTATGAGGAAGTGGTGATGCAACATGGGGGCTTAAGGGGGTAGGAGAAGAATAAATGAAACAAGAAGGGATTGGGAGGGAGACAAACCATAAGTGACTCTTAATGTCACAAAACAAACTGAGGGTTGCTGGGGGGAGGGGGGTTGGGAGAAGGGGGTGGGGTTATGGACATTGGGGAGGGTATGTGCTTTGGTGAGTGCTGTGAAGTGTGTAAACCTGGCAATTCACAGACCTGTACCCCTAGGGATAAAAATATATTATATGTTTATAAAAAAATTAAAAAATTAAAAATTAAAAAAAAGTTAAATGCATTTATTGTAGGAAACTTGTAAAATCCTGAAAAATACAACAAAGAAGACAAGAGCCATTTCTAATTCCACCCCGAGTAATAACTACGATAAATATGATGGGACATAGTTTTTTGGGGGTTTTTGGTTTTTTCAAGTCTTATTACCTATTTCTCTTCTTCTCTCTCTCCAGAATTCGAAGTTTGTACCAAATTATGTGAATGGTTTTGTATCAGACAGTTTAGTATCAGTTTAGTATCCCCATGTTTTCCCATAAAATTCCATAATAGGTATGTAGCTTTGTTATTTATCCATTACATTATTGGGAAATATTTAGGTTGTTTAAAACATGTTTTTCATTGAAAAATATTACAAGGAAATGATGGCTTATAAACCTGATCATTAAAAATTCTTCCTACCTGGCCAAAGCAACCCGCGTAATGAATAAGGCTTGGGAAATCCTTCGAACAACTCAGCTCTGCAATGGCTTCTGTTTCACTCACCATCCAACGGACACACTCCAGCTGACCATTCTACATTGGAAAAAAGAAGGAAAGAAAGAAATTCAAGGTCACTGAAGTTTGATAAATACCTCATAGATGGTAACTTTGCCAAGGGAAATTTGCCACGTGAATTTGGGTTCTCGTATTTGGCTTCATTTATTTGCAGTCTATCAAACTGGTCTGTGCTTTTCTATTTTATCTCTGGTCTGTGCTTTTGGCTCAAAATCCGATGGGGAATTTTTACTGAAATGCATCTTCATAACTCTAATCAGCTAGTTTAAAATGACTTTATTGAGGCATAATTTGCATGCTATAAAATATACTCCACTCTTTTAAAGCATATTCTTTGACGAATTTTGACAAATATATATTCTCTTAAATCTGCTCATCCAATCAAGATAGAGAACATTTCCATTCCCCCCCTTTCCCAAAATCTTTAGGACACTTCTGGTCTTTGCCCTAGACAACCAGTGATAGGATTTCCATCACATCAGGAGAGAGTACATAGTCTTCTGTGTCTCACTTTTGTCACCCAGCATTCATGCCTCTGAGATTCATCCAAGCTTCTTCTTGTATGAAAAGTTTGTTCTTTTTTTTTTTTTTTTTTAATTGCTGGTAAGTATTCCCTTGTATGAATATACCAACATTTGTTTATTCATTTGCTCTTAGAATAGGTTTTTACCTTTCATAATTTGAAAGGTTAGGACTCCAAAATCAAAAAAGAGAAAATAACTTTATTATATTGGCTCAAATGCTATGCTATGTTCACAAAAATCTTTGGTGACTCTATGCCAACACTGGCTTTTTCCTCCTGTGCTGAGATCCCACATTGTACAAACCAGGAAGGCAGCTGTGAAATGTATAACCGAGTCATTAGGACAATGGATTTAAATCCTGAATTCACTACTTAAATTTAAGGCCTTAAATAAGTTGCTTCCCCTCCCTGACACTCAGTTTTCTCATCTGTGAAATGGCAGGGATAGTATTAACTGCTTCATAAAGTAACTGTGAGCAGCAGATGAGACAAAGCCTATGAGATAACTCAGCACACAACACTGTTACCTTTTACTAGTGGCACACTCTCCCAGATCCTCCCTACCACACACGAGACATTCAGCTGCCTTCCTGGTTTGCCCACGGTGGGACCTTAGCCCAGAAGAAAGGAGCTACTGTGCCATGGAGTCAGGGAAGCTTATTCTAGATACAAGATATAGCAGGCAATCTACTCATTTTTCATCTATACCTATTTGGAGAGTGGAATTTCAAGCAGTCAACTCTCAACCATTCACAGGCAGACACTATTCTTCCACTGGGGGAATCTAGCAAGATCAAATGGGTGGTGAATAGCTTCCAGGTGCCGCCTCAGATCTATCTCCTCCCTCCTTTGCACTCCTTGCTGCCAGGGGAGGTTGATCTGTATGGGTTGGCTCCCTTGCCTGCTTGAATTTTTAAATTTCTTTTCTTCTGCTTGCTTTGAATATAGTTTGTTATTCTTTTTCAAGTTTCTTAAGGTAGAGGGTTAAGCTATTCACTTCAGAGCTTTCTTTTTTCCTTTTTTTAAAAAAAGAGTTATCTATTTATATGTGAGGAAGAGAGTACACAAGTAGGGGGGAGAGGAAGTAGGAGAGGGGAAAGCGGACTCCTTGCTGAGCAGGGAGCCTGACAGGGCGGGAGTCGGGGGAGGCTCTACCTCAGAACCCTGGGATCATGATCTGAGCTGGAGGCAGATACTTAACCCATTGAGCCACCCAGGCGTCCCTGCTTTTCTTTTTTTAAATACTGGCATTTATGACTATAAAATTTCTCTCTCAGCATTGTTTTAGCTATATCCTTAAATGATAATATATTCCATTTTCTTTCATCTCCAAATATTTTCCAGTTTCCTTTGTAATTTCTTCTTTGATAAATGATTATTTTGGTGTGTGTGAATTCCAGAGACTTCTGAGTATTCCTAATTTCCTTCTGTTACTGATTCCTAGTTGCATTTCATTATGGTTAAAGGATATACTTTGTATGATTTCATTCCTTTCGTATTTATTGAGACCTGTTCTGTGGCCCAGCATATGGTCTATTCTGGAGAATGTTCCATCTGTCTTAGGGGAGAATATGTATTCTGTTTTTGTTGGGTAGAATGTTCTGTCAGGTATCTGTTAGTTCTAGTTATTCAAAAAGATAATGTTTAAATAATAAATGTATTAAATAATAATATGCTACTATAAAGGCAGAAGGAAATAGATTGCTTCCATGGTTTTGAACACCACATTGCTTGCCAGAAACAGAAAGATCAAGAAAACAAAAAAATATATATATCATTAAATTCAAACAGGAGATTTTTGCTGCTGAAGTCTCTGAAACTGGGGTCACTCACAGGGGTTAAAAAGGAAAACAGTAGGTTATGTCTTTGAAGCTATTTTCTCACCAGACCATTGTGTTATCTTTGAGCTTAATCAGAGGACTGAATGAGAAGTAAAAAGGAAACTAAGGTTATTTCATTACAAGTCTGCTTAGCTCCTAAAACAATGAATTGTTTTGGCCCCATTTTAGAAACACACCATATAGAAATCTTTCTTTCCAGTTATTTTGCTTAACTGTTCCCAAAGGGCACTCAGTCATGCCCTGAACTACCACAGGATCTAGTGTTGGGTTCCCCAGAAAACTCTAAATAAATTCTGCATCTAACTGGTAAGAATTTATTATGTTCCATTTAAGAAGTTTAAGGGGAGGGGATAGGTGTTCTAAAGCCTTCAAAGCCCCTTTTCTCAGGTAATCTTTTTATTTGATATCCTATTTCTGACTCTGCTTTCTGTCAGTCTAGTCACATGATCTCAGCGACTTCTGCTCTTTTGAACCAAGTTTGTTGTCTTTAGTGAGAGCAGGGCTCTCAGAACTATGCTTAATGAGGTGAAACACCATCAGTTGGTCACTGGTGTTCAAAACAATTCCTAAAACACAAGAATGATGACTTCTTAGAACTCCCTCAACTTCTCTGATGTCTATCAAATGACACTGAATGGACTGAAGCAGGATTTGTGTCAAGTCAGATTCCCAAAGGGGATAGCACTTACTATGAAACATTTGTATTGATTCTTTTGTAAATTCTAGATTAAATCAAGAAATAGAAGAAGAGTTCCATTTCTCATATCATCGTCCATGAAATATCTGAGACCCCAAATCCATAAGAGCTTTTGAATCTCATGGGTTTGATATGCGTTCTTCATTAAAACAGAAAAATAAAACACTGCATTTCAAGGTTACATGCTGGTTACATGACAACAGTATGTCGACTGGAGGAGTTTAAGAATGAATTACCAATATCGGTACTGTAGAAGGAATTTATAGCCTGGATTGGCCTAATGACCATGAGTTTCTTAGATACTGTCCTACTCTGAGAATTCTTAATCCATGAAGACAAGCACTAGGGTATATAAATGAAGAAAAAAACTTTTTCATCCGGGTATATAAATGAAGAAAAAAACTTTTTCATCCAGCTGTATAGCTATGATATACTCCATAATCTAACAACAGTTAGGAAAGCTCATGAGTACTGTATTTTATAAACACTAAAAGAGCAAGGCAAATGTCAACATTTATTGAAATTGCAAGAATATTTTATTCAACACCAACCCACATCCATTGATGACCAGATCCAACCCCTGTCTTCCCACAGGACTCTGATATCGGACTAGAACCAAATTTGCCATCATGCACTTGAATTACTAGTAACTTACCTGCCCTATCTATCTGGCTATCAGCTTCTGAGGAAAAGGGACTAAGTCTCATTCATATTGTATTGTCACCACCTAACACAGTACCTGGTGGACATGGTACACATTGTTGAACTCATCTATCCTGCACCTTGACTTCCCATCTCATTTCTCTTTCTTCATGATGGCTGCTTGCAGTTCAGCTCCTAATACGACATAGCGACATTCACTAAAGGAAAGCAGTATCTACCAGGGTCTTCAATCTCTTATTTTATCAAAGATACACCATTTTCTATACTATCTTGGAAATAATACGTTATCATTGAATACAATTACATAAAGCAGAAAGAAACTTTTCATACATAAAACTTCACTGAATGGTGGGGCACCTGGGTGGCTCAGTTGGTTAAGTGTCTGCCTTCACCTCAGGTCATGATCTCTGGGTCCTGGGATCAAGTCCTGCTTTGGGTTCCCTGCTCATCGGGGAGTTTGCTTCTCCCTCTTCCCTGATCTTCTTCCACTTATGCTCTCTCTCTCTCTCAAATAAATAAATAAAATCTTTTAAAAAAGTGGAGTGAGGGGTGCCTGGGTGGCTCAGTAGGTTAAGCCTCTGCCTTTGGCTCAGGTCATGATCCCAGCGTCCTGGGATCGAGACCCACATCGGGCTCTTTGCTCAGTGCACAGCCTGCTTCCCTTCCTCTCTCTCTGCCTGCCTCTCTGTCTACTTGTGATCTCTGTCAAATAAATTTAAAAAGCTTTAAAAAATAAAAAAAAGTGCAGTGAATGGTAAATAAATTAAAGATGCAAAAATTCAGATTTGCATAAAAGATATAGCAAGGGTAGGACAGCACTCACTTGTATTTCAAATGTAACATGTTCTTTCGTGAATATGCAAGTGCATTTCTTTAACTAGTGAGTTCTCCTAGTAAATTTCAAAATTTCTAAAAATGATTCTTTTAGAGGACATGGCTATTATGTAAAGCAGAGCACATATGCAGAAGCACCAGATGTATTGTATTTCCCGGAACTTCACTTCTGGCTTCTTCATAAATAGGACTGAATTCTACACTTAGGGGCCAAAGATCTTAAAAAAAGGGTAGTTTAATAGCTAACCTTCTAGTGATGTGTTATGGTTTACAGAGGCACTCACTGCAGTGAGCTATAAAAGACCATGTTTCCCTGACTCCCAATTTCTAATTTTTTAACTCTATCCCAGTCGACATGACACTCAGAACTTGGCTCTGACGTTCTAAACAACTCTTTGTACCGAAGGCGTTTACACTTCAGACGTGATCTGTTAGAACCCTGCTTTATTATCTGAAATACTCTTGAGACTTACCATTCCTTAAAATACACTTTTCCTCATTTGTCTTGCTCATTATACTCACATTAGGAAAAAATGAAACCGTCTCAGACAAATCCAGGTGTGGTTAAAAATTTAAATCGCAGTCGTCATGAATAACAAAAGCTCTGAGAACCACAAGAGATCATTTTCGTTCCTCTCTATTAGCTGATGTGAAGCTTACCCTCGTTGCACCATAAACTGGAATGTAGTTTCCAAAGCTCAAAGAGTTAGTAATGGAAATGATTATTCTCTTAAATGTAGTATATGCTCATTTGCCATTTGCCTGGTACCTAACGCTACTCTCTCTCCATACTCAGCTCTTCAGCTAAACTCACTAGGAATTTTCAAAAAACAGAAATCCACTTTCTAGCTGTGCCGGGCCCAACCGCCAACCCATCATCACCTTGATGGCCAGGCCTGCTGGAGTCAGCTTCTCTGCATTTCGCTCACTGAGGCAGTCTTCTCCCATCAAAGAGGTGAGGTGCTGCAGACACTCGGCGTGTCCCTGCGACGCGGCCACATGTAAGAGATTATTGCCATTTTCGTCGTGAATTTTGTCTAGGTTGTCGGCAGCGAGGTGTGGCTGTTGGGACGGTAAGATTAGACCACTTGAGTCAAGAATCAGAATGAGATGCTGTGGGGGTTTTGCTGTGGACACTGGGAACAAGAGCTGAGTTTCCAGGAGGTCTCGTGGCCATCCTGGGGATCTGAGAAGTCAAAAATTCCCTACGATTAAAGCTAATGACTTTCCATTACTTTTTTTTGCTATCCTATCCTTTGGAACCCAAGTCCTCAAGGGACTTACCTTCATGGGAGACATGGCGACAGGGCTTGGTCAGCGAGCTCACAGAGGGGCCAAGATGGCTTTCTAAACAACTCCAATGACATTTATGGTAATTGGCACGTTCCCTCTCTGTCTCCTCCACTCGACTGCTAAGTGCTGACAGCCAGACTGTGTTGTATCCTCTGTTGTAGGTTTGTTGAATGAAGGAACTACTTCTCTCCACCATCTGGTCTGCCTCAAATGACGGAGAACTGGCTTTGATCACAAGCTATCTGACAGCTGCCACAACTAGAGCTACCACGGGATTTCTTTCCAGACAATTGAACCCCAAACAAACTCCTGGGGCACCTGGAGGCTATACCTGGCCGTTAATGTTCTCGCCTCTAGTGAAGCTTACTTCCCTGTGTATGACATGGTTGAGAGGGACTGTTGGAAGAGTCGAGAGGTGTTGTCATCAGGGAAACATGAAAACGTGGAATGGGCAGAAGAAAAGAATGAACCAGAGAGAAAAAGAGAGGAAGAGCCAGGAGAAATGGAAAAAGCTATTTTCAGGAGAAAAAAAAAATCTTACTTTTTTGGGGGGGGGAAAGTGTTCAAGCCTATCAGCATATGACAACAGTCGGATTTGTGACAAGAGACCAGGCACATGGTACTTATCTCTGCACAGCTTTACCCTAAGTGGAATCACACTGCCAAGATGTGATGATTTTCTCGAGTGAGATTTTAATTAACATCATAGTATCAGCCCAGGCTTGCTACTGTTTGATCCAAGTCTGGAAGCCAGAAAAGAACAATGCAGGCAGATGGGGTGTGATTTCAGTTGAGCTTTCTCTGAGCCAGAGCAGAACAGACTTTTCTTACATCACATTAACTCTGTGACTCGAGTCTTTGGAAAAGCTTCTTCAGGCTCCCTGGACTCGCAGCACTGGAACTGAGTAAAAACTCCATGGAGGTCAGAGGGCAACTAAGCTCTAGGGGAAGCTTCTATCTGCAAATGCTTTCAAACTTCCTGGTCCAAGTCTTCTGAATAATGATCAGGATAAAACAGAAGACGCTCTGTCCATGTTATGTGGCAAGCCCACCATCAGCAAGGAACTGACGTCCCCACAAGTAACTGAGTGACAGCACGGGGACCCGTTCGAACACGGGAAAGAAGGACATTAAGATTCACGTGAAAGCAAGGGCTGAACTTTGTTTTGTTTTTGTTTAGATTATGGGTCCTATTTCTGTCAGATTCATGCACAGTTAAAGTGGAATAACATTCCTTCTCCAGCCGTTGGTTTCCCCCCTGTATTAATCTCCTACCTTTGCATTTTAAAATTCAGAAGGCACATCCCCTAACTCAAGCTATGAGTAAAGATGAAGCCAGAAAGGAACAAACGCTCACCAATGAAACCAAAGCCAATGAAACCAGTCTTCAGAAGATGGACTTAGATCACACTTACCAGGAGAGAGATCTGTCCTTCCTTAACAATGTTCAAGATGCTTTTCGCTTTTTTCAGATGCTCACTCCTTTCTTCTGGGCCCTGGGAGCTGGTCCAGTTCCCACTCCCGATGGGCTCTTCTAGTTTGGGCTCCGTGGCTGCGGACTGCAGATGGAAGGCCCTGAGCTGACAGTCTGGCACTGCCTTCTCGCGTTTTCGACCCGGAGCATCATTAAAGGTCTTGTTGAGGAAGTCCTTATTCTGGTTCTCGGGCTCGTAGGCGGAGCCACACTTCACCAGTGCAGTTGAGTTCTCAGACTCTTCAGCAGAGAGCTTTTGCTGGTCACGGGCGACGGACGACGTTTTTCTCAGCTGAGGGCTTTTCACAGGTGAAAGAACACAGAACGGGGTCGTGTTGGCTGGAGAACTCTCAGCACTGCCGGGAGAGCAGGCTTTGCCAGAAAGGCCATTGATGGTGGTGCACAAACCCAAAATTCTCTTCTCTGGAGTCACCTTGGTGTAAGAGGCAAGCTGTTGACTGGATTTAATGTAAGGCACATCCAGAATCTCATCCATGTCAAGGTCATAGTGCTCCAGTTCCCCCAGCAAGGTGCTGGGCTCGGTGCTCTTACTTTGGGGACCACTGTCTCCATCTCCAGGGCTGAGCTCTTCGGGTTGGGGACCTGGGTCGGAATCACCCCCTTTCTGGTACTCCACCTTCTGGTTCTTCTGGTCATCGCTTTCATTGTTCTCCAGAGTCTCTGGCTGGTGCTTTAGCGGGGAAACTCGCTTCACGGGACGGAACTTACTGTACACGTCGGCGATTCCCGTGGGTTTCTGTGTGTTTGTAATGAGGGCCGACACGCTGCAATTCCAGCCGGAGCTCGAAACTGTTTAGAAATACATACAAGAGGAGAGTATTACATTGAAATGCCAAAGGTATCTTGGCCATGAAGGCAGGCATAGTCCACTCACGTTACGTTCAAAGAAAGCCCCTGCCTGAGGGGACAACCTTGAGAGAACGTGTACGGTAAACCAAACAGTTCATGCTGACTTCTGGAAAACAGTGAGTGATAAAAGTTATGGCCTATTGGCTCAAAATTAATGAAAATACTAATCATGGAAAAAGCAGACTGCTGAAACAAACAAGCAAGCCAACCAATCAAGATTTTTAGACTCATTCCCTGGATGGGTATACCTCTTTGGAATGATTAGGATACTCTTCATGACCTTGGAAAACAGAAATGAGAGGTTGGATCCTCTGTGTTAAATGAACTTCCAAAGTAGTTTGGGGAGAGAAGGGATGTGCACACACACACACACACACTCACACACACATGCATACATACATATATGTATATCCCTAAAGTTTAAGAAGTCCCACATAGAAAAGGGGTAAATTACTTAATATTGGGCAAACTGAAACTGTGACCCATTGGATGACTGTCCCCCACAGATGGTTATCCCAGAGAACCACCATTCAGGGGCATTTCCCAGTGCTCTCTGGAAAATGACACAGCCACGTCATGTATTAACACTTCACAACAGAACATGCTGTGAGATTCAAGGGTGTCCTCCAATGTTGGCAAAGCTGGGAACAACCAGGAGGAGAAGGAGCTGCAAAGGGAGAGAAGGGAGGCCGAGATGGGCACGTTAATGAGCATTTTTCTTTCTTCTCATTTATCTGCAAAGCTTCGATTAAGATGGTCTGGTTTGCCTTTGAGAGAGCGTCTGGTAGACACAGAGTGTGTGTGAAACAATGCATCTGGAAGTTAAAGAGAACACCATCTCTCTGGGTTAGCCTAATGGAAGATAACCCTGTGCCTTCTGGCACAGGAACAATAGTCTCCTCCCTCATGATGATTCTGCTTCCTCTCTGGGACACTCCCTTGACTAGACCACTGACCCAGCTCCCTTGAAAACTTGGGAGACCTCTGATTTATAGCCTCCTCCCCTTACACTTACATTTACACCATCCCCCTTTTACAGTGGAGGGGAGGTTTTAGCACATGCCCTCCAACTAGGGGCCTCCCATCTCGTTCTCCTTTTTCTGGAACAACAACAGGTAGGAAGTATTTAATCCCAAAGCATGGTCTTGTGTCCATTCTTTGCTACTGGACACAACCAAAAAAGAAAGAGAGAGGTGGGGTGAATTCAGGCCTGTAACTTCTAGGACAGTCCCTGGCTACCACAGTTCTGGGGTGAAAGTGGCGTTAAAGTTATTAAAAGTTCCCCAAATTTAGATCACCGGTCAGTCTTGTTCCTATTGGGAAGTGTTCTAAAAGGATTCAGAGAAAGTTCTAGAAGCAAGCTAAGGAGGTGAAAGGAACTATTCTGAGCCAGAATACTATGTAACTGTGGGTGGATGGGGTCTTACCTCCAAACAGACCATAATTTGGCATGGGGTTTTCCAGAGGGTCTGCACTAAATGGTCTAGTTCCAAGACCGTTAAAATCTATGAAGAGGATCCTATAAGCTGTGGGGGGAGGCTTGGATTCTGTCCAGTAAGGAACAGGTATTAACAAGGAATGCTCCAAAATGGAAGAAAGGTATCTGGATGCTGCTGAGCTGCCGCTTCTCTTCCCTTTCACTGGCTCTGGTTCTAAGCTGTACATAGTACTTGGCGCAAATTAACAAATGCTAGTATTTGAATTTGAATCTCACTTTGTGCAACGCATTAAATCTCCTTGTAAATGCCCGAAGCGCATCATTCTGAGGGATTTACAGCTTAATATCACAGGGGACAAAAGTCCTGTTAATAAACTCAGAGGAGTGATAATCACCAATGAGAGCTGGGCTTTCTAAAGTTATTTATGAAATGTAAATATGCAAAGGCAAAAACTAATTCCAGTTGGTCCATTATAAATTTAAAAGGTTTCCTATCCTTTATAGGTCTATTTTTCCCCAAAAATGTGAAGCTATGAAAAATTGTCTGCCAGAAATTTCTGCCAAGCTTTCCTCTCTTCCTTTCAAGAACACATGGTTACTTATTTCAAACAGCAGAGAGATAGCGGATGTAAAGTTTATAATGTGTAAATATGCCTTTAATTTTATCCATCAGTTTTTCTGAAATGCTTAAAATACAGTGGCCAACATATGTGTGTGTGTTTATGTGTGTGTGTGTGTATTTATACACATATATACTCCTTGACATTTCAGAGATACATACTTATTATTAGGGATGGTATTTGCTAATATTTTGCCAATTACCTTGATTCCTTTGGAACTTCTTGAAAACGTGCATCTCAGGAGGTAATAAACAATTTTTAAAGTCACATAATTTAGTGGACCAATACAACGAGTGCATTGTACCAATCTATTTAGGTATTGTATAAGGTCGTGGGTTCAAAGGGCTACTCTTTTATGTTGGCTTTATTTACATGTGAAATTTTTTCCAAGTGATACAGGGAAATGGATACCATATGTTTCCCAGCTGTTTTGTACTGACAGGAGCCATTAAGAATGCTCTATGGAAATGAATTCTGTCTGAGTCTTATGAAAACACTTCTTTCCACAGATGGGTCTAGAGACTGAAGAAGGAGCATCAATGTTAGGCTTGTTGTCCTTCCTTTTCTTCAAACCTGATTCTTTTGTAAGCTCAGAGTGAAATCTACACTTTCTAGTCTGTGTCCTGTTGATCAGGAACAAAAAATTCCCAGTTACATGAAACTGATTGTTCAAGAGGGTCTGATGAGAATGTTCCAATTCGTTACTACATATACTCATCTGAGAAGGAAGGGCAAGTTTATGCTATACATAAGACAAAACTTGAGATTATTTCTCCTGAGCTGGGAAAATGAGCATTTTAACTACAACATAGGAAAAGGGGCTTCTAATGACTGACAAGGTTTTAATTTCCAATTTTATGAGGCTACCCCGAATTTCATTTATATTGTTGTTCTGCACCAACACCATCATCAATTTCTAAAAACACATGAAGACAAATTTCAGATTATGCTTACTAAGGAAGTTTTGAGATTAAGTTTTTTTCTGGAAATCATGAATAAAGGCCTCATATGTTAAGCTTTAAATCCCTGAAAATTTTATCCATTCTCTTATTAGATCTTTACAAGCTCTATGAGAACAGGGTCTGTGTCTAATTTATCTCTCTACCCCTAAAAGCACTCAGTAAATTGCTTTATAGAAAGAGGTTCTTAAAGAGTTTTTGGTTGTATGGATTCATTTCTAACATCTTATGAAAGTAAATATGTCTAGTATACCTTGAACTTGTCTACCTGCTTATGTTACAAATTTTCTGAAATGGTCATTAAGTAAATTCAAGTGTTTCTGAGGCCAATTGATAGGCCACTGGGGTCTCTTCCAGACTCGCTGGCATTGGGACTGTCTCTAAGTTCCAGCAGGGTGGTTTCCAGTGGCCTGCTTGCTGACCTTCCCCTCTCTGCTGTATCCTCAGTGAACATTTGATGTGAGCCTAGGATGGGTGCATATTTGTCACAGGCAGCACATTCCAAAGCAAGGAATCTTAACACTCTCATCCCTTATTTGCTCCCCCCCTCCTTGCCACTCACCAAGTACACATACTCTACTACTATCTCTTCTTTGTAAACGTGGCCTGGGTCATGTGACCACAGTCACATGAGACCACATGAGACCACAGTCTCCCAAACAATCCTGCTGGGGAGCATCACCGGCCCTTCTCTTTCCTTGACCTGCATCGCTCATTCCTTCCGGGCACCAACTCCTGCTGTGGCCAGATCACAGATTTTTCTCAAATCTGGTCCCTCTTTTTCATCCTGTTATGCTGACTGGACCATACGGGAATCCTTGCACATCCTCTACAAAGTTCTAGCTTACTTCTCTGGTCTCCTTTTCTAGTCCTGAATCATCACTCTCCATGAAGGTCTGATTTTGCCACTTCTTAGCTCTGAATCCTCAGGTAGCCCAGTACGGCCTATGACATGTCCCCCTGCGTAGCATGCATATCCCTGCAGTATCAAACATGGTACACAGGAACCATGCTGAACACTCTTGACTTAAAGAACCATGTGTTGTTCAACTCTCTTTCCTCCCCCTTATTCATTCGAGGAGTCTCAGTTTAGTGCTACAGTGAATTTAACTCCTCTCCCAAACCTACCATCTCCCTTTAAAATAATGAAACTATAAGCCTCAGGCTCAGAGACTTTGAAAAGCAAAGAGTTAACAGGAATGTTTTATTTTAATCACATTCGTTTTAATGGTGACCTTGAATTGACTGCAAGTGATCTTGGTTTTATTTATTTATTTATTTATTTAAGATTTTATTTACTTCAGAGAGAGAGCATGCACACAAGTGGGGTAAGGGGAAGAGGGAGAAGCAGACTCCCCATTGTGCAGGGAGTCCAACCTGGGGTCCAATCCCAGCACTCCAGGATCATGACCTGAGCCGAAGGCAGACGCTTAACTGACTGAACCACCCAGGCACCCGTGACATTGATTTTCTATTTACAATACTGGTGTTCTAGCTACTTGAAAACAGGTTATGTTTCAAAATAAGACATTCGAGGAAAATGTTAAACAAATAACAGTACAAGTAGTTTACAAGGAGAGCAAAAATAACATAAGGCAGCTTTGGATATAACACATATTGTGGAAATAATACTTAAATTACTAAGGTTTGGGAAACTGTCACTCAGGATAGTAACTAAATTCCTCAGCATAAGATGCGTATTTTTCGGAGGAGTCAAGATGGCAGAGAAGTAGCACGCTGAGATGACATCAGGTAGCAGGAGATCAGCTAGATAGCTTATCTAACCATTGTGAACACCTACAAATCCAATGGGTAACTAAAGAGAAGAAGAGCAACAATTCTAGAAACAGAAAACCAATCACTTTCTGAAAGGTAAGACCTGTGGAGAAGTGAATCCAAAGCGCCGGGAAGATAGACTGCAGGGGGAGGGGCCGGCTCCCGGCAAGCAGTGGAGCAACAGAGCACAAAATCAGGACTTTTAAAAGTCTGCTCCACGGAGGAACATTGCTCCAGAGGCTAAACTGGGGGGAAGCCCATGTGGGGTCACCCTAATCCCAGGTCCCGGGGGTCACAGAAGGACCGGGGGTGTCTGAGTGTCGCAGAGCTCACAGGTATTAGAGTGGGGAAGCCGGCTACAGCAACAAAGCCGAGGAGTGAGCTCTTAGCTCAGGGTTACCTTGAACTGGTCACAGGCTGGGTGAGTTCGGAGCGTGGCTGAAGGCCATGGAGGCGGAAGCGACCAGGCGCTTTTCTCCAAGTGCGAGCGATTGAGCGCTTTCCTCCAAGCGTGACCAGAGGTCAGGGAGACGGGGGCAGTTGGGCAATTTTCTCTGAGAGCGCACTGAGGAGTGGAACCCTGAGGTCTCGGCTCCTCCGGGCCAGAGATTGGGAGGCCTCCATCTTCATTCCTGTCCTCAGGAACTCTACGGAAAGTTCTCAGGGAGCAAAAGCTCCTGAAAGCAAACCCTAGCGGATTACTTAGCCCGGCCCCTGGTAAGGGTGGTGCTATTCTGCCTGGGGCAAAGACCCTTGAGAATCACTACAACAGGCCCCTCCCACAGAAGATCAACAAGAAACCCAGCCAAGACCAAGTTCACTCACCAAGGAGAACAGCGGAATTCCAGAGGAGGAGAAAGCAAATCTTATCGGGACAAAATGGCAAGGTGGAAAAACTCACCAGAAAAAAAAGAACAAGAGGCAGTACCGAAGGCTGGGGACCTAATAAATACAGACATTGGTAATAGGACAGATCTAGAGTTCAGAATGACGATTCTCAAGGTTCTAGCCAGGTTCCAAAAAGGCATGGAAGATATTAGAGAAACGCTCTCCGGAGAGATAAAAGCCCTTTCTGGAGAAATAAAAGAACTAAAATCTAACCAAGTTAAATAAAAAAAGCTATCAATGAGGTACAATAAAAAATGGAAGCTATTATTGCTAGGATAAATGAGGCAGAGGAAAGAATTAGTGACATAGAAGACCAAATGACCGAGAATAAAGAAGCTGAGCACAAGAGAGACAAACAAATACTGGACCACGAGGAGAGAATTCGAGAAATAAGTGACACCATAAGACGACACAACAATAGAATAATTGGGATTCCAGAAGAAGAAGAAGAGAGAGGGGAGCAGAAGGTATATTGTGGGGAATTATTGTAGAGAATTTCCCTAATATGGCAAAGGGAACAAACATCAAAATCCAGGAGATGCTAAGAATGCCCCTCAAAATCAATAAAAATAGGTCCACACTTCATCACCTGATAGTAAAACTTACAAGTCTTAGCGACAAAGAGAAAATTCTGAAAGCAGCCCGGGAAAAGAAGTCTGTAACATACAAGGGTAAAAACATTAGATTGGCAGTGAACCTATCCACAGAGACCTGTCAGGCCAGAAAGAACTGGCATGATATATTCATAGCACTAAACGAGAAAAACATGCAGCCAAGAATACTATATCCAGCTAGGCTATCATTGAAAATAGAAGGAGAGATAAAGAGCTTCCAGGACAAACAAAAACAAAGTATTTGCAAACACCAAACCTGCTCTACAGGAAATATTGAAAGGGGTCCTCTAAGCAAAGAAGGACCCTAAAAGTAGTAGATCAGAAAGAAACAGAGACAATATATAGTAACAGTCACCTTACAGGCAATACAATGGCACTAAATTCATATCTCTCAGCAGTTACCCTGAATGGAAATGGGCTAAATGCCACAATCAAAAGACACAGGGTATCAGAATGGATAAAAAAAACAAAACCCATCAATATGTTGCCTACAAGAAACTCATTTTAGACCCGAAGACACCTCCAGATTTAAAGTGAGGGGGTGGAAATCAATGTACCATGCTAATGGACATCAGAAGAAAGCAGTGGTGGCAATCCTTAAATCAGATCAATTATATTTTAAGCCAAAGACTATAATAAGAGATGAGGAAGGACACTATATCATACTCAAAGGGTCTGTCCAACAAGAAGACCTAACAATTTTAAATATCTATGCCCCTAACATGGAAGCAGCCAACTATATAATCCAATTAATAACAAAATCAAAGAAATACATCAACAATAATACAATAATAGTAGGGGACTTTAACACTCCCCTCACTGAAATGGACTGATCATCTAAGCAAAAGATCAATAAGGAAATAAAAGCCTTAAATGACACACTGGACCAGATGGACATCACAGATATATTCAGAACATTCCATACCAAAGCAATAGAATTTACATTCTTTTCTAGTGCACATGGAACATTCTCCAGAATAGACCTCATCCTGGGTCATAAATCAGGTCTCAACCAGTATCAAAAGATTGGGATCATTATTTTCAGACCACAATGCTCTGAGACTAGAACTCAATCACAAGAGGAAATTTGGAAAGAATCCAAATACATGGAGACTAAACAGCATCCTTCTAAAAAATGAATGTGTCAACCAGGAAATTAAAGAAGAATTGAAAAAATTCATGGAAACAAATGATAATGAAAACACAATGGTTCAAAATCTGTGGGACACAACAAAAGCAGTCCTGAGAGGAAAATATATAGTGGTACAAACCTTTCTCAAGAAACAAGAAAGGTCTCAAATACACAACCTAACCCTACATGTAAAGGAGCTGGAGAAAGAACAACAAAGAAAGACTAAACACAGAAGAAGAGAAATCATAAAGATCAGAGCAGAAATCAATGAAATAGAAACTAAAAAAACAATAAAACAAATCAATGAAACTAGGAGCTGGTTCTCTGAAAGAATTAATAAGATTGACAAACCCCTGGCCAGACTTATCAAAAAGAAGAGAGAAAGGACCCAAATAAATAAAATCATGAATGAAAAAGGAGAGATCACAACCAACACCAAAGAAATAAAAACAATTATAAGAACAGACTATGATCAACTCTACACCAATAAATTCGACAATCTGGAAGAAATGGATACACTTCCAGAGACATATAAACTACCACAACTGAACCAGGAAGAAATAGAAAACCTGAACAGACCCACAACCAGTAAGGAGATTGAAACAGTCATCAAAAATCTCTAAACAAACAAAAGCGCCAGACGGCTTCCCAGGGGAATTCTACCAATCATTTAAAGAAGAATTAATTCCTAGTCTCCTGAAACTGTTCCAAAAATAGAAATGGAAGGAAAACTTCCAAACTCATTGAATGAGGCCAGCATCACCTTGATCCCAAAACCAGACAAGGATCCCATCAAAAAAGAGAATTACAGACCAATATCCTTGATGAACACAGATGCGAAAATTCTGACCAAAATACTGGCCAATAGGATCCACAGTACATTAAAAGGATTACTCACAACGACCAAGTGGGATTTATTCCAGGGCTGCAAGGTTGGTTCAACATCCGCAAATCAATCAATGTGGTACAATACATTAATAAAAGAAAGAAGAACCATATGATACTCTCAGTAGATGCTAAAAAAGCATTTGACAAAGTACGGCATCCCTTCCTGATTAAAACTCTTCAAAGTGTAAAGATAGAGGGCACATACCTCAATATGATCAAAGCCATCTATGAAAAAACCCCTGAAAATATCATTCTCAATGGAGAAAAACTGAAAGCTTTTCCGCTAAGGTCAGGAACATGGCAAGGATGTCCGTTATCACCACTGCTGTTCAACATAGTACTAGAAGTCCTAGCCTCAGCAATTAGACATCAAATAGAAATTAAAGGCATCCAAATCGGCAAAGAAGAAGTCAAACTATCACTCTTTGCATATGATATGATACTATATGTGGAAAACCCAAAAGGCTCCACTCCAAAACTGCTAGAACTTGTACAGGAATTCAGTAAAGTGTCAGGATATAAAGTCAATGCACAGAAATCAGTTGCATTTCTCTATACTAACAATAAGACAGAAGAAGAAGAAATTAAGGAGTCAATCCCATTTACAATTGCACCCCAAACCATAAGATACCTAAGAATACACCTAACCAAAGAGGCTAAAAATCTATACTCAGAAAACTATAAAGTACTCATGAAAGAAATTGAGGAAGACACAAAGAAATGGAAAAATGTTCCATGCTCATGAATTGGAAGAACAAATATTGTGAAAATGTCTATTCTACCTAAAGCAATCTACACATTTAATGAAATACCTATCAAAATCCCATCCAATTTTTTCAAAGAAATAGAACAAACAATCCTAAAATTTATCTGGAACCAGAAAAGACCTTGAATAGCCAAAAGAATACTGAAAAAGAAAGCCAAAGTTGGTGGCATCACAATTCCAGACTTCAAGCTCTATTAAAAAGCTGTCATCAAGACAGTATGGTACTGGCACAAAAACAGACACATAGATCAATGGAACAGAATAGAGAGCCCAGAAATAGACCCTCAACTCTATGGTCAACTAACCTTCGACAAAGCAGGAAGGAATGTCCAATGGAAAAAAGACAGCCTCTTCAACAAATGGTGCTGGGATAATTGGACAGTGACATGCAGAAAAATGAAATTAGACTATTTCCTTACACCACACACAAAAATAGACTCAAAATGGACGAAGGACCTCAATGTGAGAAAGGAATCCATCAAAATCCTTGAGGAAAACACAGGCAGCAACCTTTTTGACCTCAACGGCAGCAACTTCTTCCTAGGAACATCGCCAAAGACAACAGAAGCAAGGGCAAAAATGAACTATTGGGATTTCATCAAGATCAAAAGCTTTTGCACAGCAAAGGAAACAGTTAACAAAACCAAAAGACAACTGACAGAATGGGAGAAGATATTTGCAAGCGACATATAAGATAAAGGGTTAGTATCCAAAATCTATAAAGAGCTTATGAAACTCAACACCCAAAGAACAAATAATCCAATCAAGAAATGGGCAGAGGACATGAACAGACATTTGGGCAAAGAAGACATCCAGATGGCCAACAGACACATGAAAAAATGCTCCATATCAGTCAGCATCAGGGAAATACAAATCAAGACCACAATGAGATACCACCTCACACCAGTCAGAATGGCTAAAATTAACAAGTCAGGAAATGACAGATGCTGGTGAGGAGGGGGAGAAAGGGGAACCCTCCTACACCGTTTGTGGTTCAACCACTCTGGAAAACAACATGGAGGTTCCTCAGAAAGTTGAAAATAGAGCTACCCTATGACCCAGCGATTGCACTACTGGGTATATATCCTAAAGATACAAACGTGGTGCTCTGAAGGGGCATGTGCACCCGAATGTTTATAGCAGCAATGTCCACAACAGCCAAACTATGGAAAGAACCTAGATGTCCATCAACAGATGAATGGATAAAGAAGATGTGGTATATGTACACAATGGAATACTATGCAGCCATCAAAAGGAATGAAATCTTGCCATTTGCAACGAAGTGGATGGAACTAGAGGGTATCATGCTTAACGAAATAAGTCAATTGGAGAGACAAGTATCATATGATCTCCCTGAAATGAGGAAGTGGAGATGCAATTGGGGGGGGGGGTTGGGGGGTAGGAAAAGAAGAAATGAAAGAAGGTGGGATTGGGAGGGAGACAAACCATAAAAGACTCAATCTCAAAAAACAGATGAGGGTTGCTGCGGGGAGGTGGTACGAGAGAGGGTGGTGGGGATATGGACATTGGGGAGGGTATGTGCTATGATGAGTGCTGTGCAATGTGTAAACCTGGCCATTCACAGACCTATACCCCTGGGGATAAAAATACATTATATGTTTATTTAAAAAAATAAATTAATTAATAAAAAAAGATGCAGATTTTTCTTTTTACAGGCATACCTCAGAGATCTTGCAGGTTCAATTCCAAACCGCTGTGATAAGGGGAAAATCTCAATAAAGCAAGTCAAATGAATCTTCTGACATCCCAGGGTGTATAAAAGTTATGTCCATGTTATTAAGTGTGTAACTGCATCAGATCCAAAAAAACAACATACATACCTTAGCTAAAAATATTGTATTACTGAAAAATACTAACCATCATCTGACCTTTTAGCAAGTCATCTTTTGGCCGATGGAGGGTCTTGCCTTAATGCAGATGGTTGCTGACCCATCACGGTGGTGGGTGCTGGGGTGGCCTTGGCAATTTCTTAAAGTAATACAACGATGACATTAGCTATATCAATAGATTCACTAACAATTCCTTGGTAGCATGTGATGTTGTTTGATAGCATTTACCCAACAGTTGAATTTCTTTCAAGTTTGGACACAGTCCTCTCAAACCCTGCCACTGTTGCAGCAATCAAGTTTATGTCCTGTTCTAAATCCTCTGTTGTCCTTTCATCAATCTTCACAGCACCTTCCTCAGGAGTAGATTCATCTTTGCACATCCATAAGAAGCCACTTATCATCCATTCAAGTTTTATCATGAGATGGCAGCAATTCAATCGCATCTTCAGGCTCTACTTCTAAGTCTAGTTCTCTTCTATTTCCACCACATCTGTAATGACTTCCTCCACTGAAGTCTTGAACCCTTCAAGCTCATCCATGAGAAGTGGAATCAACCTCTTCCAAACTTCTGTGAATGTTGGTATTTGTACCTCTTCTCATGAATTATAGATATGCTTTATTTATCTAGAATGTGACTCCTTTCCACAAGGTTTTCAACTTACTTCGCCGAGAACCATCAGAGCAATCACTATCCATGGCAGCTCTAGCCTTCCAAAATGTGTTTCTTTAACAATAAGACTTGAAAGTCAATATGACTCCTTGATCCATGGGTTGCCGAATGAATGTTGTGTTAGCAAGCATGAAAACAACATTGTCATTGTCCATCTCCACCAAAGCTCTTGGGTGACCAGGTATATGGTCAATGAGCAGTGATACTTTGAAAGAAAAAAATTTTTTTCCCTGACTGGTAGAACTTAACTTAAAATATTCAGTAAACCATGTTGTAAACAGATGTGCTGTCCTGTGGGTTTTGTTGTTGCATTCTTAGGGCACAGGCAGAGAACATTTAGCAAAATTCTTAAGGGCCCTAGGATCTTCAGAATGGCAAATGAGCACTGGTTTCAACTTAAAGTTTCGAGCTACATGAGCTCTTAACAGGAGAGTCACCTGTCCCTTGAAGCCAGAACCTGATTTCTTCTCCCTAGCTATAAAAGTCCAAGACAGCACCTTCTTCTGACAGAGGGCTGTTTCATCTACACTGAAAATCTGTTGTCTGGTGGAGCCACCTTCATGAATGGTCTTAGCTAGATCTTCTGGAGAACTTGCTGTAGCTTCTACATCAGCATAAGCTGCTTCCCCCTTCCCCACTTTCTGTTAACAAAAACAGCTTCTTTCCTTAAGTTTCAAAAACCAACATCTACTAGCTTCCAACTTTTCTTCTGCAACTTCCTCACCTCTCTCGCCTCCACAGAATTGAAGAAAGTTAAGAGCCTGCTCTCCATGAGGCTTTGGCTCAAGGCAACGTTGTGGCTGCTTTGATCTTCTAATGGGACTACTAAACTAAGACTCTCTCCATATCAGCAGTAAGGCTGTTGTGCTTTCTTATCATTTGTGTGTTCACTGGAGCAGCGCTTTTAATTTCCTTTAAAAATTTTTCTTTTGCCTTCACAACCTGACTGTTGGGTGCAAGAGACCTAGCTTTCAGCCTGTCCTAGCTTTGAATCATGCCTTTCTCGCTAAATGTAATCCTTTCTAGCTTTTAACCTGAAGTAGAGATGTGCAACTCTTCTTTCACTTGAAGCCTGCGAGGTCCTTATAGAATCACTGACTGGCCTAATTTCAATACTGGGGAGACTCAGGGAACAGAGAGGCCCGAGAAGAGGGAGATGGGAAAACGGCTGGTGGTGGAGTAGTCAGTACGCACACAGCCTTTATCGATTAAATTTGCCATCTGATATGGGTGTGGTTCATGAGCTCCAAAACAATTAAAAGAGTAGCAGCAAAGATCATGGGTCATCAATCAACCTCACGCACATAGTAAGAATGAAAAAAATTTAAAAATTGTGAGAATGACCAAAATGAGACAGAGACATGAAGTGAGCAAATGCTCTTGGGAAAATGGCGCAGAGAGACTTGTTTGACCGCATTGCCACAAACCTTCAATTTGTAAAAAAGAAAATAAATCAATAAAAATGCAATATTTGAAAGGCATGAGGAAAATGAGGCGCAATAAGACGAGGTATGCCTGTGTTTATTTTCTAATTTATCTTCTCATTGAAGCACCCATCATCCCACATTACTAATTTCTCCCTGCACCCTCCATTGCTAAACTCCCCATTTCTAGACACACCACGTTCTTCCTTCAACACTCCTGCCTTTGGGCAAGATGCCCGTCTTCCAACAATGCCCTGACTGCTTTCTCTGCCCGAGATGAGGCTCATCTGAGGAGATTCCCCTCGGGGTGACTGACTCTCCCAGGAAACCCTTACTCCCTGCTTCTCAGTGCCCTGAGATATACTTGCCCATACCAAGAGTTAGATATTTATGAAGCTCTTTTGCAACTCTTCACACCAGCATCTGTCTCACCGTCTATCTTGAGAGTTCCTCTAAGGCAAAGACTGCTCATGAACCTCCTTATGTTTCCAATCAGCCATCTGTCTGGCCTAGCTAGCATCTCACAGATACGGGGGGCCCAGTGGCTTATCTTCTAATGAATGAATGAATAAAGGGGGGAGGGTGGAAGGAAAGGAAGAAAAGAATACTCTAAAGATGCAAAGTACAGTCCACATTGTTAACGAGTCACCCTTGCCACATTAGGGGCACATCGTGTTGAACATTTCAAAGGCAGAGTTAGCAACGTATTGAAGACAGTCAGACATTTCGAAGATGTGCTGCATATGGAAATATTTTCATATGTTTCCTACAATAGGTTCCAGGCCTTGATTTCTTCATGTGTAAAATAAAAGGGTTAGACTATATGATTGCTAAGACCTGATCCATCTCTAAATTTCTATGACTATATGGAATGTCTACAAATAACAGGGCTCTTTCTTCTAAGTGACTCACTATGAAACACTATAATTCTTCTGGATCCATGTCTTTCAACAGATCCTTACAAATTTATAATTATGAGGCTAAGCTGATTGCTGACACAGAACAACTCGTTGGCTCTTGGGACTGATAAATTAGTATTTTCTTAGGAAGATAATGTACAGTTTGCTATTCCATCGGTGGATCCAATTTTCGAGAATGAACGTCAATGCTGGCTCCCCAGATGCCTATTTATTTTACTTCTAAATATGGAGTTATGTGTCCCTATTAGAAAATTAGCTTTAGACATCAAGAAAAGAAAGAAAAGGGGTATGTCTTTAGGATAAAATAATGTTTCCCTACATTTTACTGTCAAAGTTAAATGAATTCTATTTTCCAAGAGAAACAAAAGGGTCAGTTTTACTTGTAATTGCCTCAAAATGTACATTAACCACACACGCCACATCTATAGTTGCCAAAGTCTAGGCACCTTCAAGGATATACCTGTTAAGTTCTCCAACATTCCATTTGCTTCTATTTTTACACCGAAGAGAAGGACATTATGAAAGACTGGGAGTCGGGGCACCTGGGTGGCTCAGTAAGTTAAAGCCTCTGCCTTCGGCTCAGGTCATGATCCCAGGGTCCTGGGATTGAGCCCCACATCGGGCTCCCTGCTCAGCAGGGAGCCTGCTTCCTCCTCTCTCTCTCTCTCTCTCTGCCTGCCTCTCTGCCTACTTGTAATCTCTATCTGTCAAATAAATTAATATAATTAAAAAAAAAAAAGACTGGGAGCATCAGCAGTAGTCATGAGTTTCCTTAAACCACTGTAAACTTAAATCTGCAGTGGGCTCACTTCTTGCAAATACCTCAGGCTCTGGAAGGAATGGTGACAGGTGACTCATACCACCTCATGACTATAGGAAGAAGAGTGTGGATGACCTGCTGGGCACTCTTCTGGTCCAACCTGGGAGACTAGACTGTAACCTGATCCAAAACAAAGGGTTGTGTTAACTCTGGATTTGGAGAATTGTGTAGGACCATGATGTTTCTTCTGTGTGAAGAAAGCCTGTTTCTGGAACTTTCCCACGTTACTGCTGGTTCCTCTCTTTCACTGATGCCATGAACACTTTATTGGGGGTATTATAAGTCTGAAGGGGGAAAACAGAGCTCTTTCTTTCTCATTATAAAAATAGCAACCAATGATCTATTCACATTAAGACATTAAATTCTATTGGGAAGGAAATGCTGGTTTGGTTCTCAAGTTCTAACTTTAAGTGGTTGTTGGTATCAAGCAGCTGCTGAAAGTGTCAGATTCATGTTTCATTACTTCCAGCTCTGCCCAAAAATGTCCAGACTTGCTCATCTTTGCGCCCTATCCGTACCCATTTCTTTGTTCTGTGAAAACTCCAAATCATCCTCAAGCCCTTACACCACACTAGACAGAAAAGATACTTCACCAAAGAGGCACATTCTCTCATGAAATCAGACTCAATATTTTGACAACTTTAAACCTCTGAGCTTCGAAAGCACAGTTTACGCAGAAGAGCAGTTGATGGGTCTGAAGAAAGTCCATGGTTTCAGTCATTCTGTCATCTAAAAAGTATTGCTGACCTTCATTTTGCCATTAACCAAGCCCCTTGAGTGCATTAAGCCTTGTATTCACTCCAGGCCCCGGTTCCAGGCCCCTGTTCCAGGCTCCTTCTTTTCTTTCTCTCCCTGCTGTGCTGAACTGTAGGGAGAGACACATAGGATGAGGGACTGAGAAGAGGCTCATCAAACTAAGCATTGAAACAGGGGACAGCTTGCTCTGGGCGCTATCTGCGAAGTGTTAAGGAAGCTCCGTGTGCCTTCTGGAAAGTGCAGACACACACTTACCAGTTGTAACTGAAGGTGGCGATGTTTTACAGGGTTGATCTACAGCCAAGGACAAAGAACACCAAGTTATTGGTCTTCCAGAAGGGAGAGAAGGGGAGGGGATGGAGGACGTTTGGAGGTGGGAAAATCCCTCCTCTCTAGCCTCTACTTCACATCTCTCTATTCTCCATCTCCAACCGCTGACTCCCCCAGTGCCCGAGGATTTAACTTCTAAATACAGAGCTAGGTATTTCCATTAGAAATAGAGCTTCAGACCCAAGAAAAAGAAAGAGAAGAGGGGTTATGTCTTCAGGGTAGGAGCACAGTGTTCTCTCCTGTTTTCTGGCTAAAAGTGAAATGAATTCTGTTTTCCATGAGAAGCAAAGTGGTAAGTCTGTGAAACATGGTCTCCTTTTTGAGAGGAAAGCAGTGTAAGGTCTGAACGGGAGGAGAAAAGAGGAGTAAGGCTTAAAGCTGGCTGTAGCTTTCTCTTCTCTTGACAGCCCTCCTGGGGTCTGTACACAAGAGCTCCCACCTGGACCCCAGGTTTTAGTTAGGAGGTCTCTGAGAGAAAGAGAAGGTACAGTCAAACAAATGCAGAGTGCAGTCAGAGGCTTTTCCTGGGGTAAATGAGTGGCAGAGTTCCTTTCTTCAGTCTCCTGAGGCAGCTTGGTATACACTTCACAAGCACTACTATAAACAATGAAAAAAAAAAACAACCCTCCGTGTATTTTACGAATTTCTCAAAAATGATATTCTTTAATTGGAATGTTCCTAAAATTTCCTCCATCTAGCATTTTTTTTATTATGTTATGTTAGTCACCATACAGTACATCATTAGTTTTTGATGCAGTGCTCCGTGATTCATTGCTTGTGTGTAATATTTTGAAATTGCTAATACCATGTATTTGTGTAAGGCTTTCTAAGTTTCTGAGTACAAGGCCAAGGGTTCGGTTTCGTTAGAGGTTTAGGCAACAACTCTGCAGGATGGATGAAGTTCTTCCTTATTCTCACTTGAAATAAATGAGAACTCTGGGAAGTTTAAGTATCATGTCGCAAATCGCAAAGCGTGCCTGCGGACTCTTCCACCAACACCAAGGTTCCCTAACTCCAGCCTTCTTTCCAAAACAGGGCATAATGGCCTTATCAAAACTACAATTATTCCTTAAACACGCAGTTAATATTTTCTTTTTAAGATTTTATTCATTTGAGAGAGAGAGAGAAAGTGTGCAAGCACAAGTGGGGGAGGGGAGAGGGAGAGTCTGACTCCCCGCTGAGCAGGGAAGCCGATGTGGGGTTTGATCCCAGAGCCCCGGGATCATGACCTGAGGCGAAGGCAGATGCTTTCCAACTGAGTCACCTATATTTTCTCTATTTGGGTCACATATAGGTAATGGAATCTAAGAAACCAGTGGTAAAACCTGATTGAGCTCATTTCCGATTCCTGAGGCCCTAAATCCCAAAGCCTGCTCCCTGCCTTGGTTTTGGTAAGCACTTAACTGAGAAGCTTCTGAATGGGAGCAGAGTTAGGAAAACGGTATTCCTTAACAATTTTTCTTAGAAACAGTAGAGTGGAAGAATTTGCCTACGTTGTTTATTGTTAATGGCATTAGCCTAAATTTAGGGTCACTGAGAATTTGTTCTTTCAGGTGCCAATTCTTTCAATGGTGAAATGTGGCAATCTCGCATGTAAGCAAGATAAGAATATAACAAAGCTTGTTCAGAGGCGCTGAATTAACAGAATGCCAAAATACTCTTATATAGTCCATTTATTCAACACCTATTAGCATACGGTTCTGGGGGTGCAGAGGGGAATGAAATAGACATAATCCCTGTCCTCATGAGGGAACCAGATAGTAAAGCAAGCATACAGATGAATGAGGAATCACAAAATGTAGAGCACTTTGCAGGGTCCTAGAAGAGAGCAGCTGAGAAGTCTCATCATGGAAGTGACATTTAAGCTAGATCAGGGAAGGAGAAGCCAACTACGTGAAGATCTGAGGGAAAACACAAGAGATGAGATCATTTTGTGGAGATCTGGGTAGAAGGAAGCACACTTTTGAATGCCTATAGCAGAAAAAAGTCTGGCAGATTCTATAGTTCTTACCTCTAGAGCACAGTGAGCCAGAGAGGAAGCTGTCAAAGATGTGGCTGGGGAAAGTTGTCACAGGCCAACTCATTTGGGGGTTTCCTGGCCACAAGGAAGAATGTTAACAGAAATGGGGTGTCTGGGGGAATTTCACACAGAAGTGAAAGGATCCACTTAGCATTTTAAAATATACCCTTCTGGCCACTCTGTGGGAAACAGGGTGTGCGAGGGTTGGTGGTGAAGAAATGGGTGGGACTGGTTCATGCCATTAACCCCAATGAAACATACAGGTGGCCGGTCCTAGCCAGTGGCTGAGAAGACGGAGAAAAGAGGGCAGATGGGCATATATTTTGAGCACAGAGCACTCAGGAGCTGGTGATAGGCTGAAGGGGAATGTGAGGGAGAGGGACTGCGGTCGCGGAGTGCGTGTATCAGTAAACTGAATGCCCAGGACTGAGGGGGCGTCGAAGGAGGAACAAGTCGGGGAACGGGATTCAGGGATCCTCTTTAGAATTCCATGAGACATCCGACATAAACACGCAGCTGGCACGTAAGGAGGTGACTAGAAGCCCAGACAAGCAGCAGCAGCAGCGTGTAAGTGACGCGTGTCACTTACAGCGTGTAAGGCCGGACAGTGCAGCCGCGCCCCACCCACAGAGACTCGGAGACCAAGAAGAGAGAGGGCCCTATTGAATCCAGAAGCCCCACTTGGGTATTTAAAGTCCAAGTAAAGGAGGAGCAGGACTCGCAAAGGACATAAGGCGATGTCAGAGCGTTGGGAGAAAAATGAGGAGATAGGTGGTATCACAAAGCCGAGAGAGGGGAATGCTTCCAGAAAGGAGTGGCCAGAGTCTCAAATGATGCAAGGGAGCCGAGAGAGAGGAGAGTCTCTGTGTCGGCAGATGTGGCACCTCGGAAGTTGTGGCCCTCGTTAGGGAGGTGGAAGGTCATTTGGAGCTACTTCAAGTGAAGGAGGGGGAGGGCAGTGATGGGGGTTCCCCTACCTCTTTATAGCGGGTTGGCTGTATTGGAAGGGGGTCGAGGGGGTGGGGAAAGGAAGGAACAGGGAACAAGGATGGGAGTCACCAGAGGAGGTACAGTTTGATTGCTTTTGTTTGTTTGTTTGTTTGTTTTTTGAGAGAGTGAGGGCACCTGGGTGGTTCAGTGGGTTAAAGCCTCTGCCTTTGGCTCAGGTCGTGGTCCCAGGGTCCTGGGACCAAGCCCTGCATCAGGCTCTCTGTTCGGCGGGGAGCCTGCTTCCTCCTCTCTCTCTCTCTGCCTGCCTCTCTGCCTGCTTGTGATCTCTGTTAAATAAATAAATGAAATCTTTAAAAAAAAAAGAGAGAGAGAGTGAATCAACACAGGGAGGGGTGGAAGGTTGGGCGGGAGGGGCAGAGGGAGAGGGAGGGAAAGAATCTTAAGCCGGCTCCACACTCCGTGCAGAGCCCTATGTGGGGTTTGAACTCATGACCCTGAGATCACGACCAGAGCTGAAATCAAGAGTCTGATGCTTCACTGAGCCACCCCGGCTCTCCCTGTTTGTTTGCTTTTTAAGACAAGAGATGATCAGAGAGTGCTTGTTTGATGAGGGTAATGACCCCATAGAGAGAAAGATACCGATGGTATAAAAGAGGAAACCTGAAGGATCAAGGTATCATATCAAATGAAAAGAAGGAAACAATCGGCTGGCTCATATCTCAGTTATGATAAATTATGATACAAAAGCCAAAAGAGGGAGGCATTCTTTTGCCTTTTCACACCTTCATTTGCCCGTCCATCCCTCAGATCTATACAAGGCTCCAGCGTCAGGGGCCGGGGATTCCATAATAAACAAGAGGTTACACTTAGTCTACTAGAGAAAACTGGTATCGAGCTAACATCATATTGCTAATAATTCTTTGAAACACAGACATTAATAGTTAATAATTCTTTAAAACACAGAGCTAGGAAATCATAAAAGCTGGGAGAACAGTGCTAAATTCATCTAGGCTCAAACTGTCCCCAGTGGGAGCCACTAGACACCTGTGGCTGTTAAGCAGTTAAAATGTGGCTGGCTGGTGGTCCACGTTCAAATAACAGTTTTGATGTGTTGGGTTAAATTAAGGATATTAAATTAATCTCACTCGTTCATAGTTTTAAAATGTGGTTCTTAGGTGGAAAAAAACTCAATTAGGTCAGTGGCTCGCATTATATTTCTGTTGGAACATGGGGGGTCTAGGGAGTCTGATAAAGGGGCCTGAGGAGGTAAAGTGAGAGGTGGAAGAAGGGAATGTCATGGGAAAAACACAGCACACTGGAAGACCTGAAGAAGGTTCACTGATGCGGCAGGCAGACAGTGGGAGGAGAGGGGCATGTGAAGAAGCTTGCTGAACCAGGGGATCATCACGTAGGGCCCCGAAGACCACAGGAAAGAGTTTCCCATTGTATGTCTTGAGAACCACCCTGGGGAACTACTGCTTGGTTTTGAGCGCGGAGCAACACTCCTCATGGACACCAGATGAGCACCAGGGTGTCCCAAGTCAGTGCTCCTCAATCTTGAATATGCACCGTTCACTTGGAGAGCTTATTACAGAATGCAGATTCTGCTCCGAAAGGTCCGAGAGTCTGTCTTCCCGACAAGCTGCCAGGTGCTGGTGATGGTGCTAGCTCTGGCCCTGAGACACACTGTAAGGTGCTTCCCGAAGGGTCTGGACTTTTGTAGTTGACTCTTGACACTTTCCGAGGATCTTTGAACTATGAGATTCTAGAATTGTTTCTCTTTTATTCCTTTTTCTTTTTTCTTTTCTTTTCTCTTTTCTTTTCTTGGGTTTTATTTATTTGATAGAGAGAGCCCAAGTAGGCAGAGCAGCAGGCAGAAGGAAAGGGAGAAGCAGGCTCTCCACTGAGCAGGAAGCCCAAGGCAGGACTTGATCCCTGGACTCTGGGATCATGACCTGAGCTGAAGGATCATGACCTGAGGATCATGACCTGAGCTGAAGGCAGAGGCTTAACCGATGGAACCACCCAGACACCCCTAGAATTTTTCTATGACTTAAGTTTCTTTTAGGACTTTTATTTTTTTTTAAGGGAAGAGTTAGGGCAAAGGAGGTATGTGGATAAAGAGGGCTCATTTCTTTTTAAGATTTTATTTGTCAGAGAGAGAAATTGTGTGCAAGCAGGGGGAGCAGAAGACTCCCCACTGAACAGTGCAGGGCTCAATCCCAGGACTGTGATCATGACCAGAGCCGAAGGCAGAAGCTTAAACAACTGAGCCATCCGTGCATCCAAAGAGGGTTCATTTTTAATGGGAAGATGGGAGTGCATTTAATTTTGGGAGACGGAGGAAAAAGGATAGATTTCCAGCAAGAAGTGGGATGCTCTCAGAGATGCTATGGAGCTCCGAAACGAGTATCACCGGCCCCCCACCCTTAACACACACACGCACTCTTGCCTTGGATTGGGAAGATGAGAGTGGGAAACCACTCTCCCTTATGACAGGAATGAACTCTGGAGTCCACGCAAGGTACAAGGCACTTTGGTTCTGTATCACTTCTTCCCTGTTCCTTAGCTTCAAGTCTTTGCCTTCCTGCCTTAATGATTATCTTGTATCTCCCTGCTTCAGAATTTTTATACTTCTTTCCTGCAGAGACTCTTGAAGTCACTTCTACCAAGATTTCTGTATCAATTTTGAGGGTGCAAAACAGGTTTCTCAGAGCCCAACAAAAATAAACTAAATAGGGGGAAAGGAGACTAGGTCCCCTTCCCCTAAGTTTCCTCTCCCTTTCATATTGTCTCATTTCTTTCTTAATTCCACAATGCTAGTAAGGTTTTAGAATACCAGGGAGTGTTGGTGCTCATGGGTCTGGCTAAGGAAAGATAGGAAATGTGCAGATGGAGAGAGAGGAAGGGCCGAGTGTGGGATGTACTGAAGCCCTGCTCCTTCGAGCCCCTTTCATTGCTAAACACGACCAAAGTTTCACTTTTAACTTTTCTATCATCCCTGGCTCTTGTTTTGCCCCACACTGACTTACACTCTTTCTCTCGGGAACATAAGCTAAATGTTAATGGATTAAAGCAGAGGTGGTCTCTCCCTCTGGACCAACGGGGCACGTGTAATTTCCCAGGTATGTTCTGGGCTTCATGCGACACGATGTCCGCGCACCTTGGGTAGCAGCTGATAAAAAGCAGCAGATAACCCTTTGGACTGCAACCGTAACAATGCTAGAAAGAAACAGAGTCACATTTATTTGTGGTGGCAGCATGAGCTGGAGTTTTCGATTTTCATTTTTTATAATGGATTGTTATCAACTTGATAAGTAAGATTTTGCTAAAGAGAGAAAAATAAGTGTTTTGCTTGGTAACATTCTCATCTAGAGGTTTTGCTGTATGTGCGTTGTTGCTGTGGTTAGAGAAACTGAGATTTTCATCATGGGTGTTCAATTCTTCGCAGTCCGGGTTTGACGTGTTCGTTTTTTGTTGTTGTTGTTTGTTTTTTTAATTGAGATCTTAGAAAATGTGTTTCCCTATTCTTTGGAGTCCATTTGACAATACATCATGTGAGCTGGAGTCACAAGCAGGCTTTTCGTTTAAACTGCCCCACCGATGTCCGCTTGCAAGCTTTTAGCATTAAACCTTAATAAAATCGAAAATAGGGGGTTTACATATTTAGCATCATCAGCTATGTTACAGAAGGGTCAAGGGGATAAATTTCACGTCAATTTACTATTTTTGGTGCTGGCTGAAATCCTTGAACATCTTGGAGAAACCACATATTTTCAAGGGTTCAGAGTTTGTCACAAAATCTGCACTCTGAGGGGCTAAAAATAGAGCCAATCTGCAACACTTTTACATCGACAACCAAAATGCATTTTACCAGATAGATATCAGATACTAAGTTTAAAAAAGAATGGCTCTCCTTTTCTCCCTGTCACGCAAATTATGGTCCATATTATGTGGGTATTAAAATTCTTCTCAAACCCATCCCGGGGCCATTTATTGCTGTTCTATAACTGAGTTTTCTCTCCTCAGTGTGTCTTGTTCTTGGAGGCAGACCTGCATTAGTATTTATCTGCTTTCCTTCATGAGAAAATTATCCAATGGGCTTAGCAGATACGTATTTCGAAAGAATCACAAGACCCTTAAAGCACTGTGAATTGAAACGAATGTGTATTTGAATGTCCAATTAATTAAAGAAAAGTTGAAGTCAATGAAACTGAATATGTCTGATTTGAAGACCATATGTTGGCCTATTTTAGCCCTTATTTGGCAAAGACCGTAGGGCAGAGTTAACACTCCCTGCCTTGCTCTGGCCCCTTCTCCTACTAAAGCAGCAGGGATTAAGCAGAGAATACGTGCAAATGTTCCACAAATCACTTCCTTGGAGAGGTGCAAGTTTTTCACACATAACTTCCTTGCTGCTAATCCTTGGTTCACACTAGTAGCCACACGTGGCTCCTCGGGCGACAGTTATTCAGTTGGTTCAACTCCATAGGGCTCTGGAATCAACACAGCTGGTTTAGAAGACTTGCCAGCTCCAGAACAGTGGAAAAATTATTGATCTTCTAGAAGTCTTGGTTTCCTCATTAATAAATTGGGGATACTCATGGTCCTCCCTCAGAGAATTATTCTGAGGACAAAGAAGCTGTATATAGAGGACCAGAAGAACACCTAAGAGAAAACCAGGAAGTCTCAAGACAGGCCAAGTTTATTCTCAAGGGTCCAGTCTCTACCTCTTCGCCTCCCTCTTGCCTTGTTGTCTCTGCAATACCTTCACCGTCTTTTCAAAATTTCTCTCACAAAAATGTGAAGTTCGGTCTTAGTATCATGGGTATAAGACAGTTTTAACTATAGCTTCTGTCAGAGGAAAGTGCAGATTTCACTAGGGGTCAAAGTCTTCAGGTAGAGGAAGGACACCTCTAGGGCACACTCGTGTGCATGGGACAGTTAATGGAGGAGAATAGAATGCTGCCCCAGGCTTCTGACAACACTGCCATTTGCCTTTCTCAGATCCCACCATGGCATGGCCCAGGGTCTAGGGATGAAGGGGGGTGAACTCTGGGCTGGATGTTTCACAGAGGGGCTTCCAAGGCCACCAATAGGCTCCTCTGACATTCCTGCTCATCTCAGGACACTTGAGAAACAGGCCAGGCATGAGCACTGTCTCTGGAGCATACTTGGGAAGGCAAGGCATATAGGTGGGGAGTCCTGGAGGCTGAAGAGCAGGGTTGACAGGTTCTCCTCATACCACGTGGGGAACAACCACTAGGTTCAGTTCTGAGGGATCCACTCTAAAGAGGGTGCTGGTGATTTGCAGTCATCCATCAGAGAGCAAGAAGGAAGAACAGGATAGACTTAAAACCACAGAGGGAAATTTTAACCTGGAGAAGACAAGACCAAGGGCAACCGCCATCTTTAAACACTTAGTGGCACCTTGTCAAGGAGGAGTTGCTGTTCTCCATGGATCCAAGAACAACCAGGGACGAGGGATGGTAATTTGAGGGACACTGATTTTGACTGAACGAAGATACTAGCATTCATGGACGAGTTGCCTCATGAGACCGTGAACTCTCTGTCACCAGAGCTGTGACGTATAAGCAGGATAATAAGGATCTTCGTTGAAGATCCAAAGGATTATGGACTAAGTGATTATTATTATTATTTTTTGCCTTTAAAAAAAACTTTTTATTTGGAAATAATTTTTTCATTTGTAAATAAATTTATGAAAATGTTAAAATATATAACTGGCACAAAAAACACCTGTATATATTTTAACCTTATTCATCAGTTTTCAGCATTTTATCCATTTGCTTTATTACTTGTACTTTTACATGCTCTCTCTCTCTTGCTCTCTTTAATTAGATGATTTTGGGGTCCCTTCTTCCGTTCAGAGTTATGATTCTACATACTGAGGCTTTTTTCCAAGTAATATTTTAGGAAATCTGACATCCTGCTGGTGGTGCTTCTCATGGCACTTAGCATAAAATCCACGTCTGCACACACGATCATTGGGGCCATACAGAGTCCGACCCTGACCATCTCCCAGCTCTCATCTTCATTTTGAGCACCCTGTCGCAGACTGGTTTTCTTTTCCTTCCTCATACATGTTAAGCTCATTCCTAGCTCTGGGTCTTTGCACTTCCTAGTTCCTCTGTCTTCAATGATCTTCACTTGTTATCAACTGGCTGGGTCCTACTAACGCTCCCAAGACCCCCACAAGTGTCCCCCTCCAACTCCTACAAATTACTCTATCATGTGGCTTCGAGTCACCTCTTCATTTCACTGGGTGAAATGATCTGGTTTACGTATTCGTTTGCTTGTCTTTTGTTCGTCACTCCCTAGAATGTAAATGTCACAAGACAGGGACCTTGTTGGTGTCTTATTTGTTACTACATCCTGAGTGCCTTTGACAGCAAAATATTCAGCTATCGGCTGAATGAATAAATAAAAGAACAAACTGGCCTGAGAACATCTGATCAAGGGCTTGTTAATGCAAGGATGGACGGTAGCATTTGACAACCTACACAAAATAGAAATTGCTTAACACACTTGAGAACGGTAAAGAGCCTTCATCTGAGGGCATATATTCTAAGCAACAGCAATTTGGGGAATGTTTCCCCAGCAGATGCCCTTGTCCCAAGAGAAGGTGTGGACTCTTCTCAGAGGCCAGCGGGCCTTCTGCTGCCACCTGTTTGAAAAGATTACCGTGAAGATGGAAATTGGCAAGCCCTCCCAGAGCAAGCTCCTCCTGGTGGTGGACACAGGAAAACTAGAGGGGTAAAAAGGGTTTTTCTAGAGCTCAATGCTCTTGGAATGAATCAAGAATGGCTCAATTCTTTCAGAAACTAGCTGTGAAAAATCTTTACTATGTTGAGATTTCTTTTAAGGGAGCTCACAGATAATCTACAGTGCTACTATGGAGAGATGGATTTTTCTATGTGTTCTTTTTCTAGGATCACTCTGGCTCCGTTAGAAAGTGGTCTGACAGCCTCCAAATTAGGTGTACATGTGATTCCATTGAAGGTATATGTGTGATTCCATTAAGAGGCCTGAGTCTTGCCCATAGACATCAATTTCCTGTCAGGTGTAATTATTGCCAATGACCTTGAGCACTGGGTCTTTGCTCTGAAGTTTAAAGGCTTCTGAACTTGAAACTGCTGTCCTTCTCAACCAGAGAAGAAATGTCGGATTTCATATTGTGTGAGCAGTAAGAAATCACATGACCTGGAGAAATGGGATGGACCCGTCCCCAGGAAAAATTATTTTTGAAAACTTGGGTTAATTCACTTACCTCGGTAAGCAAGAATAGCTACTGAACAGAGAAGGGAAAATCACCGCTTAATCAATAAGGGAAAATGCTGATTTTTAAAGTTTTAAAAGGATAATCTCCTAAAGTTAAATGAATGTCACTAAGTCAAGCTATCTCAGGGTACTTATGTGTAAGGATAGAGAACCCACTCCAGGACGGACTTGCTGCAGTGCGAATCCCAGCTTGGCAATTTAACTGCTGTGTGACTTTAGGCAAGATATTTGACTTCTCTGTGCTGTGCCTCCGTTTGCCCACCTATAACATAAACATCTTAAGTACTCAGCTCTTGAGCATTTTTTGGATTAACTGAGTTCACGTGCTTAAAGGGCTTACAACAGAACCTCCCACACTGAGCATGATGCTAGTGGTTGCTATTATTTCTTCTCTCTTACACCCACCTTTCAAAGAAGAAAATCCTGCATCTACAAAGTAACTTCAGATGCATCACCTAATCTCATCCTAATGGTGCCTGGTAACATTGGCAGAACAAGCTTCTTCTTTATTTTGTAGACGATCACTCTCAAGCTCTAGGTTGTATAGCTGATAACTGACTGAACCCTAACTTGAACCCACATCACTGCCCCCAGTCAAGGATCCAACTTGGAACCTGGGGACGCCTTGTCAGGAGGCAAGCCCCTGGAGCCTCGAGGCCAAAGCCTCAGTTTCACCTGACAGAAACTTGAGTGTGTTTGTAATTTAAAAAACAAAAACCGAGCCCCCTCCCCAAAACTGAAGGTGAATGAAAACTTTTATGAGAACTTAGAACTATCCTCTGTGTTTCTGACGCAAACACTGAAGCATTACTCTCACTCACAAAAACAGAGATAAACAAACCTTGGAAGACTGATTATTTGCCCCATCTCATCTAAGCAAAATGTCAAAGGTGAATGAGCAGTTGAAGAGACAAGTAACTGAGCTTTGTGCAAGTCCTTTCAGTGAGAATGGCCTAGAACTCTAGTAGCTGCCCAGACAAGGGCCATCTATTTATTTTGAAACATGATACACATGATCGGACGATTATCTTGAGGCTTCCACAGCCCATGGTTCTCAGGATTCGAGCTACCATCAGAGGAGATCCAGCTTCGGCACGATTAATGGCAATGCCTTACAGTAATTACTCCGAAAAACAATAAACATCCTTTCATCATTTAATGCCATGGTATCGTGCCCATCGACATCCTTTTTAATTTTCATTTTTGCCCAACACAAAGAGAAAAGGAGAGAGGCTTAATTTGATTTACAGAGGGGGGAAAAACAACCCTGAATGTCCTTTATTAATTTATTTCTCTTTGCCGGGGTGGGGGCGTCTGCAAGGAGAAAAGGTCAACCAGCTGGTTTTCATCTATATGCCATAATTCTCTGTTTAGTTTACACTATGAAACTCCCAAGCTTTGCTTTAATCTTAACTGTTCCAGTATGCCTCCCTGCAGATCCTATCATGTCGCATCCCTGATAGGGTTTCAGACCCTGACGAAGCCCCATCCCCCAAGCTGGTCCTGGCCATATGGGTAGTGAATGCGTCCAACATCTTTTTCGTTGGCGCCTGCATCATTATATTTTGTCACCAATGGTTTCTCGGGTTTTCAGTAAATTGCTGCGTATACTGCGGTTTGGAGCTGCCGAGATGACGGCCCCGGTCGAGCCATATACAGCCGTGTCCTCATCAGGGCCTCCCTGTCCCGTTAGCCTTTGGAAGATGACCTGACATCTGTTTGCAGAGGGCATGTGGGTAGAGGGGAGGAAGCGAGAGGCTGTAAAAGACAGACAGAAGGCAGGAGCAACGAGTGTGAGGGGGAAACAGCTCCCCGGAGTCCTCCGCTCTCTGAGTCAGGGGCAGGAGAGGGCTGGGGAGTGAGCCATACCTGATCTGTCTTCGCTCTGTGAGTCACATCTTCGGCACAGTTCCGGGATGGTCTTCAGTGACGTGACTGAGTACTGAATGGGAAGCCAGAGGACAAAGGGAAGAAAACAGCATTTTAAAATGAGAACGTGACATTCACTCAAATTGGCCAGAAAAGGCAAAACACAAGAAGTGATACTTGAGTCCAACACATATATATGCAGAAAGTCTGTCTAATTTTATCTGAAATGGGCTGCCTGGGGACCTGGCGGCAGCCCTGGCTCCACCTAGAAGCATCGAAACAGATGCACATTAAAAAAGGCTCCGAGGCACCCCCCTTCCACACACAAGGTGTGGCCAAGCAGACATTCTCTCTCCTGTTACATCTGCTACTGGTGGAGGGTGGAAGGCATTTTTGGCCCCGAGAGGCTCCAGGTGTCCAGAATATGTGCATGTTGAGTCTGGGTGTGAAGGGCCAAGGGGAGAAGTCCCCAGCTTCCGGCAGCGCCCAGGGCTGCCAGGAGCTTTACCCGTGCCCACACTGGCTGGACTACACAAACCTCACGTTGTCACCTGCCAGAGATGTCACTGGGTGGCATCTGTGAGCTCCATGGGAAATCCCGGGGGAAATGTTATGAGAAGCAAGAGGACCGTGGTTCTGTGTCTGCAAGCTAATCTGTTTCATGTACAGATTAATCCAAACTGAAAAAAAAAAAAAAAAAAACCACCCACCTCCTAGCATCAACCCAGTACCAACTCAGGGACCAGCTCTCAGGATAACAAATTACAACACGAGGGGGCATAAAATCAGACGAGCCAAAACAAATGTAAAATCAATAGCTATGATTTATGGGCACTACGTCTGACGCCACTCCATCTTTCTGCAGAGAAGGATGTTTTAAAACAAAATAGATAGGATGAGCTATTTCTTTAACCAAAGGACTGTCTTCAATCACACATTAATTCCTAAACGACAGCTCCCTAAAAATATCTTGCTCTATACCTTTGGGAACAATGTTCTTATGGCAATGAGAATGTATTATAAATTACTTAGACTGCTGCAAAATTTGGGGGGATTGAAAACAAATCTTTAATCTGAAAGAAAAATGATCACAGGAAACTCATTAAGATTATTCTAGCATTACAAGTGAGGAATGTATAATTAGGGCACATCTGTCAATAAGAAGGTACTTTAGTTAGCTTGATGTAGACAGATGAAGCCAAGTGTTTATATCGAGGACCACCCCCCCTCAATGCTTTCTCCACGACGATGTCAGGACAGCAAGACGGGGTGGGGGAGGCAACGGTAGCTACTGCCAGTTTGCCAATCGCCTGTCACAAACAAATTAAATTTCCAGTTCTTCCAAGTGAAAAATGAAATCTCAAATGACTAATTAGAGAAATTACTTTTACCTGTCTGATGCAATGATATCCTGTTTATGGTGCCCGTTCCTGTGAGACTACAGGGACTTCAGTCAATCTACCACATACTCAGGAGGAGAGAGGGCTGTCTCTTAAACCAAAAATAAACTTCAAGCATTTCCCCCCTTCCGCAGTTTGCTCTTTGGGGGCTGGGGTTAACACAGGTACACAAGGCATTTTTCTTGTTACTAATAAGGTACCTTATGTTCCTGGCCAAGTACGAGCTCTCTAAGGAATCTGGTAGCTTCTTGAGACCAGCTGGTACAGGTTAAATAATTACACAGTTTATAATTCAATTAAAATGAGGCCTTGTGTTTCAGCTGCCATGTGCCCCAGGGAAGCCCCCCTTGGCAAAGTCTCGCCCCCTCTCCTTCTGGTTTGCTCTGTTTTTCTTCCAAGGTGAAATGTTTGAAAGGGGGAATTTGGATTGTGGAAGGGGGAAAAGGGGAAGATGGATCATGTTGAAATACAGTTCATGATAAATGCAGTAAGGTCGTTCCCTGAGCTTAATGATATGTATTTGATTAAATCGGGTTTGTTGTTTTCTGCATTTTCAGGCACGTGCATCCTAACTGCTACCTCTCACCTCAAAGTCTGGCATGTCAGAATCTCTGAGTTATTAGCTGTACCTTCAGCTCTTCCTGTGTGACCTCAAAGGCCTGTAGCGTGCAGTAACTCTTAATGTAATGAGGTTTAAATTGGAGCAGTGCAGGCGGCCTGGCTGGTGTGGGGACAGAGCTATAGGCAGAGGAGGAGTCTCGCTGAACCCCACCCACTGCCTCAACCCCCATCCCACGTGGCAGTTTTGCCTCTCCACCCCTGGCATGCAGAAAGTCACGTCTGTGAAGGCAGACATCTTAATTCATTGGGAATAATGACCTTGAAGAAAAAGTCATAGGCTGCTCCTGGTAATGAAAATTACAAGTACAGCAATTTGAGAAAAGGACGATGTATTGGCCAGAAAATCAAAGTTCTGGATAACTGTCAGGGTATTTGGAATGTCACATTCAGCAAAGACTCCAACTTACACTGTGAACAAATCCACCACCCTTTAAAAAAGGCACAAGGAAAACATCCGTTTGTGTATTTGTTTCAGTAAGCACACACACTGCACTTTGGATAGAAGATAAAGCCTGACAGAATGCTGTATGGTTAGGTCATGATGGGGAGAGTAGCAGAGGAAACACACAATTCACAAAACCAACATGTAAAAACATTTTCATATGTGCACATTCGGGAATAAGCAAATGACCCAGGAAGTCTCCCTTACACAAGCACATTGTATTACCATCTGGGAGCTGAAAGGGAGGGCTTCCCAGGCCCTCATCCCAGTGCAAAGGACAGATGGCCTTTTATTAGGAGCTGCCTAATCGCCAAACCACCTCATTCCCCGGACAACGGCCAACTACTCCCTGGGCAACAACTACTGTCATTTTGGCCCTACCAGAACCAAAGCTCAATGTGTCTTCCCTGTCCCTTTCCCCCAACCCATGCCTTTGTATTCTGTTCCCTTGGTAGCTATTATCCTTGGATGGTAAGAGAGGGAGGGCTTGCAGATGGTTGAGAAGCAACACATTTCCTGACTTTATGTTGCTCTGATTTATTAAAAAAAAAAAAAATCTTCCAGAGGTTATTCCCATAGAAATAGCCTTTGTGAACCACAATTCATTTGCATGCCTCTATCATGTCTCCAGAAAATCCTCTGCTTCTTCAATGACCCTGTGCCTTCAACATTTAGTTCCGCCTTCTGTACCTTTACTCCAAAGTCCTCTTTGACTGCAAAGCCTTCTGGTGGCCAGGCAAAAGCCTTCACTCTGTAAGGAGAGCTGGTGTTCTTTCTGCATGAACCCCTAGCTAACTGCTTCAGCACTGAAAGCCTCCACTTCTGTCTTTGGTGAAATACTGCCTTGCCTTGTGCTCTGTTGTTTCCTAGGTGTTAGTGCTGGCTCCCCCAAGTGCCCGAGGGAAAGGATGGAGTCTTTGACTTGCAGGTATGCAAGGAACAGTGTCTTATTAACTATTTGAAATATCAAGACAAGCACATGTCTGATTAATCCCTGGGCACAATATTATAGATGTTCAAAGAAGCTCTCTCATCTTTAGGTGCTAAGTGGGAATTTCCTCCAGGCTTCCGTACTTGCCCTAGAATTAATTAGCTTTCTAAAATGCAGATTTGACTAAGCTGCTTCTCTGTTTCAGATGGGTTACAGGGCAAAGCCTTAGCAGGGCACATAAAGGCCTGCATGAGCTCAGGTTTATCTCTTCCCATTATCCACTTCTCTTTGGATGATGGCCAAGTGAAATTTCTTATGGATCCCCTATCCACTGTTCTATCTGTTTATACCTTTATGCATGCTATTCTGTCCACCTGGAATGCCACTGCAGCCATTCCATTTAGGTAAACTCTTTTCAATTCTTCAAGCTCTACTTAAGAATCACACCTTCATCACCTACAAAATCTTCTCCCACCCTTCCAGGTGGAAGTACTTCCAGCTTTCAAAGTGTGATGTCTGGACCAGTGACATCCACGTCATCTAGGAACTTGTTAAGAATTCACATTCTTGGGTCCTGTCCTTGAAACTCTGAGGACAGAACCCAGCAACTGGTATTTTTACAAGCCAACCAGGTGATTCTGTTGAATGCTAACATCCAAGAAGAACTGCTCTCTGTACAGATTTTAGGCACTTGTCCATTACAGATTCTATCACAGGGCATTTTGCCTACACGTTCCCATCATTGTTTTCTCTGCTTTCTGAGGGTGTGGACAATATTTTATTTGCCAAAGATACTAGACACTTATTTAACTGAATAAAAAGAATTCCCCTATGTAACCATGACTTTAGTGGCAAAAATAAAAATAATATTTACAGCAATTAATATTTATATGGCACTGGTCTTCCTAGAAAGGCACGTTATTACAAGTCTAGAGATGCAATCGTGGTATAGCTAAAAGAAAAGAATGCACTTCTAATAGATTAACAGCATTGTTACTAGATGATGCCTTAGTCTTTTGTATGAAGAAAATGGATTTGGAGCCAGAAGATCTAGATTCAAGCCCCTGTTCTGATATTTATTAACTGGAATTCTGGACAAATCATTTCGTATCTCTGGGGCTCACTTTTTTTTTTTTTTGAAGATTTTATTTATTTATTTGACAGAGAAAGAGAGAGAGAGACAGTGAGAGAGGGAACACAAGCTGAGGGAGAGGAGGAGGGAGAAGCAGACTCTCTGCTGAGTAGGGAGCCCAATGGAAGGCTCAATCCCAGAACCCCAAGATCATGACTTGAGTTGACGGCAGAAGCTTAAAGACTGAACCACGCAGGCGCCCCTCTGGGGCTCATTTTTTTTTTTTTTTTTTTAACAGATAGAACACAGGTGATCACGTAAGATAATGCAAGTGAAGCCAGTTTGCAAGCAGTAAAATGATGCTGAATGTTTTTGTCTCTTCCCCCGACCTGTTCTCCATGTGTGTACACAGTCCTTCTTCCCTCCCTGCCTTCATTCCCCTCCTGATTTTAAGCTCAGAAGATCAAGATGTGGGAACTAAAGAGATCGGAAGAGGGGGCTGAGCTGGGATTGGAAAAGAGGAGAGCCCAGCCTCTCCCTGCATGTTCTTTGGCTTCCCTATGGTCTTTCCTCCACCAAGAGAGTCCACGGCCAAGGGCTGACACTGAAACTTAGCTTCATAAACTATAGAGTCGATGTGACGCAAGACAATCCTACACGTCCCAGCCTGCGCCAGTCACTTCTGTCACTCTGCCATGCAAAACAGTTTGAACGTGCATGGGATTTGTAAAAACAGTGCGTGGTTTCTACACCAAACCGTGAGGATCTCTGACCACCCTAGATATTGCTCACGACTGAAAGGCTTTGGCCCTGACTCCGGAAAGCTGGAGCCAGTTGGGTGAACAAGCAGACATTACTCAAACAGTAATGAGCCACAGAGAATAAAAGAACGAAAATCCCCAGCACCTTTTGAAGTTAGAGACTTTTAAACAACTAGGGTCTCATTAAGTTTCCAAAAGAAACAATTAAGCCAGCCGCCCAAACAATATCCTGAAATTCATGCTTTCTCACAAAGCTTTCCAGAAGGGAGGCAGGCATCTCGACAGGCATACAAGGAAATGGCCGCCACGTGTACATACAAGGCTGGCGGCGGAAGCAGGCACACCCTGGAGTGAGATTTTCAGACACACGGTATTTTTCTGCAGTTTGGGCCTCCTCTCCAGTAGTCTGCCCTTCCTGACGTCACATCCTCCCCACAGATGGTGCTGAGGATGTGGCAGTGAGTCCTCCTCTTCACCACTAGCCCTCCACTTGTGTTCAGGTCTCTTCCTCTCCCGTCCCTTCAGAACTCTGGCTCTGCCATCATCCCTCTTCTCTCCTTCTCTTCAGCCACCCTCTTCACCTTGGCTCTTGCCTCTGATCCTAAAAAACAAACAAGCGCTCTCAACCCCTCAAGATATGCTGCCTCCCCCGGTGGCCATGGGCTTCCTTGCTCTTGTGTTCACTGCCATCTTTTCTGAGAGAATTGCTATGATTCTTTTCTCTCCTTCCTCATCTCTTGCATTTACTCCTCTAGCCACCACAACATGGATCCACTCCACCATCCCAAAGCCCCCACTCTTATTATAGCCGCCGATAGGTCTTCACCAGAAAAGCCAACCATTTTCTTTATAATATATGGCCTATTTCCCACTATTGGTCACTTGCTTCTTTAAATTCTTCAGATCCCTCTCTCCCTTTGAGGTCCCCTTAGTATTCATCCTATATTCATGAAACTGTTTTCCAGTCTCCTTTGTAGAAGCCTCTTCTCCATACGATGTGGGACATACTTCTGCACAGTTCTGTCCTTGGGACTATTCTTCTTTCCACATTCCGTATTTCACAGGTACAGATGCCCACAGTTCCAGCCACTGCGTCTACTGGGGGGGGGGATACTGGTGATCTACATTTTCATGTACTTATCCCAGGCTGCTTTATATACATTTTTTTCTACCATTTAGTTTCCATTAAAGAAAAATATTATAACTAATCTTATTTTCAAATGCATTTTTGTTCTGGTTCCTTATTTTTATTCCAATGAGAGGATTTTTTAAAAAATTAATAATAATCTAATTCTTTTACACTAAGACATCTTTTGCAGCTTGGGAAAACTCAGTAGCTGTTTTGACCATTTGAAGAGTATACCACACATAGGATTATAATGCTAACATGTGGTCAGGCAAAAGATGAAGGTCTACACTGGCAAAGGTGGGGAGACATCACAGCACTCAAAGATGCCCTTCTGCTAGGAGTGGTGGTCATGGATGAGAAGAGACCTGGATGGACCCAGCCAACCAGAGGTGACCAATGTGCTCTGGAGAAGTCATTTCAACAGAAGTTACCTACATGGAATCTAGAACTAGACTGCCCATGTTATATTCTGGCTTCACCACTTTCTACCTACCTAACAGTAATTCCTTAACTCCTATCAGTTTCTTCATCTGTAAAACAGGGTAACCATGGTACTTCCATCAGAGCCTAGCTGAGAAGCTTATGAGCTAATCATATAAAATATAGGTAATACTTTCTGATGTGTAGGAAGTGTTCAGTAAATGCTAGCTATTAATATGATTTACATTAAAATAAGCATTTAAGAAGTGAAGCCAAAGCAATGGCAACTACTGAGGCAAGCATTAAAATTACAAAGGAATTACAAAAGAAATTTATGTTGTGGTGCACGTGGCTGGCTATAATCCCTGTTCAGCTTCAATGATGGTCTAGTTTTAATTGCAAGCCAATAACCAATCATCCCAGAAATATAAAGATGGTCAAGATTGGAGCTTGAAATTGTAATTCAATCTGACCTTCTATGAAGTTAGCCTGACATTTCATAAGAGGCTCAATTATTCTGATGGGTTTCCATAAGTCCTGAGAACATAGATCAAGCCCATGTTGTTCACCCAAGCCCAGAACCGCTCTTGGCACACTGGTAATGTCTAATACGTGTTGTTGAATAGATTAGCACAGAATCTAGTCGTACATAAGAGGTACATCATGTAAATAATCTGCACTGAGTCTAACACATGCTATAACTAGCAGGCAAGATAAGATCTTTTAGGGCTATCTGCAGAGAAAGGGAAGAGCAAAAAAAATCTGGCAGTCGCTCATTCTTGGAAATCATGCTCTACGGCCGCTCTCCACCTTCTCAGGAAGAGGTATTGAGTCCAGGACATGGAGGCTGGGGGGCCCAGGTTCTGTTCTTGGCCTCTTAAAGTACCCATGGGATAGGAATATATAATTCATCTTGTCTGGATTAGATTATTCCTAATTCCTTTCCTGGCAGGTGTTCAGAAAAACAAGAGAACAGAGACGACATATGATAGCTGAACAAGACATGAGGCTTTCAATAACGGGGACCACAGAAGGGAGGAGTGAAGGGTAATGAAGACTCGAACACAGGACATTTGCAAAAGCATGTGGGAACACTCAACAAAACTAGATCATATTAAGAAGCACTAAGAAAAGTTTTACTGGGGATGAGAACAGTTGAGTGCTGGGAAGGGCAGGGCTGATGGACGGGACAGTGAAGCAAGGCGCAAAGGCAGCCCGAGGCCACGTGAGAGTGTCTTGGTCACTTTCTAGGAAGCACACAGGGAAGTATGATAGGCTCATGCTCACGCAAACCTCTTGCTAGACAGGAGGGGCAAGCCAGGTTCTTTCTACCTTGATTAACTGCACATTCTTTTTCACTCCTAAAATCAGGGCAAAAGCTGTACTCTTGACTCACTCAACTCTCTGCCTGAGTCCACTTGATAAGCTCCGTGTGCCTTTCCTTGGGGCCTCCTACTGCTATAAAATGGCTTTGCAGAAATGTGATGAAATCTTGGGAGGTGTCAGTGGACTGCGTTGAGTAAAAAGTGGTGCATGCAAGCCAGAGGGTAGCTGGCATTTTAGTGCAAGGATGGAAAAATGTGAAAACCCATTGAAAGGAGATTTATTTGCCGTAAGAAGTTACTTTCCTACCAGCCACTTTAGGAAAATGCATCCACATAATTCCCTGCCGTTACTCTGGGTTGGTTTAAAGGGGATAGTGAAGTGCCAAGGACATTTGCTTCTCTTGATCTCATGTGACCTACACAAAAAAATAGGTTGTCAGAACACGTCATCTTTCACCAAAGTTGTAGTCACGGTCGTACAAAAAGGTGGCAAAAATTCCCGAGTAGAGGAACAGAATATACCCTCCCTTCTGTCTGTGTGTATGCATGCATGTGTGTGTGTCTGTGTGTATGTATGTGTATTTGTGCATATGCACATGTAGGTATGCATATCGGTATGTGTGTACACATGTGTATTATATAAGTACATAGGTATGGATTTTTATACATACAAATATCAAATTTCATATTTTCTCCATAAAACCCAGGGCAATAGGTAGCTGATTATTACCATTTTAGAGATGGGAAAGCCCAAGGGCAAAAATATTAAGAGATCTGCCTATGTTTGCTTCAGCTCGTTTTATATTTTATTTAGAATACATACCAACTCCATTACTTCCAAAGAGAGATTTGCAATCACATCAGTACCAAATGTGGAAAGTGAAGGCATCGTACAGACTGGTCCAGGATCCCTGGACAGTCAGAATGGGGAGAGTAACGTGTCACAAGAGTTCTGTATTTAAATCCTGACCCTGCCACTTATGTACCTATACCCTTGTGAAAGCCAGACGATCTTCCCAAAGCTCAATTTTTTTCATCTGCCAAATGGGATTCCAATAGGAGCCGATGTGAGGCTTCAACCAAGATACTGGACCCACAGCATGGGGCACTGTGTGTGGTAGAATCCATGTCTAAGCTAGTGGTGAGGTCCCTCTAGAGATGCACAGTTCAGCCTCTGTTTTGTTCAGTCCTGTGTCTATTACTATTTTTGGGGAAAGCAAAATGGCTCTTCTTATTCAAATACCCCTAAGCCTACTAGGAACTAATATTCTGGCATATTTTTCTTTTTTTAAGAGAGAGGTCTGCCTTCCATAGGAGTAAAGAAAGAAATCTGCAAACCCATTTGCAGAGACAGAAAAGCCCTGCTTTGAACTGTGGTGTTTCTGCATGTCGTCATCTCCCTCCCCAACCTGCAGGGATGGGGCAATGTTCGCTCCTTGGAGATGGCAGGGTTACAAGAATGAGCAGTTCAAACCCTGCAGTTTGTAAAGGATGAATGTTATTTGGGGGCCTGGGAAACTTCAAAATAATGTGATTGCCTTCTGGGTTTTGTCTCATTAGGTAAATGCAAAAAAGTTCTAGTTGCTGTTTTGAACCAATGCACAGCCTGGGTCTTAATTAAAACAAGGACCAGGCTCATGACCGGTGGGGGTGGGGGGATCATGAGATAGAAAGC